>NC_141546.1:86090000-86690000 GCF_021556685.1 Rattus norvegicus | reverse complement strand
ACTTACAGCCCTGAAGCTCATTTCACTTATAGACACCCAAAAGGCTGACCACTTCCATTCTACCCTATTTTTGTCCCTTCAGTTTAAGCTTGTAGAATTTAATCAATAGAGTCCATAAATCACACGCACTCGCTCCTCAGCAAACCTTGTCCATACACATGTTCTCCCTAGTTACAAATGGATGGAGCAGCGGGAGTAGACTGAGACAGGAGGATCAAAGAGGGAGGAGGGAGGTAAGGGAAACAAGGGAGGGAATATGTGCTTGCTTATGTTTTGCAATATAAATATTTATGTATGAGTAGATGTGTGTGTGTGTGTGTGTGTGTGTGTGTGTGTGTGTGAATGTGCATGTGCATATGGGTGCCCATAGAGGACAGAGGAAGGTGTCAAATCCCCTGGAGCTTGAGTCACAGGTGAATGTGAACCACCCAGTGTTGAGTACTGGGAATCAAACTGTGGTCTTCTGCAAGAGCAGAAAGTGCTCTTAGCACGAATCCCTCCAGCACCTTACCTTTAATATTTTGCTTAGAAATACACTTTGTTTCTTTTTTTTTTTTTTTAGGAAGCTCTAAAGATTTATTTATTTATTTTGTGTATGAGTACACTGTAGCGGTCTTCAGACACACCAGAAGAGGGCATCGGGTCCCATTACAGATGGTTGTGAGCCACCATATGGTTGCTGGGATTTGAACTCAGGACCTCTGGAAGAGCAGTCAGTTCTCTTAACCACTGAGCCATCTCTCCAGCCCCTGTTTCTTTTTTTTTTAACTTTTTTTTTTTTTAGTTCTTTTTTTCGGAGCTGGGGACCGAACCCAGGGCCTTGCGCTTCCTAGGCAAGCGCTCTACCACTGAGCTAAATCCCCAACCCTACACTTTGTTTCTTAAACATTCTACTTTCTACAGAACAGTAGAATACAATTCAGCCAAGTTCTATCCCACTTGAATGCTTGAAGAGAAGCATTCACTTCTCTTCACTTTCTAATGGTATGTCCCTAATTTCTGAAACATTACCCAAAAGGCCTTAAATGTTTTCATTTCTATCACTATTTATATATGAATATTCATATATAATAGGATTCCAAAAGGCTGTCAGCTTTATTTCTATAGAATATATATATACATATGTATATGAATATACATAATATATATATTAGATTTCCTACAGTGCCCTATTTTCTTTCTGAGTCTTCAGAAACTGCCTTTAACATCATATTTCTACCAAAAGCATCTTGATGGCAATATGGGACTTTTACTAACATGTGACTCAAAATTCTTCCAACCTCAGTCTGGGCGATGGTGACTTAGACCTTTAATGCCAGCACTTGTGAGGCAGGTAGGTTTCTGTGAGTTCCAGGACAGCCAGGGCTACACAGTGAAACTCTGTATCAACAACTTTTTCCAACGTGTATTCACTACTTATTTCCAAAGACACCTTCCAGATTTTTAGACATTTGTTCCAACACCTCACTTTTGGTATCGAAAGCTCTATTGGTTTGTGAAGGTTGCCATAACAAAAAATTATTAGTTGATGGGGTTGGAAAGATGGATCAGTGGTTAAGAGCACTGTCTGCATATCCAGAGGATCCAGGTTCAACTCCCAGCAACCACATGGCCATTAACAGGTGTCAGTAACCCCAGTTCCAAAGAGATCTGATAGCCTCTTCTGGCCTCTATGTACACTGTATGCATGTAGCACACAGAAATGTGTGCAGGCAAAACACCCATACACATAGATTTTTAGAAATATATTATTGGCTGAGTATATTAAACAATAGAACTGTGTTTCTTACAACTTTACAGTCTGGTCAAGATACCTGTAGGTTTAGTTTCTTCTGAAGTCTTTGGATTGAAAATGGCCATCTTCTCTCTAGGTCCTCAGATGGGAGTCTACATAGTTGGTTTCCCATTTCTCTTCTTCTTATAAAAATAATAGATAGAATTTGGGCCTACGCTAACACAGTCACCCCTATCTCCAAACACAAACCTGACTCCAAAGTCACACTCTGAGAAGTTGGAGATTGGGGTTGAATATATGAAGTTTTGAGAAATATTAGTCATTTCATAATGTCACCTTTCTGACATCTCTGTTGATTTGTAGGGTGTCCTGTATATATTGAGGAAATTTTTTTGCAGCTATTAAACTTAGATTATTAACATGTAGCAATTCTTCATATGTATTACTGGTGTTTAAAAAGTTCTAGGCAGTAGGAATAGTATGCTATCACATATGTATATCTAGAAGAATCAGTATGAAACTCTTAGTGTAAGCATTATTGTGCCACTTAGGGTGAATATGACCAAAATAAACACTACAAAATTCTCAGGTAATCAGTGAAAATATTACTCTAATAGAAAACACTTAGTAGGGGTTGGGGATTTAGCTCAGTGGTAGAGCGCTTGCCTAGCAAGCGCAAGGCCCTGGGTTCAGTCCCCAGCTCTGAAAAAAAAGAAAAAAAAGAAAACACTTAGTAGTAACTGACTCCAGAAAATTAATGAGGGAAAAGAAGTAGGTGTTTGGCATAGTAATGATTAACTTTGAGCCATTGTGGTAATAAGACCTATGAAGAATGTCTTAGAAACACAGTGGAGAGGGCTCGCTCAAGCTTGAGACACAACTTCCTTAGAACAGGGAATGCTGGCCTTCCTCCATGCCTAGCTTCTCTACCATTGCCTCCTTCTTCAGGCGGCCTTCTCCTGATTAGGAAGAAAACTGAGAGACTTCTCAATATTGTTATCCCCCTCAGAGCAGCTACAGGAGCCTCAAGTCACCGTGAAATCTATGACCTCATCTGAGAATGATTCCTGCACTGTCACCCTAATCTGCACTGTAAATGGGTCAAAGGATGGTGTCCAGTACAGCTGGATCCAAAAGGACACCCATAATAAGACATCCCATGAAAGTCACATCCTCAGGGTTTCCCCAAGTGCCTGTGACCCGGACCTACCGTATACCTGCACAGCTCGCAATCCAGTCAGCCAAAACAGCTCCCAACCTGTCCGCGTCCGGCAGTTCTGTACAGGCAAGTGGCTCCACTCGGATCTTCTTGGGGACTCTAGAAACATCCCATGGGGTTTAAAGTTGAGGTTTCGGTGGGACATAGATGGCAGAGAAAAGAAAGAGAACAAGCTTCTCAGGGGCCTAAGAGAGACTGGCCAGACTTCAAAACCCTGGGCACTGTGGCACCCCAAGGAGGAAAAGAAAGTCCTGAGGCAAAGATCCGAATTGAGCTTAACTTGAGTGGTAGTGTCTTCCAGGATCACCTCAAAAATGGGGACGACTAGACAGGCCAAAAGAGGAATGAAAACAACCAAATAAAAGAGGTGGTCTTGAGAGAAGAGTGAGGGTTCCTCATGGGGGATGGGGGCTATGGGAAGAGGAGAAGGGGTTCCAGTCTCCTTCAGCATGACTTGGGTGAGGGTGGGGGTGGGGCCAAGGGAGATAGGAATAAAGGCCGAAGCTGCCTTGTCTCATCTCTGACTTCAAATTCAGGAACCTCCAGAAAAAAAACAACTGGGAAGACTGTGATAGGAATCCTGGGAGAGCCAGTGACCCTGTCCTTGGAATTCCCGGCCAGTGAGGAAACAAAGAATGTTGTCTGGGTATTTAACACATCGGTTATCAGCCAAGAACCGAAAGGAGCAGCAACAGTGGATCCTCACCGCCATAAGTCCAAAAGTTCTGAAGAAAGGAGGTTGAGGATCTCTGACCAGGACAGCTCCCTGAAGATCAGCCAGCTGAAGATGGAGGACACAGGCCCCTACCATGCCTATGTGTGCTCAGAGACCTCCAGAGGCCCCAGTGTGAGACACTTCACCCTGCTCGTCTACCGTGAGTACCCCTCGCCAGCCTCCTCAGTTTCCCCTCCTGCCAAAATGCACTCGTAAGAGCTAGTCAATTCACGCAAGTGTACCTAGGAAGGAAACACCAGAACCCTCAGGTGAGCAGACCCTACCTGCCAAGGTTCCTTGATCTAGGCCCTCAGACACCTAACTTTCATCTGTCTGTCTGTCTGTCTGTGCACTCACGTTCCAACATCGTTTAGAACGAAGACGGGGGAAACTCGCAAGGAAACAGAGTAGGCTGGAGGAAGCTCTTGGTCTCTCAGAACACTGTGACACAAGAGGATGGGCTACTCGGGGACCCAGAGTGTGAGACACAGAATCTGCATTCTTCCCCAGCCTTGGACTTTCCAGGACGTGGGGCTTGATATTTTGTGTAGTTGAAGCCTCCCAGCTCTCTTCCCTATCTACATCCTAGGCTACCCAGCAGGATGGAAGTCAGCCTGGACGACGTGAGACCCTCCCTGTCTCTAATCAAACGACTGCAAAATAATTTTGTTCAAGTAACAAAAATGAATGTGGCATTTAAGTAGTAGTTTTTCATCTTAAAATTCCTGGTGAAGGGGCTGGGGATTTAGCTCAGTGGTAGAGCGCTTACCTAGGAAGCGCAAGGCCCTGGGTTCGGTCCCCAGCTCCGGAAAAAAAAAAAAAAAAAGAACCAAAAAAAAAAAATTCCTGGTGAAGCTTAAGATGGTGTGTTCAGAAGAACTGGATTTGTTTGTGTTGATTAACTAGTGAACTTTCCACTGCAAGACAGTGTTTGGATCAAGTAGTTTCTTTCATATTTCCCTCGTTCACACCTGAATATCAAGGCCCACAGAGGGAAGGATTGCTCACGACATTTTGTAGGTGAGGAAAAGACCTCCATGGGGTATAGGACTCCTGGGGGGCAGGGCACCATACATTCTTCATGGTTGTATTCTTTCTCTTTTACTTTTCTTTTTAATTGTGTGTGAGCATGTATATGTGTGCATGTATCTGTGCTTGTGAGTGTGTGTGTGTGTGTGTGTGTGTGTGTGTGTGTGTGTGTGTGTATGTGTATAGGATAGTGTTTAGGGATTTTTTTTTCATTCCACTATGTAGGTCTTGGGACTCAAACTCAGGACACCAACCTTGGCAGCAAACCGGTTTGCTGACAGGTCTAGTTCCACACTGGCTCTGCTTTCCCCCCCACACACAGAGAGACTGAAGAAGCCCAACGTCACCCAGAGTCCTGTGCACATGACGAATGGCATCTGCGAGGTTGTCCTGACCTGCTCAGTGGAAGGTGGTGAAAAAGACGTGAGGTACACGTGGATGCCTCTGCAAAAGGAAACTGTCATGTCCCAAGGGAAGTCGCACCTCAACGTCTCCTGGAAGATTGGTGAACGCCTGCCCAACTTCACATGCACAACCCATAACCCTGTCAGCAACAGCTCCCGCCAGTTGTCTTCTGGGAGCCTCTGTTCAGGTTGCTATCTCTACCCCTATCTCTATCTCTCTATCTCTCTATCCAGCTCCAGCTGCACCCAGGCTGCAGAAGCTGGGACTTTGATGTACAGTGTTTGCGTTCTAAGCTGTTTATGAACGTCAGTGAGGGAACAGAGGGCAGAAACCTTTAGAGCACCATTTCAGTGCAACTGGGAGTCCATGTACGTAATTCTAAGGTTCTGATAGCTGTGTTGTTAAAGGCAAAAAGAGACAGATGGGTTAGTGACTACCTGTATCCAAATACTTCAGAGGCTGAGGCAGAAGGATTACAAATTTGAAGTCAGCCTGAGCTACAAAGTTAGAATTTGTCAAAAAAAAAAAAAAAGCTGTGGATTTAATTCCATTGGTAGAATTCTTCCCAGTGTGTGTGAAATCCTGCCTGTAATCTAGTCAGAGAGACAGAGAGACAGAGACAGAGACAGAGAGATCAAGGAGTTTGAGTACTTACTTGGCTACATAGAGAGGTTTTTTTTTCTTTTTTTTTTTTTTCTGGAGCTGGGGACCGAACCCAGGGCCTTGCACTTGCTAGGCAAGCGCTCTACCACTGAGCTAAATCTCCAACCCCTACATACAGAGTTTGATACCAGCCTGGGCTAACAAGAAAACCTGTCCAAAGAAGTTAAAAAGAGGAAGCGATGCAGCAAAACAATTACTTTATATAATAGATTTTATTTAATCTAATAGATCCAAAATATCAGTAGTTCCTATGAGTTTTGTATAAAAATATTTACAAGCATTGTCAAGGTCAGCATTGCTTTGCACTTGCGCCATATCTCAATTCAGATATTAGATTTTTATTAAAAGTTATTTTCTTATTCAGATTCCGTAAAACATAACAGCTCAAAACTAAAAGTATATATCCAAGTCTTTTTCAAACTAACTCCATTGTTTCAAGAAGGAACTGAATCACCCGCCATTTACCACTCAAATTTAATAAGAAATAAGCACTTAGTTTCTAAGCCGCGCCGGCTATATGTCAAAAGCTATGGCCTACTGGACAGAAGCTTTTCTGTCTTGTTTTGCTTCGCTTGTTTTGGTTTTTTGAAACTGAGTATAGCCTTATCTGGCCTGGAGCATCCATAGGCTAGCCTCAAACTCATGGTATTCATCTGTCTCTGCCAGGTGCTGGGAGTAAAAGTCTATGCACCATGCCTGGCTCTGGTGGTTCTTAACAAATGTTAGCCACTACTCTACAGCTCTGTGCATTTTTGCACCTTTAATTTTCACAGCAATCCTATAAAAGGAATATTTTTACCATTTTCCTGGTTCTCTAAAGATACTGACAGAAGTATAGGGACTTACCGAGGTCACACAGCAAAAGCAGTATTTGTACCTTAAGCCTGGCACTCTGTTCCTCCCCAGCAGAACGCAGGAGAAAGGTAAAGTCTAGCTAGGATACAGTGTCGCTGGGGCAGGCTGAGTCTGGAAGACAGTGCTAGAGCCTGGCCTCATAGGAATCTGAGCCCTTTCCTCCTTGAGTTTGTAACTTCTGTCTCACTCATAGAGGAAGGCAGTAGTGCAGTGATCAAGCCGGCTTTGAGCCTGACGGATCTCATCCATATCTCATGTTAAAACTCTTGAGTCTGGGTAAGCCATAAATCTCTCTCTGGGGAGCCTCTGTACTCCTCCGGTAACCTCTTACCTAGGAGGCTTGCTGGTAAATGGCTGTAGAATGAATGATTAAAAGTGTGCATTTTAGGTTGTGACAGGATTTTGAGAGCCAGTTAGGATGGTCACTGTGTTCTGTCAGTCATTCGCTCTGATTTCTCTGTCAGTATTTGCATTGATATCCTCATTTTTCTCTTCAAGGCCCAGAGAGAAACAAAAGGCTTTGGATCCTGCTCCTCCTGGGTTTGTTCTTGGGGATGCTCATTGGCGGTTGCTTCATTTTGAAGAAAAGGAAACTGTGTGAAGGTGCTAAATTCACTTTGCCCACCCTTAGGAGCCTCTTCATTTGGAAACTGGGAGGTTCCTAAGACTTCCCCTAAACCCCTGCTACTTCTCTCTGTAGACCTAGTTCCTTCTCAGAGTGATGAATAGGCTAGGTATTAGTTGAGGGTCTTTAGTTAAAATAATTGTAGCCCAACCTAAAGGATCTCAGATTTTGTCATTTTTATCTTTCTGTGTATATGTGTTTTGCTTGTGTGTACAGACACTATTTGTGCACTTGATGCCCTTGAGGGCCAGAAGAGGGCATCCGAGCCCTTGGAATTGGAGTTACAGATAGTCAAGAGACAGCATATAGGTGCTAGGAACCAAACTCAGGTCCTCTGGAAGAGTAGCCAGTCCTCTTAACCACTGAGCCATCGCTCCAACCCTAGCTTGGACTTTTGTAGAGTGTGGAGGAAGAGCAGGGACATGATTTATTATTTCATGACTCAGTGACCTTAATGGACAAATGTCAACAGATGTTCAGAAACTACCAGATCTCCCCATGTCTTATCTGTGCTGTTCTCTGTGAGCCAGCTTGACTCTCCTACTGCAATACAGCGGAGGGTCAAGAGGAGGGGTGTACCTCAGCGCTACCACCTGCAGTTTCAGATACACACACACACACACACACACACACACACACACACACACACACTAGTGGCTAGTGAATGAGGCTGTTTCCCTCCAACTTCAATTTTAAAAATGTAAGAAATATCTCTGATTACCCAGGTTGAAGTCATGTGATTGCTGTTGGACAAGTCACTGCAGACAAGGAAATAAGTGTTCATAATCGGCATCTCCCTCTAGAAACTGAATATTGGAGTGGTAATGGAAATTTTTCTTCCCAAAGAACAGGCAGGATAGAAGACACATGGCCCTGGAAGAATCACTTCTAAAAGAGTTAGAATGCCAGGAAGTCTCACGGCATTCTTTCCAGAATGAAGATGACCCTGGGCTCTGGTTACTGCTTCCCTTGACTCTAGGCTTACCTTGGGGTCCTCTCCTTCTCCATAGTCTCCTCCCTGACTCTGTCTTCAGAAGCTTCTCCCCCTCTCCTTTGAGTCTCACAGAATCAAGGTATCTCTCCACTCTCAGTCTTGGTGACTTCTTCTACCTGCTTTCTCAGGTTCATCTTTGGCCATCAGGAACAGCCAAGCCAAGGTCCCAGCTGAAATACCAGGTAATGTCATTGGTGACTCTGAATATGGGTCCCCTGTGCAGCTAGAAGCCCCAAAGCCTAGCTAGTCAAAGTGTAGTCAGCTGACCAGCCACATGGAGTACTTAGCAGCTTGTTAAAAATGTAGAATCTTGATCACTACCACTGGAATACGGAACGGAAAGCTGCCTTTATGGGACCCACATGCCTGCTAAAGTTGGAAAATGCAGCATGCTGAAAGAAAGTGATTTGGGAAGAAAAACTCCAGGAAGATAGATCCCTTAGAGTTAATTACTGGAATGAGGAGGGGCGGTCTGTCTGCTAGATCCTCCTAGGTCCCTTGGAAGTCACTTGATTGTGACTTACCAATTGAGGATTGAGTTATTTTCTTAATTGTGAGATTACAGAAACAAAGGCCAGGTGAAGTGGTAAAGCTGTGGCAGGAGCAAAACCAAAAAGCCAATTAAAATTAGACTCACAGATGCCAGTTACCCGAGAGCGGCAGTTCTCAACCCATGCGTGGGTCATAATCACCACAAGGGTCGCATTTTAGACATCCTGTATTTCGGATACTTACATTATGACTCATAACCGCAGCAAAATTAGAGTTCTGAAGTAGCAACAAAAGTACTTTATGGCTGGGGGGGGGTCACCAAAGGGTCAAGCCTTCAGAAGTTTGAGAACCACTGATCTAGAGTATCCTCAGTGTGTTTGCAATACAACCTAAGCTAAGGGGTGAGTTCTTGAAACAAACTCTTATTCAACATTCTAACTGCCCAAAGCATGTAAAAGAAGAACTGTTCCATTGGGTGTTGGGGTGTGGAGCTGAGATGCTTGCTTTTACTTCCTCATGTCCATGGCATGACGCCCCAAATTACCTCCTTGAACAACAGAGTTCTGATATGCTAAAGAGCCCCTTATTCTGCCTCCTCGCTCCACACCATGCTTCTAAAATCTCAAATCTTATGGAAAAGATCTACCAAGGAGACAGGGTTAGAGGAAGGACTGGGGCTGAAACCATCACACAATGTAGACTTTCTGAGAGAGAAATGCAAACCCCCTCCCCAAAAAATGGGAATAGAAAAAAAAAACTATCAATGACTCCTCACGGTTTTGCTATGTTCTAAAGTCAACACATCATAGCTGTCAGATATATAGACTCAGGTCAGGAAGTTTAGACCCAACTTCTCTTCTCTACCAATGATAGCATCTCAGGGGACACAAGCTCTAGCTTTCGTTTTCCTTATCTGGAAAAATGGGGATGCTTCATTTGCTGTGAGGAGCAAAGGGGAATGATGACCACGGTGGTCACTCAGTGACAATCTTTGACCAAGCCAGCTCAGTCCATCAACAGGGTCGCAAGTGAAGGAGTGAGGATTGAAAAAGAAAAACAGACAAAATTATAACATGACTCCAGCCCACACTGAGGCTAAAACAGGTTTATGTCTCTCCAGCCTGCTTTTATATCATTCTAGGTACACCCAGAACACATGGTCAGTTCTTGGATGGAAGGCGAAGTAATCAAGAGAAGTAGTAAACGAGGAGATCACACAAGATAGTAATTAAGTAAAATAGTAGGCAAAGAGGTCACAAAAGGTAGTAATTCAGCAAAGGAGTGAACAAAACCCCATGGTCACTGTTTCTGACATTCTTATCTGAGCCTACTTCCTTGTCCGAGCCCAGTGACAACTGTCAAATTCCTAAAAGTGGCACCAAAAGCTCTCAACAAATCTTTACTATTGTCCACTATTAGATCAACTCACACAAAGCCAGGGAAAGCACTAGGTAGTGGTAAGGACACCAGGACCAAGCCACTGCACTCAAACCTTGGTTTTACCGTGTAGATGAAGACATATGACCTCTATGCGATCCAGCTTCCTCATTTCTGTGCTTCACGATGTTATTATAGCAGATTAAAGACACTTGGAGCATTGCTTGACACATCACAGACACTTAGTGAATGGTAGACATGTTGTTCTACATTTGAGTCAAATGAACTACTTTATTTACCTCAGGGCAAGGTTGTGCTGCTCCCCACACAAGATACACCCTGTCAGTCATCAAAGCTTGCCTTTACTTTAAAGCCCACCTCAATTCTGCCAGTTTCAAGGTCTTCCTTGTTCTAATGAGAAGCATGTCCTCCCACCTCAGCACTTTCCTTAAACCACCCATGGGATACCTATCAGAGACCACCTTATATTAATAAGTAATAAATATTCATGTATATGACTCCTTTTCCCCAGCTAGACAGTGAACTCCAGGACCAGATCTAATTTATCATTGTGTTTCCCCAGAATACCTGCCTGTGTTCTTGGCAAGGTTTATCCAGTGGGTTAGTTCTGTTCACTTAAAGTGGCTGGGAAGACCATATCTCATTATATGTAGTGAACATGTATGTGTCAGATGAATAAATTATTTGGTGTTTGAAAAGGAAGAAGGAAGCACCTAGAGAAACTCCCTAATGGAAAACAGATGAAAACTCCCCCAGCCTTGTGATCTGGTCTAGGATAGAGGTTGGAGCAAGTTGGGTCTTTGTAGCAGATCAAAAAAGACGTGGGAATTGACACACTTTTGTTAACCCGAAATAATGTGTTCTAGAAACCCCAGCTGGCCACATAGGATTTTCCGTGCTCTCCCAACAGTATGAGAAATTAGATATGCCTGCTAAGACTATCAGACATCACTCTACATCCACCTCAGATACCAGCTCTGAGAGCAGCGCAACAACAGAAGAGGATGATGAAAAGACCAGAATGCATAGCACTGTTAACGGTAGAAGTCAGGTGTACGACTTATTCACTCAAGAGGACATTGCACATGACTTGGCCTCTGAGGGGCAAGCAGAATATGAAGCAGTTAGTCCAGATGATAAAGTGGCTAAGTCTATGGATGAAGAAGACACAGCATACACACAAGAGTCCCTGATTGTGCAGGTGAGCACTTCTGACTAGCACATCTTCATCTTCCTTCTCCTTTTGGGACTCTCTGATGGCCTGGAGAAGTTCTTACAAAGTGGAGGTCTGTGTGGGAATAGAGCAAGGACCATACAGACTGATGCTAGGTTCAACCATGATCACCAAACCTTTGAAATGGAGGAGCTCTGTCTTGGGACACCATTATGGGGAGCAAGAGAGTCAGAGGCACTGTCCCCAGCACAAAAGCAGTTCCCAACTTCTGAGACCAGAGCACAGTGAGTGTCCTCTGGCCTCAATGGCTATGGCTGAATGGGAAAGTAAAGGCTAATCTGATACTTACCTGTTACAGGGAAAGAACCCACTTCCTCAGAAGAAAGAAGGCTCAAATACAATCTACTGCTCTATACAGAAACATAAAACGGTGAGAACAATTTTCTTTTTCCCAAGACCCATCAAGTAAGAAGCTGTTCCCAGTGGTTTTAACTGAAAGACCTAGATTCCCATGGCTGAGGAGCTCAAATCTCCTCAGTGCGTACAGATCTGACAAATTCTGTCATCAACAGAGGTGTCTGATGTACATCTGTGTGACAGAAGGCTAAACATTTAATAATCGATTTAATTTCTGATATTCATTATTCTCAACATCAACCATAAGACTATAGGATTATTTTATATAAACACACACACAGACAATCTAAGAACTTGATCCACCAAAATGGTAATTTACAATTGAAAATTAGCCAAATATTTAATGCAAAAAAGGTGCCATTAATTACAATATGTTGGTGCCTAGCTCCCAGAACAGGCTATGCTCCCAGCCCAGGTTCTCTTAAATCCATGGATAAAAGACACACACACACACACACACACACACACACACACACAGTTGTTCCTTTTCAACTTGCCTTTGGACATGATTGCTGGGTGTGACTATCTCCCACCTGGAAAAGCATGCCCTTAACAATATTCTTATCTCTGCTCCTCCCCACTGCCCTAAACCTTAGTTGCTAAAATACATGTAGTCCCTGCTAAACACCGCTGCCCATCCACCTACAGGAGCAGCCACAGGTCCCCACTCCTCCCGAGACCTCACACAGTTGCTTGGTTCTTCTCTCCCCAAAGCATGGTGGATCTTCCTACTCCCTTGTGTCTGTCTCTTTCCCTCCAGGGACCCAGAAGTCCTGCCTATTCCTGCCACCCAACAATTGTCCCATGACTTTCTTTACTGACAGATCAAGAACCAATTAGGGAGCAGGACCTTAGCATCACAACCGCTTCTTACAGACAAGGACTATACAGACTGATGCTAGGTTCAGCCGTGATTACCAAACCTTGAGATCCTTTGAAATGGAGGAACTCTTTCTTGGGACACCATTATGGGGAGCAAGAGAGTCAGAGGCACTGTCCCCAGCACAAAAACAGTTCCCAACTTCTGAGACCAGAACACAGTGGGTGTCCTCTGGCCTCAATAGCTATGGGCTAAAGGGGAAAGGGGAGGTTAATCTGATACTCACCTGTTACAGGGAGAGAACCCACTTCCTCAGAAGAAAGAAGGCTCAAATACAATCTACTGCTCTTTACAGAAACATAAAACGGTGAGAACAATTTTCTTTTTCCCAAGACCCATCAAGTAAGAAGCTGTTCCCAGTGGTTTTAACTGAAAGGCCTAGATTCCCATGGCTGAGGAGCTCAAATCTCAATGCATACAGACCTGACAAATTCTGTCATCAACAGAGGTGTCTGATGTACACCTGTGTGACAGAAGGCTGAACATTTAATAATCGATTTATGTCTGATGTTGATTATTCTCAACATTAACCATAAGCCTACAGATTTTATATATACATAGATATATAAATATAGATAGACAGATTCTATATTTTATATAAACACAGACACACATATAAGCAATATATCCTACTTGCATTTTACACAGGTATATACAGACACAGACAAACACACACACGCACAGACAAACACACACACGCACAGACACACACACACACACACACACACACACACACACAAGACCTTAACCCACCAAAATGGTAATTTACAATTGAAAATTAGCCAACAATTTAATGCCAAGAAAATGTGTCATTAATTACAATATGTTGGTGTCTTACAGTTTTGAACAGGTCAGTTAATGGTAAATTTACCATTAAATAGTAATAGCTATAATAACTAACTTATATAAAATCTCACAGCTCATAAGGCTTTGACAAACATGTTCCCTACATCCTTGTAGCAATCATTGGAAATGTGTTGTCTTCATTTGAAAGCTGAAGAAGCTGACTCAGAGAAATTAATTTTGCCTCCTGTCAAGTTCATGCTCATTGAAAGTTCTAGCACCAGTGCAAGCCACAAACACTTACATTTTTTAAAAGTTTCTGTGCAGTATATATCATACGCTGAGCATATTCCTCCTAGTATCCGCTACCTTACTTTTTCTTACCCCTTCCCTTCCTGTTGTAGAAGATTCTTAATCCTGACCTGGGTGGGTGTCTACCCCACCTTTGACCATTTATTTCCCAAATAAAAGATACACACAACCTTTATATTTACAAAAAGCACAAGCGCTTGGCAGCCATCTACCATCTACATCTTGAATTATTTCTCCCTTTTCTTTCTCTGGAAGTTTTGAAGTTTCAGATCTTTTACATCATGGCCTTTGATCCCCTGGGGTTGGCTTTGTGCAGAATAAGAGATAAGAGTCTAGTTTTACCCTCCTCCTTGTGAGCATCCTGCCCACCATCACTATTTGCTGAAGGGAGACTCTTTTCTCCAGTGTGTGCTGTTGGTATATTTGTCAAAAAAGTTGTAGACATAGGTAAATTCCTGTGTCGGATAATGCCTTAGTTCTTCAGGAACTAAGGCCAACAATCAACAAATGGGACTCATGCGTTTAAAATGCTTTAGTATAGCAAAGAAAACAGTTAAGTGAGCGCAGACAGCCTACAGCATCATCGCAATCTCTGCATCTGACAAATATGATACCCAGCTATAACGTCACAGACCTGCAGCCGATTAACCTATTAATCTGGGTGTCTGCTTTGCTAGGCTGCGTGGCTGGACTATAACTTGAAATCAGGGTTGTGAATTTCCTTTTGCTTGGGCTGATTTGGCTGCGTTTGTGCTTCCACATGAACTTTAAGATTGTGTGTGTGTGTGTGTGTGTGTGTGTGTGTGTGTGTGTGTGTGTGTTTGCACTGAGTCTATATATTGCTTTTTGTTAGATGGCTATCCTCACACTATTAACTCTTCCAATCCATGAGCATAGAAAGTCTATCTTCTACCGTCTCCGATTAGTTTGTTGGTGTTAATTTTCATTGTATATACCTTTCACTTCCTAGGCTAGCTTTATTCCCAGGTCTTGTTTTGTTGGATCTATTTTTGTCTCGTTTTATTTTGCAGCAATCACAAATGGCATTTTTTTCTCCTAACTTCTCTCTCATCGTATTTGCCACTGGTCTACAGGAAAGCTGCTGACTTTATATGTCAAATTTCTATCTTGTCCCTTTATTAAAAGCATTTAAAACGTCACTTTTAAATGTTTTTCTTTTCTTAAATATGCCTCACAATTATTCTTGCTCTGGATCTAGCTGATTATTTCCTCCTCAATTTCCTAAAAACATTGAGTCCTCTAACACTTTTGTTGTTGAATCTACCCCCAAATATCACCTACCCTCCTGTAAAACATTAAAAATTTTTTAACTCCAAAATTTTTCAAACACACTACTTGTCTGTAATTAATGGTCCAGTCATTGATGTTTACTGAATGCCTTTTATTCACAATCAGGTGGTGCTGTGAGGATCCAGATGTGTTTGCATCGGCACCCTGACCCTGTGGATGTGTCTTTTATTGGTCATTTGATAGAAGAGGTTAGCGTTGAATCTGTCAGTGAGAGAAGGAGAAAAACACTATGTGATTACTTAAGAGTTTGTGAAATTACAAAAGTTTTTTTTCAGATGCTAGTAGTAACAAATGTCACTGCACTGAGGGGCAGGGAAGCTGTCACTGCACTGAGGGACAGAACAGATATGACTTCAGAAGACGTTGAGTTGGGCTTTTAAACTCTGCCAGGCATGGTAGCATAGCCTTAGGTGTTGGAAGCTGGAGAATTGCAAGTTTTAGGCCAACTGACCTATATAGCAAGACCCTGTCAAGGGAAGGAGGACGAAGCAGAGCTTCTCAATGAACAGGGCTCGATAATCACCTACTCAGATAGCAGGTTAGTTCATCATCTTCCGCCTCCTCCTGACTCCAAGCCCATGGTTTACTGTTTAGGGATGTCTCTGCTGACCTTAGGAATTAATCTGTATAATTTACTACATTTCATAGCAGCTTTCCTCTGCAGTCTAATTCTTTGGGCCAAATTTACAGCTATGAATATTGATTTTTCTTTGCTCCAACTTTTAACGTGGCCCCAAGCCACCTCATGCAGGGCTGCACAGCATCCCCGGCCTACCTTATGGTAGGTAGAAACGAGTGCATTTCCTCAGCTATGTTCTTTGCAGAATTTATCTGTCTTCAGGGGTTTGGGGGACCAGGAGTTCTAGTTCTGGATCCAAGGCCATCATGTTTTGATCAGGAATTTCTCAACCTATATTAATCATTTTCTAACACACATCTCTGGACAGTGTCTTGATACCTAACCCTCCCCACCACCACCACCACCATCACCACCACCATCACCACCACCACCACCATCACCACCACCACCACCACCACCACCACCTCCACCACCACCATCACCACCACCACCACCATCACCACCACCACCACCACCACCACCACCACCACCACCATCACCACCACCACCACCATCACCACCATCACCACCACCACCACCACCACCATCACCACCACCATCACCATCACCACCACCATCATCAGTTCAGGTTTCATCCTCTCTGTACAGTACTTGTCATTCTCCAGGACTGAGGTCTAATGGGAGCCTAACCTCTTTCATCTAAATTACTATATACACGTTTGCCTCTTTCTCTAGTTACAGGCAGAGACTGGGATCACTCAGTGCTAGCTTATGAAGTGCAAAGTATTTCTTTTTTGTCGTTTTTAAACTTGTAGGTCTGATTCACTTAACTATCTAGTACACCCCTGTGGAGAGTCCAGCCCATGGTCCTTAGCTCTAGGAGACTTTCCATAAATTATGAGATGGACGAGCCTTGTCCTGGCCTTGCATCTCACCACCACGGACTGAGGAGAGTTGGATTTTCCAAGGCTTTGCTAACCTTATTCTTGCATGTTCTTTTTGACTCATCTAGATGGTGCAGACACCACAGCAAGATACTGAGTCTCCTGAAACCCCTACCTATGAAAATTTCACCTGAAGTGAAAAGCAACTGCTACTTCTGGGAGGGGGCAAGGATTTGGAGAAAAGCAGGCCTCGTACATCCCGCTATTTCTGCAGAAAGGACACATTGGAATTTCCTGCCATGGCTTAGACTGGCCTGAATTTGATGCCTTCCTCTTCTTGTCATCCTCCTTACCTCATGAGCCCGTGTACAGGTCAGGCAGAGTCTCCTTGGAGCCTACAGGCTTTTAACGCCTTTTCTCTATTTGTCTCTATTCATCCTCTAAAGTTCTTCCTCTAAACTAAAACTCACTAGAGAGTGTTCTCCTGAACACGGCTTTGGACCCACTTGACTTCTGTTCCCCACGTTGCATTTATTAGAATACCTATCAATTCAAGCAGAGTTTTATACTCAGTGAGAGCTTAAGTATGACCAGTGTGTGGTTCGAAAATGTATGGCCGCCACCCCACCCCCTCTAGGCTCATTTACTTGAATGCTTAGTCATAGGGTGGGGGAGGAATGGCTTGAGAAGATTAGGAGTGAGCATTGTTGGAATAGACGTGGCCTTGTTGGGAGAGTGTGTCACTGGAGGTGGAACTTGGACATTCCAAAATGCCCAGTGTCTCTCTCTTCCGCTGCCTGCACATCTGGATGGAGAACTCTCAGCTCCTTCACCAGCACCATGTCTGCTTACATACTACCATGATGTAATGCACTAAACCTCTAAAACTGTAAGCCAACTGCAATGCCTTCTCTCATAACAGTTGCCTTGGTCATAGTGTCTCTTCACAGCAATAGAACACTGGTCGAGACGGAAGTTGGTACCAAGGAGCAGGAGTTATTGCTGTGGACGGCCAGAACATGCTATTTGTTGGAGGAATATGGAAGACCTTGGGACTTCGGACTAGCAAAGTGGTTGGACATTTTAAGCAGGGCATAATAGGCCATCCCATTAGGAGCATGAAAGAAAAGTGCCAAGGGTGATTTAAACTGTGGGGACCCAGCTCAAGATGTTTCAAAAGAATCAGGGGCATCCCTACATGGAGGATAAAGCTGTGAAGGTGAAGTCTGGATTGCCCTGGAGACCCCAAGCTGTTGGAGATACCAGAGCCACAGGATATCTTCCAAGATGAGCTGCAAACTAGGTGTGGAACTAGCCCAAGCTAGAGGACTATGTTACGGTCAACAAAGCTGAAAGGAGTCAGAGATCGGAAGAACACTTTGACATCAGACATGGAGATGCAGAATTTAGAGTCTGTCCTGCTGGTTCTCATTCTTGTGTTTTACTCTAGTATTTGTTTACTATGAGCCGCTTTCTAGGTTTTGAAAAGGTAATGTGTATTTCGTGCCACTATATGCTGAAAGTGTGTGATCTGCTTTTATTTTTTATTATTTTGATATTATGGGAGTTACAGTTAAGAGATTACCATGAACCTCAGAAGAGACTTTGAACTTTGGACTTTTAAACAGTGTTAAGACTGCGACAGATTACAGGAACTTTTAAAGTTGGACTAAATGTACTTTGCATTATAATATAGCTATAAGTCTACAGGGGGTGGGGGCAGGAAATGCAGTGTGGTGATGGTTTGAATAAGAATGGCTCCCGTACTGTCTCTGACTCAATTGCCTGCCTTTGGATCCTTTTTTTATAGCTGGACTGCCTTGTCTGCCTCAGTGGGAGAGGATATACCTAGTCCTATTGGGGTTTGATGTGCCAGAGTGGGTTGGTACCTTCTCTGAGGAGAAGGGGAGAGGGGAGTTGGGGGGGTGTAGTGTGAGGGTAGAACTGGGAGGAGGGGGAGCTGTGGTGAGGATGTAAAGTGAAGGAATAAATTAATGAAGAAAAACTTTTTTTAAAACAAGTGGTCCTGGGGCTGGGGATTTAGCTCAGTGGTAGAGCGCTTACCTAGGAAGCGCAAGGCCCTGGGTTCGGTCCCCAGCTCCGAAAAAAAGAACCAAAAAAAAAAAAAAAAGAACAAGTGGTCCCCATAAGTTCAGATGCTTGAATGGTTAGCTATCGGGGAGTGGAACTACTTGAGAAGGCCTTGTTGAAGGAAGTCTGTCACTGGGGGGTGGGCTTTAAGTTTTCAAAAGCCCAGCCAGGCCCAGTAGCTTTCTCTTCCTGCTGTTCTTGGATCAAGATGTAGAACTCTCAGCTCCCTCTTCAGCCCCGTATCTGCCTGTGTGCCACCGTGCTCCCCATCATGGTGACAATGGAGGAAACTGTAAGTGAGTCCCAGTCAATGCTTTCTCTCATAAGAGTTGCCATAGTCACGGTGTCTCATCACAGCACTAAAGCACTGACTGTGACAGCCAGTTTGTCAGCTCATTGAAAGTATCACTGTCCTTGTATAGCGACATGGCAAAAGCTTAATAATCAGATATACAATTATGATCGTATTATATACAGAACATTCCGGAACAGGGCATCCCTAAAAGACTACTTGCATAGGACTACTTCTGGTCAAATGATAATTGAAGGAGGCCAGGACTGACCAACCTTCATACCATCTTCTCAACAGCACCTCCTCCCCAATGAACCCAACAGGTATTTTCACACATGAGCACACAGGTCTACATGAAGCAATGCTCACTCTGGTATTACTTAAAATACAGAGTGGAAAATAAGCCATTTACTGAAACTCTGTTCCAATACATGGTCGCCTCCCCAAGCAGTGGCAAACTTGTAGAGAAAGCAAAGGTTAATGTGCCATATGGGATACATTGTTGAGTGTCCAGAACAGTACGTATTGTGTGCCATCAGATGGATTAGAAAATCCTAAGTCTACATGCTTATGTAAGGCATGGCAAAGTCTAAATGGAAATATAAAATCAGTGACTGCTTCCAGAGGAGTGAACAAGAACCTTAGATTGAGGGGACTTTTTTTATTGAATACTTTTCTTGTATCGCTTGATTGAAAAAATAAAGCACTTTAAAAATTAGTGTTTTTCAACACTTTTTAAAATATTTGTTTCATTTTTTAATTGTGTGCGTATGTGTGTTTGTGTTGGGGGATTCGCAGGCACCTGCACAGGCTCACTGGTTTCACTAGACTGGTCCCCTGTATCGCTGGCCAATGAGATTCAAGGGTACAACTGTTTTGGCCTCTCCCATCCCCTTCCCCTCTCCCCTCTCCCCTCTTCCTGTCCCAGCAGTAGGACTATAATGTGCACTGACACCCCCAGCTTTTTAAGTGGGGTAGCGGGGATACAAACTCAGGTCTCCATGCGTGTGTGGTAGGCACTTCACACAATTACGAGCTGCTCAGCAGTTAGTTGTGTGGGTCACTGTCTTTGTGAGGTCACAAGGGGTCAACAAGCAGACATACAATACAGTGGTGAGATCACAGCACACTCCACAACACAGCCTTCCAAAAGGCTTTTGGCTTGGGCATTGAAGTTTCTTGTGATCTCAAGAGCTACGCAGCCCAAGGCTCAAAGCTAGAAGAAAGCAGCGACAGTGTTGGCAAGACGACTCAGTAAAGTCCTGGCTGCATAGCCTGGAGACCTGAGTTTGCATCCCCAGACTCATGGAAAGGTGGGAAGAGAGAACTAACTCTGTAGACAGTTAGTCATTAAGAGCTTGAGTATGAGGCACAATCTGAATGTCTAGGAGCACCCAGGTACCCACTATCCGCACAACCATGTGGATTTCAAGGCCATATGCAGATACGTGAGCAGATGTGCAGCATCAAAGGGCAGAGGGCTGCAAGACCTCCGCATGCATGCCCAAAACACACTATTGTTTGGTTTCTGACCCTGAGACACAGGACTGAGGTGCATATTTTACACACCAAAGCAGACCAAAGTTCTCCCATAATCCCTCAGTATCTACCTGAAATACCCTTCCCCCAGAGGCTCTTTTCTATATAACCTAGACATTTTGGTCTCTCTCTTCTACTCTTCTCCTCTTCTTTCTCTGTACCTGCACCCTTTCTCTTTTTCTCTTCTCTCCCCAGCCCCACCCCATGGTGAGTCACGTGGCCTCAATCCTTGGGCCAGTGAACTTGCCCAAATGCAGCTGCCTATTATTTAATATAATCTAATCTGGCTTGAATTGGCTCATTTCATTGGCAAAGAAATAACCTATCAACTACTACTAGCAAAGAAATAACCTATCAACTACTGCTGCTGCTGCTACTACTACTACTACTACTGCTACTACTACTACTGCTACTACTACTACTGCTACTACTACTACTACCGCTACTACCGCTACTACTACTACTACCACTACTACCACTACTACTACTGCTGCTACTACTACTACTACTACTGCTGCTACTACTACTACTACCGCTACTACCGCTACTACTACTACTACCGCTACTACCACTACTACTACTGCTGCTACTACTACTACTACTACTGCTACTACTACTACTGCTGCTGCTGCTACTACTACCACCACTACCGCTACTACTACTACTGCTACTACTACTACCGCTACTACCGCTACTACTACTACTACCACTACTACCACTACTACTACTGCTGCTACTACTACTACTACTACTGCTACTACTACCGCTACTGCCGCTACTACTACTACTACCGCTACTACCACTACTACTACTGCTGCTGCTACTACTACTACTACTACTACTACTGCTACTACTACTACTGCTGCTGCTGCTACTACTACCACCACTACCGCTACTACTACTGCTGCTGCTACTACTACTACTACTACTACTGCTGCTACTACTACTACTGCTGCTGCTGCTACTACTACCACCACTACCGCTACTACTACTGCTGCTACTACTGCTACTACTGCTACTGTAGAAAAAAGAAGCCAATGGAAGTATGTTCGGCATTCATCTGGACTATTCTTACTCCATCTTTTTTTAAGATTATTTTTATGTTATGTGTATGATCATTTTGCTTGTATGTATGTATGTATGTATGTATGTATGTATGTATGTATGTATACAACATGCATGGAATACCACCTGTGGAGATTCAAAGAGAGCATTGACTCACCTGGAGGTCCTGGAATATATAGGTTGTTGTAAGCATCTGATATAGGTACAAGGAGCTGAACCTGGGTCTTCTGGAAGAGCAGCAAGTGCTCTTAACCACTGCACCATCTCTTCATCATTTTATTGTTCTGGGGGTGGGGGGTTGAGACCGGGTTTCTCTGTGCAATCTTGGCTGTTCTGGAACTCATTCTATAGCCTAGGCTGGCCTCTAACTCACAAAGGTCCACCTGCCTCTGCCTCCTGAATGCTGGGATTGAAGGCTTACCCCGCTTCTCCATCATTTCTTATTGTCTCTGCTTACCAAACACCTTGACTCAACTCCCAATATCTGCCTCAAGACCACAGACTCTTTTTGAATAATCCCATTTCTTCGCACTGGCTTTAAGATGTGCTGTGTGTTTCTACCTAAGGGGATGCCAGCCTGCTAGGCTCGTACAGGGATGAGGGATCAGGTGAAGCACAAGCAAGCCTATGGTTTGACTGTCCTCGTGAGGCAGAGTAGCCTGGTCTTCTGGCTCTCCGCTATCTGTATATGAACAAGACTGACATCTGGCCAGAAAGACAGCTCCACTTCTAGCAGAATTTAAACAGTCATGCTAATGAATGTTAACCAATGGCCCATACACACTGAATATAGAGAATTTCATCAGTTTAATCCAGGCAAAGGACTGGCACTACCTCTGGGCGAGAACAAGTTTTCGTGCCTCCCATGATAAATGCAGGGTAAGACTCTTGAAGAGCAAGACTAAGACTCTGAGCCGGGAATGGTGCCATTTGCCTTTCACTCCAGCAGAGGCAGGAGGATCTCTGTGAGTTTGAAGTCCACATGGTTTACACAGTGAGGTTCAGGACAGCCAGGTCAGTATAGTGAGACCCTGACTTCCAAAAAAAAAAAAAAAAATCCAGAGCATTGGAATGAGTCCTCTCTCAGTTTTTACTTCCTGCCTTCAGGAGCTCATCCAGAGTGTTGGGCCTGCTCCTCCTGCACTGCTGAAGGAGCTAGCCTGAAAAAATCTAGCATGGTGTGCAGTACTCAACTGCCTTGTCTTCAGCAATCGACTATTTGAGTCCTCCCTTCGGGGTATATCATGGGGAGCACTTCTCAGGACTCTGAACTTGGATAGCTATGGTGCGAGCCCTTTCTCCTGATGTATCACTGGGAGCACTCCTCGGGGTTCTAGGTTTGGATAGCTATGGTTTCTGAGAGACTTCTGCAAAGGAGACAAAATCGGCTGGGTGTGGCAGCATAACACGCTGGCACTTGGAAGGCACAAGTGGGTGGATCTCTGTAAGCTCTAGGCCAGTCTGGTCTACATAGTGAGTTTCAGACTATCCAGAACTATACAGTGAAAAACTGTCCTAAAGAAGATAAAGATAAACACAAAGAAGTCAATGACAAGGTAGATTTCTGTGATGGGACTTTGTAAGCCAACCGTCCTACTGTGGGCCACACTGGTCTTAACCACCTGTTATCGGGATGACGTCCATATTGGGTGATTCTTGTGTCCAGAGACCTGTTTGAACTGCACCATCTAATCTCATTTCTTTGCACTCTCCCTTGTGAACAACTGGCCAAAAGCAAAGATGTGGGCTGATCAGGGGTTCCCCACCCTGGAGAGGAGACAAGATTCCAGCCTCCGTGGGAGAACTGCCAGCCAGCTCACAGCCAGACAGCACAGCCTCAGAGAGGACCTGTGCTTCCTTTTCCTCTGAGTCACTGTCTCTCTCCTTGTCCTTGCTTTGGAAGGTGGGCAGGGGAAGAGTCTAGAATATAGGCATCCCATAATGGTATTGGGGGTGGTGGGGTGGTGGTGGATATCATTTTTGAGAACCACAAAAAGAAATCTACTTCACATTTATACAGTGGTGTATAATTTTAAATTATACAATTGATAATAAAATAAAATAAAACATAAATCATAGGTTATAACGGCTCAGAATGTGGCCAATACAACCTCTCTACCCATTCCTATCTGATCTATAAGTTTGGGGGACTTTTTTTTAACAAACTTGATCATACAGTGGCTATTAGAAATTGTTTCCAAGCCATCTACAGTGGTACATGCCTGTGATTCCAAAACTTGGGAAGCATAGGCAGAAGGATCAAAAGTTTAAGGTCGTCCTTGGCTACTTAGCAAATTCAGGTCATGCTGAGCTATGTCAGATCCTATCTAAAAAGAAAAATAATAAAATAAAACCACGAATTAACGGCATCCTCTCCAGCCTAGAAGCTGGTCCACAGACACAGACAGATTCATCATCATTTGATGCTCTCCCTTCCAAAGTCAATGCTGATGTGTAACACAGGATGAGACCACTTCCAACAGCTAGAAATAAGCTTCGAAGTTCTCCAGCTCTCTGCGGCTCAGCCTGGCAGGGTTCTGAGGTTTGACCCATTGCTTTCCAATCTGCAGGGGAAAGGGAGACACTTCAAACCTTCACCTCGTAGGGTGTGGTTGTCTATTCCCATGTTACACACTAATGAAAAAAAAAGATCAGAGCGGTATAACATGTCCCTCAAGGCCAGTGATGAGTGTGAAGTGAAGGCAGGACTTGAATCCATTCTCCTGTTCAGTTCTGATACTTTTTTCCCCATGCATCTTTGCGGCCCCCCAGCTTGCCTTGGCCATCCAGTCTCCCTTGCAACTCTTAGCATTATACCCCTGCGGAGCTAAGATATCCTCCAACATCCCCGTAGGCAACCACACAGCTCCTCCCTTCTGACTAAAGATGACGTTTACATTAGACGTTAGGCGTTTCAATTATACTATGAGGCTAACACTTGGGGTGCGCTTTGTGCCTTAATTTCTCTGGATATAAACTGTGAGCATGGAAACAGGGCTATAACTTGGTTAGCACACCCAAGGCTGTGGGTTCTATACCTAGCACTGAAAGGAACAACTGAAGGTTGTGGCTATGTTAGACCTACCTTACAGCATGAAGCGATTTATGCACCCAGTTTGTCTTATACCTTAGAGTCATTTATTTTCTCCTCCCTGATCCTCCTCTGTATGTCCCACATATATCCTTTAACATGAACACACAACCAGGGAATGAGCTTAGGGACAGCCCTAGTTTAGAACCCATGCCTCACAGATGATATGACTTTGAGTTAGACATTCAGTCTTCTGGCACCTCAGTGTCTTCACGCAGGATCCCTAAAATCCCAGCAACTGCAAGGTTGTATGGGTGACCTTGTTGTAAGTATATCCTCTTGGCTGGATCTTAGGAGTCTACAGACACTAAACCCAGTGTGAAGGAGAGTTCCAGAATCTTACCTCTTCATACACGGTGCAATTTAAGGAAGGGTTCTGGTTCCTCTTCTTGGATCCAGACTAAAAATTGAGGGTTAAGAGGCTTTAAGTTTAGGATAAGAGACGCCTTACTCCTCCTGACTCTCATGCCAGATCCTGAAGAGAAAACACTCCCTAGGGTCAACAGTGGTACTTATTGGCACCCAAATAAGCACAATGCATTCTAGCCTATGTCGTGACCCCCTGACCTAACGTCAGAATTTAGTACCCCATACCCACACAGCCCTCTAATCCACACACCCACATCCCTCCTGTTTACCCATATAAGCACATGTCCCTCAGGCAGTCCTAACATAAATACCACCTGAACCTTTGCATCATTGCCACACCCCTCTTCTAATGTAAACAGCTCAGGCACATACATGCATGCTAACCTCAGCATAGACCCTAGACACAGTGGTTTTATGACTCATTAGCTATGCTTTGAGTAGTATGTAGAATGTTTTATTTTTGCACATGTGATATGTGTATGAGCATGTGTGCTATTGCAGTGTGCATGCAAGCCCCTACCTTGGAAACCTCCAGTAGCTCTTGCCTTAACATCTGCTGTCCTAGAGACAGCTCTGGGATCCTTCTGTACCAAATGCTGCTTTTCTCTTCCTAGCCTTTACCTACCACCAAAAACGTCTAAGAAACTCTTACATTCCACTGTTCTCTGGACTTCAGAAATGCTTTTTTTCTCCAGGCAGAATTGGAAAAACAGTTCTCCTTGTTAGTCCCTTATCATTCAGATATAATCTTTTAAGGTACTCAGCTACACAGAATGAAATATAGTTCAGTGGGGTATACACACATGTTCTGAAGCACACACTTGCAAACACACTCGAGTACACACACGTAAAATGAACAAAACCCTCCAGAAGAATAGAGTTCTTACCTTCCTGGAAGGTTCAACTACTGAATATATTGTACATTTTTCTTGTGATGTGGAAGCAGAAGGCTAATAAGGGAAAAAAAGTATTTCAGAAATATAGATCGAGCATAATCCTTTGCTGCAACTGTGCTTAAAACTGTGCTTAAGTGGAAGCTGTGAGGGGCTCTGGTCATCAGTGAGAAGAAGCCTGGGATGGCTAGGAGTAGAGACTGACATTGGTCCACTTTACTGTTAGTAACGATCACCACTATTTGTTGTACACTTTGTCTATCTATATATTTTATTTCCTGACCCTTATGTTATTCCTAAAACAAAAAAATAGGAACGTTCCTTCTACCACAAACAAGGTTACAGATTCGGAGAAGGAGGGTAAGAGAAAAAGGAAGACTGAGGAGAAAGAGGAGGAGAAGGGAGAAGACAACGATGCACAGAAGAATTCAAGCCCAAAATTTTCTAGAGTTTCCTTAACAGTTCCATGGCTCCGTCTGGTAAAGTCTTCCTTCCCTAGACCTGAGATACACGTTCTTCATGGCAGGCAGTCAACCCTCTCCCTGGTAAGAAGCTCCAAAGGAAGAATCTCATTCTCATTCTGCACCCAGATCAAGGTTCTTCCTCAGATTTATTCAAATTATTCTCTCAGGAACCCAGCGTGGCTAAAGCCAGTGAACAGGCAGGTACTGACCACTCTTAGGGTGGATTTCTTTGTGATACAACTTTGCCAAAAAGCTGAGGGTTTGATTGTTCCTGGACTTGGTCCTTAAAGAGGGGAGGGGAGGGAGGAGGAGAGAAAAAGCAATTGAGAGGTGAAGAGCAGAGACGGGGAAGAAGAGAAGGGAGGAGAGGAGAGGGTGGGAAGGAGATGGCAGGAAGAGAAGGTTTTTATCAGAAACTTTCTGCTGCTGTCTATCACCAGGCATTTTCCCTCAGAAGAGAAACACCTGACACTGGTTATCAATGAAGTGAAGTTATCCGCCAATATTACAGAATGTCTTTCTAACTCATTCATGGACTTCTGTACTGTCAGGAGTTGGAGGTGTGGCAGGAAGAAGAAGAATGGAAATTGAGAAACCATTTGGCTCAACTTTCTTACTATTCAGCTACGTGGCCCTTGAACGCATCAGTTAACCTGAGTCTTGGTTTCCTCATTTGTAGACATCAGACGACAGTCAAGTGAGATTTATTAAGAAAATGGCCATTACTATTAAGTCTAAATAAGATTTTTAAAAGACACATCCACATCTATTCTTTCTTTAGTAGAGATAATTGTTGATGGGACCATTAGGATAATCAGTACAAGGACTCCAGTTCTTTGAGTCAGAGAAAAAGCATAAGCTGAATCCTGTAACAAAGTTCTACAGACAACCTGGTTGTCTGGGTTTCAACCTCTGCTAGGTTTGAAAGAATAAAGATCACTGTCAGGATACTCTAAGTGTACTGAGCACTTCAAACAACTTGCTAAAGCACCTGTGGCCATGTTCTGGGCCCCAGAGAACACCATCATCTCATTCTCCATTCAATGGTGTGTTCTATGTGAAGCTTAAGAACTCCCATAGACTGGAATGGGATGGGTTAGAGAGGCTGGAGAGTACCTTACACTGGACCTTAGAGTACATGGCGCCTCCATCTTCAGGGGATTTCTGCTCTGCCATCTGCTCCTGCCCAGAAAAGAGTAAAGGGACATAAAAATAATTTCTGTCTAGGCTTGGGTTGAGCAATAAGAGATATCACAAAAGAAGGGATCTCCAGGAGGAGAGCCTCATTATCAAACAACCCAGAATGAGAGAAGGGATGGGAAGAAGAGTGATTGACAGCGGACCACCAGCAAGGAACAACCCAAGAATCAACAACCTGACAGGTTTCCTGTTTCTTCCTTCTCTTTAACAACATGGAACTTCCTTCTTGCCTCTGCTGAGTTTTGAGTGAAAGCTGCCAACATAACCACTGACAGTGGCCAGAGCTCTTCTCAGATTTGTGGTCTGAACCCTTCCTCTTTAGGACATTGAAATTCAGAGGGAATAACATTTTAAAGACGTAGCCTTCGTAAAGCCCCTCTCTAGATCCAGGCTTCATGGTTGGCCTACCCCAAAGAAGTTATAATGCAGAGTGAGAACTTGGTCCAAACAAGGAACTCATGGCCCTTTCTGCTTTCCTCCTCTCATGCCAGCTCCATGGGCAATTAGAGAGGGAAGTAGTCCATCTTGCATGTCCCCAAAAACATAGTGCCTAATGGGGCTCTCAAGAGTGTCAGGAAGGCCATGAGAGTTCAGAAGCTGAGCTCTCCAGAAGAAGTTGAGAAGCAGAGAAACACTGGCCCTTCTTAGCAGCTAGAAAGTCAACAGGAAGTTGTTGCTTTTCTCTCCCGTCTAAACTGGTGTGAATTGTCTCCAGAAATATCTCCTGATACTGCCCCATTTTGTTGCTCCACTTTTTTGAGGAAAAGTTCTTAAATAATAGGGTGGAATCATCTCTGGCTAATGCACAAAGGAAAGCTGGCCCTGAACACAAATCCCTTACAGTTTACGTAGGTCCTAACTATAGCATTGCAGACAATAAATATATGAAGGCTGCACTCATCCTAGCATTCAACCAAGCAGGTAAGACTGAGCTGGAATGAGGAAGTTGTTGGGATGCGGTCTGGGAAGACAGTAGTAGACACATTCTGCCCTTTGCTATTGATTTCTACTGAGTTCTACCCCTGGGCAGATTAAGTACAGCACCATGATGCCCCTTCTGCCTCATTTCCATTTTCTCTGCTCTGTTTCTTTTCTCCTTTTCCTCTTTGGACAGAGCCAGGAAACTGGTGGAGAAAAAGAGATGGAAGATATCTCAAGATCACCTGGAAAAGACGTCTGTCCGATTCTCTTTGTTCCCTCTCATCTCCCCGAACATCTGAGGAAGATCCAGAGGCCCTAAAATGTCCTTGTTGGTCCCTGCTGACTTGTGCGTTCTTGACGTATTCATATATGGTCAAAGATTCCTTAGCGATGGACTCTGTGTGAGGAAGAAAATAAAGACTAGAACTTCAGAAACCTTCAGAAGGTTTCCTGTCCAGGATTCCACTTCACAAGTCACACCTCCACCAAAAATGTTCACGATCTTTAAAATGGCTCTAGAAATTAGGCAGGTTAATGCTCTTGCCAGAATGCATAAAGAACACAATAGAGCCATTGGCCATGACATATATCCTCTACCAAGCTAGGAAGTCACCAGCCAAACCCAGTGCCCTAGATAACTCAGCATTATTGGGGACCATGCTGTAAATATTCTCAAGCCACCACAGATACTGTGAACGGGAGGTTGTAGACTTTGGTTGCCCTCCCCAACCTGTATTCACACATATCCCAACACCTTTCCCAGGAAAAGAAGATGCTGTGTATAGCGTATAGCCCATGGACTCAGGGTCAACTCACTACACCTGATACCCCAAGCAACAGTATCCCTTCAGGAGCCGTCTACTTACGTGACTGCTTTCTCTTCCTATTCCACACACAGAAGCAAGCGATGGCCCCAAGAAGAAAGGTAACGAGGATACCGATGGATACCACAAAGGGCAGATAATTGAATTCTGAGGGACACAGAAGGTGAGAAGACTGAGCACCCACTGCCCCTCCATTAGCTTCAGGAACTATCCCAAGGGATTGAACTATCTCTCTCATGCGGCCTGTCTCCTCACATCTTAGGGGGTCCATCACCCTTATCACTCCTCCTCAATTGGGTGATGGACTGGTCCAGCTTATAAATTCCAGAAGACTGGCACTGTTTACTCACCTCACCTGAAAAAAGGAGATAATGTTTCCTGCTTCTGAGAGCTAATTACATGATCTGGAACCTGTAAAACATCTTGTACCGCAACTATTTCATCAACCTACTGTTCTAATGCAGCAAACATTCACCACAGACCCACTGCTACAAGCCTTCCATTTTTCCTTCCTGGTTCTTCCTCATTTGAACTTCTACATTCACCTCCTGTGTCACCCGTGGACGCTGATCGGTAATCCAACCAACAAGAAGAGAACGGCAACCTTTCCAACTTGGGCCCAACAGAATGGCTCCCGCAAAGAAGGGTGGCAAGAAGAAGAAGGGCCGTTCTGCCATTGACGAGGTGTTGACCCGGAAATACACCATCAACATTCACAAGCGCATCCATGGAGTGGGCTTCAGGAAAGCTTCAGGGCTTTCAAAGAAATTTGGAAATTTGCCATGAAGGAAATGGGGACTCCAGATGTGCGCATTGACACCAGGATCAATAAAGCCATCTGGGCCAAGGGAATAAGGATTGTTCCATACCATATCCGAGTACATTTGTCCAAAAAGCGTTATGAGGACGAGGATTCAGCAAACAAGCTCTACACAATGGTAACTTACATGACTGTTACCACATTCAAAAATCTACAGACGATCAATGTGGATGAGAGCTAACCTGCTGGATGTCAAATAAAACTACCTCCAAACAAAAACAAAACAAACAAACAAAAGAAGAAGAGAAAAAGAAGAAGAAGAAGAGGAGGAGGAGGAGAAGGAGGAGGAGAAGGAGGAGGAGGAAGAGGAGGAGGAGAGGAGGAGGAGGAGGAAGAAGATGAGGAGGAAGAGGAGGAGGAAGAAGATGAGGAGGAAGAGGAGGAGGAAGAAGATGAGGAGGAAGAGGAGGAGGAGGAGGAGGAGAACCGCAAAGAATTTTGTATCACGGGTGTCCACTAATGACTTTTTCATAAACATTATCTCGTTTGATTTTACCGGATCTCTGATTATTACTCTCATTTGTGTAACATAGAAACTCATAGAAATGAATTAATCTACCTGGGATCCAAGAACTACAGAAATAATAAGCCATGATGACCGAGGCCCCTAAACCAGTGTTCCTGTTACTACGCCTTCCCTCGCTCCTGTTTGATCATTCACTACCCAGGAAGAACTTAGTTTTGTTGGCCCACCTCTTAAGGAAAAGTTCTTAAATAATAGAGTGGAACGCATTTTGGCAAATGCACGATGGGAACTGGTCCTGGTTCTGAGCAGAGATTCTTCACAGTTCTCACTATAACATGACATCTTTACACGCGCTTTCACCTGCAAATCTCTTTTATGTCCCGGAAACTTGGAATAATTAAACACATCTTACAGAGACAGAAACTGCGAGTTGAGTTCTTTGGGGGCATTTCCAATGAAAAGATATTTTTAGGTATCTTGAGATGGGCCAGAGATGCTTTTCCGCGGCAGTTGTTAACCACAGTCACCTTGCCCGTCTGGCAGAAGTGCGCTTTTTCTGATAAGGCAGAGAGAGCAACTACCATATCAGCCAGGGTCATCTTCTCTCAACCTCCCAGCAGAGGCAAGGTATGGGGAAGGAGCCTAATGGGCAGCTGTGAGAGGACACAGTCATCTCCTTTGAACTTCCTGGGGAAGGTGGCACTTGCACAGCATTCTCCTTTGTGTAACTTACTGTTTTTAAGCAAATGTATTGGCAGGGAGATTCTTTAAGTGAGCTTATTACTTTTGTCTTCTCCTTCAGTGTCTACACTATGAGTTAATCCTGTTCAGGTCTCTAATTCCACAGAGGGATCCTAGCTCAGGATTCCTACAGGAGGAACTCCTGGTTCTCTTAGCACCAAGCTTCTGGCGGCTAAGAACTGGGTGTTTTGCTCTGGCTGCATGCTCAGAATTTGGAAACTACACTCACTTTGGGATCTGCCACCGAAGGAAGGAAGCTCAGAGGCACAGGCCATGGTGTGGAGCAGTGACTCAGGACACTGACGCGATGGGGCTGCTCTTTCTAGCCAGCTTCACCCACACCATGCCAGTGTCCTTATGCCTAAAGTGACTGAAGGTAGACCTGCAGCCAGAATCCAGGCCTGAATGTGGCACATGAAATACTTCAGTCCTGTCCAGTCCTGTGAGAACCTAAGGGTGCTCCAGGGAAAGCTTCTGAGGACTTAGTCCTTCTGCTTTTTCAGTGTTTTTCTCCTCTGAGAAAGGGGAGATGTACCTGATCACGTGATAAGAAAATACACTTCATGAAGCTAAATTTAGCATGGTAGAAAAACCCAAGGCCAAAGTAAGGAGCTATACACATTTTCTGCTACAAATTTAAGGATAGAGACTCTGAGGTTTGGGTAGGGTTGGGTGGGTAGGATTGGGCTGAGAGGGCTGGGTAGATTGGGTTGGGTTGAATAGGTTGGGTTGGGTTTGGTGAGGTGGATTAGGTGGGTAGAATTCTATTGAGGAAGTTTGGTAGGTTGAGTAGGGTGATGTCTGTGAAGTAAGACAGGTGCGTTGGGTTGGGTTGGAACTAGATTGGTTTTCTTATAATTGCCATGCCGATAACGTATTAAGCCTTTATCTAATAAAAAGCAGTACAACCTTGACTCAGGTGACTCAGGATGAGCAATAAATGCAGAACTCTCCTAAGTACCTGGGCATTTTCCTGCGGCCCCCACGGACAAGGTACAGGGTTATTACCTCCCAGGAACCTCTCCAGCTCGAGAGAAGACAGGAGAAACTGGGTCTCCAATATCTCCAGTTAGGAGGACAATGTTCAGGGCATCACAACAATCAGTAAACAACTAGGAATCCCTGCAAGGAAGGAAACTACTATTTCCAGTAAAAGAAGAAGAGATAAGTCCTCCCAGACTAAGACAGGCCTGTGCCCCTGAGAGGCCAGGCACCTTCTGAGGAAAGGCCCAAGGCACTAGACCAGAAGGCCATGTGACCTCATACCTGGGTCTCATGTGAATCTGGTTGTAGGATCCCTGCTGTGGGCCAAAGTGCCCCCACTTACTCGAAGGGACACTCTGACAGCTCTGCGGGGAGGTCAGGGTGTGGTTTGCCCAGCTGGCCTTGTTGCTAACATTGCAGGTATATGTGTGCAGGCTGCTGGCATCAGTCCAGTTCTCCCAGTGGGTGCCATTCCTTTGATTCGAGATCAGCATGCTCCCTCTGTACAAAGCATAGCTCACATTGTCATCCTTGGGCACAAAGCAGGACAAAGACAGTTGACAAGTCCCGTTAGCCCAGAGCGACCCCTGGACAGTCAGGTGAGGTGTCTCAACAGGATCTGGAAACAGAGGTTCTGGTCAGAGAGTTCTGGAAATGCAAATCCTACAGGAATCAGAGGGACAGAGTAGACAGTGCTTAAAACTCACCAAATATAAGAATCTGGAAGTTTTTAGTGCACACTATTCCTCCTTGGTCGGTGATCTCCAGCAGGTAGTGACCACTGTCATTTAGCTTAGCTGACTTGATACTAAGAGCAAAATTCTCAGACTCAAAACCATAGATATCACTACAACACACAACTGGGCTTTCGGGATCCAAAGTGTTCCAAGTCACGATGTGGGAAGTTTGTTGATGTCCTGTCTTCTTCTTCCATTCAATAGAAACATGTTTTGTTTGTATGTTGGAAGGCCGCAGCCGGACAGGCTTTCCTGAGACACCAAGCACTTCTTCAGAAGAACCTGCACAACCTAGAAAAGAGAACCTTGGCTGCAGGTAACTGAAAGGGTATGAGACCTGAGCAGTGCAGGCAGCTGCCCGTCACTTCCTTAGGCTAAGGACCTGGAGCGAGTATGAGGAGAAACCCTGAGACCCGTCTGTTTCTCCACGTCCCAGGCTCCACCGTCTAGTTGGAAGGAACTCACAGACCAACAATGGCAGCTAAAATCTCTTCTGAAGATTCATTTTTTACATATGTAGACGCACGTGTGTCTGTGTATTGGTTTGTACAGGTGAGGGCGGTGCCCAGGCGGCCAGCAGAGGGCACTATATTCGTTAGAGTTGGTGTTTAGAGAGAGTTGTGAGCTGTCCTACAAGAGTGCTAGGCACTGAACTCAGGTTGTCTAGAGGAGCAGTGTGCTCTCTGAACTGCTAAGCCATCCCTCCAGCCCCAAACTAGAATCTCCTGAGTCTATATGACAGACAAGTTTCAAATGTGTTGCCAGTACTTAACTTCCCAAGAACCCCATGGAGGTCTTAGCCTCACTTCTATAAGTAAGGAATTGTGTTAGAAGATACTTAAGTAGTGGCTGGAGAGATGGCTCAGTGGTTAAGAGCACTGGCTGCTCTTCCAGAAGACCTGGGTTCAATTCACAGCAACCACATGGTGGCTCATGCCTGTCTGTAACTCCAGTTCCAGGGCATCCGACACCATCACACAGACATATATCAGGCAAAACACCAATGAACATAAAATAAAAATAGATTATATATATTTAAAAAAAGAAAATACTTAAGTAAATAACTCCAGCTACACAGCAAAATGATGAACAACTGATTTGGTGTTAGAGAGAGATTTTGGTTCAGCTTTTTCTTCTAACATAATTTACTGTGGCGTATGTGTGCGTGTGCGCGCAGGTGCATGCACTTGTGCATGTGGAGACCAGAGGTGGATGGTAAGAGTCTTTATCGCTCTCCACATTATGTGTATGGGGGTGGGGGGCACACTCAGGCTCTAGCACACATTTGGGAACCAAAGGAGAACTTTCAAAAATTGATTTTTCTCCTCCCACCTTTTTGAGGCAGGGTTCCTCCTGTCCTTTCTCCTACTCTGTGTACTCCAGGCTAGCCTGTGAGCTTCCAGGTGAGGCTCCTGTCTCTGCCTCCCATTTCCCCTTAGGAGTGCTAGTATTTGTGTGTGTGTGTGTGTGTGTGTGTGTGTGTGTGTGTGTGTGTGTGTGTGTGTGTGTGTGTGTTTTCCAGGGATCAAACTCGGGTTGTTAGACTTACGAGGCAAGTATTTTGACCTACTGAGCCAGCTTTCTGGACCTCTGCCTTATTTTTGGAAACAGGATCTCTCACCGAACCTGAACCTCTTTGTTTGATCTAGGCTGGCTTTTTAATGGGTGTTGGGGATTTGAACTCGGGTCTTCTTGCTTTCAGATCAAGTGCTATTATTGTCCACTAAGCCATCTCCTCAGACCCTTCCTTTGGGATTTTGAGACAGGATCTCACTAAGTAGCCCAGGCTGGCCATGAGCTCACTACCTTACTGAGCTGGAATGACAGACATGTTTCCCCCTGCTTTCCTAGAGAATGATTTCATATCCACCAAAGTTAGAAACACCACGTTACTGGCGTGACCCACCCCATTGTAACTTGGCTGCCAAGTTCCCCCCCACCAAATGTTCATATGCTGTAGGATTGGTCCTCAGCTGATGACATCATTGAGAGGTGGTTGGCTCATGGGCACTGACTTCATCAATCAACTACACAAAGATGGGGCTTGGCCAGTGGGTCACTAAGGACACATCTTCCAAGGCTACGTCTTTCCCTTTCTTGACTGTGTCTCTCGGCCGCCCAGCTGCTAGAAGGTGAGTACCTTTGTCACATCCTCCCACCATGACACTGCTTCATCATAGTCTCACGGCACAGAATTAAGCCAACCATCGACTATGGCCTCTGACATAAGGCTGGAGATGTTCCCTAGCATGCCCTGGATTCAATCCTCAGCACTTCTTAATACCAGGACTTGGTGGCACCCAACAGTACTCTCAGCACTCGGGAGGTAGAGGCAGAAGAATCAGAAATTGAAGGCCATCCTCAGCTACATGGCAAATCAGAGGCCAGCCTGGGCTACATGAGACCTCATCTCAAAAGAAAAGGGCAAATAGAAACTCTGCAATAGGCCGAATATAAATTTTCCCCATTTGAAATTTGTTCCTCCGGGTATTTGTCACAGAGGCAAAAGAAAGCCTGACTCCCTGACTACTGAGGAAAGCACACATGGCCAAACAGTGACTTCCAGGAACCCTGAACAGCCAGACCCAATGAAAACAATGCTGACTTCACAGCTGGCCTTGTGCTCTAAAATACAGCCGGACTCACAGTCCTCTCAGAACACTTAGCACAGTGCACTGTGGGCAATGCTCACTAATGGTTAATGTTTGCTATTGTTTTAGGAACCTGATTGGTCTCTGCAAGAGTGCCCACCAAAATGCTAAAACTGTGCCTTACAGGTATATGTCTGCACTTCCCTCCCTAGGAATCAAGATGCGATTTAATGAATGTGGTGGTAGTAGACTAGGCTATAACATAGTGGTAGACTTTAGATGGCTACCTCAGGGTGCCATCCAGAGGCTGGACACAACAAAAATGACAATCTTGAGTTAACGAGACTACAGTGGGGAGGAGTAGGGGTCAGAGGGTAAAGAGAGAGATGGTTGCACACATAGTTCTTTTTTTTTCCACATGGAGAGGTTTAATGAGAGAAGAAGAGTAGAAGAGGGGAGGAACAGAGGCTGGCCATGAGCACATGGAGGGAAGGGGGAGGAATGGGGCGAGAAGGGACAGGGAAGAAGGCACCAGAGCAGAGAAGAGTAGAGGCAAGAGATGAGTAAGAGCAAGAGCTCTTTTTTTTCTTAAGGTTTATTTATTATTATAAATACACTGTCGCTGTCTTCAGACACACCAGAAGAGGGCAACAGATCCTATCACAGATGGTTGTGAGCCACCATGTGGTTGCTGGGATTTGAACTCAGGACCTCTGGGAGAGCAGTGCTCTTAAGCGCTGAGCCATCTCTCCAGCCCAACGCATGGTTCTTAACAATGTAGCACATTAAAAAGAAAGGCAGACCGAGGGAGAACAAGATGGCAGCTAAGTAAGATCATCCAGTATCTTCTCCCCACACCAAATTACCTTGATAAAACCTAAGAAGATCCAGTGGGGACCACAGTGCCCAATTATAACAAAAGACAAATACAGGAGGGAACCACTGTCCATGTCACATGCGCCCCAACTCCAATCAGTCCAGTGTAAAGCATGATGTCTCCACCATGTGAGAGTGAATAAGTTAAATTCCTGCTTTAGGCTTGAAACCACATAACAGGCCTGACGTGGTAAAACCCACACACGTGCTGCAGAGCCCCCAACTCCTACCACCAAGCCAATACCCACCACAGACTGAGTTACCAGAACTACATTAGTCTGAGAGGCTGAATGCTCCACCTCTCTCTTGTAACTTCAGGTAGCAGGGCAGGAAATAAGACTCCAACAGCTGAGGGGAGGTAGTAGGCTTGTCTTAGAGTTCAGTGACAGACCTGTCATAGGAACAACCAGAGCTGAGGGGAAACTGCCCATGTGGACAAAGCTCACACACAGACAGGCCCTGCATCCAATGAAGACCTAGGCACTGATGGGCCAGATGTGTGTCTTAGCCCACATCCCCTCCAGCTGTGACATGGTCCTCACGCATCCCTGAAGCCGTGTAGGTCCTTGAAGCTGTGAAACTCAAGCATGGCCCAGGTTAGCTCTCACAGACTGACTTCACCAAAACAGCATGACACGGGGTAAACAAAGGCTCTGCCAGTTTCTCAGGGGTCTTCAACATGGCTCATGTCGAGCAATACACACTGGCTCAGAACTGGACTCAGTCAGGACTTCACTGGTTCCCTACACCCAAACACTACATAAAATGTGCATCCAAAGACTCGGGAGGTTGTGGCCGGAGGATCAGGAATTCAAGGTTGCCCTTGGGTGCATAACAAGTTTGAGGCCAGCCTCAGACAGATGAGATCTTGTCTCAAAAAGAAAGAAAGAAAGGAAGGAAGGAAGGAAGAAAGGAAGGAAGGAAAAAACAAGAGAAAAAAGGAAGGAAGGGAGGAAGGGAAAAGGAAGGAAGGCGAAAAGGAAAGAAGGAAGACAGAGAGAAAAAGACAGAGGGATACAAAGAGAGAGAGACAGAGACAGAGACAGAGAATGAGAACACGCAAAGGAAGGAAACACACCTTATCTCTAAGGACATGCATAACCTGGAAGTGAAAGGTTAAAACAAAATTTCCCGTGAAAGTGGAATCAAGAAAAAAATAGTCACCTTTCTGTCAAAAAAAAAAAAAAAAAAAAGCAAACTTTAAGTAGCTACCAAAAAATAATCCTAGGAATAAATATAATTAAAGAAGTGAGAGGTTGGGGATTTAGCTCAGTGGTAGAGCGCTTGCCTAGCAAGCTCGAGGTCCTGGGTTCGGTCCCCAGCTCCGAAAAAAAGGAAAAAAAAAAAAAAGAAGAAGTGAAAGACCTCCATAAGGAAATGTACATAACGAAATGAAAGATGTTGGAAAGAACAAAAGAATAGAAAGACATTCAACATCCTTGGGTTTGAAGAGTTATTATTATTAATAATTAATGCAAGCCATATCAGAATATCAGTGACGTTCGCCACGGAAATAGAAAAAAAATTATGTGAACGCATATGTGATCTACCTGTGGGTGAGGGCATATGAATGCAGTTACTCCAAGAAGCCAGAAGAGGGCGACAAATTTCCCCTTTATGCTGGGCGTTGCTCTAGGACAGGGTTGGCTGAATTCAGCCCTTAATATTCAGGACCCAAGAACACCTGGGTATTGGGAGGAAGCTTGTGCTATACCTCATTTAGCAGCGTCCCAAGCCTCGCCCACTAGATGCCAGTGGTATCCTAGCCTCAATCATGACAAACAAAAATGTCTTTAGGCATTGCCACATGTCCACTGAGGGGAAACATTGAGAAGCAATGGGCACTGGGGTGAGGAAGAGAATCAAGATCCTTTCCCCCACCCCACCCTACCCCCGAAGATCACATTTCCGTTGGGGTGCATGCTGTTAGCAAGCAGAAAATTAAGACAAGACTTCTCAGAGAAGCCTGAGTGCCTATGATTTTAAATTCTTTTTTAAAGCATTTTAATTTAAAAGGTAACACCAGAGCACTTGGAATAGCATGAGCGTTTCTTTAGATGCCTGGTCTGGGAAAGCCTCCATGTCAGCATGTGCCTGACTGAGAAGTGAGAAATCAGAAAGCTCTCTAGCCACGGAAGGGGCTATCAGAACAACATTTCCAGGACACGAATCAGAGAGTTTAAATCCTCTCTGGTAAAGGACCCAAGCAGAGGGCATGAACCTATTACAGACTTTTTTTTTCAATAATGGGAATTAAACCCCAGTCCTTGTGGTGGGAGCGAGGGAGAGCAAGCTCTTCCCCTATGCAGAACATCAGAGATAAAATAACCAGGATCAGTGAGACATCTGATTGTGTGATCAGCAGCGTTGGTAAAGAAATAGACATGTGTCATAAGGCTTCAACTCCTAGAAGCATGACGTTACTCTGTATGCTGTGGTAGAGAAGAGGGGGAGGAACCAGATAACACTGTAGAGACTAATCTAAGTGAGTGGGTCGGAGGAGGGTTCTTGATTGGTCAACACACGGGAAGATAGATGTGCTCCTCTCAGATAACAGGTGATGAAAGGGAAGATCTGAGGCACCCAGGACTGACCAGCGATATCAGCTACATGAAGAGTCAAGAGTGAGGTCCAGTCAACAAGAAGCTGTGTCGATGATGTGCAATTCGTCAGCCTCGAGCTGAGCCGAAAGCTTTGGGAGCCAAACTCCATCCCACATAAGGCTGAGACGAGAGATGGGTCCTGGGTATTTCACAGGAAACAAGGCCAAGAGCAGCCAGCAGTGCCAAATCTAAAGATTCTGAGAAAAGACCCTGATGTGCTTGCCATAGAATACAAATCCGCAGGGCAGGGCGGGGCGGGGCAGGATTTTAAATAAGAAATGGAATCCTGATCAACGAAAGGGGAGCCATTAAAACAGAAGACTGTAAGAGGATGTCTCAGTTGCTCAGTGCTGGCTGTTAACAGTTGGTTGTCTCCCTACACCTGTAGGCAATATTTTTATCATTTCTCTGTTTAAGAATGGAGCTATCAGGAGCATTGATTGGGTCACGGTTTACTTAGGGTTACTACTGCTACGACAAAACACCATGACCAAAAGCACAGGGAAAGGCTTATTTCACTCCACAGTTTCATAATAATAGTCCATTATCAAAAGCACCGAGGGCAGGAACTCAAGCAGGGCTGGACCTTAGACACAGGAGCTGAGGCAGAGGCATAAAGGGGTGCCGCTTACTGGCTTGCTCCAAATGGCCTGTCTGGCCTGCCTTCTTATAGAACCCAGGACCCCCAGCCCAGGGAAGGCACCGCCCACAATGGACTGGGACCTCCTGGATCCATCACTAATTAAGAAAATGCCTCATAAGCTTGCCTACAGCTGGATCTTGGAGGTGTTTTACCATTTGAGGTTCCTCCTCTCTGATGACTCTAGCTTGGGTGAAGTTGACATAAAGCAGCTATTACAACTGACCCTTGTCAACTTTACACATAAGCATATGACTTTTCAATTAGATCTTTCTCACTTATCCCCAGGATGGTATATTTGTATTAGCATCACAATAATTACCATTATGATATTAATATCATAATAACTTCAAAGGTCTCACAGTCCTTACAAACTCAAATACATTAAAAGTTCACTCTCTTTAAAATAATCTCCTCAAGATCCAAAAATCTCTTTTAAAGGTTTCGTCTCTCAGCTGTGGGCTCCTAAAAAATTTTAAATTAAGTTAAATACTTTCTCCAAGAGTAAAGAACCTGGGCACAGTCACAATCTGAACAAGCAAAGCCAAACTCCAACAGTGTAAATAACTCCATGTCCAGTTATCTGGGATTCTGTCACGATCTTCTGGGCTCCTCCAAGGGGTTTTGGGGTCACCTCTCCAGCTCTGCCCTCTGAAGCACACACAGCTTGTCCTCTAGGCTCTGGCTGACTCCACTCCACTGCTATTGCTGTCCTCGGTGATCATCCCAATGACACTGCCATCTCAAAACTCCTGGCATCTCTTGCTACAACTGAGCTGCACTTTCACCAATGGCCTCTACTGGGCCCTCTTCAGGGACCCTAGTCCCGCCACACAGTACCACCTGGTGACTCCTACACTACCAAGCTTGGCTACCAGAACTACTTACAACCTCTGCTCCTTCAGCCAGTACAGGTCAGGACACAACGGTATGATGTTGGCACACAGGAATAGCGTGCCTTCCTCATTCGTGCCACTGTATTAGAAGTGGCCACTCAGTGCAAGTGGTTAGACACTGCCCTTAGAAGAAAGCCTCAGGGTCAGCCTAGTGGGAGAAAGGAGTAAGGAAGAGGGCACCACAGGCATAGCAGCAGCACGGGCCGGGTGCCAACACTGGTGTAGGAATGACTGCAGCAAAGCCTTCCCCAACATGTTTGGAAAGTGGAGTGATAAACAGCGTGAGTTTAATTTTTAAGGTGTAAACCTTAAAAAAAACCTGTAAGAGGTAGCACAAATATCTAAGGATGCGTCGTCTAAAAAATATTCAGTACCACAGATAAACATAGTAAACTACTGTGTAGCCAGCAGCAGAGCAGAGGCCCACAGAGAACACCGTTCTCCACTGTCACACAGTTAAATATGGACTCTGCAGAAGAAGCAGTATCCTTAACGAGGCTGTAACTTCTTTGCAATGAAGTGTGGGACTGGGCGGTGACGGCGCACAGCTTTAATCCCAGCACTTGGGAGGAGGAAGCAGGTGGATCTCTGAGTTCAAGACCAACCTGGTCTACAGAGTGAGTTTCTAGGACAGCTAGGGCTAGACAGAGAAACCCTGTCTCAAAAAAATAAAATAAAATAAAATAAAATAAAATAAAATAAAATTTGAATAAATAAATAAAGTATGGGATCTGTAGCCCTTATTAATGCTACGCTGTACTGAGGGCACTTACTAAACTATACCCCTGTATTTTATTTTAGGTAAATAAGCCGAAAGTTCAAAGCCATCCCCAGACCCATAGCAAGTTTGAGATCAGCCCGACCTAACAAGACCGTCGAAAGGGTGGGAAGGTTAGGCGGACCCACAGGTGTCATGACAGTTGTTGGTTTGGGCTTTTCAGATGGGCGAAAACTTAACTAGGAGTGGGAAGCTAGTACTGGCCAAAAACAGAACAACAGGAGGTAGCAACCACACTCTCTCCAAGGGACTGTGTGCAGGAGCAGACCAGGTAGGAGACACCGGGAAATTGTGGGTAGGATTGAAAAAAATCCCTAACCATGCTTCCATTTTCTGAAAGGTTTTCAGACACCTGCAACCTCGGGGAGAATAAAAACACTGCAGACCGGGGTTGGGGATTTAGCTCAGTGGTAGAGCGCTTGCCTAGCAAGCACAAGGCCCTGGGTTCGGTCCCCAGCTCCGGAAAAAAAAAGAAAAGAAAAAGACACTGCAGACCAGGGCACGAGCGCGTTGGGGTGGGGGACTCCCAGAGGGGCGCGGACCCAGGTCCCACCAATAGCTAAGAAGCTATTCACAATTTGTAGCTACCAGGAGACGATATATTAACCACATTCCAGAATAGGACCCGTGTTCAAGAGTAGCTGACCAACACTTTGTGTGTGTGTGTGTGTGTGTGTGTGTGTGTGTGTGTGTGTGTGTGTGTGTGTGTGTGTGTTAGGTGGGGATGTTGGCAAATATGGAAGAGTCTGGCAGGAGTTGGGAAAGAAGAAAGAACATGATCAAAATACATTGTATGAAATCCTCAAAGAATAAATTAATGTTTTCGAAGGAAGAAAGGAACTCGGCTGAGCTCAGAGGCTGTGAATCTATGCCTGCTCTTTGCTGGGCTTTTCTCCTTCAGGTCTCCACAGTCTAGTGGAAGGAGAAAGGAGTTGGGGTGAGCTGAGCTTCTTGCAGGAGCCTAGCAGCTGGAGCCTGAGTAAAGACAGAGGAAAGGCGGGACCTGTGAGGGACAGAAAACCCTCGTTCCCATCCCAGGGAGGCAGACATTTTAAGGGAGTAAAAAAGAAATGCTAATGTGAAAAGATAACGAGAGAAAGGGAGAATAACTTCACAAGTTCTTGCACGCTGGGAGCGTGAAAGGGAGAGAGGTGAACCGCCTACACAGGGTTGCCTTTCAGAAGGGAGTGGCCGCAGCCAGTTCCGGTGGTCAGGGACGCCACAGCCAAGGCTGTTGCTGCTGCTCATAGCCTTGGGGGCTCTTTTCCGGTGGTTAAGAACGGATGAGGTAAAATATTAAGTCTATAGAAGAAGAATGGGAGCAGTTTGCTAGACTGTACTGCAGCTTAGGGAAGTGAGGACAGTTGATAAACTCTAGTATAGCTTGGTGGGGTGAGCACAAGGAGAAAACAATGGTCTAGGGGACCTCTGACTCAGCAGGGGGGTCACCAGCCTAGACCCTCTGCTCACCGGAAGCTGGGAGACCCGAGTGCCCGAGAGAGGGCCAGGGGCTAGGTGTAGAAACGGGGATGGGGGTGGGGATGGATTGGGGGTGGGAGTGGGGATATAATCCTGCCAGCCTGCAAAAGGATGTTGAGGGTTTTTTTGTCTCAGTTGGGCATAGGTAACCAGGTTTGGGGGAGGGACAAGAGAGATTGGGTCAATGCTGGGAAGTGAACAGGACCAGCTAAAGCAAACTTACAAAACAATGAGTCTCTTGCAGAGGCCACAGGCCACTTCCTCCTTAGCCCTGTCTTGACTGACCACCACCTCTCCTTCTCGTGGGCAAGCTGACTGTTCCTGTCTGTCAAAACTGCCCCAGCTGTGTCCCTTCCTATCCCCAGTCCACTGAAGTATTTGCTTTCTCCAAGGCAACTACATACTATGCCTCTCACTCGAACTCTTTCTTTTCTTGCTTTTATTTAGGCCTTTTCTGTGCCCGGATTGGTTCTCTGTACTCGGTTTTCTGAGCTCTTACCACTGTAAGCCAGTTCCCCTGTCTCTCCACCTAGAAGAATCCAGCATCCTCTCAGATTCCTTTCAATGTACCATGACTGTCAGGGCCTCTTCTGCCTTCCCTTGGAGTTGGTATTGTACACACCTATTTCTCTGACTGGAAGATTTTCATGGGTGAAATCCAGGGTTGGGGATATAGTTTAGTTAGTTGGACCCTTGCCTCCCATGACCAAAGTTCTGTCTTTCAGGCTATCCTGGAATATGTGAGATTCTATCTCAAAAACAAAACAAAAACAAAAAAACAAAAAAACAAACAAAAAAAAAAGATCGACCCCAGCTCTTCAACTGTTTCCTTGCAAAATTTTACCTAGTTCTCATAACATAGTAAGGCCACCATGAATCTGTTTAATTAATTCAACTCTGTAGCTCTGCTATGGGGATTTTGTGCAAAATATCAAAGAAGTTATAAAGCCACAGGACCCTTGGCTTTGACCTTTTGCTTTGTGGACTCCACACCATTGCAATTTCCTGTTCACGGGCCCTCAGAACAAAAAGCCAGTCGCCTTGAGGCAACTTGAAATCCCGGGTACTACACAGCTCGAGCATTCCTGAAAACTCCTGAACTCGACAACACCTGCTAAGAACATACGCTCCCACGATTGGACCTTGGAAGTGTACTGTGGCGTGTTAGGAAAGCATTATTGTGGAAGGAACCATGTTAAAGTCCGAATGGGCGTCTATAACAGAATGAGCGAAGAACGGCCTGAGGCTGGGATGAAATAGTATTATCTCACCGCAGGCATCCAGAGACTCACAGCTCCCAGTAAAGAGATGAACTACAGCTATCAACGTAGACAAACCTCATGAACATGTCAAGCAAAAGAAGCCAGGAGGCCATACCATGGGACGCCACTTACATCTGGGGAAAACTAAGCTGAGATTTGAAGTGAGAACATTGCCTAGGTTCATGGAAAAGACAATAGATGATGACTGGACGTGAGCATACAATTGTCCCAAAGTCATCCAGGAAGCAACCCACTGTCACGTACATCTATGTGCAGATGTCACACTTTAGTAAGAAAGGTTTGTCTGTCAGCGTATCATTTGGCTGCCCCTGGGGTGAGTTCTGCAGAACTAGAGTCCCTTTGAGTCCCGAGCCCAAATCTCTTCCTCAAGAAGCTGCTTCTCAGGGTTGGGTATTTAGCTCAGTGGTAGAGCGCTTCCCTAGCAAGCGCAAGGCCCTGGGTTCCGTCCCCAGCTCCGAAAAAAAGAAAAAAAAGAAGAAGAAGAAGAAGCTGCTTCTTCACTCACGCCTTGTTTGGGAGGAGGTGAGGTGACCAGAAGTGTGAAACAGTCTGGCCTGCTAGAGCCTCCCTGGGTCACCTCCAGCACAGTGACAATTAGAAACTGGTCCGTGAGAAATGCAAGGCTCAACCCAACCCACGCAAAGTACAGCAACCCCAGGGCTGACCCATGACACCGCCTGTTCTTCCTTCTTTTCAACACCTTACCTCACCCAGACCCACAGCATCCAGGGACTCCTCAAAACTCCCAGCCCATCCTTTTCTTCAGAATGGACAACCAAAAACCTGAATTCAGTGGGGGAAAGTGACAATGACAAGGTGGTGTTTGGGCAAAACTGTGACGGGATGAAGAAAAAAAGCCGTGGCTGGTGCTCCTAGAGCAAGAAAGAAGAAGGCTGATGCCCACATCGCTCCAGGGAAAGCTAATGGCCACTTCTCTCCAGGGAAGCCTAGTGCACACACAGCTCCAGAGAAACCTAGTGTACACACAGCTCCAGAGAAACATAGGGCACACATCACCCTGACTTTCCACACTTTTCACACAGACTAAACTCCAAGCACTTTACAATGGCCTGAGGGGCCTGGACCACATTCTCTAGTCTCTCCTCTTGCTCCCTGTGTCCCAGGTGACTAGGTAGATGGCACGATTAGAGGCTCTGAGTTCTGATCTCCCTCACACACTCAGGCCCCCATGAGTCCATACCAGGCCCCACCCCACATCAACACAAGGATCCTTACCTTGGCCCTGATGAGCTCTGAGGAGCAGGAAGAGTGACAACAGGACAGTTTGCTGCAACATCCCCACAGAACAGAGCAGGCTAAGGGGCCCCTGTCTCCTCCAGGTGCTCTGATGTCTAGACTCTGCAGCTAACAGCCAGCAGGACACAGCAGAACTACCTCCCTGCCTGTCCAGCCACAATTTCCTCAACTCAAGGCTGTTCACTTCTGCTGTGCACACTGACAAGGCCACTGAGAAAGCCTCAGTCCCTCCAGTTGGGTTCCCACAAGCTAAGCTGCCTCCAGTGGGTGGGTGCTCTCTCAGAGTGCATAGTGACTCACAAAACCAGCTGCAAAATCTCAGCCCTTGGTCCTCCTCAGCCTGGTGCTGAATCCTCAGTGGCACCAGCAGTGTGGAGAAAAACCACTGGCGATTATTCAAGACGGCCCCTTACCAACACGCACCGTGGAAACAGAAATTTGAAAGAACTTGGGGGTAGGGTGGGCTGAGAAGAAGGACCCTGAGGAAGTGGGAGCTAATGTTGAAAGGGAAGAGTGGTATGGGGCGATTAAGGAAGAGACATAAAATTGAGATTTGCTCAGAAATATTCTAATCAGCCCAGGAAGTCTATGATTTCAAATGTTCAGCGGATGCAAACACTGTTCCTCCTTTCACCGCCCTCCACCAAAGGATGTGAAACCATTTGTGTTACTCCCTAGCTTCCACAGCTGGATTCATCCTGTAGGACAGCAGGCAGCAAAGATCCCTTTGAACTCCAAGGAGGGATAGAGTCAGTGGTACCCAGCACCCCTGCTCCCCCAGAACACTTTACTTCAAGGCCATATCCAGAGGCCAGGCCTCTTGCTTTCTTCCTCTTTTTTGCTCCTTAGCAACAAATACTTGTGGTTCCTCCAAGCCTATCCCCTCTTTCCATCCTTAGATCTATTTCTAGCCTGACCAAACCTTGACGAGACAGGTGGCTGCCAGCGGAGGCAACACGGACGCTCTAACTAGACGATCAATTTGCAGTCAAAGACCTGGACTTGAACTCCAGCTCATTACTTTGCAACCTGTGTAGCACCAACAAAATTGCTTTCTAAGTCCTCTGGCTCAACAGCAGTTGGGCAAGCAAGATGGCGAAGGTACTCAACGTCAAGCCTGAAGACCCGAGCGTGATCACCAGAGTCCACATGATGAAGAGGGAGGATGGACTCCACCTCTGCCGTCCCCACACACCCAAACGAACACACACATGAATAAACAAATATACGGGGGTTTCCCCCCCCTAAAGAGCAGCAGATACGTGAATACTTGGCTTTCCTTCAAGAGAGTTTTCAGGACCAAATCAATAGCTACCCTTGAGAGCTTGCATATAACACTCCATGACACGCTGGTGTGAATATGCCCTGGTAAAACCCCTTACCTCGTATGGCAATCTCCTTCGTTTACTTTTACGTCATGTGCTTTGGTGTTCTGCCCGCATTTATGTCTGTGTTGGGGGCATCAGATCTTCCGGAACTGCAATTACAGACAGCTGTCAGCTGCCATGTGGGTGCTGGGAATTGACTGAAACAGCAGTCTCTTAACTGCTGAGCCATCTCTCCAGCCCAAACAGACTCTTGGTTTTGGGTTTTCGTTGTTGTTGTTGTTGTTGTTTTCAAGATGGGGTCACTTTACAGCTCTGCCTGTCCTGGAGTTCACTCTGTAGACTAGGCTGGCCCCGAACTCAGAGATCTGTCTGTCAAGGCCTTCCGAGTGCTAGGATCAAATATTCTGATTTGTTTGTTTCTTTATTATTAATTATTATCTTAAAAGATCAGTAAATAAATGAATCTGAGTGCCCTCCACCCTTTTCATTCATATCTTGAAATCTAAGCAACGGTATGGTGGTATTAGGAAGTGGAGTGTTTGGGGACGTGATCAAGCCTTGAGAACCGAGCTCTCCTGAATTGAATTAATGGTCTTATTTTAAAAAGCAGGGTCAGGAGACCCCCCCCCACGGGCTCCAAAAATTCTGTTCATCCCTCATTCTTTCTACCATGACTGAGAAAACATGAAGCCTTCCCAGAACCTGACTATGAAGCCTCCTGATCTTGGCATGTCTAGCTCTCAGACCCATGAAAGACAGAGGTAGACGACACCCAGCCGGGGTGTGGTACTTAAACAACCCAAGCAGACTTCAGTGAGGTTCTGCTTCTTTAGCATCAGCCTACAGAGCTTTTTCCACATCTCATCCTAAGACGGAGCCCTCAACCCCTGGAGCTCCCGCACAGGGGCCTACCAGCACCCTTGACTTTGAGAGGTAGTGTCCAAGACGTAATGCAACAGACTTATTTCCTCACATGACAGGCAGAAGACAAGGCTCAGCTTTTGGAAGCAAGTAATGAACAACCGTGAATGTAAAAGCAGCCTTACACTGGAGGAGGAGGCAGGACATTGCCTTGAGCCAGAAGCCATCTTGGAATACATATTGAGTAACAGGTTGGTAAAGCAATATACACAAGACATGGTCTCTGGAAAGGAAAATCTGCTTCACCAATCCTGACCCCAGGACCAGCTCCATCCTTTCTTCCAAACATAAACAGCCTACCACCTCCTGGAAACTGAATTGGAAGAAGCGCCATGTGCATCTTTCTATCTTCTGCTCCTGACAAGTTCTACCGTGTACATAGAATTGCTATTCCTTTCTACATACTGCCCTGTCCTGCCCTGAGGCTGTCCAGCCCTAATGCTCTCCTTAGTCTTGGAGCCTGCTTTTTTCCAGGTGGTTCAACATTATTTGGTAAAGGGATGAATGAGTTCCCTAAAGAAGGCATTCTCATTCCCACTGAGATACAGTGGTAAGCTCTTCGATCATAGTTCTCTCCCCTCATGACAAGTTCTTGGATGGGAAGCTTCTAAGACTTGATCACTTTATTATAAAGATTCAAGACCAGATAAAATTCATGTAAACTCAGAGGCTGTTCTGTGTTTCATTCATGGATGGATGGATGAATGGATGGATGGACAGATGAATGGATGAACTAACAGACAGACAGACAGACAGACAGACAGACAGACAGACAGACAGATCGAGATTCCCCCAGGTCTCTGAAAGTCTGAAATAGAGGCTTAATCAAGAGCTTTGAAAATCAGCAGCCAAGAGATCAAGGTTCCTCAAGCTCTATCCTCCTCTGCCTTAGCTACTTTACAGAGAGTCAGATCTAGGAAATCCCACCTCCCAGGGCTACCCACCTCCAAGACACTTTGCAAACTTGGGAGCCCCGAGCCTACCTTGAAGTTTGTTAACTCAGTAGAAAAACCCAAAAAATTCATTAAAAGCTACTTCCAGATGATTCGTAGCACAAATTAAATTACAGACAAAAATGAGTCGAGGGAGGAAGAACATCGTGCAAGGTCCAGACTATTCCAATGAACAGAGTTCTGGTCCTCAGAGAGGTAGGCAGACAGAGCCTAATTCTCAAAACATGGTTATAGTACATTGTACATGTGTGCAAAATTGTCCCCAGACTGATACCAAATTCAACCAAATGTCTTTCAGTAACAATTGTGATGTAACAATATAACTAAAGTTACTGATTTTAAAAGTCATTTAAAATATAAAATAAATTACAAAAAATGAATTTAAAAAAAAAAGGAAGAAAAAACTTACTTCTCCTGGAAATTGTATGTGACAAGATGTATGGAGTATTGCCACCAGAAAAGCTCGCAAACTTTGTGTCTAGACTTTTTGTACTTGGTCACATATATGGAGAGCGTCACCATGAACAGAGCTGCCCTTTCTCTCTGACCCCTTCAGAGGCTGATCCGATGCTAAGGGGACCAAGTCGTCCACGGGAAATCGCTTCATTGGCACAGACTGCCATAGTCCAAAGTCCCATAAATGAAGATGTTCTTAGTCAGCAAGATTCCAAGGCTTAGCCACTAAGGCTAAGACCATAGGCGTTGGCTCCTGAGAGCCAAGGGGAAAGGCCAAAGCCTTTCTTCAGGTAAGGTTAAGCCTTTTGTGTACCTCTCAAAAGTAACCATTATTCAGGAGTTAAAGATGAGCCTTTCAAAAAGGACCCACCTGGCTTTTCAGATATATTTAGCCAGTTTTTAAGAATTAGTTACCGTGACACACACACTAAGAGGATGCTCAATGGCTTCCTTTCTAGCGATCTCATTACTGTCTATGTTCTCCTTGAATGTCAGGATGGTATCACAGTGGCAAGACAATACGCAACCATATCAGAGACAGGACACCAGAGAGCTACTCAGGAGTTAGGCACAGCTCAGAGGTCCCATGAGACACACTGGTTTTTCATTGTTGTTGGTTGGTTTTGTTTGGTTCTGTGTTGGTTTTGTGGGGGGGTTGTTTTTTTGTTTGTTTTTTGGGTTTTTGTTTTGTTTTTGTTTTTGTTTGAGGAAGGGTTTCATTCTATATATTCCAGAATTCATTATATAACCCAGCAGGCCTCAAACTCATAGTGATCCTCCTGCCTCAGCTTCCCACATGCTGGGATTACAGGTATAAGCCACCATACTAGGTCCATGATGATGTACTTTGATCCCTTCTGTGCATAGTTTCCCTCATGTAACCTAAGAATCTCTCACTAGCCTCTTCCTCCTGCTGACCCAATCACTTCTCAGCACACTGGGAACCATGCTCCAGAAATATAAATCCACACGCAAACCACACCCACCTCATCATCATGACTAAGCTTTTAACATGAAACTGTCCTTTTGCCGTTGTTACTTCTCAAGAGAGCTATAAAAGTGCTTCCTCTTGTGTGTGGGTGTGTGTGGGGGGGGTGTGTGTGTGCAGTTTCTGGACACTGTAAACTTTCACACTCAGACCCCTGAGAAAGGTTTTGCCTTCCCTCTGAGCCTCACCCAGAGAAGACTTTGCCAGTTACCATCATATTCTCAAGTTTTTATATTCTGAGTTTGACATACTAATATACCAAACACGCACACATATATACCACACACAATGACTTCTGGGTACTTGATTGCCTGCTTTGTAAATTATACAGACTTTCAAAGTTCTAAGTTTAACTGAACAACTGAAGTTTCAATGATCAAGTAACTTGTACAAGTCCATGTTCCCTTCAGGTTTTTTCTGCCTCCCCAGAGCCCCTAAAATACACATGCACATGACCAGAGTTCAGCGTCATCGTCCCCTAGCAAGCATCCACTCAGATCATTGTAATGACTGTAAATGAAACTGATTTTACACACCTCAGCTACATTCTGGAAGATTTAACTCTGTTCCGTGTTTTTGTTTCGACATCTTGTAGGATCCATGACAGAGCTGACAGATTCCCTGGCTGCCTGCTGCCGAGAACACCATGCGCATTGTGTTTAAACACCCACACAAGGTCACAAAAAAAAAAAAAAAAATCAAGAGACTAGATCTCACTTCCTCTTCCTGTCCTGCTGGGTTCCTCTTCTCCTTCCCATCCTAGCTCCACTGCCCCCTTCCTACTAGATTTTCACGAGCAGTTTTCTGGCACATCCTGTCCTGCCAGCTGCCTCTGATCACGGACCGGACCATAGCCATCTGTGAGCCCTGAGGACTGTTACCTCCTCGATCTGCTCTCTGCCAGTGCCTCCTTCCTGCCTTCCCTCTGGGCAGAGCAACAGTACTCACAATTGTACAAGAAAGGCGTGCAAGACAAAACGCATGTCTTCCTGCAGTCGATGCCCTCAAAGCATCATTTCAGATTTATAAATCCTGATCAGAGACTTTGGATGGTGCATGTTTACATTTGGAGTCCCCATTCCATCCCACGTAACAAGCCCGACTATTAGGTCTTGAGTCCTAGTCCCTTCCCTGAATCTGTAAATCTCTGCCTCTCAGATCGAGATCTCCACCCTGCCACCATGCACATTTGTCCCTCCTGCTTTCTCTAATTCTCAAGGTGAGGAGCCGACTCGCTTTCTCATCCTCTTTCTACTCTGTGGTTCCAAGAGTGCGTCAAAGCCTCCTCACATGTATTTAGTGTATTTGTTGCCAAGAGATTTATTTATTCAAACTTACCTCTCTGGGTCATCAGAATTTCATGGAATTTACAGTGAACCTCTCTGATAAGCCAGAGCTGTTCACAGAAGAACCAGGTGACTTTTTTAGTAAAAGAGCATAGAAAATATCAGCAAGCACTGGATGTAGTCTCAGCACTCAGGAAGCAGAGGCAAGTTCAAGGCCATCCCTGTCTACACCGTAGGTTCTAAGGTAGCCTAGAGGAAACAACATATGCAAATACTACACACACACACACACACACACACTCACACACACTCACACACACACACACTCACACACACGTGCGTGCACACACTCATACAGAGATTCAGTCACGCTAAAAATTAGAGATATGCAAATTAAGAACATTTAATTGGCAAAAACAATGAGGTCTGATGACACCAAGTATTTGGGAAAATAAAAATTAATTAGCTATATCATGAAAGCCTGTCTCAAAAAAAAAACCAATCATAAACTAAAACATCTTTATTTTCTAAAGCTAGGCTAATCATAAAAGACTAAAAACAATCTTTAACACTAAGAAGTTCTGTACCTCAAAACTCCAAAAGAAACCATCAATAAAATTAAAGATATAATGAGGACATATGTTTTGACACACATACCACAGGGTCAATAGCAAGTAATTCTTGTTTGTAAAGAATTCCTACTAATCAGCTAATAAGTCCAAGGGGAAAAGACAATCTAACAAGAAACTTTGCACGAATAAATGAGAATTGTAGTTGAAAAAGAAATACAGCCAGTGAGTCTTGGAGAACTATTCACTCAAAGTGGTTGAGGAGATGGCTCAGTGGACAAAGGGCTTCCTGCACAACCCTGAGGACCTCAGTTTAGATCCCAGAACCCACATTTTAACAGTCAGGTGGCCACATGCATCACAACGTGCTTGTAGCCCTAATGCTGGGTGGAGGCAGATCCCAGGGACTTTCTGGTCAGCCATCCTCCTCTCGGTTCAATGAGAAACCCTGTCCCCTGGGCAGACATCCCTAAATCAACCTGTGGCCTCCCTAAGCATGTGCACCAGTGACACATCCCATGTGTCCACGCACATTGGTTGGCACATATGCATATACTACACACGCACAACACACACACAAAGAGATATTAGGAGAATTAGGAGACATGTAAATCAAGAGCACGTAATTAGCAAAAATAATCAAGTCTGAAAACATCAAGTATTTGATAGGATAAGGATTAACTGAACCAATAATATACTGGCGATGGGAGTGTTAGTGGGGGCATTCTTTGGAAATAAGTTAAAACTACCTTATTCACAAATCTAATAATACTCTAATAAGCTAAATATTCACAAAATTAGTGACCCAGCAATTTGACTTCTAGTTATAGACCCATATATTCAAATGAAATCTAGACTCATCTATACCTAGAATATAGCACATTGTTTATAATTAAAAACAAAACAAAACAGAGGTTTTGAAAGATTGCTCAGTGGTTAAGGACACTTGTTGCTCTTGGAGAGGACCTGAGTTCAATCCCCAGCACCCACATGGTGGCTCACAACCATCCATAACTCGGGTTCCAGAGGATCTGATGCTCTATTCTAACCTTCATGGGCAACAGGCACAGGGGACAACAGGGGACATAGACATCCTCACAGGCAAACACCCATACACATAAAATAAGACAAAAGTAAGTTTTAAAGCACCAGGGTCTATGTTGTAACTAGTTGGAAGAATGATTGCCTAGAATGTAAGAGGGCCTGGGTTCAATCTTTAGCGCTGGGGAATGCTGCCCAATGATAGTCGTACAGACCTGTAATCCAAGTTCAAGGTCATCCTTAGCCATATTACAAGTTCGAGGACAGCCTGGGATACATGAGACCTGTCTCAATAATAATTTATAAGTAACAAAAACTACTAGAATCACCGAGCATGGTGGCACACACCTTTAATCCCAGGACCTGAGAATCATAGTATCTTAGTTTAGGGTTATCAATGCTGAGATGAAACACCAGGACTACAAGCTATTTGAAAAAGCCAGCTGAAGCTGGGAGAGAGAGTTGAGCTCCCAGAGTGAGAGGAGAAGGCAGTTGGTGCAGAGGATATTGGTAGGAGTCAGCTGAGCCAGGAGAAGCTGAGCTGAGCAGAAAAGCTAGAAAAGCTATTATAATTTGGAGCTGCTTGTGTTGGGGAAACTGGGAGGAGGGACTGTGTAAGCAGCCTGTTGGAGACCTCAGGGAGGAACAGTTGGAAGAAACATTTAAGGAGGCTGGACTGGAAACTGGAACAGTTGGGAAAGAAATTAAATTCAAGAACTCTCTCTCTCTCTCTCTCTCTCTCTCTCTCTCTCTCACACACACACACACACACACACACACACACACACACACACACACATCCTTCTTTCTCTCCTCTCTAGGGTTAAGAGGTGAAACTGGGAGATAACAGGTGAGAAAAAAACCCACAAAGTAGCAAAGACCAGGACAGATAAAGGTAACATAAACAATAGAATAGCTACAAATTGAGACAAAGACAATGCCTGAGTGTGGAAGGACCAAGAGATGAGCCTGGGACACCGGGCAGGTGTAGATCACAGTGATGGCGACTTTTGGTTGTCAACTTGACTACACCTGTAATTAACTAAAACCCAAAAGTGAAGGAGCACACATATAAAGGATTTCTGCTTAATCGGAAGTAGGAAAATCCACTTCTGATTCAGGTCTTTGAGGCGGGAAGACACACCTTTAATCCACATCTTTTGAACTGTGGAAAACGTCTGAACCACGCCTTCTATGGGCAGCCCACATAAGGTCATGAAAGACGGAAACTCTCTTTTTTGCCTGCTTGCTTTGGTCCTCACTAGCAAGACCATTCCTTCATTATTAGAAGGAATAGTAGTATTAGAGTCTACTTTGAGATTTCAGCATGTACTGAAGACCACCTGAGACATCCAGCTGTTGGCTACACACGTGGCTCAATGGCGGGGAAAGCCTCCAAGCCTTGGTCTCCCTTTGTAAACGTCATATACTTGGTAAGTTTGTAAACCTTCAATGTTTTGAATTCTATTTTGGAACTGAGGACCGAACCCAGGGCCTTGCGCTTTCTAGGCAAGCACTCTACCACTGAGCTAAATCCCCAACCCCCAAGTTTGTACCTTCAATGCAGAAAAGGGGTCGGTGCTCCAGCAGCCTAGCCTCTCCCCTAGACCTCACCTGTCATAATGACATTGCCAGCCTAGGTAACTGTCAAAAAGGTCATCTCTGGCCCCTCCATAGGACCCTCCCCATATTATGCTAATTTTAGGTGAAAAGTCTGAACAGGGAAACCCACCAATCCCTGAGCTCCCCCAAGCAGGACTTGAACTCTCACCAACCTTCACCGTGGCAATCTAAAAAGCTCTGCACTGCACCCCACCCCACCCCCAAGTCTCACATAAAGGCTGTTTCTGCTCAGTTCCCTGCTGAAGTGGAAATTTAAGGGTTCTTTAGAAAGTCGGTTGCATGGTGTTTTTGCTGGGACAAACATGTGAAGAAGCACGTCATTCAAGTGGACACAGGTGAAAGACTAAGGCAGACTCATGAAGGAATGCTTCGCTGAAGCAGACACAGGAGAGAGGATGTTCTGCTAAAGCAAGCACGTGAGAGAACAGGTGATGAAGGATCCTGTGTTAATGACATGAATGTATTAGTCTGCCATACACTGTGTAATTGAGCTGCATTTGTCGGGACGCCGTGGAGAGAAATGCACCAAAAAACTTCTGGTGATGGGCAGCAATTTGTTGCCTCTTTCAAGGACTCAGGCTGACTCGATGCACAAGCTGAGGCAAGACCTGTGCTGAGGAAAGGCGTGTGGCAGACACGTGGTGTTTGGAGGGTACAAATAGGACTCCACAGAGTGACAGAGTCTTCGATAATCTTTGCTTCCCTGATCTTTGCTTCCCCGAGAGGCACAACCGAGAACTTCTCCTGGTGTTCCTACTGGTCCCTCCTGCTAACTTGAGCTGAGGCTGAGGCCTAGCTGTCTCTGCTAGGTCTCGTCACCTCTGTTGCTAAACCAACAAGCGGATGCAAGCAGACAGAGCTGCTGCTACCTGCTAACCTGCGAACTGAACTGCTGATTTCCAGATAACACAGAATGGAGTTGCTCCAAAGAACCTTTCTAAACAGGTCTACTTCCCCCATATCCTTTCTCTTTCACTCCCACTGGTGGGTGGTAGGTTAAAAAGAAAAAACAGTTAAAAGCGTTTAAAAGCCATCATTAAAAATGATTAAAAAAATTAAAATTACATCCTGCTGTACACTTCTGGGAGCAGAGGTGGCCACCCCTGGACTCATGCCTCCACACCCTTAAATTAACCTTCTTAATAAATCTTTTTTATAAGATTTGCTGCCTGGCGTGACTCTGTCATCAGAAGAAGCCAGGCAGCAGTGAAGGGAAGAAGTGGAGCAGGGCTGAGGCTCCTGAGCCCCTCAGCTCACCTGAGGAGCCCTCCTTTGGGAGCTGTAACCCCTCTGCTAAGAGCTATTTGGTTCCTGGGCTCCCATGTCTCAGGATTCTCTTCCACTGGAACACTGTCCCAGCCCAGGACTGTGTGGTTCCTAGGTTGCTGAGTCCCAGGACACCTTCCCATCTGAACAGGAAGGCCCACACCAGCCCGTGGACTGAACAACTACTGGATTCCTGGGCCTTCTGTTCATAGGCAGCCATTGTTGGATTAGCTGAACCACAGCCTGCAAGTCGTTCTAATAAATCCCTTTTGATAGAGAAAGCTTCACTCTATAAGGTCTGTTACTCTAGAACCCTGACTAATAATACCGTTACTAATAGCATTCTAGTTCTTCGGGTTGTGACATGGCTTATAAGTGTGTTAGGAGGGAAAGAAGGGAGGGAGGGAGGAAAAAGGGAGGGCTGGGGACCATTCTATCATACATCTCTAATATTTTTCCCAGCCATGAAGAATATTACCTCACCATAAATCTTCTCAGGCAATCATTAATATTCAGTCCTTTTCCTAGAAGGTGCAAAGAATATTACTTCATTTCTTTGAAGTTAAAATGGATTGTGCAATTGTTCTAGACACAAAATATAAGCATAGTCACTTTGAGGCTGGAGCCTTTGAGTAAGACAAGGCATCTGTCAACCTCTTTTCCAAACTCAATAAATTCCTAAAATGTATAGCATTTGTGGTGTTTCTGACCCTTCTGTCACTGTGGCAATGTACCTGAGACAATCAATTGCTAAGGAAGAAAAGTTTATGTGGGCTGCAGTTTTGATCAGTGGTTAATTGGCACTGTTGCTTGGGCCTGTGGAGAAAACATCACGGTGAAAAACATGTGGTAGTCATGGTGACCACAAAGCAAAGGGAGGAAAAGGAAGGCACCAGGCCAGGCCCCCCAACACCTCCTTCAAGGGTACACCCCTTGTGTCCTAACTTCCTCCTCCAATACTTCATTTCTGAATGGTTTCACCCCCTGCCAACAGCACCACAGATTGATAACAAAGTAGCAGTCATCTTGGCGACATGTTTATAAGTGATAGAGGAATGTTAGACCAGCACTACTTAAGGGTTCTTTGGAAAGTCAGTTGGATGGTGTTTTGCTGGGGCAAACATTTGAAGGAATGTTTCATTAAAGTGGACACAGGAGTGAAAGACTAAGGCAGACTCCTGAAGGAATGTTTCAATGAAGCAGACACAGGAGAGAGGATGTTCAGCTAAAGCAAGCGTGTGAAAGGACATGTGACGAAGGATTCTGTGCTAACGACGTGCATATATTGGTCTGCCTTATGTTGTGTAGTTCAGCTGCATTTGTCAGGACTCAGAGGACTCAGGCTGATTGGATGCACATGCTGAGGCAGGACCTGCACTGAAGCAAGGCTGTGGAGGAAACGTGGTGTCTGAAGGGTTTAAATAGGATTCCACAGAGTGACAGAGACAGCTTGACTTGCTGGTACAGATAGCTATGAAACACTTGTGAGTCTCATCTCTTCGCTGAGAGAGGCACAGCTGAGAACTTCCCTCCTCCTGGTTCCTCCTGCTGACTGAAGCTGAGGCTGAGGCCTAGCTCTCTCTGCTAGGTCTCGTCACCTCTGTTGCTAAACCAACTTTACCAAACTGGACTGCTGGTGGACCCATAAGGTGTTTGCAGGTGGACAGAGCTGCTGCTACCTGCTAAGCTGCAAACTGAACTGCTGATTTCCAGATAACACAGAATGGAGTTGCTCCAAAGAACCTTTCTAAACAGGTCCACTTCCCCCATATCCTTTCTTTTCCACTAGCTCTGGTGGGTGGTGGGCTACAAGGGAAGTTGAATCATTTAAGAACCATCAACAAAAAAGACAATGGTCAAGTCTTTAGCCTTTAAAAACTCAAATGCTGAGTGCAAGGAAGTAGTCAGACTTCTGAGGGCAAAGTGAGCATCAATAGACAGTAGATTAGACATACAGCTGATTTTAGACCAGTTTGCCTGATACGACCTTAATAGGAGAAGCTGCCACTAGAGACTTGGATTCATTGGAGTGAATTTCTTTATTGATACAAAATTTGAGATTAATATTGTTACTCTTTGACAGGCATTGTACCTATACAACTCACTAAAAATACAAGGCTTAGACCCAGTCTTCTATAGCTGTTATTACAAACTCGTTTAACATGATTAAGTAACACAAGTTAAGGGCCAGGTAGTAAACTCATGGTTATGCCAGATTCTGATTTAATTATAATAAAGTGTTTTTAACTTACTCAAATCAAAATGATTAAGAAGAGTTAAGGTGTAACATTTCAGATATACTTTACATAAATAGTCTTCAAAAATGTCAAAAGTCCACAGAATATGACACATAAGGCCATTTCATTATTAAAGATTATTTGACTAGAAACATGTCTGCTCCTGACAACACCCCCTTCTTGGTTCAAAGAAGAAATTGAGCATCAACAGATTTGCTCCAGTTGTCGCAAGACAGGCACTAGGCAAGAACTGCTTCAGTTCATCTACAGACAAAAATACTGTCCAAAAAATAAAGGACACACTATGCAGAATAGTCGATCAATAACTCTGCCAAGACAGGGTAAGCAGTTCTTCAAAATTCTGCTTTACAAGAGTCCATCAGATGATCCTGAGCCAAAAGGTCAAAGACTGGTGCTCCAATGTTTTAAGGAATGAGGACTGCCCAGGTAGTCAGACATCTCTACAAATTGGTTACGTTTTGGAAGCTATGTTTTGTGCTTCCTATATTTTCAGGTAATATTTAAGTCATTCTCAGATTTCTGATGGGGCTGAAGACTAGTTATAGTGTCATAGTCAACTCAAGTTGTTTAACATTGAGAGAGATGATATAGATTTGAGAAGATGGTTTGCAGACGGTAATACCAGCTAAAACTAGAACATAATTCAGGTATAAAATTATAAGCTCTTTCAATTAGGATAGATTAGAGTGCTTTATCTAAGTTGACAAATATGATGAACTGAGTGTTAAGTGCATTTTGTGGTAAAAAAGAAAAAGGCGTGCTTGGCAACTGGTTCCTGCGGTTCCTGCATATGGCCTACCTACCACTCTGCACTTTCTCCCCTATGTACTGCTGGGCATTCTTTCTCTCCCAGGCTCCCTCTGACCCGGGCAGTCTGCAAGTGGTTCACTCACAATTCCTTTGGTGGGTTGCCACCACACCAGGCATACACATCCCACTTCTGTGGTGGGCCCAGTACATCCCACCACCACACACTATCTTGAACTCAATTAAGTAGCCCAGGAAAGAACACACCACACAATAACCTCTGACTCAACTGATAAGATATAATTTGCCCATCTAGACAGCACAAAACCCTATACACACCCATCCCTTAAAAATATTCATAACCTGTATCTATGTGCAGAGAAGAATCTTAACATGTCACCATGTTCTCCCAGCTCCTCCTCCTTGCTCCAGCCCCCTCTCTGCTTCTCCCTCCCTTCTAAAACCTCTGTTCCCACCTCCCTTCCTTCTCGTCCAATGACAGACCTCGTTTTATCTTGTCTGCCGTCACCTGCACAATCACATCAACCTACAAGTGTATTTTATACTTTATAATTTACATAATTGTAACGGTTATGCTCAATTTGTAACTGAAAGAAAAGAGTCTTTTAATTGGACAAAAAGGGGGAAATGTTGTGGGGTTGCCCCTGGTGCTGTGTGTATTCTGATGTTAATTCTGCTTCCTCAAGATGGGCTGCCCCCACAAGGAGTGGATCATGTAACCTTCATGTGAAGGTTCTTCCCATGTTACCTGGTCAAATAAGAGCTAGAGCCTGTGACTGGGCAGTGGAAGAGAAAGGTGGGACTAGAGGTTTGAGAGAGTGGGGGAGAGTAGGGAATGAGAGGAAAAAAGGAGAAGGAAGAAGAAGAGTTAGAAGGAAGATGGAGCAGAACCACATGGCCTGGAGAAGTTGCAAGTAGCAAGGGATCTCATAGCTGGGGAGTGGCATAGCATAGTGAATAGTGAATAGTGAATAGTGAATAGTGAATAGTGGATAGTGGATAGTGGATAGTGAATAGTGAATAGTGAATAGTGGATAGTGAATAGTGAATAGTGGATAGTGGATAGTGGATAGCGGATAGCGGATAGCGGATAGCGGATAGCGAATAGCGAATAGCGGATAGCGAATAGCGAATAGCGAATAGTGGTGAATCTGCCCAATCTAGGAATGCAGCTCATAACTATTATAACTGAGTTTTGCATTTTTACATGAGTTTATTGGGGTTAGAGATTTACTGCAACACAGTATTTCCTAAACTCTTTCATACAACTGCTATCTCTTGGTATCACTTGTGAGCAATATGTATACTGTACACATTTGTTGACCATATTTTAGTTTTAGCTTTTTTCAGCTGCTCTGACATCACAGATAGAACATAGAAATTATGTTTTCGAGGTCACCTTCCTTTATTAGTAGTAGTAGTCTGGTGGAGTATGCTGCATTAAGCTGTGTCTCTGTCCTTCACCTACCTAAGGCATTCTCTGATTGGCTTTATAAAAATATGATGGCCAATTAGCTGGGCAGGAAATGAAAGTCTAGACTTCCTGGGAGGGAAAAAGGAACTCTGGGAAGAAGAAAGAGTTTTCACCAGGAGAGATGAGAGAAGATGGACATGACTACAGGCCTGAAAACTGTAGCTAGCCACATGGCTGGGTGTGGCTAGGTGATCAGGTTAACTTAGATAAGCCAGTTGAGCATCTGCCCAGCTAAGGCCTAAGCTCTGAAATATTAAAATGTCTCTGTGTGTTTATTCGGAGAACTAGGTAGTTAAGAAACAGCAGTGAGGGCTGGAGAAATGGCTCAGTAGTTAAGAGCACTGACTGCTCTTCCAGAGGTCCTGAGTTCAAATCCCAGCAACCATATGATGGTTCGCAACCATCTGTAATGGGATCCAATGCCCTCTTCTGATGTGTCTGAAGAGAGCAGCAGTGTACTAACAGATATAAAATAAATAATTTTTTCATTTTTTATTGGTTATTTTATTTATTTACATTTCAAGTATTCCCCCCCTTCCAGATTACCCCTCCTCAAATGCCCCATCCTATTCCCTCTCCCCTTTGCCTCTATGAGGGTGCTCCGTAACACATACACCCATTCCCACCTCACCACTCTAGCATCCCCTTATGCTGAGGTATCAAGCCTCCACAGAACCAAGGGCTTCCCCTCCCATTGATGCCAGATAAGGCCATCCTCTGCTACATATGTAGCTGGAGCCATGGGTCCCTCCATGTCTACTCTTTAGTTGGTGGTTTAGTCCCTGGGAGCTCTGGGTGGTCAGCTTAGTTAATATTGTTGTTCTTCCTATGGGGCTGCAGTCCCCTTCAGCTCCTTCAGTCCTTCCCTAACTCTTCCACTAGGGTCCCCAGACTCAGTCCAATGGTTGACTATGAGTATCTGCATCTGTATTGGTCAGGTGCTGGCAGAGCCTCTCAGGGGACAGCTATACCAGGCTCCTGTCAGCAAGCACTTCTTGGCATCAGCAATAGTGTCTAGGTTTGGTGTGTGCAGATGGGATGGATCCCTAGGTGGGGATGTCTCTGAATGGCCTTTCCTTCAGTCTCTGCTCCATTTTCTGTCTCTGCATTTCCTTTAGATAGGAAAAATTCTGGGTTAAAATTCTTGAGATGGGTAGGTGGCCCTATCTCTCAACCAGGGGTCGTATCTATGTACTGGAGGTGTTCCCTACAGCTTCCCTTTGTTGGGTATTTTGGCTAATGTCATCCCTGTTGGGTCCTGGGAACCTCTTGCTTCCCTGACATCTGGGACTTTCTAGTGGCTATCCCCATTCCCCATTCCCCACTGTACACTTTCCTGGCCATCTGTACTTCTCTCCTGCCTCTTCCCATATCTGGTCCCCCCCCCTTTATCCTTCCCACTCCTCTCTCCTTCCCACATCTCTCCCTCCCTCTATCTCCCATGATTATTTTGTTCTCCCTTCTAAGAAGGACTGAAGCATTTTCACACTTTGGTCTTCCTTCCTCTTAAGCTTCAGATGGTCTGTGAGTTGTATCGTGGTTTTTCTGAGCTTCTGGGCTCCACTTATCAGTGAGTGCTTTCACTTCTTGCTCTGCATCGCTCACTCCTCAGCCTTCCCTTAGGTAGAGCTTGTTGTAAATGTTTGGTGTGAATACTGAGGTTCAGAGAGATGAAACACGAGGAGAAAGACGTTCTTTTCTCCAGGTGAGAGAATGTTTAGGTAGAAAGTCTAAACTACAGCTGAAGATCAGTTATCAGAAGATGAAAGGGAACGTTTTTTACTGGATACAAAGCTGAGGTAGAAATCAGTTGAATCTAAGTAGTAACAGATCCATGTCTTGAGCTGTCTTCAGCTTGCAGGAAGTTCTTCTTTCCAATCTAGCAACTTGCTTCACTCTTCATGAAACCTAAGACCTGTTGATGAACTGTAGTGTGCAGGATGAGTCACAAGTTGCAATATGCCACCAGATGAACCTAAACCCTCATTAGAGATGGGAAAGTGCTAAGTCTAGTGTTACAGGGAGTATGCATTTCATTGGAACACTGGTCTTAGACCCAGATGTAATTCAATCTCTTTTGTTAGAAATTATGGAACTATGTAAATACATAGAGAAAATATTGGCTTAACAAGTACAACCTCATAAAAGTTTCCTGGAACTGTCAAAGGAGCCATGTAAACAATGCAACAGCCATGCTATGGCACTAAGACAACCCTGTGCACAAGCATGAAACAGCACCTAGGAGGAAGGGATCCATTCCACTGAGGGAAAGTAGCAGTGATGCTCAGGAAATGATGGAAAGACACGGGGGCAGGAGAGATGGCGCAGGGAATGGAGCACCAGGGAGACGGAGCACCAGGGAGACGGAGCAGGTGATGGAGCACCAGGGAGACGGAGCAGGTGATGGAGCACCAGGGAGACGGAGCAGGTGATGGAGGACCAGGGAGATGATACAGGTGATGGAGCACCAGGGAGATGGAGCAGGTGATGGAGTACCAGGGAGATGGAGCAAGTGATGGAGGACCAGGGAGATGGAGCAGGTGATGGAGCACGAGGGAGATGGAGCAAGTGATGAAGGACCAGGGAGATGGAGCAGGTGATGGAGCACCAGGGAGATGGAGCAGGTGATGGAGCACCAGGGAGATGGTACACGTGATGGAGCACCAAGGAGTTGGAGCAGGTGATGGAGCACCAGGGAGTTGGAGCAGGTGATGGAGCACCAGGGAGTTGGAGAAGGTGATGGAGCACCAGGGAGTTGGAGCAGGTGATGGAGCACCAGGGAGTTGGAGCAGGTGATGGAGCACCAGGGAGTTGGAGCAGGTGATGGAGCACCAGGGAGATGGAGCAGGTGATGGAGCACCAGGGAGATGGAGCAGGTGATGGAGGACCAGGGAAATGGAGCAGGTGAGGAGCACCAGGGAGACGGAGCAGGTGATGGAGCACCAGGGAGATGGAGTAGGTGATGGAGCACCAGGGAGATGGAGCAGGTGATGGAGCACTAGAGAGATGGAGCAGGTGATGGAGCACTAGAGAGATGGAGCAGGTGATGGAGGACCAGGGAGATGGAGCAGGTGATGTAGGACCAGGGAGATGGAGGAGGTGATGGAGCATCAGGGAGATGGTACAGGTGATGGAGCACCAGGGAGATGGAGCAGGTGATGGAGCACCAGGGAGATGGAGCAGGTGATGGAGGACCAGGGAGATGGTACAGGTGATGGAGGACCAGGGAGATGGAGCAGGTGATGGAGGACCAGGGAGATGGAGCAGGTGATGGAGGACCAGGGAGATGGAGGAGGTGATGGAGCACCAGGGAGATGGTACAGGTGATGGAGCACCAGGGAGATGGAGCACTAGAGAGATGGAGCACCAGGGAGATGGTACAGGTGATGGAGCACCAGGGAGATGGTACAGGTGATGGAGCACCAGGGAGATGGAGCAGGTGATGGAGCACCAGGGAGATGGAGCAGGTGATGGAGCACCAGGGAGATGGAGCAGGTGATGGAGCACCAGGGAGATGGAGCAGGTGATGGAGCACCAGGGAGATGGAGCAGGTGATGGAGCACCAGGGAGATGGAGCAGGTGATGGAGCACCAGGGAGATGGAGCAGATGATGGAGCACCAGGGAGATGGAGGAGGTGATGGAGCACCAGGGAGATGGTACAGGTGATGGAGCACCAGGGATTTGGAGCGGATAATGGAGCACCAGGGCCCATCCTCTTGTGTCCTAGTGTTCTGAGAGACCAAGAGCTTCCTTCCAGCCTACTCTGCCATCTGGGAAGACAGTAGTAGACACATTCTGTCCTTTGCTATTGATTTCTACTGAGTTCTACCCCTGGGCAGATTAAGTACAGCACCATGATGCCCCTTCTGCCTCATTTCCATTTTCTCTGCTCTGTTTCTTTTCTCCTTTTCCTCTTTGGACAGAGCCAGGAAACTGGTGGAGAAAAGAGATGGAAGATATCTAAAGATCACCTGGAAAAGACGTCTGTCCGATTCTCTTTGTCCCCTCTCATCTCCCCGAACATCTGAGGAAGATCCAGAGGCCCTAAAATGTCCTCGTTGGTCCCTGCTGACTTGTGCGTTCTTGACGTATTCATGTATGGTCAAAGATTCCTTAGCGATGGACTCTGTGTGAGGAAGAAAATAAAGACTAGAACTTCAGAAACCTTCAGAAGGTTTCCTGTCCAGGATTCCACTTCACAAGTCACACCTCCACCAAAAATGTTCACGATCTTTAAAATGGCTCTAGAAATTAGGCAGGTTAATGCTCTTGCCAGAATACATAAAGAACACAATAGAGCCATTGGCCATGACATATATACTCTACCAAGCTAGGAAGTCACCAGCCAAACCCAGTGCCCTAGATAACTCAGCATTATTGGGGACCATGCTGTAAATATTCTCAAGCCACCACAGATACTGTGAACGGGAGGTTGTACTTTGGTTGCCCTCCCCAACCTGTATTCACACGTATCCCAACACCTTTCCCAGGAAAAGAAGATGCTGTGTATAGCGTATAGCCCATGGACTCAGGGTCAACTCACTACACCTGATACCCCAAGCAACAGTATCCCTTCAGGAGCCGTCTACTTACGTGACTGCTTTCTCTTCCTATTCCACACACAGAAGCAATCGATGGCCCCATGAAAAAATTTGACGAGGATACCGATGGATACCACAAAGGGCAGATAATTGAATTCTGAGGGACACAGAAGGTGAGAAGACTGAGCGCCCACTGCCCCTTCATTAGCTTCAGGAACTATCCCAAGGGATTGAACTATCTCTCTCATGCGGCCTGTCTCCTCACATCTTAGGGGTCCATCACCCTTATCGATCCTCCTCAATTGGGTGATGGACTGGTCCAGCTTATAAATTCCAGAAGACTGGCACTGTTTACTCACCTCACCTGAAAAAAGGAGATAATGTTTCCTGCTTCTGAGAGCTAATTACATGATCTGGAACCTGTAAAACATCTTGTACCGCAACTATTTCATCAACCTACTGTTCTAACGCAGCAAACATTCACCACAGACCCACTGCTACAAGCCTTCCATTTTTCCTTCCTGGTTCTTCCTCATTTGAACTTCTACATTCACCTCCTGTGTCACCCGTGGATGCTGATCGGTAATGCAACCAACAAGAAGAGAACGGCAACCTTTCCAACTTGGGCCCAACAGAATGGCTCCCGCAAAGAAGGGTGGCAAGAAGAAGAAGGGCCGTTCTGCCATTGACGAGGTGTTGACCCGGAAATACACCATCAACATTCACAAGCGCATCCATGGAGTGGGCTTCAGGAAAGCTTCAGGGCTTTCAAAGAAATTCGGAAATTTGCCATGAAGGAAATGGGGACTCCAGATGTGCGCATTGACACCAGGCTCAATAAAGCCATCTGGGCCAAGGGAATAAGGAATGTTCTGTACCATATCCGAGTACCTTTGTCCAGAAAGCGTTATGAGGACGAGGATTCAGCAAACAAGCTCTACACACTGGTCACTTACATGACTGTTACCACATTCAAAATCTACAGACGGGGTTGGGGATTTAGCTCAGCGGTAGAGCGCTTGCCTAGGAAGCGCAAGGCCCTGGGTTCGGTCCCCAGCTCCGAAAAAAAAAAAAAAAAAGAACCAAAAATCTACAGACGATCAATGTGGATGAGGACTAACCTGCTTGATGTCAAATAAAACTACCTCCAAACAAAAACAAAACAAACAAACAAAAGAAGAAGAGGAAAGAAGAAGAAGAAGAAGAAGAAGAAGAAGAAGAAGAAGAAGAAGAAGAAGAAGAAGAAGAAGAAAAAGAGGAGGAGGAGGAGAAGGAGGAGGAAGAAGAAGATGAGGAGGAAGAGGAGGGTGAGGAGAAGAAGGAGGAGAAGGAGGAGGAAGATGAGGAGGAAGAGGAAGAGGAGGAAGAGGAAGAGGAGGAGGAAGAAGATGAGGGGGAAGAGGAAGACGAGGAGGAAGAGGAGGAGGAGGAGGAAGATGAGGGGGAAGAGGAAGATGAGGAAGATGAAGAGGAGGAGGAGGAGGAAGTTGATGAGGAAGAAGAGGAAGATGAGGAGGAAGATGAGGAGGAAGAGGAATATGAGGAGGAAGAGGAAGAGGAAGAGGAGGAGGAAGAGGAGGAGGAGGAGGAAGAGGAAGAGGAGAAGAAGGAGGCAGAGGCAGAGGAAGAGGAGGAGGAGGAGGAGGAGGAGGAGGAAGAGGAGGAGGAGGAGGAGGAATAGAAGAACCGCAAAGAATTGTGTATCACGGGTGTCCACTAATGAGTTTTTCATAAACATTATCTCGTTTGATCTTACTCTCGTTTGATCTCTGATTATTACTCTCATTTGCCTAACAGAGAAACTCATAGAAATGAATTAATCTACCTGGGATCCAAGAACTACAGAAATAATAAGCAATGATGACCGAGGCCCCTAAACCAGTGTTCCCGTTACTACGCCTTCCCTTGCTCCTGTTTGATCATTCGCTACCCAGGAAGAACTTAGTTTTGCTGGCCCACCTCTTAAGGAAAGGTTCTTAAATAATAGAGTGGAACGCGTTTTGGCAAATGCACGATGGGAACTGGTCCTGGTTCTGAGCAGAGATTCTTCACAGTTCTCACTATAACATGACATCTTTACACGCGCTTTCACCTGCAAATCTCTTTTATGTCCCGGAAACTTGGAATAATTAAACACATCTTACAGAGACAGAAACTGCGAGTTGAGTTCTTTGGGGGCATTTCCAATGAAAAGATATTTTTAGGTATCTTGAGATGGGCCAGAGATGCTTTTCCGCGGCAGTTGTTAACCAGTCACCTTGCCCGTCTGGCAGAAGTGTGCTTTTTCTGATAAGGCAGAGAGAGCAACTACCATATCAGCCAGGGCCATCTTCTCTCAACCTCCCAGCAGAGGCAAGGTGTGGGGAAGGAGCCTAATGGGCAGCTGTGAGAGGACACAGTCATCTCCTTTGAACTTCCTGGGGAAGGTGGCACTTGCACAGCATTCTCCTTTGTGTAACTTACTGTTTTTAAGCAAATGTATTGGCAGGGAGATTCTTTATAATGTGAGCTTACTACTTTTGTCTTCTCCTTCAGTGTCTACACTATGAGTTAATCCTGTTCAGGTCTCTAATTCCACAGAGGGATTCTAGCTCAGGATTCCTACAGGAGGAACTCCTGGTTCTCTTAGCACCAAGCTTCTGGCGGCTAAGAACTGGGTGTTTTGCTCTGGCTGCAATGCTCAGAACTTGGAAACTACACTCACTTGGGGATCTGCCACCGAAGGAAGGAAGCTCAGAGGCACAGGCCATGGTGTGGAGTAGTGACTCAGGACATTGACGCGATGGGGCTGCTCTTTCTAGCCAGCTCCACCCACACCATGCCAGTTTCCTTATGCCTAAAGTGACTGAAGGTAGACCTGCAGCCAGAATCCAGGCCTGAATGTGGCACAGAAATACTTCAGTCCTGTCCAGTCCTGTGAGAACCTAAGGGTGCTCCAGGGAAAGCTTCTGAGGACTTAGTCCTTCTGCTTTTTCAGTGTTTTTCTCCTCTGAGAAAGGGGAGATGTACCTGATCACGGGATAAGAAAATACACTTCATGAAGCTAAATATAGCATGGTAGAAAAACCCAAGGCCAAAGTAAGGAGCTATACACATTTTCTGCTACAAATTTAAGGATAGAGACTCTGAGGTTTGGGTACGGTTGGGTGGGTAGGATTGGGCTGAGAGGGCTGGGTAGATTGGGTTGGGTTGAATAGGTTGGGTTGGGTTTGGTGAGGTGGATTAGGTGGGTAGAATTCTATTGAGGAAGTTTGGTAGGTTGAGTAGGGCGATGTCTGTGAAGTAAGACAGGTGCATTGGGTTGGGTTGGAACTAGATTGGTTTTCTTATAATTGCCATGCCAATAACTAATAAAAAGCAGTACAACCTTGACTCAGGTGACTCAGGATGAGCAATAAATGCAGAACTCTGCTAAGTACCTGGGCATTTCCTGCGGCCCCCACGGACAAGGTACAGGGTTATTACCTCCCAGGAAACTCTCCAGCTCGAGGGAAGACAGGAGAAACTGGGTCTCCAATATCTCCAGTTAGGAGGACAATGTTCAGGGCATCACAACAATCACTAAATAACTAGGAATCCCTGCAAGGAAGGAAACTACTATTTCCAGTAAAAGAAGAAGAGATAAGTCCTCCCAGACTAAGACAGGCCTGTGCCCCTGAGAGGCCAGGCACCTTCTGAGGAAAGGCCCAAGGCACTAGACCAGAAGGCCATGTGACCTCATACCTGGGTCTCATGTGAATCTGGTTGTAGGATCCCTGCTGTGGGCCAAAGTGCCCCCACTTACTCGAAGGGACACTCTGACAGCTCTGCGGGGAGGTCAGGGTGTGGTTTGCCCAGCTGGCCTTGTTGCTAACATTGCAGGTATATGTGTGCAGGCTGCTGGCATCAGTCCGGTTCTCCCAGTGGGTGCCATACCTTTGATTCGAGATCAGCATGCTCCCTCTGTACAAAGCATAGCTTACATTGTCATCCTTGGGCACAAAGCAGGACAAAGACAGTTGACAAGTCCCGTTAGCCCAGAGCGTCCCCTGGACAGTCAGGTGAGGTGTCTCAACAGGATCTGGAAACAGAGGTTCTGGTCAGAGAGTTCTGGAAATGCAAATCCTACAGGAATCAGAGGGACAGAGTAGACAGTGCTTAAAACTCACCAAATATAAGCATCTGGAAGTTTTTAGTGCACACTATTCCTCTTTGGTTGGTGATCTCCAGCAGGTAGTGACCACTGTCATTTAGCTTAGCTGACTTGATACTAAGAGCAAAATTCTCAGACTCAAAACCATAGATATCACTACAACACATATTAAAGTTTTTGTTATCCGTAGTATCCCAAGTCACGATCTGGGGAGTCTGTTGATGTCCTGTCTTCTTCTTCCATTCAATAGAAACATGTTTTGTTTGTATGTTGGAAGGCCGCAGCCGGACAGGCTTTCCTGAGACACCAAGCACTTCTTCAGAAGAATCTGCACAATCTAGAAAAGAGAACCTTGTCTGCAGGTAACTGAAAGGGTATGAGACCTGAGCAGTGCAGGCAGCTGCCCGTCACTTCCTTAGGCTAAGGACCTGGAGCAAGTATGAGGAGAAACCCTGAGACCCGTCTGTTTCTCCACGTCCCAGGCTCCACCCTCTAGTTGGAAGGAACTCACAGACCAACAATGGCAGCTAAAATCTCTTCTGAAGATTCATTTTTTACATATGTAGATGCACGTGTGTCTGTGTATTGGTTTGTACAGGTGAGGGCGATGCCCAGGCGGCCAGCAGAGGGCACTATATTCGTTAGAGTTGGTGTTTAGAGAGAGTTGTGAGCTGTCCTACAAGAGTGCTAGGCACCGAACTCAGGTTGTCTAGAAGAACAGTGTGCTCTCTGAACTGCTAAGCCATCCCTCCAGCCCCAAACTAGAATCTCCTGAGTCTATATGACAGACAAGTTTCAAATGTGTTGCCAGTACTTAACTTCCCAAGAACCCCGTGGAGATCTTAGCCTCACTTCTATAAGTAAGGAATTGTGTTAGAAGATACTTAAGTAGTGGCTGGAGAGATGGCTCACTGGTTAAGAGCACTGGCTGCTCTTCCAGAAGACCTGGGTTCAATTCACAGCAACCACATGGTGGCTCATGCCTGTCTGTAACTCCAGTTCCAGGGCATCCGACACCATCACACAGACATATATCAGGCAAAACACCAATGAACATAAAATAAAAATAGATTATATATATTTAAAAAAGAAAATACTTAAGTAAATAACTCCAGCTACACAGCAAAATGATGAACAACTGATTTGGCATTAGACAGAGATTTTGGTTCAGCTTTTTCTTCTAACATAATTTACTGTGGCATATGTGTGCGTGTGCGCGCAGGTGCAGGCACTTGTGCATGTGGAGACCAGAGGCGGATGGTAAGAGTCTTTATCACTCTCCACATTATGTGTATGGGGAGGGGGGCACACTCAGGCTCTAGCACACGTCTGGGAACCAAAGGAGAACTTTCAAAAATTGATTTTTCTCCTCCCACCTTTTTGAGGCAGGCTTCCTCCTCTCCTTTCTCCTACTCTGTGTACTCCAGGCTAGCCTGTGAGCTTCCAGGTGAATCTCCTGTCTCTGCCTCCCATTTCCCCTTAGGAGTGCTAGTATTTGTGTGTGTGTGTGTGTGTGTGTGTGTGTGTGTGTGTGTGTGTTCCAGGGATCAAACTCGGGTTGTTAGACTTACGAGGCAAGTATTTTGACCTACTGAGCCAGCTTTCTGGACCTCTGCCTTATTTTTGGAAACAGGATCTCTCACCAAACCTTTGTTTGATCTAGGCTGGCTTTTTAATGGGTGTTGGGGATTTGAAGTCGGCTCTTCTTGCTTTCAGATCAAGTGCTATTATTATCCACTAAGCCATCTCCTCAGACCCTTCCTTTGGGATTTTGAGACAGGATTTCACTAAGTAGCCCAGGCTGGCCATGAGCTCACTACCTTACTGAGCTGGAATGACAGACATGTTTCCCCGTGCTTTCCTAGAGGATGATTTCATAACCACCAATGTTAGAAACATCACGTTACTGGCGTGACCCACCCCATTGTAACTTGGCTGCCAAGTTCCTCCCCCCCCCCAAATGTTCATATGCTGTAGGATTGGTCCTCAGCTGATGACATCATTGAGAGGTGGTTGGCTCATGGGCACTGACTTCATCAATCAACTACACAAAGATGGGGCTTGGCCAGTGGGTCACTAAGGACACATCTTCCAAGGCTACATCTTTCCCTTTCTTGACTGTGTCTCTCGGCTGCCCCGCTGCTAGAAGGTGAGCACCTTTGTCACATCCTCCCACCATGACACTGCTTCATCATAGTCTCACGGCACAGGATTAAGCCAACCATTGACTATGGCCTCTGACATAAGGCTGGAGATGTTCCCTAGCATGCCCTGGATTCAATCCTCAGCACTTCTTAATACCAGGACTTGGTGGCACCCAACAGTACTCTCAGCACTCGGGAGGTAGAGGCAGAAGAATCAGAAATTGAAGGTCATCCTCAGCTACATGGCAAATCAGAGGCCAGCCTGGGCTACATGAGACCTCATCTCAAAAGAAAAGGGCAAATAGAAACTCTGCAATAGGCCGAATATAAATTTTCCCCATTTTAAATTTGTTCCTCCGGGTATTTGTCACAGAGGCAAAAGAAAGCCTGACTCCCTGACTACTGAGGAAAGCACACATGGCCAAACAGTGGCTTCCAGGAACCCTGAACAGCCAGACCCAGTGAAAACAATGCTGACTTCACAGCTGGCCTTGTGCTCTAAAATAGAGCCAGACTCACAGTCCTCTCAGAACACTTAGCACAGTGCACTGTGGGCGGTGCTCACTAATGGTTAATGTTTGTTATTATTTTAGGAACCTGATGGTCTCTGCAAGAGTGCCCACCAAAATTCTAAAACCGTGCCTTACAGGTATATGTCTGCACTTCCCTCCCTAGGAATCAAGATGCGATTTAATGAATGTGGTGGTGGTAGACTAGGCTATAACATAGTGGTAGACTTTAGACGGCTACTTCAGGGTGCCATCCAGAGGCTGGACACAACAAAAATGACAATCTTGAGTTAACGAGACTACAGTGGGGAGGAGTAGGGGTCAGAGGGTAAAGAGAGAGATGGTTACACACATAGTTCTTTTTTTTTTCCACATGGAGAGATTTAATGAGAGAAGAAGAGTAGAAGAGGGGAGGAACAAAGGCTGGCCATGAGCACATGGAGGGAAGGGGGAGGAATGGGGCGAGAAGGGACAGGGAAGAGGGCACCAGAGCAGAGAAGAGTAAAGGCAAGAGATGAGTAAGAGCAAGAGCTCTTTTTTTTTCTTAAGGTTTATTTATTATTATAAATACACTGTCGCTGTCTTCAGACACACCAGAAGAGGGCAACAGATCCTATCACAGATGGTGAGCCACCATGTGGTTGCTGGGATTTGAACTCAGGACCTCTGGGAGAGCAGTGCTCTTAAGCACTGAGCCATCTCTCCAGCCCCATGCATGGTTCTTAACAATGTAGCACATTGGGGTTGGGGAAGCACAAGGCCCTGGGTTCGATCCCCAGCTCCAAAAAAAAGAACCAAAAAAAAAAAAAAAACAATGTAGCACATTAAAAAGAAAGGCAGACCTAGGGAGAACAAGATGGCAGCTAAGTAAGATCATCCAGTATCTTCTCCCCACACCAAATTACCTTGATAAAACCTAAGAAGATCCAGTGGGGACCACAGTGCCCAATTATAACAAAAGACAAATACAGAAGGGAACCACTGTCCATGTCACATGCGCCCCAACTCCAATCAGTCCAGTGTAAAGCATGATGTCTCCAGCATGTGAAAGTGAATAAGTTAAATTCCGGCTTTAGGCTTGAAACCACATAACAGGCCTGACGTGGTAAAACCCATGTGCTGCAGAGCCCCCCAACTCCTACCACCAAGCCAATACCCACCACAGACTGAGTTACCAGAACTACATTAGTACGAGAGGCTGAATGCTCCACCTCTCTCTTGTAACTTCAGGTAGCAGGGCAGGAAATAAGACTCCAACAGCTGAGGGGAGGTAGTAGGCTTGTCTTAGAGCTCAGTGACAGACCTGTCATAGGAACAACCAGAGCTGAGGGGAAACTGCCCCTGTGGACAAAGCTCACACACAGACAGGCCCTGCATCCGATGAAGACCTAGGCACTGATGGGCCAGATGTGTGTCTTAGCCCACATCCCCTCCAGCTGTGACATGGTCCTCACGCATCCCTGAAGCCGTGTAGGTCCTCGAAGCTGTGAAACTCAAGCATGGCCCAGGTTAGCTCTCACAGACTGACTTCACCAAAACAGCATGACACGGGGTAAACAAAGGCTCTGCCAGTTTCTCAGGGGTCTTCAACATGGCTCATGTCGAGCAATACACACTGGCTCAGAACTGGACTCAGTCAGGACTTCACTGGCCCCCTACACCCAAACACTACATAAAATGTGCATCCCAAGACTCGGGAGGTTGTGGCCGGAGGATCAGGAATTCAAGGTTGCCCTTGGGTGCATAACAAGTTTCAGCCCAGCCTCAGACAGATGAGATCTTGTCTCAAAAAGAAAGGAAGGAAGAAAGGAAGGAAGGAAGGAAGGAAGGAAGGAAGGAAGGAAGGAAGGAAGGGAGGAAGGAAGGAAGGAAGGAAGGAAGGAAAAAACAAAAGAAAAAAGGAAGGAAGGGAGGAAGGAAAAAGGAAGGAAGGGGGAAAGGAAAGAAGAAGACAGAGAGAAAAAGACAGAGGGATACAAAGAGAGAGAGAGAGAGACAGAGAATGAGAACACGCAAAGGAAGGAAACACACTTTATCTCTAAGGATATGCCTAACCTGGAGGTGAAAGGTTAAAACAAAATTTCCCGTGAAAGTGGAATCAAGAAAAAAATAGTCACCCTTCTGTCAAAAAAAAAAAAAGCAAACTTTAAGTAGCTACCAAAAAATAATCCTAGGGGGGTTGGGGATTTAGCTCAGTTGTAGAGCGCTTGCCTAGGAAGCGCAAGGCCCTGGGTTCGGTACACAGCTCCGAAAAAAAGATCCAAAAAAAAATAATATTAATAATCCTAGGAATAAATATAATTAAAGAAGGGAGAGGTTGGGGATTTAGCTCAGTGGTAGAGCGCTTGCCTAGCAAGCGCAAGGCCCTGGGTTCGGTCCCCAGCTCCGAAAAAGGAAAGAAAAGAAAAAGACACTGCAGACCAGGGCGTGTGCGCGTTGGGGTGGGGGACTCCCAGAGGGGCGTGGACCCAGGTCCCACCAATAGCTAAGAAGCTATTCACAATTTATAGCTACCAGGAGACGATATATTAACCACATTCCAGAATAGGACCCATGTTCAAGAGTAGCTGACCAACACTTTGTGTGTGTGTGTGTGTGTGTGTGTGTGTGTGTGTGTTAGGTGGGGATGTTGGCAAATATGGAAGAGTCTGGCAGGAGTTGGGAAAGAAGAAAGAACATGATCAAAATATATTGTATAGCGGGGTTGGGGATTTAGCTCAGTGGTAGAGCGCTTGCCTAGCGAGCACAAGGCCCTGGGTTCGGTCCCCAGCTCCGGAAAAAAATAATAATAATAATAATATATATTGTATGAAATCCTCAAAGAATAAATTAATGTTTTCGAAGGAAGAAAGGAACTCGGCTGAGCTCAGAGGCTGTGAATCTATGCCTGCTCTTTGCTGGGCTTTTCTCCTTCAGGTCTCCACAGTCTAGTGGAAGGAGAAAGGAGTTGGGGTGAGCTGAGCTTCTTGCAGGAACCTAGCAGCTGGAGCCTGTGTAAAGACAGAGGAAAGGCGGGACCTGTGAGGGACAGAAAACCCTCGTTCCCATCCCAGGGAGGCAGACATTTTAAGGGAGTAAAAAAGAAATGCTAATGTGAAAAGATAACGAGAGAAAGGGAGAATAACTTCACAAGTTCTTGCACCCTCGGAGCAAGAAAGGGAGAGAGGTGAACCGCCTACACAGGGTTGCCTTTCAGAAGGGAGTGGCCGCAGCCAGTTCTGGTGGTCAGGGACGCCTCAGCCAAGGAGCCTTGGGGGCTCTTTTCCGGTGGTTAAGAACGGATGAGGTAAAATATTAAGTCTATAGAAGAAGAATGGGGGCAGTTTGCTAGATTGTACTGCAGCTTAGGGAAGTGAGGACAGTTGATAAACTCTAATATAGCTCGGTGGGGTGAGCACCAAGGAGAAAACAATGGTCTAGGGGACCTCTGACTCAGCAGCGGGGTCACCTGTGCTGCCACATCAGAGTCAGCTCAGCTTTCTCCAGCCTAGACTCTCTGCTCCCCTGAAGCTGGGAGTGCCCGAGAGAGGGCCAGGGGCAAGACTCTGATGGCTGGGGCTAGGTGTAGAAGGGGGATGGGGGTGGGGATGGAGTGGGAGTGGGAGTGGGGGTATAATCCTGCCAGCCTGCAAAAGGATGTTGAGGGTTTTTTGGGTTTTTTTTGTTTTTTTTTTTTTTTTTTTGTCTCAGTTGGGCATAGGTAACGAGGTTTGGGGGAGGGACAAGAGAGATTGGGTCAATGCTAGGAAGTGAACAGGACCAGCTAAAGCAAACTCACAAAACAATGAGTCCCTTGCAGAGGCCACAACCCACTTCCTCCTTAGCCCTGTCTTGACTGACCACCACCTCTCCTTCTCGCGGGCAAGCTGACTGTTCCTGTCTGTCAAAACTGCCCCTGCTGTGTCCCTTCCTATCCCCAGTCCACTGAAGTATTTGCTTTCTCCAAGGCAACTACCTTACTACGCCTCTCACTCGAACTCTTTAGGCCTTTTCTGTGCCCGGATTGGTTCTCTGTACTCGGTTTTCTGAGCTCTTACCACAGTAAGCCAGTCCCCCTGTGTCTCCACCTAGAAGAATCCAGCATCCTCTGATTCCTTTCAATGTACCATGACTGTCAGGGCCTCTTCTGCCTTCCCTTGGAGTTGGTATTGTACACACCTATTTCTCTGACTAGAAGATTTTCATGGGTGAAATCCAGGGTTGGGGATATAGTTTAGTTAGTCGGACCCTTGCCTCCCATGACCAAAGTTCTGTCTTTCAGGCTATCCTGGAATATGTGAGATTCTATCTCAAAAAAAAAAAAAAAAAAAAAAAAAGATCGACCCCAGCTCTTCAACTGTTTCCTTGCAAAATTTTACCTAGTTCTCATAACATAGTAAGGCCACCATGAATCTGTTTAATTAATTCAACTCTGTAGCTCTGCTATGGGGATTTTGTGCAAAATATCAAAGAAGTTATAAAGCCACAGGACGCTTGGCTTTGACCTTTTGCTTTGTGGACTCCACACCATTGCAATTTCCTGTTCACAGGCCCTCAGAACAAAAAGCCAGTCGCCTTGAGGCAACTTGAAATCCCGGGTACTACACAGCTCGAGCATTCCTAAAAACTCCTGAACTCGACAACACCTGCTAAGAACATACGCTCCCACGATTGGACCTTGGAAGTGTACTGTGGCGTGTTAGGAAAGCATTATTGTGGAAGGAACCATGTTATAGTCCGAATGGGCGTCGATAACAGAATGAGCGAAGAACGGCCTGAGGCTGGGATGAAATAGTATTATCTCAACACAGGCATCCAGAGACTCACAGCTCCCAGTAAAGAGATGAACTACAGCTATCAACGTAGACAAACCTCATGAACATGTCAAGCAAAAGAAGCCAGGAGGCCAATACCATGTCACGTACATCCGGGGAAAACTAAGCTGAGAGTTGAAGTGAGAACATTGCCTAGGGTCATGGAAAAGACAATAGATGATGACTGGACGTGAGCATACAATTGTCCCAAAGTCATGCAGGAAGCAACCCACTGTCACGTATGTCTATGTGCAGACCTCCCTGGGTCACCTCCAGCACAGTGACAATTAGAAACTGGTCCGTGAGAAATGCAAGGCTCAACACAACCCACGCAAAGTACAGCAACCCTGGGGCTGACCTATGACACCGCCTGTTCTTCCTTCTTTTCAACACCTTACCTCACCCAGACCCACAGCATCCAGGGACTCCTCACAACTCCCAGCCCATCCTTTTCTTCAGAATGGACAACCAAAAACCTGAATTCAGTGGGGGAAAGTGACAGTGACAAGGTGGTGTTTGGGCAAAACTGTGACGGGATGAAGAATGGCTGGTGCTCCTAGAGCAAGAAAGAAGGCTGATGCCCACATCGCTCCAGGGAAAGCTAATGGCCACTTCTCTCCAGGGAAGCCTAGTGCACACACAGCTCCAGAGAAACCTAGTGTACACACAGCTCCAGAGAAACATAGGGCACACATCACCCTGACTCTCCACACTTTTCACACAGACTAAACTCCAAGCACTTTACAATGGCCTGAGGGGCCTGGACCACATTCTCTAGTCTCTCCTCTTGCTCCCTGTGTCCCAGGTGACTAGGTAGATGGCACAATTGGAGGCTCTGAGTTCTGATCTCCCTCACACACTCAGGCCCCCATGAGTCCATACCAGGCCCCACCCCACATCAACACAAGGATCCTTACCTTGGCCCTGATGAGCTCTGAGGAGCAGGAAGAGTGACAACAGGACAGTTTGCTGCAACATCCCCACAGAACAGAGCAGGCTAAGGGGCCCCTGTCTCCTCCAGGTGCTCTGATGTCTAGACTCTGCAGCTAACAGCCAGCAGGACACAGCAGAACTACCTCCCTGCCTGTCCAGCCACAATTTCCTCAACTCAAGGCTGTTCACTTCTGCTGTGCACACTGACAAGGCCACTGAGAAAACCTCAGTCCCTCCAGTTGGGTTCCCACAAGCTAAGCTGCCTCCAGTGGGTGGGTGCTCTCTCAGAGTGCATAGTGACTCACAAAACCAGCTGCAAAATCTCAGCCCTTGGTCCTCCTCAGCCTGGTGCTGAATCCTCAGTGGCACCAGCAGTGTGGAGAAAAACCACTGGCGATTATTCCAGACGGCCCCTTACCAACACACACCGTGGAAACAGAAATTTGAAGGAACTTGGGGGTAGGGTGGGCTGAGAAGAAGGACCCTGAGGAAGTGGGAGCTAATGTTGAAAGGGAAGAGTGGTATGGGGCAATTAAGGAAGAGACATAAAATTGAGATTTGCTCGGAAATAATCTAATCAGCCCAGGAAGTCTATGATTTCAAATGTTCAGCGTATGCAAACTGTGTTCCTCCTTTCACTGCCCTCCACCAAAGGATGTGAAATCATTTGTGTTACTCCCTAGCTTCCACAGCTGGATTCATCCTGTAGAACAGCAGGCAGCAAAGATCCCTTTGAACTCCAAGGAGGGATAGTGTCAGTGGTACCCAGCATCCCTGCTCCCCCAGAACACTTTACTTCAAGGCCATATTCAGAGGCCAGGCCTCTTGCTTTCTTCCTCTTTTTTGCTCCTTAGCAACAAATACTTGTGGTTCCTCCAAGCCCATCCCTTCTTTCCATCCTTAGATCTATTTCTAGCCTAACCAAACCTTGACGAGACAGGTGGCTGCCAGCGGAGGCAACACGGACGCTCTGGACTAGACGATCAATTTGCAGTCAAAGACCTGGACTTGAACTCCAGCTCATTACCTTGCAACCTGTGTAGCACCAACAAAATTGCTTTCCAAGTCCTCTGGCTCAACAGCAGTTGGGCAAGCAAGATGGCGAAGGTACTCAACGTCAAGCCTGAAGACCGGAGCGTGATCACCAGAGTCCACATGATGAAGAGGGAGGATGGACTCCACCTCTGCCGTCCCCACACACCCAAACGAACACACACATGAATAAAGAAATATACGGGGGTTTCCCCCCCTAAAGACCAGCAGATACGTGAATACTTGGCTTTCCTTCAAGAGAGTTTTCAGGACCAAATCAATAGCTACCCTTGAGAGCTTGCATATAACACTCCGGGACACGCTGGTGTGAAAATGCCCTGGTAAAACCCCTTACCTCGTATGGCAATCTCCTTCGTTTACTTTTACGTCATGTGCTTTGGTGTTCTGCCCGCATTTATGTCTGTGTTGGGGGCATCAGATCTTCTGGAACTGCAATTACAGACAGCTGTCAGCTGCCATGTGGGTGCTGGGAATTGACTGAAACAGCAGTCTCTTAACTGCTGAGCCATCTCTCCAGCCCAAATAGACTCTTGGTTTTGGGTTTTCGTTGTTGTTGTTGTTGTTGTTGTTGTTGTTGTTGTTGTTGTTGTTGTTTTCAAGATGGGGTCACTTTACAGCTCTGCCTGTCCTGGAGTTCACTCTGTAGACTAGGCTGGCCCCGAACTCAGAGATCTGTCTGTCTAAGCCTTCCGAGTGCTGGGATCAAATATTCTGATTTGTTTGTTTCTTTATTATTAATTATTATCTTAAAAGATCAGTAAATAACTGAATCTGAGTGTCCCCCACCCTTCTCATTCATATCTTGAAATCTAAGCAACGGTATGGTGGTATTAGGAAGTGGAGTGTTTGGGGAAGTGATCAAGCCTTGAGAACCGAGCTCTCCTGAATTGAATTAATGGTCTTAGTTTAAAAAGCAGGGTCAGGAGACCCCCCCCCCTCGGGCTCCAAAAATTCTGTTCATCCCTCATTCTTTCTACCATGACTGAGAAAACATGAAGCCTTCCCAGAACCTGACTATGAAGCCTCCTGATCTTGGCATGTCTAGCTCTCAGACCCATGAAAGACAGAGGTAGACGACACCCAGCCGGGGTGTGGTACTTAAACAACCCAAGCAGACTTCAGTGAGGTTCTGCTTCTTTAGCATCAGCCTACAGAGCTTTTTCCACATCTCATCCTAAGACGGAGCCCTCAACCCCTGGAGCTCCCGCACAGGGGCCTACCAGCACCCTTGACTTTGAGAGGTAGTGTCCAAGACGTAATGCAACAGACTACATTTCCTCACATGACAGGCAGAAGACAAGGCTCAGCTTTTGGAAGCAAGTAATGAACAACCATGAATGTAAAAGCAGCCTTACACTGGAGGAGGAGGCAGGACATTGCCTTGAGCCAGAAGCCATCTTGGAATACATATTGAGTAACAGGTTGGTAAAGCAATATACGCAAGACATGGTCTCTGGAAAGGAAAATCTGCTTCACCAACCCTGACCCCAGGACCAGCTCCATCCTTTCTTCCAAACATAAACAGCCTACCACCTCCTGGACACTGAATTGGAAGAAGCGCCATGTGCATCTTTCTATCTTCTGCTCCTGACAAGTTCTACTGTGTACATAGAATTGCTACTCCTTTCTACATACTGCCCTGTCCCGCCCTGAGGCTGTCCAGCCCTAATGCTCTCCTTAGTCTTGGAGCCTGCTTTTTTCCAGGTGGTTCAACATTATTTGGTAAAGGGATGAATGAGTTCCCTAAAGAAGGCCTTCTCATTCCCACTGAGATACAGTGGTAAGCTCTTCGATCATAGTTCTCTCCCCTCATGACAAGTTCTTGGATGGGAAGCTTCTAAGACTTGACCACTTTATTATAAAGATTCAAGACCAGACAAAATTCATGTAAACTCAGAGGCTGTTCTGTGTTTCATTCATGGATGGATGGACGGATGGATGGATGGACAGATGAATGGATGAACTAACAGACAGACAGACAGACAGACAGACAGACAGATCGAGATTCCCCCAGGTCTCTGAAAGTCTGAAATAGAGGCTTAATCAAGAGCTTTGAAAATCAGCAGCCAAGAGATCAAGGTTCCTCAAGCTCTATCCTCCTCTGCCTTAGCTACTTTACAGAGAGTCAGATCTAGGAAATCCCACCTCCCAGGGCTACCCACCTCCAAGACACTTTGCAAACTTGGGAGCCCCGAGCCTCCCTTGAAGTTTGTGAACTCAGTAGAAAAACCCAAAAAATTCATTAAAAGCTACTTCCAGATGATTCGTAGCACAAATTAAATTACAGACAAAAATGAGTCGAGGGAGGAAGAACATCGTGCAAGGTCCAGACTATTCCAATGAACAGAGTTCTGGTCCTCAGAGAGGTAGGCCGACAGAGCCTAATTCTCAAAACATGGTTATAGTACATTGTACATGTGTGCAAAATTGTCCCCAGACTGATACCAAATTCAACCAAATGTCTTTCAGTAACAATTATGATGTAACAATATAACTAAAGTTACTGATTTTAAAAGTCATTTAAAATATAAAATAAATTACAAAAAATGAATTTTAAAAAAAAGGAAGAAAAAACTTACTTCTCCTGGAAATTGTATGTGACAAGATGTATGGAGTATTGCCACCAGAAAAGCTCGCAAACTTTGTGTCTAGACTTTTTGTACTTGGTCACATATATGGAGAGAGTCACCATGAACAGAGCTGCCCTTTCTCTCTGACCCCTTCAGAGGCTGATCCGATGCTAAGGGGACCAAGTCGTCCACGGGAAATCGCTTCATTGGCACAGACTGCCATAGTCCAAAGTCCCATAAATGAAGATGTTCTTAGTCAGCAAGATTCCAAGGATTAGCCACTAAGGCTAAGACATTAGGCATTGGCTCCTGAGAGCCAAGGGGAAAGGCCAAAGCCTTTCTTCAGGTAAGGTTAAGCCTTTTGTGTGCCTCTCAAAAGTAACCATTATTCAGGAGTTAAAGATGAGCCTTTCAAAAAGGACCCACCTGGCTTTTCAGATATATTTAGCCAGTTTTTAAGAATTAGTTACCGTGACACACACACTAAGAGGATGCTCAATGGCTTCCTTTCTAGCGATCTCATTACTGTCTATGTTCTCCTTGAATGTCAGGATGGTATCACAGTGGCAAGAGAATACGCAACCATATCAGAGACAGGACACCAGAGAGCTACTCAGGAGTTAGGCACAGCTCAGAGGTCCCATGAGACACACTGGTTTTTCATTGTTGTTGGTTGGTTTTGTTTGGTTCTGTGTTGGTTTTGTGGGGGGGTTGTTTTTTTGTTTGTTTTTTGGGTTTTTGTTTTGTTTTTGTTTTTGTTTGAGGAAGGGTTTCATTCTATATATTCCAGAATTCATTATATAACCCAGCAGGCCTCAAACTCATAGTGATCCTCCTGCCTCAGCTTCCCACATGCTGGGATTACAGGTATAAGCCACCATACTAGGTCCATGATGATGTACTTTGATCCCTTCTGTGCATAGTTTCCCTCATGTAACCTAAGAATCTCTCACTAGCCTCTTCCTCCTGCTGACCCAATCACTTCTCAGCACACTGGGAACCATGCTCCAGAAATATAAATCCACACGCAAACCACACCCACCTCACCATCATGACTAAGCTTTTAACATGAAACTGTCCTTTTGCCGTTGTTACTTCTCAAGAGAGCTATAAAAGTGCTTCCTCTTGTGTGTGGGTGTGTGTGGGGGGGGTGTGTGTGTGCAGTTTCTGGACACTGTAAACTTTCACACTCAGACCCCTGAGAAAGGTTTTGCCTTCCCTCTGAGCCTCACCCAGAGAAGACTTTGCCAGTTACCATCATATTCTCAAGTTTTTATATTCTTAGTTTGACATACTAATATACCAAACACGCACACGTATATACCACACACAATGACTTCTGGGTACTTGATTGCCTGCTTTGTAAATTATACAGACTTTCAAAGTTCTAAGTTTAACTGAACAACTGAAGTTTCAATGATCAAGTAACTTGTACAAGTCCATGTTCCCTTCAGGTTTTTTCTGCCTCCCCAGAGCCCCTAAAATACACATGCACATGACCAGAGTTCAGCGTCATCGTCCCCTAGCAAGCATCCACTCAGATCATTGTAATGACTGTAAATGAAACTGATTTTACACACCTCAGCTACATTCTGGAAGATTTAACTCTGTTCCGTGTTTTTGTTTCGACATCTTGTAGGATCCATGACAGAGCTGACAGATTCCCTGGCTGCCTGCTGCCGAGAACACCATGCGCATTGTGTTTAAACACCCACACAAGGTCACAAAAAAAAAAAAAAAAAATCAAGAGACTAGATCTCACTTCCTCTTCCTGTCCTGCTGGGTTCCTCTTCTCCTTCCCATCCTAGCTCCACTGCCCCCTTCCTACTAGATTTTCACGAGCAGTTTTCTGGCACATCCTGTCCTGCCAGCTGCCTCTGATCACGGACCGGACCATAGCCATCTGTGAGCCCTGAGGACTGTTACCTCCTCGATCTGCTCTCTGCCAGTGCCTCCTTCCTGCCTTCCCTCTGGGCAGAGCAACAGTACTCACAATTGTACAAGAAAGGCGTGCAAGACAAAACGCATGTCTTCCTGCAGTCGATGCCCTCAAAGCATCATTTCAGATTTATAAATCCTGATCAGAGACTTTGGATGGTGCATGTTTACATTTGGAGTCCCCATTCCATCCCACGTAACAAGCCCGACTATTAGGTCTTGAGTCCTAGTCCCTTCCCTGAATCTGTAAATCTCTGCCTCTCAGATCGAGATCTCCACCCTGCCACCATGCACATTTGTCCCTCCTGCTTTCTCTAATTCTCAAGGTGAGGAGCCGACTCGCTTTCTCATCCTCTTTCTACTCTGTGGTTCCAAGAGTGCATCAAAGCCTCCTCACATGTATTTAGTGTATTTGTTGCCAAGAGATTTATTTATTCAAACTTACCTCTCTGGGTCATCAGAATTTCATGGAATTTACAGTGAACCTCTCTGATAAGCCAGAGCTGTTCACAGAAGAAGCAGGTGACTTTTTTAGTAAAAGAGCATAGAAAATATCAGCAAGCACTGGATGTAGTCTCAGCACTCAGGAAGCAGAGGCAAGTTCAAGGCCATCCCTGTCTACACCGTAGGTTCTAAGGTAGCCTAGAGGAAACAACATATGCAAATACTACACACACACACACACACACACACACACACACACACACTCACACACACTCACACACACGTGCGTGCACACACTCATACAGAGATTCAGTCACGCTAAAAATTAGAGATATGCAAATTAAGAACATTTAATTGGCAAAAACAATGAGGTCTGATGACACCAAGTATTTGGGAAAATAAAAATTAATTAGCTATATCATGAAAGCCTGTCTCAAAAAAAAAACCAATCATAAACTAAAACATCTTTATTTTCTAAAGCTAGGCTAATCATAAAAGACTAAAAACAATCTTTAACACTAAGAAGTTCTGTACCTCAAAACTCCAAAAGAAACCATCAATAAAATTAAAGATATAATGAGGACATATGTTTTGACACACATACCAAAGGGTCAATAGCAAGTAATTCTTGTTTGTAAAGAATTCCTATTAATCAGCTAATAAGTCCAAGGGGAAAAGACAATCTAACAAGAAACTTTGCACGAATAAATGAGAATTGTAGTTGAAAAAGAAATACAGCCAGTGAGTCTTGGAGAACTATTCACTCACAGTGGTTGAGGAGATGGCTCAGTGGACAAAGGGCTTCCTGCACAACCCTGAGGACCTCAGTTTAGATCCCAGAACCCACATTTTAACAGTCAGGTGGCCACATGCATCACAACGTGCTTGTAGCCCTAATGCTGGGTGGAGGCAGATCCCAGGGACTTTCTGGTCAGCCATCCTCCTCTCGGTTCAATGAGAAACCCTGTCCCCTGGGCAGACATCCCTAAATCAACCTGTGGCCTCCCTAAGCATGTGCACCAGTGACACATCCCATGTGTCCACGCACATTGGTTGGCACATATGCATATACTACACACGCACAACACACACACAAAGAGATATTAGGAGAATTAGGAGACATGTAAATCAAGAGCACGTAATTAGCAAAAATAATCAAGTCTGAAAACATCAAGTATTTGATAGGATAAGGATTAACTGAACCAATAATATACTGGCGATGGGAGTGTTAGTGGGGGCATTCTTTGGAAATAAGTTAAAACTACCTTATTCACAAATCTAATAATACTCTAATAAGCTAAATATTCACAAAATTAGTGACCCAGCAATTTGACTTCTAGTTATAGACCCATATATTCAAATGAAATCTAGACTCATCTATACCTAGAATATAGCACATTGTTTATAATGCAAAACAAAACAAAACAGAGGTTTTGAAAGATTGCTCAGTGGTTAAGGACACTTGTTGCTCTTGGAGAGGACCTGAGTTCAATCCCCAGCACCCACATGGTGGCTCACAACCATCCATAACTCGGGTTCCAGAGGATCTGATGCTCTATTCTAACCTTCATGGGCAACAGGCACAGGGGACAACAGGGGACATAGACATCCTCACAGGCAAACACCCATACACATAAAATAAGACAAAAGTAAGTTTTAAAGCACCAGGGTCTATGTTGTAACTAAGTTGGAAGAATGATTGCCTAGAATGTAAGAGGGCCTGGGTTCAATCTTTAGCGCTGGGGAATGCTGCCCAATGATAGTCGTACAGACCTGTAATCCAAGTTCAAGGTCATCCTTAGCCATATTACAAGTTCGAGGACAGCCTGGGATACATGAGACCTGTCTCAATAATAATTTATAAGTAATAAAAACTACTAGAATCACCCGAGCATGGTGGCACACACCTTTAATCCCAGGACCTGAGAATCATAGTATCTTAGTTTAGGGTTATCAATGCTGAGATGAAACACCAGGACCACAAGCTATTTGAAAAAGCCAGCTGAAGCTGGGAGAGAGAGTTGAGCTCCCAGAGTGAGAGGAGAAGGCAGTTGGTGCAGAGGATATTGGTAGGAGTCAGCTGAGCCAGGAGAAGCTGAGCTGAGCAGAAAAGCTAGAAAAGCTATTATAATTTGGAGCTGCTTGTGTTGGGGAAACTGGGAGGAGGGACTGTGTAAGCAGCCTGTTGGGGACCTCAGGGAGGAACAGTTGGAAGAAACATTTAAGGAGGCTGGACTGGAAACTGGAACAGTTGAGAAAGAAATTAAATTCAAGAACTCTCTCTCTCTCTCTTTCTCTCTCTCTCTCTCTCTCTCTCTCTCTCTCTCTCTCTCTCTCACACACACACACACACACACACACACACACACACACACACACATCCTTCTTTCTCTCCTCTCTAGGGTTAAGAGGTGAAACTGGGAGATAACAGGTGAGAAAAAAACCCACAAAGTAGCAAAGACCAGGACAGATAAAGGTAACATAAACAATAGAATAGCTACAAATTGAGACAAAGACAATGCCTGAGTGTGGAAGGACCAAGAGATGAGCCTGGGACACCGGGCAGGTGTAGATCACAGTGATGGCGACTTTTGGTTGTCAACTTGACTACACCTGTAATTAACTAAAACCCAAAAGTGAAGGAGCACATATATAAAGGATTTCTGCTTAATCGGAAGTAGGAAGATCCACTTCTGATTCAGGTCTTTGAGGCGGGAAGACACACCTTTAATCCACATCTTTTGAACTGTGGAAAACGTCTGAACCACGCCTTCTATGGGCAGCCCACATAAGGTCATGAAAGACGGAAACTCTCTTTTTTGCCTGCTTGCTTTGGTCCTCACTAGCAAGACCATTCCTTCATTATTAGAAGGAATAGTAGTATTAGAGTCTACTTTGAGATTTCAGCATGTACTGAAGACCACCTGAGACATCCAGCTGTTGGCTACACACGTGGCTCAATGGCGGGGAAAGCCTCCCAGCCTTGGTCTCCCTTTGTAAACGTCATATACTTGGTAAGTTTGTAAACCTTCAATGTTTTGAATTCTATTTTGGAACTGAGGACCGAACCCAGGGCCTTGCGCTTTCTAGGCAAGCACTCTACCACTGAGCTAAATCCCCAACCCCCAAGTTTGTACCTGAAATGCAGAAAAGGGGTCGGTGCTCCAGCAGCCTAGCCTCTCCCCTAGACCTCACCTGTCATAATGACATTGCCAGCCTAGGTAACTGTCAAAAAGGTCATCTCTGGCCCCTCCATAGGACCCTCCCCATATTATGCTAATTTTAGGTGAAAAGTCTGAACAGGGAAACCCACCAATCCCTGAGCTCCCCCAAGCAGGACTTGAACTCTCACCAACCTTCACCGTGGCAATCTAAAAAGCTCTGCACTGCACCCCACCCCACCCCCAAGTCTCACATAAAGGCTGTTTCTGCTCAGTTCCCTGCTGAAGTGGAAATTTAAGGGTTCTTTAGAAAGTCGGTTGCATGGTGTTTTTGCTGGGACAAACATGTGAAGAAGCACGTCATTCAAGTGGACACAGGTGAAAGACTAAGGCAGACTCATGAAGGAATGCTTCGCTGAAGCAGACACAGGAGAGAGGATGTTCTGCTAAAGCAAGCACGTGAGAGAACAGGTGATGAAGGATCCTGTGTTAACGACATGAATGTATTAGTCTGCCATACACTGTGTAATTGAGCTGCATTTGTCGGGACGCCGTGGAGAGAAATGCACCAAAAAACTTCTGGTGATGGGCAGCAATTTGTTGCCTCTTTCAAGGACTCAGGCTGACTCGATGCACAAGCTGAGGCAAGACCTGTGCTGAGGAAAGGCGTGTGGAAGACACGTGGTGTTTGGAGGGTACAAATAGGACTCCACAGAGTGACAGAGTCTTCGATAATCTTTGCTTCCCTGATCTTTGCTTCCCCGAGAGGCACAACCGAGAACTTCTCCTGGTGTTCCTACTGGTCCCTCCTGCTAACTTGAGCTGAGGCTGAGGCCTAGCTGTCTCTGCTAGGTCTCGTCACCTCTGTTGCTAAACCAACAAGCGGATGCAAGCAGACAGAGCTGCTGCTACCTGCTAACCTGCGAACTGAACTGCTGATTTCCAGATAACACAGAATGGAGTTGCTCCAAAGAACCTTTCTAAACAGGTCTACTTCCCCCATATCCTTTCTCTTTCACTCCCACTGGTGGGTGGTAGGTTAAAAAGAAAAAATAGTTAAAAGCGTTTAAAAGCCATCATTAAAAATGATTAAAAAAATTAAAATTACATCCTGCTGTACACTTCTGGGAGCAGAGGTGGCCACCCCTGGACTCATGCCTCCACACCCTTAAATTAACCTTCTTAATAAATCTCTTTTATAAGATTTGCTGCCTGGCGTGACTCTGTCATCAGAAGAAGCCAGGCAGCAGTGAAGGGAAGAAGTGGAGCAGGGCTGAGGCTCCTGAGCTCCTCAGCTCAGCTGAGGAGCCCTCCTTTGGGAGCTGTAACCCCTCTGCTAAGAGCTATTTGGTTCCTGGGCTCCCGTGTCTCAGGATTCTCTTCCACTGGAACACTGTCCCAGCCCAGGACTGTGTGGTTCCTAGGTTGCTGAGTCCCAGGACACCTTCCCATCTGAACAGGAAGGCCCACACCAGCCCGTGGACTGAACAACTACTGGATTCCTGGGCCTTCTGTTCATAGGCAGCCATTGTTGGATTAGCTGAACCACAGCCTGCAAGTCGTTCTAATAAATCCCTTTTGATAGAGAAAGCTTCACTCTATAAGGTCTGTTACTCTAGAACCCTGACTAATAATACCGTTACTAATAGCATTCTAGTTCTTCGGGTTGTGACATGGCTTATAAGTGTGTTAGGAGGGAAAGAAGGGAGGGAGGGAGGAAAAAGGGAGGGCTGGGGACCATTCTATCATACATCTCTAATATTTTTCCCAGCCATGAAGAATATTACCTCACCATAAATCTTCTCAGGCAATCATTAATATTCAGTCCTTTTCCTAGAAGGTGCAAAGAATATTACTTCATTTCTTTGAAGTTAAAATGGATTGTGCAATTGTTCTAGACACAAAATATAAGCATAGTCACTTTGAGGCTGGAGCCTTTGAGTAAGACAAGGCATCTGTCAACCTCTTTTCCAAACTCAATAAATTCCTAAAATGTATAGCATTTGTGGTGTTTCTGACCCTTCTGTCACTGTGGCAATGTACCTGAGACAATCAATTGCTAAGGAAGAAAAGTTTATGTGGGCTGCAGTTTTGATCAGTGGTTAATTGGCACTGTTGCTTGGGCCTGTGGAGAAAACATCACGGTGAAAAACATGTGGTAGTCATGGTGACCACAAAGCAAAGGGAGGAAAAGGAAGGCACCAGGCCAGGCCCCCCAACACCTCCTTCAAGGGTACACCCCTTGTGTCCTAACTTCCTCCTCCAATACTTCATTTCTGAATGGTTTCACCCCCTGCCAACAGCACCACAGATTGATAACAAAGTAGCAGTCATCTTGGCGACATGTTTATAAGTGATAGAGGAATGTTAGACCAGCACTACTTAAGGGTTCTTTGGAAAGTCAGTTGGATGGTGTTTTGCTGGGGCAAACATTTGAAGGAATGTTTCATTAAAGTGGACACAGGAGTGAAAGACTAAGGCAGACTCCTGAAGGAATGTTTCAATGAAGCAGACACAGGAGAGAGGATGTTCAGCTAAAGCAAGCGTGTGAAAGGACATGTGACGAAGGATTCTGTGCTAACGACGTGCATATATTGGTCTGCCTTATGTTGTGTAGTTCAGCTGCATTTGTCAGGACTCAGAGGACTCAGGCTGATTGGATGCACATGCTGAGGCAGGACCTGCACTGAAGCAAGGCTGTGGAGGAAACGTGGTGTCTGAAGGGTTTAAATAGGATTCCACAGAGTGACAGAGACAGCTTAACTTGCTGGTACAGATAGCTATGAAACACTTGTGAGTCTCATCTCTTCGCTGAGAGAGGCACAGCTGAGAACTTCCCTCCTCCTGGTTCCTCCTGCTGACTGAAGCTGAGGCTGAGGCCTAGCTCTCTCTGCTAGGTCTCGTCACCTCTGTTGCTAAACCAACTTTACCAAACTGGAATGCTGGTGGACCCATAAGGTGTTTGCAGGTGGACAGAGCTGCTGCTACCTGCTAAGCTGCAAACTGAACTGCTGATTTCCAGATAACACAGAATGGAGTTGCTCCAAAGAACCTTTCTAAACAGGTCCACTTCCCCCATATCCTTTCTTTTCCACTAGCTCTGGTGGGTGGTGGGCTACAAGGGAAGTTGAATCATTTAAGAACCATCAACAAAAAAGACAATGGTCAAGTCTTTAGCCTTTAAAAACTCAAATGCTGAGTGCAAGGAAGTAGTCAGACTTCTGAGGGCAAAGTGAGCATCAATAGACAGTAGATTAGACATACAGCTGATTTTAGACCAGTTTGCCTGATACGACCTTAATAGGAGAAGCTGCCACTAGAGACTTGGATTCATTGGTGTGAATTTCTTTATTGATACAAAATTTGAGATTAATAGTGTTACTCTTTGACAGGCATTGTACCTATACAACTCACTAAAAATACAAGGCTTAGACCCAGTCCTTCTATAGCTGTTATTACAAACTCGTTTAACATGATTAAGTAACACAAGTTAAGGGCCAGGTAGTAAACTCATGGTTATGCCAGATTCTGATTTAATTATAATAAAGTGTTTTTAACTTACTCAAATCAAAATGATTAAGAAGAGTTAAGGTGTAACATTTCAGATATACTTTACATAAATAGTCTTCAAAAATGTCAAAAGTCCACAGAATATGACACATAAGGCCATTTCATTATTAAAGAGTATTTGACTAGAAACATGTCTGCTCCTGACAACACCCCCTTCTTGGTTCAAAGAAGAAATTGAGCATCAACAGATTTGCTCCAGTTGTCGCAAGACAGGCACTAGGCAAGAACTGCTTCAGTTCATCTACAGACAAAAATACTGTCCAAAAAATAAAGGACACACTATGCAGAATAGTCGATCAATAACTCTGCCAAGACAGGGTAAGCAGTTCTTCAAAATTCTGCTTTACAAGAGTCCATCAGATGATCCTGAGCCAAAAGGTCAAAGACTGGTGCTCCAATGTTTTAAGGAATGAGGACTGCCCAGGTAGTCAGACATCTCTACAAATTGGTTACGTTTTGGAAGCTATGTTTTGTGCTTCCTATATTTTCAGGTAATATTTAAGTCATTCTCAGATTTCTGATGGGGCTGAAGACTAGTTATAGTGTCATAGTCAACTCAAGTTGTTTAACATTGAGAGAGATGATATAGATTTGAGAAGATGGTTTGCAGACGGTAATACCAGCTAAAACTAGAACATAATTCAGGTATAAAATTATAAGCTCTTTCAATTAGGATAGATTAGAGTGCTTTATCTAAGTTGACAAATATGATGAACTGAGTGTTAAGTGCATTTTGTGGTAAAAAAGAAAAAGGCGTGCTTGGCAACTGGTTCCTGTGGTTCCTGCATATGGCCTACCTACCACTCTGCACTTTCTCCCCTATGTACTGCTGGGCATTCTTTCTCTCCCAGGCTCCCTCTGACCCGGGCAGTCTGCAAGTGGTTCACTCACAATTCCTTTGGTGGGTTGCCACCACACCAGGCATACACATCCCACTTCTGTGGTGGGCCCAGTACATCCCACCACCACACACTATCTTGAACTCAATTAAGTAGCCCAGGAAAGAACACACCACACAATAACCTCTGACTCAACTGATAAGATATAATTTGCCCATCTAGACAGCACAAAACCCTATACACACCCATCCCTTAAAAATATTCATAACCTGTATCTATGTGCAGAGAAGAATCTTAACATGTCACCATGTTCTCCCAGCTCCTCCTCCTTGCTCCAGCCCCCTCTCTGCTTCTCCCTCCCTTCTAAAACCTCTGTTCCCACCTCCCTTCCTTCTCGTCCAATGACAGACCTCGTTTTATCTTGTCTGCCGTCACCTGCACAATCACATCAACCTACAAGTGTATTTTATACTTTATAATTTACATAATTGTAACGGTTATGCTCAATTTGTAACTGAAAGAAAAGAGTCTTTTAATTGGACAAAAAGGGGGAAATGTTGTGGGGTTGCCCCTGGTGCTGTGTGTATTCTGATGTTAATTCTGCTTCCTCAAGATGGGCTGCCCCCACAAGGAGTGGATCATGTAACCTTCATGTGAAGGTTCTTCCCATGTTACCTGGTCAAATAAGAGCTAGAGCCTGTGACTGGGCAGTGGAAGAGAAAGGTGGGACTAGAGGTTTGAGAGAGTGGGGGAGAGTAGGGAATGAGAGGAAAAAAGGAGAAGGAAGAAGAAGAGTTAGAAGGAAGATGGAGCAGAACCACGTGGCCTGGAGAAGTTGCAAGTAGCAAGGGATCTCATAGCTGGGGAGTGGCATAGCATAGTGAATAGTGAATAGTGAATAGTGAATAGTGAATAGTGGATAGTGGATAGTGAATAGTGAATAGTGAATAGTGGATAGTGAATAGTGAGTAGTGGATAGTGAATAGTGGATAGTGAATAGTGAATAGTGGATAGTGAATAGTGAATAGTGGATAGTGAATAGTGGATAGTGAATAGTGAATAGTGAATAGTGAACAGTGAACAGCAAATAGCAAATAGCGAATAGCGAATAGCGAATAGTGAATAGTGGTGAATCTGCCCAATCTAGGAATGCAGCTCATAACTATTATAACTGAGTTTTACATTTTTACATGAGTTTATTGGGGTTAGAGATTTACTGCAACACAGTAAGTATTTCCTAAACTCTTTCATACAACAGCTATCTCTTGGTATCACTTGTGAGCAATATGTATACTGTACACATTTGTTGACCATATTTTAGTTTTAGCTTTTTTCAGCTGCTCTGACATCACAGATAGAACATAGAAATTATGTTTTCGAGGTCACCTTCCTTTATTAGTAGTAGTAGTCTGGTGGAGTATGCTGCATTAAGCTGTGTCTCTGTCCTTCACCTACCTAAGGCATTCTCTGATTGGCTTTATAAAAATATGATGGCCAATTAGCTGGGCAGGAAATGAAAGTCTAGACTTCCTGGGAGGGAAAAAGGAACTCTGGGAAGAAGAAAGAGTTTTCACCAGGAGAGATGAGAGAAGATGGACATGACTACAGGCCTGAAAACTGTAGCTAGCCACATGGCTGGGTGTGGCTAGGTGATCAGGTTAACTTAGATAAGCCAGTTGAGCATCTGCCCAGCTAAGGCCTAAGCTCTGAAATATTAAAATGTCTCTGTGTGTTTATTCGGAGAACTATGTAGTTAAGAAACAGCAGTGAGGGCTGGAGAAATGGCTCAGTAGTTAAGAGCACTGACTGCTCTTCCAGAGGTCCTGAGTTCAAATCCCAGCAACCATATGATGGTTCGCAACCATCTGTAATGGGATCCAATGCCCTCTTCTGATGTGTCTGAAGAGAGCAGCAGTGTACTAACAGATATAAAATAAATAATTTTTTCATTTTTTATTGGTTATTTTATTTATTTACATTTCAAGTATTCCCCCCCTTCCAGATTACCCCTCCTCAAATGCCCCATCCTATTCCCTCTCCCCTTTGCCTCTATGAGGGTGCTCCGTAACACATACACCCATTCCCACCTCACCACTCTAGCATCCCCTTATGCTGAGGTATCAAGCCTCCACAGAACCAAGGGCTTCCCCTCCCATTGATGCCAGATAAGGCCATCCTCTGCTACATATGTAGCTGGAGCCATGGGTCCCTCCATGTCTACTCTTTAGTTGGTGGTTTAGTCCCTGGGAGCTCTGGGTGGTCAGCTTAGTTAATATTGTTGTTCTTCCTATGGGGCTGCAGTCCCCTTCAGCTCCTTCAGTCCTTCCCTAACTCTTCCACTAGGGTCCCCAGACTCAGTCCAATGGTTGACTATGAGTATCTGCATCTGTATTGGTCAGGTGCTGGCAGAGCCTCTCAGGGGACAGCTATACCAGGCTCCTGTCAGCAAGCACTTCTTGGCATCAGCAATAGTGTCTAGGTTTGGTGTGTGCAGATGGGATGGATCCCTAGGTGGGGATGTCTCTGAATGGCCTTTCCTTCAGTCTCTGCTCCATTTTCTGTCTCTGCATTTCCTTTAGATAGGAAAAATTCTGGGTTAAAGTTCTTGAGATGGGTAGGTGGCCCTATCTCTCAACCAGGGGTCGTATCTATGTACTGGAGGTGGTCCCTACAGCTTCCCTTTGTTGGGTATTTTGGCTAATGTCATCCCTGTTGGGTCCTGGGAACCTCTTGCTTCCCTGACATCTGGGACTTTCTAGTGGCTATCCCCATTCCCCATTCCCCCTGCTACACTTTCCTGGCCATCTGTACTTCTCTCCTGCCTCTTCCCATATCTGGTCCCCCCCCTTTATCCTTCCCACTCCTCTCTCCTTCCCACATCTCTCCCTCCCTCTATCTCCCATGATTATTTTGTTCTCCCTTCTAAGAAGGACTGAAGCATTTTCACACTTTGGTCTTCCTTCCTCTTAAGCTTCAGATGGTCTGTGAGTTGTATCGTGGTTTTTCTGAGCTTCTGGGCTCCACTTATCAGTGAGTGCTTTCACTTCTTGCTCTGCATCGCTCAATCCTCAGCCTTCCCTTAGGTAGAGCTTGTTGTAAATGTTTGGTGTGAATACTGAGGTTCAGAGAGATGAAACACGAGGAGAAAGACGTTCTTTTCTCCAGGTGAGAGAATGTTTAGGTAGAAAGTCTAAACTACAGCTGAAGATCAGTTATCAGAAGATGAAAGGGAACGTTTTTTACTGGATACAAAGCTGAGGTAGAAATCAGTTGAATCTAAGTAGTAACAGATCCATGTCTTGAGCTGTCTTCAGCTTGCAGGAAGTTCTTCTTTCCAATCTAGCAACTTGCTTCACTCTTCATGAAACCTAAGACCTGTTGATGAACTGTAGTGTGCAGGATGAGACACAAGTTGCAATATGCCACCAGATGAACCTAAACCCTCATTAGAGATGGGAAAGTGCTAAGTCTAGTGTTACAGGGAGTATGCATTTCATTGGAACACTGGTCTTAGACCCAGATGTAATTCAATCTCTTTTGTTAGAAATTATGGAACTATGTAAATACATAGAGAAAATATTGGCTTAACAAGTACAACCTCATAAAAGTTTCCTGGAACTGTCAAAGGAGCCATGTAAACAATGCAACAGCCATGCTATGGCACTAAGACAACCCTGTGCACAAGCATGAAACAGCACCTAGGAGGAAGGGATCCATTCCACTGAGGGGAAGTAGCAGTGATGCTCAGGAAATGATGGAAAGACACGGGGGCAGGAGAGATGGCGCAGGGAATGGAGCACCAGGGAGACGGAGCACCAGGGAGACGGAGCAGGTGATGGAGCACCAGGGAGACGGAGCAGGTGATGGAGGACCAGGGAGATGATACAGGTGATGGAGCACCAGGGAGATGGAGCAGGTGATGGAGCACCAGGGAGATGGAGCAAGTGATGGAGGACCAGGGAGATGGAGCAGGTGATGGAGCACCAGGGAGATGGAGCAAGTGATGAAGGACCAGGGAGATGGAGCAGGTGATGGAGCACCAGGGAGATGGAGCAGGTGATGGAGCACCAGGGAGTTGGAGCAGGTGATGGAGCACCAGGGAGATGGAGGAGGTGATGGAGGACCAGGGAGATGGAGCAGGTGATGGAGGACCAGGGAGATGGAGGAGGTGATGGAGCACCAGGGAGATGGTACAGGTGATGGAGCACCAGGGAGATGGAGCACTAGAGAGATGGAGCACCAGGGAGATGGTACAGGTGATGGAGCACCAGGGAGATGGTACAGGTGATGGAGCACCAGGGAGATGGAGCAGGTGATGGAGCACCAGGGAGATGGAGCAGGTGATGGAGCACCAGGGAGATGGAGCAGGTGATGGAGCACCAGGGAGATGGAGCAGGTGATGAAGCACCAGGGAGATGGAGCAGGTGATGGAGCACCAGGGAGATGGAGCAGGTGATGGAGCACCAGGGAGATGGAGCAGATGATGGAGCACCAGGGAGATGGAGGAGGTGATGGAGCACCAGGGAGATGGTACAGGTGATGGAGCACCAGGGATTTGGAGCGGATAATGGAGCACCAGGGCCCATCCTCTTGTGTCCTAGTGTTCTGAGAGACCAAGAGCTTCCTTCCAGCCTACTCTGCCATCTGGGAAGACAGTAGTAGACATATTCTGCCCTTTGCTATTGATTTCTACTGAGTTCTACCCCTGGGCAGATTAAGTACAGCACCATGATGCCCCTTCTGCCTCATTTCCATTTTCTCTGCTCTGTTTCTTTTCTCCTTTTCCTCTTTGGACAGAGCCAGGAAACTGGTGGAGAAAAGAGATGGAAGATATCTAAAGATCACCTGGAAAAGACGTCTGTCCGATTCTCTTTGTCCCCTCTCATCTCCCCGAACATCTGAGGAAGATCCAGAGGCCCTAAAATGTCCTCGTTGGTCCCTGCTGACTTGTGCGTTCTTGACGTATTCATATATGGTCAAAGATTCCTTAGCGATGGACTCTGTGTGAGGAAGAAAATAAAGACTAGAACTTCAGAAACCTTCAGAAGGTTTCCTGTCCAGGATTCCACTTCACAAGTCACACCTCCACCAAAAAAGTTCACGATCTTTAAAATGGCTCTAGAAATTAGGCAGGTTAATGCTCTTGCCAGAATGCATAAAGAACACAATAGAGCCATTGGCCATGACATATATACTCTACCAAGCTAGGAAGTCACCAGCCAAACCCAGTGCCCTAGATAACTCAGCATTATTGGGGACCATGCTGTAAATATTCTCAAGCCACCACAGATACTGTGAACGGGAGGTTGTACTTTGGTTGCCCTCCCCAACCTGTATTCACATGTATCCCAACACCTTTCCCAGGAAAAGAAGATGCTGTGTATAGCGTATAGCCCATGGACTCAGGGTCAACTCACTACACCTGATACCCCAAGCAACAGTATCCCTTCAGGAGCCGTCTACTTACGTGACTGCTTTCTCTTCCTATTCCACACACAGAAGCAATCGATGGCCCCATGAAAAAATTTGACGAGGATACCGATGGATACCACAAAGGGCAGATAATTGAATTCTGAGGGACACAGAAGGTGAGAAGACTGAGCGCCCACTGCCCCTTCATTAGCTTCAGGAACTATCCCAAGGGATTGAACTATCTCTCTCATGCGGCCTGTCTCCTCACATCTTAGGGGTCCATCACCCTTATCGATCCTCCTCAATTGGGTGATGGACTGGTCCAGCTTATAAATTCCAGAAGACTGGCGCTGTTTACTCACCTCACCTGAAAAAAGGAGATAAGGTTTCCTGCTTCTGAGAGCTAATTACATGATCTGGAACCTGTAAAACATCTTGTACCGCAACTATTTCATCAACCTACGGTTCTAACGCAGCAAACATTCACCACAGACCCACTGCTACAAGCCTTCCATTTTTCCTTCCTGGTTCTTCCTCATTTGAACTTCTACATTCACCTCCTGTGTCACCCGTGGATGCTGATCGGTAATGCAACCAACAAGAAGAGAACGGCAACCTTTCCAACTTGGGCCCAACAGAATGGCTCCCGCAAAGAAGGGTGGCAAGAAGAAGAAGGGCCGTTCTGCCATTGACGAGGTGTTGACCCGGAAATACACCATCAACATTCACAAGCGCATCCATGGAGTGGGCTTCAGGAAAGCTTCAGGGCTTTCAAAGAAATTCGGAAATTTGCCATGAAGGAAATGGGGACTCCAGATGTGCGCATTGACACCAGGCTCAATAAAGCCATCTGGGCCAAGGGAATAAGGAATGTTCTGTACCATATCCGAGTACCTTTGTCCAGAAAGCGTTATGAGGACGAGGATTCAGCAAACAAGCTCTACACACTGGTCACTTACATGACTGTTACCACATTCAAAAATCTACAGACGATCAATGTGGATGAGGACTAACCTGCTGGATGTCAAATAAAACTACCTCCAAACAAAAACAAAACAAACAAACAAAAGAAGAAGAGGAAAGAAGAAGAAGAAGAAGAAGAAGAAGAAGAAGAAGAAGAAGAAGAAGAAGAAGAAGAAGAAGAAGAAGAAGAAGAAGAAGAAGAAGAAGAAGAAGAAGAAAAAGAGGAGGAGGAGAAGGAGGAGGAAGAAGATGAGGAGGAAGAGGAGTGTGAGGAGAAGAAGGAGGAGAAGGAGGAGGAAGATGAGGAGGAAGAGGAAGAGGAGGAATAGGAAGAGGAAGAGGAGGAGGAGGAAGAAGATGAGGGGGAAGAGGAAGACGAGGAGGAAGAGGAGGAGGAGGAAGATGAGGGGGAAGAGGAAGATGAGGAAGATGAAGAGGAGGAGGAGGAGGAAGTTGATGAGGGGGAAGAGGAAGATGAGGAGGAAGATGAGGAGGAAGAGGAATATGAGGAGGAAGAGGAAGAGGAAGAGGAGGAGGAAGAGGAGGAGGATGAATAGGAGGAGGAGAAGGAGGAGGAGAAGGAGGAGGAGGAAGAGAAGGAGGAGGAAGACGAAGATGAGGAGGAAGATGAGGAGGAAGAAGAAGAGGAGGAGGAAGAGGAAGAGGAGAAGAAGGAGGCGGAGGCAGAGGAGGAGGAGGAGGAGGAGGCAGAGGAAGAGGAGGAGGAGGAGAAGGAGGAGGAGGAGGAGGAGGAGGAGGAGGAGGAGGAGGAGGAATAGAAGAACCGCAAAGAATTGTGTATCACGGGTGTCCACTAATGAGTTTTTCATAAACATTATCTCGTTTGATCTTACTCTCGTTTGATCTCTGATTATTACTCTCATTTGCCTAACAGAGAAACTCATAGAAATGAATTAATCTACCTGGGATCCAAGAACTACAGATATAATAAGCAATGATGACCGAGGCCCCTAAACCAGTGTTCCCGTTACTACGCCTTCCTTCGCTCCTGTTTGATCATTCACTACCCAGGAAGAACTTAGTTTTGCTGGCCCACCTCTTAAGGAAAGGTTCTTAAATTATAGAGTGGAACGCGTTTTGGCAAATGCAAGATGGGAACTGGTCCTGGTTCTGAGCAAAGATTCTTCACAGTTCTCACTATAACATGACATCTTTACACGCGCTTTCACCTGCAAATCTCTTTTATGTCCCGGAAACTTGGAATAATTAAACACATCTTACAGAGACGGAAACTGCGAGTTGAGTTCTTTGGGGGCATTTCCAATGAAAAGATATTTTTAGGTATCTTGAGATGGGCCAGAGATGCTTTTCCAGGGCAGTTGTTAACCACAGTCACCTTGCCCGTCTGGCAGAAGTGCCCTTTTTCTGATAAGGCAGAGAGAGCAACTACCATATCAGCCAGGGTCATCTTCTCTCAACCTCCCAGCAGAGGCAAGGTGTGGGGAAGGAGCCTAATGGGCAGCTGTGAGAGGACACAGTCATCTCCTTTGAACTTCCTGGGGAAGGTGGCACTTGCACAGCATTCTCCTTTGTGTAACTTACTGTTTTTAAGCAAATGTATTGGCAGGGAGATTCTTTATAATGTGAGCTTATTACTTTTGTCTTCTCCTTCAGTGTCTACACTATGAGTTAATCCTGTTCAGGTCTCTAATTCCACAGAGGGATCCTAGCTCAGGATTCCTACAGGAGGAACTCCTGGTTCTCTTAGCACCAAGCTTCTGGCGGCTAAGAACTGGGTGTTTTGCTCTGGCTGCAATGCTCAGAACTTGGAAACTACACTCACTTGGGGATCTGCCACCGAAGGAAGGAAGCTCAGAGGCACAGGCCATGGTGTGGAGTAGTGACTCAGGACACTGACGTGATGGGGCTGCTCTTTCTAGCCAGTTCCACCCACACCATGCCAGTTTCCTTATGCCTAAAGTGACTGATCGTAGACCTGCAGCCAGAGTCCAGGCCTGAATGTGGCACAGAAATACTTCAGTCCTGTCCGGTCCCGTTAGAACCTAAGGGTGTTCCAGGGAAAGCTTCTGAGGACTTAGTCCTTCTGCTTTTTCAGTGTTTTTCTCCTCTGAGAAAAGGGGAGATGTACCTGATCACGGGATAAGAAACTACACTTCATGAAGCTAAATATAGCATGGTAGAAAAACCCAAGGCCAAAGTAAGGAGCTATACACATTTTCTGCTACAAATTTAAGGATAGAGACTCTGAGGTTTGGGTAGGGTTGGGTGGGTAGGATTGGGCTGAGAGGGCTGGGTAGATTGGGTTGGGTTGAATAGGTTGGGTTGGGTTTGGGGAGATGGATTAGGTGGGTAGAATTCTATTGAGGAAGTTTGGTAGGTTGAGTAGGGCGATGTCTGTGAAGTAAGACAGGTGCATTGGGTTGGGTTGGAACTAGATTGGTTTTCTTATAATTGCCATGCCGATAACGTATTAAGCCTTTATCTAATAAAAAGCAGTACAACCTTGACTCAGGTGACGCAAGATGAGCAGTAAATGCAGAACTCTGCTAAGTACCTGGGCATTTCCTGCGGCCCCCACGGACAAGGTACAGGGTTATTACCTCCCAGGAAACTCTCCAGCTCGAGGGAAGACAGGAGAAACTGGGTCCCCAATATCTCCAGTTAGGAGGACAATGTTCAGGGCATCACAACAATCAGTAAACAACTAGGAATCCCTGCAAGGAAGGAAACTACTATTTCCAGTAAAAGAAGAAGAGATAAGTCCTCCCAGACTAAGACAGGCCTGTGCCCCTGAGAGGCCAGGCACCTTCTGAGGAAAGGCCCAAGGCACTAGACCAGAAGGCCATGTGACCTCATACCTGGGTCTCATGTGAATCTGGTTGTAGGATCCCTGCTGTGAGCCAAAGTGCCCCCACTTACTCGAAGGGACACTCTGACAGCTCTGGGGGGAGGTCAGGGTGTGGTTTGCCCAGCTGGCCTTGTTGCTAACATTGCAGGTATATGTGTGCAGGCTGCTGGCATCAGTCTGGTTCTCCCAGTGGGTGCCATTCCTTTGATTCGAGATCAGCATGCTCCCTCTGTACAAAGCATAGCTCACATTGTCATCCTTGGGCACAAAGCAGGACAAAGACAGTTGACAAGTCCCGTTAGCCCAGAGCTTCCCCTGGACAATCAGGTGAGGTGTCTCAACAGGATCTGGAAACAGAGGTTCTGGTCAGAGAGTCCTGGAAATGCAAATCCTACAGGAATCAGAGGGACAGAGTAGACAGTGCTTAAAACTCACCAAATATAAGCATCTGGAAGTTTTTAGTGCACACTATTCCTCTTTGGCTGTTGGTGATCTCCAGCACGTAGTGACCACTGTCATTTAGCTTAGCTGACTTGATACTAAGAGCAAAATTCTAAGACTCAAAACCATAGATATCACTACAACACATATTAAAGCTTTTGTTTTCCGTAGTATCCCAAGTCATGATCTGGGGAGTCTGTTGATGTCCTGTCTTCTTCTTCCATTCAATAAAAACATTTTTTGTTTGTATGTTGGAAGGCCGCAGCTGGACAGGCTTTCCTGAGACTCCAAGCACTTCTTCAGAAGAATCTGCACAATCTAGAAAAGAGAACCTTGTCTGCAGGTAACTGAAAGGGTATGAGACCTGAGCAGTGCAGGCAGCTGCCCGTCACTTCCTTAGGCTAAGGACCTGGAGCAAGTATGAGGAGAAACCCTGAGACCCGTCTGTTTCTCCACATCCCAGGCTCCACCCTCTAGTTGGAAGGAACTCACAGACCAACAATGGCAGCTAAAATCTCTTCTGAAGATTCATTTTTTACATATGTAGATGCACATGTGTCTGTGTATTGGTTTGTACAGGTGAGGACGGTGCCCAGGCGGCCAGCAGAGGGCACTGGATTCGTTAGAGTTGGTGTTTAGAGAGAGTTGTGAGCTGTCCTACAAGAGTGCTAGGCACCGAACTCAGGTTGTCTAGAAGAGCAGTGTGCTCTCTGAACTGCTAAGCCACCCCTCCAGCCCCAAACTAGAGTCTCCTGAGTCTATATGACAGACAAGTTTCAAATGTGTTGCCAGTACTTAACTTCCCAAGAACCCCGTGGAGATCTTAGCCTCACTTCTATAAGGTAAGGAATTGTGTTAGAAGATACTTAAGTAGTGGCTGGAGAGATGGCTCAGTGGTTAAGAGCACTGGCTGCTCTTCCAGAAGACCTGGGTTCAATTCACAGCAACCACATGGTGGCTCATGCCTGTCTGTAACTCCAGTTCCAGGGCATCCGACACCATCACACAGACATATATCAGGCAAAACACCAACGAACATAAAATAAAAATAGATTATATATATTTTAAAAAAGAAAATACTTAAGTAAATAACTCCAGTTACACAGCAAAATGATGAACAACTGATTTGGTGTTAGAGAGAGATTTTGGTTCAGTTTTTTCTTCTAACATAATTTACTGTGGCGTATGTGTGCGTGTGTGCGCAGGCACTTGTGCATGTGGAGACCAGAGGCAGATGGTAAGAGTCTTTATCACTCTCCATATTATGTGTATGGGGGTGGGGGGCACACTCAGGCTCTAGCACACGTCTGGGAACCAAAGGAGAACTTTCAAAAATTGATTTTTCTCCTCCCACCTTTTTGAGGCAGGCTTCCTCCTGTCCTTTCTCCTACTCTGTGTACTCCAGGCTAGCCTGTGAGCTTCCAGGTGATTCTCCTATCTCTGCCTCCCATTTCCCCTTAGGAGTGCTAGTATTTGTGTGTGTGTGTGTGTGTGTGTGTGTGTGTGTGTGTGTGTGTGTGTGTGTTCCAGGGATCAAACTCGGGTTGTTAGACTTACGAGGCAAGTATTTTGACCTACTGAGCCAGCTTTCTGGACCTCTGCCTTATTTTTGGAAACAGGATCTCTCACCGAACCTGAAACTCTTTGTTTGATCTAGGCTGGCTTTTTAATGGGTGTTGGGGATTTGAACTCGGGTCTTCTTGCTTTCAGATCAAGTGCTATTATTATCCACTAAGCCATCTCCTCAGACCCTTCCTTTGGGATTTTGAGACAGGATCTCACTAAGTAGCCCTGGCTGGCCATGAGCTCACTACCTTATTGAGCTGGAATGACAGACATGTTTCCCCGTGCTTTCCTAGAGGATGATTTCATAACCACCAAAGTTAGAAACACCACGTTACTGGCATGACCCACCCCATTGTAACTTGGCTGCCAAGTTTTCCCCCCCCAAATGTTCATGTGCTGTAGGATTGGTCCTCAGCTGATGACATCATTGAGAGGTGGTTGGCTCATGGGCACTGACTTCATCAATCAACTCCACAAAGATGGGGCTTGGCCAGTGGGTCACTAAGGACACATCTTCCAAGGCTACGTCTTTCCCTTTCTGACTGTGTCTCTCGGCCGCCCAGCTGCTAGAAGGTGAGCACCTTTGTCACATCCTCCCACCATGACACTGCTTCATCATAGTCTCACGGCACAGGATTAAGCCAACCATCTACTATGGCCTCTGACATAAGGCTGGAGATGTTCCCTAGCATGCCCTGGATTCAATTCTCAGCACTTCTTAATACCAGGACTTGGTGGCACCCAACAGTACTCTCAGCACTCGGGAGGTAGAGGCAGAAGAATCAGAAATTGAAGGCCATCCTCAGCTACATGGCAAATCAGAGGCCAGCCTGGGCTACATGAGACCTCATCTCAAAAGAAAGGGGCAAATAGAAACTCTGCAATAGGCCGAATATAAATTTTCCCCATTTGAAATTTGTTCCTCCGGGTATTTGTCACAGAGGCAAAAGAAAGCCTGACTCCCTGACTACTGAGGGAAGCACACATGGCCAAACAGTGACTTCCAGGAACCCTGAACAGCCAGACCCAATGAAAACAATGCTGACTTCACAGCTGGCCTTGTGCTCTAAAATACACCTGGACTCACAGTCCTCTCAGAACACTTAGCACAGTGCACTGTGCGCAATGCTCACTAATGGTTAATGTTTGCTATTGTTTTAGGAACCTGATGGTCTCTGCAGGAGTGCTCACCAAAATTCTAAAACTGTGCCTTACAGGTATATGTCTGCACTTCCCTCCCTAGGAATCAAGATGTGATTTAGTGAATGTGGTGGTGGTAGCCTAGGCTATAACATAGTGGTAGACTTTAGACGGCTACCTCAGGGTGCCATCCAGAGGCTGGACACAACAAAAATGACAATCTTGAGTTAACGAGACTACAGTGGGGAGGAGTAGGGGTCAGAGGGTAAAGAGAGAGATGGTTACACACATAGTTCTCTCTTTTTTTTTTTTCCACATGGAGAGGTTTAATGAGAGAAGAAGAGTAGAAGAGGGGAGGAACAGAGGCTGGCCATGAGCACATGGAGGGAAGGGGAAGGGATGGGACAAGAAGGGACAGGGAAGAAGACACCAGAGCAGAGAAGAGTAAAGGCAAGAGATGAGTAAGAGCAAGAGCTCTTTTTTTTCTTAAGGTTTATTTATTATTATAAATACACTGTCGCTGTCTTCAGACACACCAGAAGAGGGCAACAGATCCTATCACAGATGGTTGTGAGCCACCATGTGGTTGCTGGGATTTGAACTCAGGACCTCTGGGAGAGCAGTGCTCTTAACCGCTGAGCCATCTCTCCAGCCCCACACATGGTTCTTAACAATGGAGCACATTAAAAAAAAAGGCAGACCGAGGGAGAACAAGATGGCAGCTAAGTAAGATCATCCAGTATCTTCTCCCCACACCAAATTACCTTGATAAAAACCTAAGAAGATCCAGTGGGGACCACAGTGCCCAATTATAACAAAAGACAAATACAGAAGGGAACCACTGTCCATGTCACATGCGCCCCAACTCCAATCAGTCCAGTGTAAAGCATGATGTCTCCAGCATGTGAGAGTGAATAAGTTAAATTCCGGCTTTAGGCTTGAAACCACGTAACAGGCCTGACGTGGTAAAACCCACACATGTGCTGCAGAGCCCCCAACTCCTACCACCAAGCCAATACCCACCACAGACTGAGTTACCAGAACTACATTAGTCCGAGAGGCTGAATGCTCCACCTCTCTCTTGTAACTTCAGGTAGCAGGGCAGGAAATAAGACTCCAACAGCTGAGGGGAGGTAGTAGGCTTGTCTTAGAGCTCAGTGACAGACCTGTCATAGGAACAACCAGAGCTGAGGGGAAACTGCCCCTGTGGACAAAGCTCACACACAGACAGGCCCTGCATCCAATGAAGACTTAGGCACTGATGGGCCAGATGTGTGTCTTAGCCCACATCCCCTCCAGCTGTGACATGGTCCTCACGCATCCCTGAAGCCGTGTAGGTCCTCGAAGCTGTGAAACTCAAGCATGGCCCAGGTTAGCTCTCACAGACCGACTTCACCAAAACAGCATGACACGGGGTAAACAAAGGCTCTGCCAGTTTCTCAGGGGTCTTCAACGTGGCTCATGTCGAGCAATACACACTGGCTCAGAACTGGACTCAATCAGGACTTCACTGGCCCCCTACACCCAAACACTACATAAAATGTGCATCCCAAGACTCAGGAGATTGTGGCCGGAGGATCAGGAATTCAAGGTTGCCCTTGGGTGCATAACAAGTTTGAGGCCAGCCTCAGACAGATGAGATCTTGTCTCAAAAAGAAAGGAAGGAAGGAAGGAAGGAAGGAAGGAAGGAAGGAAGAAAGGAAGGAAGGAAGGAAGGAAGGAAGGAAAAAACAAAAGAAAGGAAGGAAGGGAGGGAGGGAAAAGGAAGGAAGGCGAAAAGGAAAGAAGGAAGACAGAGAGAAAAAGACAGAGGGATACAAAGAGAGAGAGAGAGAGAGAGAGAGAGAGAGAGAGAGAGAGAGAGAGAGAGACAGAGAATGAGAACACGCAAAGGAAGGAAACACACCTTATCTCTAAGGACATGCATAAACTGGAAGTGAAAGGTTAAAACAAAATTTCCCGTGAAAGTGGAATCAAGAAAAAAATAGTCACCCTTCTGTCAAAAAAAAAAAAAAAAAGCAAAATTTAAGGAGCTACCAAAAAATAATCCTAGGAATAAATATAATTAAAGAAGTGAGGGGTTGGGGACTTAGCTCAGTGATAGAGCACTTGCCTAGCAAGTGCGAGGTCCTGGGTTCGATCCCCAGCTCCAAAAAAAAGGAAAAAAAAAAAAAAAAGAAGTGAAAGACCTCCATAAGGAAATGTACATAACAAAATGAAAGATGTTGGAAAGAACAAAAGAATAGAAAGACATTAAACATCCTTGGGTTTGAAGAGTCATTATTATTAATAATTAATGCAAGCAATGCAAGCCATATCAGAATATCAGTGACGTTCGCCACGGAAATAGAAAAAAACAATTATGTGAACACATATGTGATCTACGTGTGGGTGAGGGCATATGAATGCAGTTACTCCAAGGAGCCAGAAGAGGGCGTCAAATTTCCTCTTTGTGCTGGGCGTTGCTCTAGAACGGGGGTTGGCTGAATTCAGCCCTTAATATTCAGGACCCAAGAACACCTGGGTATTGGGAGGAAGCTTGTGCTATACCTCATTTAGCAGCGTCCCAAGCCTCGCCCACTAGATGCCAGTGGTATCTACCTAGCCTCAATCATGACAAACAAAAATGTCTTTAGGCATTGCCAAATGTCCGCTGAGGGGAAACATTGAGAAGCAATGGGCACTGGGGTGAGGAAGAGAATCAAGGTCCTTTCCCCCACCCCACCCGACCCCCGAAGATCACATTTCCGTTGGAGTTGCATGCTGTTAGCAAGCAGAAAATTAAGACAAGACTTCTCAGAGAAGTCTGAGTGCCTGTGATTTTAAATTCTTTTTTAAAGCATTTTAATTTAAAAGGTAACACCAGAGCGCTTAGAATAGCATGAGCGTTTCTTTAGATGCCTGGTCTGGGAAAGCCTCCATGTCAGCATGTGCCTGACTGAGAAGTGAGAAATCAGAAAGCTCTCTAGCCACGGAAGGGGCTATCAGAACAACATTTCCAGGACACGAATCAGAGAGTTTAAATCCTCTCTGGTAAAGGACCCAAGCAGAGGGCATGAACCTATTACAGACTTTTTTTTTTCAATAATGGGAATTAAACCCCAGTCCTCGTGGTGGGAGCGAGGGAAGGCAAGCTCTTCCCCTATGCAGAACATCAGAGATAAAATAACCAGGATCAGTGAGACATCTGATTGTGTGATCGGCAGCGTTGGTAAAGAAATAGACATGTGTCATAAGGCTTCAACTCCTAGAAGCCTGACGTTACTCTGTATGCTGTGGAAGGGAAGAGGGGGAGGAACCAGATAACACTGTAGAGACTAATCTAAGTGAGTGGGTCGGAGGAGGGTTCTTGATTGGTCAACACACAGGAAGATAGATGTGCTCCTCTTAGATAACAGGTGATGAAAGGGAAGATCTGAGGCACCCAGGACTGACCAGCGATATCAGCTACACGAAGAGTCAAGACTAAGGTCCAGTCAACAAGAAGCTGTGTCGATGATGTGCAATTCGTCAGCCTCGAGCTGAGCCGAAAGCTTTGGGAGCCAAACTCCATCCCACATAAGGCTGAGATGAGAGATGGGTCCTGGGTATTTCACAGGAAACAGGGCCGAGAGCAGCCAGCAGTGCCAAATCTAAAGATTCTGAGAAAAGACCCTGATGTGCTTGCCATAGAATACAAATCCGCAGGGCAGGGCGGGGCGGGGCAGGATTTTAAATAAAAAATGGAATCCTGATCAACAAAAGGGGAGCCATTAAAACAGAAGACTGTAAGAGGAGTGGCTGACAGACGTGGCCATCCAGCCTGGTTGGATACATCCTACTAGCCCAAAGGCAAGGTCAGAAGCTCAGCCACTGGGCACATCAACAGGGATGTCTCAGTTGCTCAGTGCTGGCTGTTAACGATTGGTTGTCTCCCTACACCTGTAGGTAATATTTTTATCATTTCTCTGTTTAAGAATGGAGCTATCAGGAGCATTGATTGGGTCACGGTTTACTTAGGGTTACTACTGCTACGACAAAACACCATGACCAAAAGCACAGGGAAAGGCTTATTTCACTCCACAGTTTCATAATAATAGTCCATTATCAAAAGCACCGAGGGCAGGAATTCAAGCAGGGCTGGACCTTAGACACAGGAGCTGAGGCAGAGGCATAAAAGAGTGCTGCTTACTGGCTTGCTCCAAATGGCCTGTCTGGCCTGCCTTCTTATAGAACCCAGGACCTCCAGCCCAGGGAAGGCACTGCCCACAATGGACTGGGACCTCCTGGATCCATCACTAATTAAGAAAATGCCTCATAAGCTTGCTACAGCTGGATCTTGGAGGCATTTTACAATTTGAGGTTCCTCCTCTCTGATGACTCTAGCTTGGTTGAAGTTGACATAAAGCAGCTATTACAACTGACCCTTGTCAACTTTACACATAAGCATATGACTTTTCAATTAGAATCTTTCTCACTTATCCCCAGGATGGTATATTAGTATTAGCATCACAATAATTACCATTACGATATTAATATCATAATAACTTCAAAGGTCTCACAGTCCTTACAAACTCAAATACATTAAAAGTTCACTCTCTTTAAAATAATCTCCTCTAAAGATCCAAAAATCTCTTTTAAAGGTTTCGTCTCTCAGCTGTGGCCTCCTAAAAAATTTAAAATTAAGTTAAATACTTTCTCCAAGAGTAAAGAACCTGGGCACAGTCACAATCTGAACAAGCAAAGCCAAACTCCAACAGTGTAAATAACTCCATGTCCAGTTCTCTGGGATTCTGTCACGATCTTCTGGGCTCCTCCAAGGGGCTTGGGGTCACCTCTCCAGCTCTGCCCTCTGAAGCACACACAGCTTGTCCTCTAGGCTCTGGCTGACTCCACTCCACTGCTATTGCTGTCCTCGGTGATCATCCCAATGACACTGCCATCTCAAAACTCCTGGCATCTCTTGCTACAACTGAGCTGCACTTTCACCAATGGCCTCTACTGGGCCCTCTTCAGGGACCCTAGTCCCGCCACACAGTACCACCTGGTGACTCCTACACTACCAAGCTTGGCTACCAGAACTACGTACAACCTCTGCTGCTTCAGCCAGTACAGGTCAGGACACAACGGTATAATGACGTTGGCACACGGGAAGAGCATGCCTTCCTCGTTCGTACCAGTGTATTAGAAGTGGCCACTCAGTGCAAGTGGCTAGACACTGCCCTTAGAAGAAAGCCTCAGGGTCAGCCTAGTGGGAGAAAGGAGTAAGGAAGAGGGCACCACAGGCATAGCAGCAGCACGGGCCGGGTGCCAACACTGGTGTAGGAATGACTGCAGCAAAGCCTTCCCCAACATGTTTGGAAAGTGGAGTGATAAACAGCATGAGTTTAATTTTTAAGGTGTAAACCTTAAAAAAAAGCCTGTAAGAGGTAGCACAAATATCTAAGGATGCGTCATCTAAAAAATATTCAGTACCACAGATAAACATAGTAAACTACTGTGTAGCCAGCAGCAGAGCAGAGGCCCACAGAGAACACCGTTCTCCACTGTCACACAGTTAAATATGGACTCTGCAGAAGAAGCAGTATCCTTAACGAGGCTGTAACTTCTTTGAAATGAAGTGTGGGACCGGGCGGTGACGGCGCGCAGCTTTAATCCCAGCACTTGGGAGGAGGAAGCAGGTGGATCTCTGAGTTCAAGACCAACCTGGTCTACAGAGAGAGTTTCCAGGACAGCTAGGGCTAGACAGAGAAACCCTGTCTCAAAAAACAAAAAAAAAACAAAAAAAATGAAATAAAATTTGAATAATAAAGAAAGTATGGGATCTGTAGCCCTTATTAATGCTATGCTGTACTGAGGGCACTTACTAAACTATACCCCTGTATTTCATTTTAGGTAAACAAGACAAAAATTCAAAGCCATCCCCAGACCCATAGCAAGTTTGAGATCAGCCCAACCTAACAAGACCATCTAAAGGGTGGGAAGGTTAGGCGGACCCACAGGTGTCACGACAGTTGTTGGTTTGGGCTTTTCAGATGGGCGAAAACTTAACTAGGAGTGGGAAGCTGGTGCTGGCCAAAAACAGAACAACTGGAGGTAGCAACCACACTCTCTCCAAGGGACTGTGTGCTGGAGCAGACCAGGTAGGAGACACCGGGAAATTGTGGGTAGGATTGAAAAAAATCCCTAACCATGCTTCCATTTTCTGAAAGGTTTTCAGACACCTGCAACCTCGGGGAGGATAAAAGACACTGCAGACCGGGGTTGGGGATTTAGCTCAGTGGTAGAGCGCTTGCCTAGCAAGCGCAAGGCCCTGGGTTCGGTCCCCAGCTCCGGAAAAAAAGGAAAAGAAAAAGACACTGCAGACCAGGGCGCACTCGCGTTGGGGTGCGGGACTCCCAGCGGGGCGCGGACCCAGGTCCCCCAATAGCTAAGAAGCTATTCACAATTTATAGCTACCAGGAGACGATATATTAACCACATTCCAGAATAGGACCCGTGTTCAAGAGTGGCTGACCAACACTTTGTGTGTGTGTGTGTGTGTGTGTGTGTGTGTGTGTGTGTGTGTGTGTGTGTGTGTGTTAGGTGGGGATGTTGGCAAATATGGAAGAGTCTGGCAGGAGTTGGGAAAGAAGAAAGAACATGATCAAAATACATTGTATGAAATCCTCAAAGAATAAATCAATGTTTTCGAAGGAAGAAAGGAACTCGGCTGAGCTCAGAGGCTGTGAATCTATGCCTGCTCTTTGCTGGGCTTTTCTCCTTCAGGTCTCCACAGTCTAGTGGAAGGAGAAAGGAGTTGGGGTGAGCTGAGCTTCTTGCAGGAGCCTAGCAGCTGGAGCCTGAGTAAAGACAGAGGAAAGGCCGGACCTGTGAGGGACAGAAAACCCTCGTTCCCATCCCACGGAGGCAGATATTTTAAGGGAGTAAAAAAGAAATGCTAATGTGAAAAGATAACGAGAGAAAGGGAGAATAACTTCACAAGTTCTTGCACGCTGGGAGCGAGAAAGGGAGAGAGGTGAACCGCCTACACAGGGTTGCCTTTCAGAAGGGAGTGGCCGCAGCCAGTTCCGGTGGTCAGGGACGCCACAGCCAAGGCTGTTGCTGCTGCTCATAGCCTTGGGGGCTCTTTTCCGATGGTTAAGAACGGATGAGGTAAAATATTAAGTCTATAGAAGAAGAATGGGGGCAGTTTGCTAGACTGTACTGCAGCTTAGGGAAGTGAGGACAGTTGATAAACTCTAGTATAGCTTGGTGGGGTGAGCACCAAGGAGAAAACAATGGTCTAGGGGACCTCTGACTCAGCAGGGGGGTCACCAGCCTAGACCCTCTGCTCACCGGAAGCTGGGAGACCCGAGTGCCCGAGAGAGGGCCAGGGGCTAGGTGTAGAAACGGGGATGGGGGTGGGGATGGATTGGGGGTGGGAGTGGGGATATAATCCTGCCAGCCTGCAAAAGGATGTTGAGGGTTTTTTTGTCTCAGTTGGGCATAGGTAACCAGGTTCGGGGGAGGGACAAGAGAGATTGGGTCAATGCTGGGAAGTGAACAGGACCAGCTAAAGCAAACTCACAAAACAATGAGTCTCTTGCAGAGGCCACAGGCCACTTCCTCCTTAGCCCTGTCTTGACTGACCACCACCTCTCCTTCTCGTGGGCAAGCTGACTGTTCCTGTCTGTCAAAACTGCCCCAGCTGTGTCCCTTCCTATCCCCAGTCCACTGAAGTATTTGCTTTCTCCAAGGCAACTACATACTATGCCTCTCACTCGAACTCTTTCTTTTCTTGCTTTTATTTAGGCCTTTTCTGTGCCCGGATTGGTTCTCTGTACTCGGTTTTCTGAGCTCTTACCACTGTAAGCCAGTTCCCCTGTCTCTCCACCTAGAAGAATCCAGCATCCTCTCAGATTCCTTTCAATGTACCATGACTGTCAGGGCCTCTTCTGCCTTCCCTTGGAGTTGGTATTGTACACACCTATTTCTCTGACTAGAAGATTTTCATGGGTGAAATCCAGGGTTGGGGATATAGTTTAGTTAGTTGGACCCTTGCCTCCCATGACCAAAGTTCTGTCTTTCAGGCTATCCTGGAATATGTGAGATTCTATCTCAAAAACAAAACAAAAACAAAAAAACAAAAAAACAAAAAAAACAAACAAAAAAAAAGATCGACCCCAGCTCTTCAACTGTTTCCTTGCAAAATTTTACCTAGTTCTCATAACATAGTAAGGCCACCATGAATCTGTTTAATTAATTCAACTCTGTAGCTCTGCTATGGGGATTTTGTGCAAAATATCAAAGAAGTTATAAAGCCACAGGACCCTTGGCTTTGACCTTTTGCTTTGTGGACTCCACACCATTGCAATTTTTCTGTTCACGGGCCCTCAGAACAAAAAGCCAGTCGCCTTGAGGCAACTTGAAATCCCGGGTACTACACAGCTCGAGCATTCCTGAAAACTCCTGAACTCGACAACACCTGCTAAGAACATACGCTCCCACGATTGGACCTTGGAAGTGTACTGTGGCGTGTTAGGAAAGCATTATTGTGGAAGGAACCATGTTAAAGTCCGAATGGGCGTCTATAACAGAATGAACAAAGAACGGCCTGAGGCTGGGATGAAATAGTATTATCTCACCGCAGGCATCCAGAGACTCACAGCTCCCAGTAAAGAGATGAACTACAGCTATCAACGTAGACAAACCTCATGAACATGTCAAGCAAAAGAAGCCAGGAGGCCATACCATGGGACGCCACTTACATCTGGGGAAAACTAAGCTGAGATTTGAAGTGAGAACATTGCCTAGGTTCATGGAAAAGACAATAGATGATGACTGGACGTGAGCATACAATTGTCCCAAAGTCATCCAGGAAGCAACCCACCGTCACGTACATCTATGTGCAGATGTCACACTTTAGTAAGAAAGGTTTGTCTGTCAGCGTATCATTTGGCTGCCCCTGGGGTGAGTTCTGCAGAACTAGAGTCCCTTTGAGTCCCGAGCCCAAATCTCTTCCTCAAGAAGCTGCTTCTCAGGGTTGGGTATTTAGCTCAGTGGTAGAGCGCTTCCCTAGCAAGTGCAAGGCCCTGGGTTCCGTCCCCAGCTCCGAAAAAAAGAAAAAAAAGAAGAAGAAGCAGCTGCTTCTTCACTCACGCCTTGTTTGGGAGGAGGTGAGGTGACCAGAAGTGTGAAACAGTCTGGCCTGCTAGAGCCTCCCTGGGTCACCTCCAGCACAGTGACAATTAGAAACTGGTCCGTGAGAAATGCAAGGCTCAACACAACCCACGCAAAGTACAGCAACCCCAGGGCTGACCCATGACACCGCCTGTTCTTCCTTCTTTTCAACACCTTACCTCACCCAGACCCACAGCATCCAGGGACTCCTCACAACTCCCAGCCCATCCTTTTCTTCAGAATGGACAACCAAAAACCTGAATTCAGTGGGGGAAAGTGACAATGACAAGGTGGTGTTTGGGCAAAACTGTGACGGGATGAAGAAAAAAAGCCGTGGCTGGTGCTCCTAGAGCAAGAAAGAAGAAGGCTGATGCCCACATCGCTCCAGGGCAAGCTAATGGCCACTTCTCTCCAGGGAAGCCTAGTGCACACACAGATCCAGAGAAACCTAGTGTACACACAGCTCCAGAGAAACATAGGGCACACATCACCCTGACTTTCCACACTTTTCACACAGACTAAACTCCAAGCACTTTACAATGGCCTGAGGGGCCTGGACCACATTCTCTAGTCTCTCCTCTTGCTCCCTGTGTCCCAGGTGACTAGGTAGATGGCACGATTAGAGGCTCTGAGTTCTGATCTCCCTCACACACTCAGGCCCCCATGAGTCCATACCAGGCCCCACCCCACATCAACACAAGGATCCTTACCTTGGCCCTGATGAGCTCTGAGGAGCAGGAAGAGTGACAACAGGACAGTTTGCTGCAACATCCCCACACAACAGAGCAGGCTAAGGGGCCCCTGTCTCCTCCAGGTGCTCTGATATCTAGACTCTGCAGCTAACAGCCAGCAGGACACAGCAGAACTACCTCCCTGCCTGTCCAGCCACAATTTCCTCAACTCAAGGCTGTTCACTTCTGCTGTGCACACTGACAAGGCCACTGAGAAAGCCTCAGTCCCTCCAGTTGGGTTCCCACAAGCTAAGCTGCCTCCAGTGGGTGGGTGCTCTCTCAGAGTGCATAGTGACTCACAAAACCAGCTGCAAAATCTCAGCCCTTGGTCCTCCTCAGCCTGGTGCTGAATCCTCAGTGGCACCAGCAGTGTGGAGAAAAACCACTGGCGATTATTCAAGACGGCCCCTTACCAACACGCACCGTGGAAACAGAAATTTGAAAGAACTTGGGGGTAGGGTGGGCTGAGAAGAAGGACCCTGAGGAAGTGGGAGCTAATGTTGAAAGGGAAGAGTGGTATGGGGCGATTAAGGAAGAGACATAAAATTGAGATTTGCTCGGAAATAATCTAATCAGCCCAGGAAGTCTATGATTTCAAATGTTCAGCGTATGCAAACACTGTTCCTCCTTTCACCGCCCTCCACCAAAGGATGTGAAACCATTTGTGTTACTCCCTAGCTTCCACAGCTGGATTCATCCTGTAGGACAGCAGGCAGCAAAGATCCCTTTGAACTCCAAGGAGGGATAGAGTCAGTGGTACCCAGCACCCCTGCTCCCCCAGAACACTTTACTTCAAGGCCATATCCAGAAGCCAGGCCTCTTGCTTTCTTCCTCTTTTTTGCTCCTTAGCAACAAATACTTGTGGTTCCTCCAAGCCCATCCCCTCTTTCCATCCTTAGATCTATTTCTAGCCTGACCAAACCTTGACGAGACAGGTGGCTGCCAGCGGAGGCAACACGGACGCTCTGGACTAGACGATCAATTTGCAGTCAAAGACCTGGACTTGAACTCCAGCTCATTACCTTGCAACCTGTGTAGCACCAACAAAATTGCTTTCTAAGTCCTCTGGCTCAACAGCAGTTGGGCAAGCAAGATGGCGAAGGTACTCAACGTCAAGCCTGAAGACCCGAACGAGATCACCAGAGTCCACATGATGAAGAGGGAGGATGGACTCCACCTCTGCCGTCCCCACACACCCAAACGAACACACACATGAATAAACAAATATACGGGGGTTTCCCCCCCTAAAGACCAGCAGATACGTGAATACTTGGCTTTCCTTCAAGAGAGTTTTCAGGACCAAATCAATAGCTACCCTTGAGAGCTTGCATATAACACTCCGGGACACGCTGGTGTGAAAATGCCCTGGTAAAACCCCTTACCTCGTATGGCAATCTCCTTCGTTTACTTTTACGTCATGTGCTTTGGTGTTCTGCCCGCATTTATGTCTGTGTTGGGGGCATCAGATCTTCCGGAACTGCAATTACAGACAGCTGTCAGCTGCCATGTGGGTGCTGGGACTTGACTGAAACAGCAGTCTCTTAACTGCTGAGCCATCTCTCCAGCCCAAACAGACTCTTGGTTTTGGGTTTTCGTTGTTGTTGTTGTTGTTGTTTTCAAGATGGGGTCACTTTACAGCTCTGCCTGTCCTGGAGTTCACTCTGTAGACTAGGCTGGCCCCGAACTCAGAGATCTGTCTGTCTAGGCCTTCCGAGTGCTAGGATCAAATATTCTGATTTGTTTGTTTCTTTATTATTAATTATTATCTTAAAAGATCAGTAAATAAATGAATCTGAGTGTCCCCCACCCTTCTCATTCATATCTTGAAATCTAAGCAACGGTATGGTGGTATTAGGAAGTGGAGTGTTTGGGGACGTGATCAAGCCTTGAGAACCGAGCTCTCCTGAATTGAATTAATGGTCTTATTTTAAAAAGCAGGGTCAGGAGACCCCCCCCCCTCGGGCTCCAAAAATTCTGTTCATCCCTCATTCTTTCTACCATGACTGAGAAAACATGAAGCCTTCCCAGAACCTGACTATGAAGCCTCCTGATCTTGGCATGTCTAGCTCTCAGACCCATGAAAGACAGAGGTAGACGACACCCAGCCGGGGTGTGGTACTTAAACAACCCCAGCAGACTTCAGTGAGGTTCTGCTTCTTTAGCATCAGCCTACAGAGCTTTTTCCACATCTCATCCTAAGACGGAGCCCTCAACCCCTGGAGCTCCCGCACAGGGGCCTACCAGCACCCTTGACTTTGAGAGGTAGTGTCCAAGACGTAATGCAACAGACTACATTTCCTCACATGACAGGCAGAAGACAAGGCTCAGCTTTTGGAAGCAAGTAATGAACAACCGTGAATGTAAAAGCAGCCTTACACTGGAGGAGGAGGCAGGACATTGCCTTGAGCCAGAAGCCATCTTGGAATACATATTGAGTAACAGGTTGGTAAAGCAATATACACAAGACATGGTCTCTGGAAAGGAAAATCTGCTTCACCAATCCTGACCCCAGGACCAGCTCCATCCTTTCTTCCAAACATAAACAGCCTACCACCTCCTGGACACTGAATTGGAAGAAGCGCCATGTGCATCTTTCTATCTTCTGCTCCTGACAAGTTCTACCGTGTACATAGAATTGCTACTCCTTTCTACATACTGCCCTGTCCCGCCCTGAGGCTGTCCAGCCCTAATGCTCTCCTTAGTCTTGGAGCCTGCTTTTTTCCAGGTGGTTCAACATTATTTGGTAAAGGGATGAATGAGTTCCCTAAAGAAGGCATTCTCATTCCCACTGAGATACAGTGGTAAGCTCTTCGATCATAGTTCTCTCCCCTCATGACAAGTTCTTGGATGGGAAGCTTCTAAGACTTGACCATTTTATTATAAAGATTCAAGACCAGATAAAATTCATGTAAACTCAGAGGCTGTTCTGTGTTTCATTCATGGATGGATGGATGGATGGATGGATGGACAGATGAATGGATGAACTAACAGACAGACAGACAGACAGACAGACAGACAGACAGATCGAGATTCCCCCAGGTCTCTGAAAGTCTGAAACAGAGGCTTAATCAAGAGCTTTGAAAATCAGCAGCCAAGAGATCAAGGTTCCTCAAGCTCTATCCTCCTCTGCCTTAGCTACTTTACAGAGAGTCAGATCGTCCTAGGAAATCCCACCTCCCAGGGCTACCCACCTCCAAGACACTTTGCAAACTTGGGAGCCCCGAGCCTACCTTGAAGTTTGTGAACTCAGTAGAAAAACCCAAAAAATTCATTAAAAGCTACTTCCAGATGACTCGTAGCACAAATTAAATTACAGACAAAAATGAGTCGAGGGAGGAAGAACATCGTGCAAGGTCCAGACTATTCCAATGAACAGAGTTCTGGTCCTCAGAGAGGTAGGCCGACAGAGCCTAATTCTCAAAACATGGTTATAGTACATTGTACATGTGTGCAAAATTGTCCCCAGACTGATACTAAATTCAACCAAATGTCTTTCAGTATCAATTATGATGTAACAATATAACTAAAGTTACTGATTTTAAAAATCATTTAAAATATAAAATAAATTACAAAAAATGAATTTTAAAAAAAAGGAAGAAAAAACTTACTTCTCCTGGAAATTGTTTGTGACAGGATGTATGGAGTATTGCCACCAGACTTTTTGTACTTGGTCACATATATGGAGAGAGTCACCATGAACAGAGCTGCCCTTTCTCTCTGACCCCTTCAGAGGCTGATCCGATGCTAAGGGGACCAAGTCTTCCACCGGAAATCGCTTCATTGGCACAGACTGCCATAGTCCAAAGTCCTATAAATGAAGATGTTCTTAGTCAGCAAGATTCCAAGGATTAGCCACTAAGGCTAAGACCTTAGGCATTGGCTCCTGAGAGCCAAGGGGAAAGGCCAAAGCCTTTCTTCAGGTAAGGTTAAGCCTTTTGTGTACCTCTCAAAAGTAACCATTATTCAGGAGTTAAAGATGAGCCTTTCAAAAAGGACCCACCTGGCTTTTCAGATATATTTAGCCAGTTTTTAAGAATTAGTTACCGTGACACACACACTAAGAGGATGCTCAATGGCTTCCTTTCTAGCGATCTCATTACTGTCTATGTTCTGCTTGAATGTCAGGATGGTATCACAGTGGCAAGAGAATACGCAACCATATCAGAGACAGGAAGCCAGAGAGCTACTCAGGAGTTAGGCACAGCTCAGAGGTCCCATGAGACACACTGGTTTTTCATTGTTGTTGGTTGGTTTTGTTTGGTTCTGTGTTGGTTTTGTAGGGGGTTTGTTTTTGGTTTGTTTTTTGGGTTTTTGTTTTGTTTTTGTTTTTGTTTGAGGAAAGGTTTCATTCTATATATTCCAGAATTCATTATATAACCCAGCAGGCCTCAAACTCATAGTGATCCTCCTGCCTCAGCTTCCCACATGCTGGGATTACAGGTATAAGCCACCATACTAGGTCCATGATGATGTACTTTGATTCCTTCTGTGCATAGTTTCCCTCATGTAACCTAAGAATCTCTCACTAGGCTCTTCCTCCTGCTGACCCAATCACTTCTCAGCACACTGGGAACCATGCTCCAGAAATATAAATCCACACACAAACCACACCCACCTCACCATCATGACTAAGCTTTTAACATGAAACTGTCCTTTTGCCGTTGTTACTTCTCAAGAGAGCTATAAAAGTGCTTCCTCTTGTGTGTGGGTGTGTGTGGGGGGGTGTGTGTGCAGTTTCTGCACACTGTAAACTTTCACACTCAGACCCCTGAGAAAGGTTTTGCCTTCCCTCTGAGCCTCATCCAGAGAAGACTTTGCCAGTCACCATCATATTCTCAAGTTTTTATATTCTGAGTTTGACATACTAATATACCAAACACGCACACGTATATACCACACACAATGACTTCTGGGTACTTGATTGCCTGCTTTGTAAATTATACAGGCTTTCAAAGTTCTAAGTTTAACTGAACAACTGAAGTTTCAATGATCAAGTAACTTGTACAAGTCCATGTTCCCTTCAGGTTTTTTCTGCTGTGCCTCCCCAGAGCCCCTAAAATACACATGCACATGACCAGAGTTCAGCATCATCGTCCCCTAGCAAGCATCCACTCAGATCATTGTAATGACTGTAAATGAAACTGATTTTACACACCTCAGCTACATTCTGGAAGATTTAACTCTGTTCCGTGTTTTTGTTTCGACATCTTGTAGGATCCATGACAGAGCTGACAGATTCCCTGGCTGCCTGCTGCCGAGAAGACCATGCGCATTGTGTTTAAACACCCACACAAGGTCATAAAAAAAAAAAAAATCAAGAGACTAGATCTCACTTCCTCTTCCTGTCCTGCTGGGTTCCTCTTTTCCTTCCCATCCTGGCTCCACTGCCCCCTTCCTACTAGATTTTCAGGGACCCGGACCCTTAGCACATCTGTGAGCCCTGAGGACTGTTACCTCCCTCACTCTGCTCTCTGCCAGTGCCTCGATCCTGCCTTCCCTCTGGGCAGAGCAACAGCACTCGCAAGTGTACGAGAAAGGCGTGCAAGACAAAATGCATGTCTTCCTGCAGTCGATGCCCTCAAAGCATAATTTCAGATTTATAAATCCTTTTTTTTTTTTTCTTTTTTTCAGAGCTGGGGACCGAACCCAGGGCACTTCCTAGGCAAGCGCTCTACCACTGAGCTAAATCCCCAACCCCCAGATTTATAAATCCTGATCAGAGACTTTGGATGGTGCGTGTTTACATTTGGAGTCCCCATTCCATCCCACGTAATAAGCCCGACTATTAGGTCTTGAGTCCTAGTCCCTTCCCTGAATCTGTAAATCTCTGCCTCTCAGATCGAGATTCCCCCCCCCCCCCCCCGCCACCATGCACATTTGTCCCTCCTGCTTTCTCTAATTCTCAAGGTGAGGAGACAACTCGCTTTCTCATCCTCTTTCTACTCTGTGGTTCCAAGAGTGCGTCAAAGCCTCTTCACATGTATTTAGTGTATTTGTTGCCAAGAGATTTATTTATTCAAACTTACCTCTCTGGGTCATCGGAATTTCATGGAATTTACAGTGAACCTCTCTGATAAGCCAGAGCTGTTCACAGAAGAACCAGGTGACTTTTTTAGTAAAAGAGCATAGAAAATATCAGCAAGCACTGGATGTAGTCTCAGCACTCAGGAAGCAGAGGCAAGTTCAAGGCTATCCCCGTCTACACCGTGGGTTCTAAGGTAGCCTAGAGGGAACAATATATGCATATACTACACACACACACACACACACACACACACACACACACACACACAAACACACACACACACACACTCATACACAGAGATTCAGTCACCCTAAAAATTAGAGATATGCAAATTAAGAACATTTAATTGGCAAAAACAATGAGGTCTGATGACACCAAGTATTTGGAAAAATAAATGTTAATTAGCTGTCTCAAAAAAAAAAACCCAATTATAAACTATAACATCTTTATTTCCTAAAGCTAGGCTAATCATAAAAGACTAAAAACAATCTTTAACACTAAGAAGTTCTGTACCTCAAAACTTCAAAAGAAACCATCAATAAAATTAAAGATATAATGAGGACATATGTTTTGACACACATACCAAAGGGTCAATAGCAAGTAATTCTTGTTTATAAAGAATTCCTATTAATCAGCTAATAAGTCCAAGGGGAAAAGACAATCTACCAAGAAACTTTGCATGAATAAATGAGAATTGTAGCTGAAAAAGAAATACAGCCAGTGAGTCTTGGAGAACTATTCACTCACAGTGGTTGAGGAGATGGCTCAGTGGGCAAAGGGCTTCCTGCACAACCCTGAGGACCTCAGTTTAGATCCCAGAACCCACATTTTAACAGTCAGGTGGCCACATGCATCACAATGCTGGGTGGAGGCAGATCCCAGGGACTTTCTGGTCAGCCATCCTCCTCTCGGTTCAATGAGAAACCCTGTCCCCTGGGCAGATATCCCTAAATCAACCTGTGGCCTCCCTAAGCATGTGCACCAGTGACAAATCCCATGTGTCCTCGCACATTGGTTGGCACATATGCATATACTACACACACACAAAACACACACACAAAGAGATATTCAGTCTCACTGAGAATTAAGAGACATGCAAATCCAGAGCACTTAATTAGCAAAAATAATCAAGTCTGAAAACATCAAGTATTTGATAGGATAAGGATTAACTGAACCAATAATATACTGGTGATGGGAGTGTTAATGGGTGCATTCTTTGGAAATAAGTTAAAACTACCTTATAAAATTTAATAATATTCTAATAAGCTAAATATTCACAAAATTAGTGACCCAGCAATTTGACTTCTAGTTATAGACCCATATATTCAAATGAAATCTAGACTCATCTATACCTAGAATATAGCACATTGTTTATAATTAAAAACAAAACAAAACAGAGGTTTTGAAAGATTGCTCAGTGGTTAAGGACACTTGTTGCTCTTGGAGAGGACCTGAGTTCAATCCCCAGCCACATGGTGGCTCACAACCATCCATAACTCGGGTTCCAGAGGATCTGATGCTCTATTCTAACCTTCATGGGCAACAGGCACAGGGGACAACAGGGGACATAGACATCCTCACAGGCGAACACCCATACACATAAAATAAGACAAAAGTAAGTTTTAAAGCACCAGGGTCTATGTTGTAACTCAATTGGAAGAATGATTGCCTAGAATGTAAGAGGGCCTGGGTTCAATCTTTAGCGCTGGGGAATGCTGCCCAATGATAGTCGTACAGACCTGTAATCCAAGTTCAAGGTCATCCTTAGCCATATTACAAGTTCGAGGACAGCCTGGGATACATGAGACCTGTCTCAATAATAATTTATAAGTAATAAAAACTACTAGAATCACCGAGCATGGTGGCACACACCTTTAATCCCAGGACCTGAGAATCATAGTATCTTAGTTTAGGGTTATCAATGCTGAGATGAAACACCAGGACCACAAGCTATTTGAAAAAGCCAGCTGAAGCTGGGAGAGAGAGTTGAGCTCCCAGAGTGAGAGGAGAAGGCAGTTGGTGCAGAGGATATTGGTAGGAGTCAGCTGAGCCAGGAGAAGCTGAGCTGAGCAGAAAAGCTAGAAAAGCTGTTATAATTTGGAGCTGCTAATGTTGGGAAAACTGGGAGGAGGGACTGTTTAAGCAGCCTGTTGGGGACCTGAGGAGGAACCGTTGGAAGAAACATTTAAGGAGGCTGGACTGGAAACTGGAACAGTTGAGAAAGAAATTAAATTCAAGAACTCTCTCTCTCTCTCTCTCTCTCTCTCTCTCTCTCTCTCTCTCTCACACACACACACACACACACACACACACACACACACACACACACACACATCCTTCTTTCTCTCCTCTCTAGGGTTAAGAGGTGAAACTGGGAGATAACAGGTGAGAAAAAAAAACCCACAAAGTAGCAAAGTCCAGGACAGATAAAGGTAACATAAACAATAGAATAGCTACAAATTGAGACAAAGACAATGCCTGAGTGTGGAAGGACCAAGAGATGAGCCTGGGACACTGGGGAGGTATAGATCACAGTGATGGCGACTTTTGGTTGTCAACTTGACTACACCTGTAATTAACTAAAACCCAAAAGTGAAGGAGCACATATATAAAGGATTTCTGCTTAATCGGAAGTAGGAAAATCCACTTCTGATTCAGATCTTTGAGGCGGAAAGACACACCTTTAATCCACATCTTTTGAACTGTGGAAAACGTCTGAACCACGCCTTCTATGGGCAGCCCACATAAGGTCATGAAAGACGGAAACTCTCTTTTTTGCCTGCTTGCTTTGGTCCTCACTAGCAAGACCATTCCTTCATTATTAGAAGGAATAGTAATATTAGAGTCTACTTCTTTGAGATTTCAGCATGTACTGAAGACCACCTGAGACATCCAGCTGTTGGCTACACACGTGGCTCAATGGCGGGGAAAGCCTCCAAGCCTTGGTCTCCCTTTGTAAACGTCATATACTTGGTAAGTTTGTAAACCTTCAATGTTTTGAATTCTATTTTGGAACTGAGGACCGAACCCAGGGCCTTGCGCTTTCTAGGCAAGCACTCTACCACTGAGCTAAATCCCCAACCCCCAAGTTTGTACCTTCAATACAGAAAAGGGGTCGGTGCTCCAGCAGCCAAGCCGCTCCCCTAGACCTCACCTGTCATAATGACATTGCCAGCCTAGGTAACTGTCAAAAAGGTCATCTCTGGCCCCTCCATAGGACCCTCCCCATATTATGCTAATTTTAGGTGAAAAGTCTGAACAGGGAAACCCACCAATCCCTGAGCTCCCCCTAGCAGGACTTGAACTCTCACCAACCTTCACCCTGGCAATCTAAAAAGCTCTGCACTGCACCCCACCCCACCCCCAAGTCTCACATAAAGGCTGTTTCTGCTCAGTTCCCTGCTGAAGTGGAAATTTAAGGGTTCTTTAGAAAGTCGGTTAGATGGTGTTTTTGCCGGGACAAACATGTGAAGAAGCACGTCATTAAAGTGGACACAGGTGAAAGACTAAGGCAGACTCATGAAGGAATGCTTCGCTGAAGCAGACACAGGAGAGAGGATGTTCTGCTAAAGCAAGCACGTGAGAGAACAGGTGATGAAGGATCCTGTGTTAACGACATGCATGTATTGGTCTGCCTTACACTGTGTAATTGAGCTGCATTTGTCCGGACGCCCTAGGGAGAAATGCTCCAAAAAACTTCTGGTGATGGGCAGCAATTTGTTGCCTCTTCCAAGGATTCGGGCTGACTGGATGCACAAGCTGAGGCAAGACCTGTGCTGAGGAAAGGCGTGTGGCAGACACGTGGTGTTTGGAGGGTACAAATAGGACTCCACAGAGTGACAGAGTCTTCGATAATCTTTGCTTCCCTGATCTTTGTTTCCCCGAGAGAGGCACAACCGAGAACTTCTCCTGGTGTTCCTACTGGTCCCTCCTGCTAACTTAAGCTGAGGCTGAGGCCTAGCTGTCTCTGTTAGGTCTCGTCACCTCTGTTGCTAAACCAACAAACTGATGCAAGCAGACAGACCTGCTGCTACCTGCTAACCTGCGAACTGAACTGCTGATTTCCAGATAACACAGAATGGAGTTGCTCCAAAGAACCTTTCTAAACAGGTCTACTTCCCCCATATCCTTTCTTTTCCACTCCCACTGGTGGGTGGTAGGTTAAAAAGAAAAAAATAGTTAAAAGTGTTTAAAAGCCATCATTAAAAATGATTTAAAAAATTAAAATTACACCCTGCTGTACACTTCTGGGAGCAGAGGTGGCCACCCCTGGACTCATGCCTCCACACCCTTAAATTAACCCCTTAATAAATCTCTTTTATAAGATTTGCTCCCTGGTATGACTCTGTCATCAGAAGAAGCCAGGCAGCAGTGAAGGGAAGAAGTAGAGCAGGGCTGAGGCTCCTGAGCACCTCAGCTCAGCTGAGGAGTCCTCCTTTGGGAGCTGTAACCCCTCTGCTAAGAGCTATTTGGTTCCTGGGCTCCCGTGTCTCAGGATTCTCTTCCACTGGAACACTGTCCCACCTCAGAACTGTGTGGTTCCTAGGCTGCTGAGTCCCAGGACACCTTCCCATCTGATCAGGAAGGCCCACACCAGCCCGTGGACTGAACAACTACTGGATTCCTGGGCCTTCTGTTCATAGGCAGCCATTGTTGAGTTAGCTGAACCACAGCCTGCAAATCGTTCTAATAAATCCCTTTTGATAGAGAGAGAGAGCTTCACTCTATAAGGTCTGTTACTCTAGAACCCTGACTAATAATACTGTTACTAATAGCATTCTAGTTCTTCGGGTTGTGACATGGCTTATAAGTGTGGTAGGAGGGAAAGAAGGAAGAAAAGAAGGGAGGGAGGGAGGAAAAAGGGAGGGGCTGTGGACCGTTCTATCATACATCTCTAATATTTTTCCCAGCCATGAAGAATATTACCTCACCATAAATCTTCTCAGGCAATCATTAATATTCAGTCCTTTTCCTAGAAGGTGCAAAGAATATTACTTCATTTCTTTGAAGTTAAAATGAATTGTGCAATTGTTCTAGACACAAAATATAAGCATAGTCACTTTGAGGCTAGAGCCTTTGAGTAAGACAAGGCATCTATCAACCTCTTTTCCAAACTCAATAAATTCCTAAAATGTATAGCATTTGTGGTGTTTCTGACCCTTCTGTCACTGTGGCAATGTACCTGAGACAATCAATTGCTAAGGAAGAAAAGTTTATGTGGGCTGCAGTTTTGATCAGTGGTTAATTGGCACTGTTGCTTGGGCCTGTGGAGAAAACATCACGGTGAAAAACATGTGGTAGTCATGGTGACCACAAAGCAAAGGGAGGAAAAGGAAGGCACCAGGCCAGGCCCCCCAACACCTCCTTCAAGGGTACACCCCTTGTGTCCTAACTTCCTCCTCCAATACTTCATTTCTGAATGGTTTCACCCCCTGCCAACAGCACCACAGATTGATAACAAAGTAGCAGTCATCTTGGCGACATGTTTATAAGTGATAGAGAAATGTTAGACCAGCACTACTTAAGGGTTCTTTGGAAAGTCAGTTGGATGGTGTTTTGCTGGGGCAAACATTTGAAGGAATGTTTCATTAAAGTGGACACAGGTGAAAGACTAAGGCAGACTCCTGAAGGAATGTTTCAATGAAGCAGACACAGGAGAGAGGATGTTCAGCTAAAGCAAGCTTGTGAAAGGACATGTGACAAAGGATTCTGTGCTAACGACGTGCATATATTGGTCTGCCTTATGTTGTGTAGTTCAGCTGCATTTGTCAGGACTCAGAGGACTCAGGCTGATTGGATGCACATGCTGAGGCAGGACCTGCGCTGAGGCAAGGCTGTGAAGGAAACGTGGTGTCTGGAGGGTTTAAATAGGATTCCACAGAGTGACAGAGACAGCTTGACTTGCTGGAACAGATAGCTATGCAACACTTGTGAGTCTCATCTCTTCGCTGAGAGAGGCGCAGCTGAGAACTTCCCCTGGTGTTCCTCCTGGTTCCTCCTGCTGACTGAAGCTGAGGCTGAGGCCTAGCTCTCTCTGCTAGGTCTTGTCACCTCTGTTGCTAAACCAACTTTACCAAACTGGACTGCTGGTGGACCCATAAGGTGTTTGCAGGCTGACGGAGCTGCTGCTACCTGCTAACCTGCAAACTGAACTGCTGATTTCCAGATAACACAGAATGGAGTTGCTCCAAAGAACCTTTCTAAACAGGTCCACTTCCCCCATATCCTTTCTTTTCCACTAGCTCTGGTGGGTGGTGGGCTACAAGGGAGGTTGAATCATTTAAGAACCATCAACAAAAAAGACAATGGTCAAGTCTTTAGCCTTTAAAAACTCAAATGCTGAGTGCAAGGAAGTAGTCAGACTTCTGAGGGCAAAGTGAGCATCAATAGACAGTAGATTAGACATACAGCTGATTTTAGACCAGTTTGCCTGAATAGACCTTAATAGGAGAAGCTGCCACTAGAGACTTGGATTCATTGGTGTGAATTTCTTTATTGATACAAAATTTGAGATTAATATTGTTACTCTTTGACAGGCATTGTACTTATACAACTCACTAAAAATACAAGGCTTAGACCCAGTCCTTCTATAGCTGTTATTACAAACTCGTTTAACATGATTAAGTAACACAAGTTAAGGGCCAGGTAGTAAACTCATGGTTATGCCAGATTCTGATTTAATTATAATAAAGTGTTTTTAACTTACTCAAATCAAAATGAATAAGAAGAGTTAAGGTGTAACATTTCAGATATACTTTACATAAATAGTCTTCAAAAATGTCAAAAGTCCACAGAATATGACACATAAGGCCATTTCATTATTAAAGATTATTTGACTAGAAACATGTCTGCTCCTGACAACACCCCCTTCTTGGTTCAAAGAAGAAATTGAGCATCAACAGATTTGCTCCAGTTGTCGCAAGACAGGCACTAGGCAAGAACTGCTTCAGTTCATCTACAGACAAAAATACTGTCCAAAAAATAAAGGACACACTATGCAGAATAGTCGATCAATAACTCTGCCAAGACAGGGTAAGCAGTTCTTCAAAATTCTGCTTTACAAGAGTCCATCAGATGATCCTGAGCCAAAAGGCCAAAGACTGGTGCTCCAATGTTTTAAGGAATGAGGACTGCCCAGGTAGTCAGACATCTCTACAAATTGGTTACGTTTTGGAAGCTATGTTTTGTGCTTCCTATATTTTCAGGTAATATTTAAGTCATTCTCGGATTTCTGATGGGGCTGAAGACTAGTTATAGTGTCATAGTCAACTCAAGTTGTTTAACATTGAGAGAGATGATATAGATTTGAGAAGATGGTTTGCAGATGGTAATACAAGCTAAAACTAGAACATAATTCAGGTATAAAATTATAAGCTCTTTCAATTAGGATAGATTAGAGTGCTTTATCTAAGTTGACAAATATGATGAACTGAGCGTTAAGTGCATTTTGTGGTAAAAAAGAAAAAGGCGTGCTTGGCAACTGGTTCCTGTGGTTCCTGCATATGGCCTACCTACCACTCTGCACTTTCTCCCCTATGTACTGCTGGGCATTCTTTCTCTCCCAGGCTCCCTCTGACCCGGGCAGTCTGCAAGTGGTTCACTCACAATTCCTTTGGTGGGTTGCCACCACACCAGGCATACACATCCCACTTCTGTGGTGGGCCCAGTACATCCCACCACCACACACTATCTTGAACTCAATTAAGTAGCCCATGAAAGAACACACCACACAATAACCTCTGACTCAACTGATAAGATATAATTTGCCCATCTAGACAGCACAAAATCCTATACACACCCATCCCTTAAAAATATTCATAACCTGTATCTATGTGCAGAGAAGAATCTTAACATCTGTCACCATGTTCTCCCAGCTCCTCCTCCTTGCTCCAGCCCCCTCTCTCTGCTTCTCCCTCCCTTCTAAAACCTCTGTTCCCACCTCCCTTCCTTCTCGTCCAATGACAGACCTCGTTTTATCTTGTCTGCCATCACCTGCACAATCACATCAACCTACAAGTGTATTTTATACTTTACAATTTACATAATTGTAATGGTTATGCTCAATTTGTAACTGAAAGAAAAGAGTCTTTTAATTGGACAAAAAGGGGGAAATGTTGTGGGGTTGCCCCTGGTGCTGTGTGTATTCTGATGTTAATTCTGCTTCCTCAAGATGGGCTGCCCCCACAAGGAGTGGATCATGTAACCTTCATGTGAAGGTTCTTCCCATGTTACCTGGTCAAATAAGAGCTAGAGCCTGTGACTGGGCAGTGGAAGAGAAAGGTGGGACTAGAGGTTTGAGAGAGTGGGGGAGAGTAGGGAATGAGAGGAAGAAAGGAGAAGGAAGAAGAAGAGTTAGAAGGAAGATGGAGCAGAACCACGTGGCCTGGAGAAGTTGCAAGTAGCAAGGGATCTCATAGCTGGGGAGTGGCGTAGCATAGTGAATAGTGAATAGTGGATAGTGAATAGTGGATAGTGAATAGTGAGTAGTGGATAGTGAATAGTGGATAGTGAATAGTGAATAGTGGATAGTGAATAGTGAATAGTGGATAGTGAATAGTGGATAGTGAATAGTGAATAGTGAACAGTGAACAGCAAATAGCAAATAGCGAATAGCGAATAGTGAATAGTGGTGAATCTGCCCAATCTAGGAATGCAGCTCATAACTATTATAACTGAGTTTTGCATTTTTACATGAGTTTATTGGGGTTAGAGATTTACTGCAACACAGTAAGTATTTCCTAAACTCTTTCATACAACTGCTATCTCTTGGTATCACTTGTGAGCAATATGTGTACTGTACACATTTGTTGACCATATTTTGGTTTTAGCTTTTTCCAGCTGCTCTGACATCACAGATAGAACATAGAAATTATGTTTTAGAGGTCACCTTCCTTTATTAGTAGTAGTAGTCTGGTGGAGTATGCTGCATGAAGCTGTGTCTCTGTCCTTCACCTACCTAAGGCATTCTCTGATTGGCTTTATAAAAATATGATGGCCAATTAGCTGGGCAGGAAATGAAAGGCTAGACTTCCTGGGAGGGAAAAAGGAACTCTGGGAAGAAGAAAGAGTTTTCACCAGGAGAGATGAGAGAAGATGGACATGACTACTGAAAACTGTAGCTAGCCACATGGCTGGGTGTGGCTAGATGATCAGGTTAATTTAGATAAGCCAGCTGAGCGTCTGCCCAGCTAAGGCCTAAGCTCTGAAATATTAAAATGTCTCTGTGTGTTTATTCGGAGAACTAGGTAGTTAAGAAACAGCAGTGAGGGCTGGAGAAATGGCTCAGTAGTTAAGAGCACTGACTGTTCTTCCAGAGGTCCTGAGTTCAATTCCCAGCAACCATATGATGGTTCGCAACCATCTGTAATGGGATCCAATGCCCTCTTCTGATGTGTCTGAAGAGAGCAGCAGTTTACTAACATATATAAAATAAATAATTTTTTCATTTGTTATTGGTTATTTTATTTATTTACATTTCAAGTATTCCCCCCCTTCTAGATTTCCCCTCCTCAAATGCCCCATCCTATTCTCCCTCCCTTTGCCTCTATGAGGATGCTCCCTAACACATACACCCATTCCCACCTCACCACTCTAGCATCCCCTTATGCTGAGGTATCAAGCCTCCACAGAACCAAGGGCTTCCCCTCCCATTGATGCCAGATAAGGCCATCCTCTGCTACGTATGTAGCTGGAGCCATGGGTCCCTCCATGTCTACTCTTTAGTTGGTGGTTTAGTCCCTGGGAGCTCTGGATGGTCAGCTTAGTTAATATTGTTGTTCTTCCTATGGGGCTGTAGTCCCTTTCAGCTCCTTCAGTCCTTCCCTAACTCTTCCACTAGGGTCCCCAGACTCAGTCCAATGGTTGACTATGAGTACCTGCATCTGTATTGGTCAGGTGCTGGCAGAGCCTCTCAGGGGACAGCTATACCAGGCTTCTGTCAGCAAGCACTTCTTGGCATCAGCAATAGTGTCTAGGTTTGGTGTGTGCAGATGGGATGGATCCCTAGGTGGGGATGTCTCTGAATGGCCTTTCCTTCAGTCTCTGCTCCATTTTTTGTCTCTGCATTTCCTTTAGTTAGGAAAAATTCTGGGTTAAAATTCTTGAGATGGGTAGGTGGCCCTATCTCTCAACTAGGGGTCGTACCTATGTACTGGAGGTGGTCCCTACAGCTTCCCTTTGTTGGGTATTTTGGCTAATGTCATCCCTGTTGGGTCCTGGGAACCTCTTGCTTCCCTGACATCTGGGACTTTCTAGTGGCTATCCCCATTCCCCATTCCCCCTGCTACACTTTCCTGGCCATCTGTACTTCTCTCCTGCCTCTTCCCATATCTGGTCCTCCCCCTTTATCCCTCCCACTCCTCTCTCCTTCCCACATCTCTCCCTCCCTCTATCTCCCATGATTATTTTGTTCTCCCTTCTAAGAAGGACTGAAGCATTTTCACACTTTGGTCTTCCTTCCTCTTAAGCTTCAGATGGTCTGTGAGTTGTATCGTGGTTTTTCTGAGCTTCTGGGCTCCACTTATCAGTGAGTGCTTTCACTTCTTGCTCTGCATCGCTCACTCCTCAGCCTTCCCTTAGGTAGAGCTTGTTGTAAATGTTTGGTGTGAATACTGAGGTTCAGAGAGATGAAACAGGAGGAGAAAGACGTTCTTTTCTCCAGGAGATAGAATGTTTAGGTAGAAAGTCTAAACTACAGCTGAAGATCAGTTATCAGAAGACAAAAGGGGAACGTTTTTTACTGGATACAAAGCTGAGGTGGAAATCAGTTGAATCTAAGTAGTAACAGATCCATGTCTTGAGCTGTCTTCAGCTTGCAGGAAGTTCTTCTTTCCAATCTAGCAACTTGCTTCACTCTTCATGAAACCTAAGACCTGTTGAAGAACTGTAGTGTGCAGGATGAGTCACAAGTTGCAATATGCCACCAGATGAACCTAAACCCTCATTAGAGATGGGAAAGTGCTAAGTCTAGTGTTACAGGGAGTATGCATTTCATTGGAACACTGGTCTTAGACCCAGATGTAATTCAAATCTCTTTTGTTAGAAATTATGGAACTATGTAAATACATAGAGAAAATATTGGCTTAACAAGTACAACCTCATAAAGGTTTCCTGGGAACTGTCAAAGGAGCCATGTAAACAATGCAACAGTCATGCTATGGCACTGAGACAACCCTGTGCACAAGCATGAAACAGCACCTAGGAGGAAGGGATCCATTCCACTGAGGGGAAGTAGCAGTGATGCTCAGGAAATGATGGAAAGACACTGGGGCAGGAGAGATGGCGCAGGAAATGGAGCACCAGGGAGACGGAGCACCAGGAAGATGGAGCACCAGGAAGATGGAGCAGGTGATGGAGCACCAGGGAGATGGTACAGGTGATGGAGCACCAGGGAGATGATACAGGTGATGGAGCACCAGGGAGATGGAGCAGGTGATGGAGCACCAGGGAGACGGAGCAGGTGATGGAGGACCAGGGAGATGATACAGGTGATGGAGCACCAGGGAGATGGAGCAGGTGATGGAGCACCAGGGAGATGGAGCAAGTGATGGAGGACCAGGGAGATGGAGCAGGTGATGGAGCACCAGGGAGATGGTACAGGTGATGGAGGACCAGGGAGATGGTACAAGTGATGGAGCACCAGGGAGTTGGAGCAGGTGATGGAGCACCAGGGAGATGGAGCAGGTGATGGAGGACCAGGAAGATGGCGCAGGGAATGGAGCACCAGGGAGACGGAGCACCAGGAAGATGGAGCACTAGAGAGATGGAGCAGGTGATGGAGCACCAGGGAGATGGCATAGGGAATGGAGCACCAGGGAGATGGTACAGGTGATGGAGCACCAGGGACATGGAGCAGGTGATGGAGGACCAGGGAGATGGAGCAGGTGATGGAGCACCAGGGATTTGGAGCAGGGAATGGAGCACCAGAGAAGTGTATACTGATTATACACTGATTCTCGGACCATTGTAACAGACTGTCAGACCTTAACACAACTGACACCATGTTGGATGCTCCCAGGCACCATCCCGACCTAAGAGCCCATCACATAAACCCCTACACCCGCAAAAGTGAGACCTAAGTCATAGCTCACAGTTTTGGGAAAGTCCCTAAGTGTACTAACCTTACCTTTTGGCTTCTGTAGCTCTGCCTATTGCTAACTGCTTTTGGTAATTGAAGTGTGTCAACCAGGATCCATTTTTGTGCATAAAAAGCCAACAATAAATCTTGTGGCTACATGATTTGGTCTGCATAATGGATTCCCTGGCCCACCAGCCAGCGAATAAAGGCTTTCTATTGGCTATAGGAGTCTATATTCCCAACCTCGCGGTCATTTGAAAATTAAACTATTCCAAAATTTTTATTCACTTATGGTGATATGTTTCTTCCCAAACAGTACCCCATCCCTCCCAGAATTCCACTGAGCTCACTGTCTTTCCTGTTAGCAGGACAAACAAGTCCCGTGTTCCTTCTGGAGTCCTTATTGTCTCCTCTGCATGGGGAAGAAGGTGGGGAAGGGTGTGTCCATACCATTCAGAATTCTAGGATGTCTCCAGCTAGGGTTATAGGATAGTAAAACCAAGAGGATTACCCAGCCTCTGCAGCCAGAAGCCTCGGGAATTGAACGTCCTATGTAGCACTAGAGAGGTGACTCTAGGCAAGAGCTCTTGGATGATGACAGGGCTGGGAGGTGGAGCTATGGGGAAGGGGGTGGGTTGCAGTAGGGGTGATCACTGTGCAGCCTGGGTCTGCAGAGGGTGCCACAAGGTTGGTGCACTCTGTGGTACACGCTGGGAAAGTGTGAGGATGCGAGTGTGACTCAAACACGCCAGGGAGAGGACTGGAAGGTTGCACCTTGACACCAGGGCTGACAAAGTGAAAAATGCTGATCCTGAATCTCAAACTCACCCACCTAGGCGCATAGGTGAGTAGGTGGTGGCAGGGGGGCCATTATTATCCTTGGAACTGGGGTATCTGAGCATGGCTGGAGCCCAGAGAGATCAGCTCTGCTGAGCGCTGTGCACGTGGGTCTTTTGCTCAGTGAAGTCTCCTGCTCTGGTCAGACTCAGGGTTGGGTGCTTTCCAGAACCCTGGCTACTTCGACATCCAGGCTGAGAACCTGGGCATCTGGCACGTGCCCAACAACAGCCCCCTGCACAACTGGAGGAACAGCTCCCTGCTGCGGTACCGCACCTTCACTGGCTTCCTGCAGCATCTGGGCCATAATCTGTTTGGCCTCTACCAGGTACTCAAGACTCCTGGCTGAGGCTCCTTCTCACGGGTGTGGAGAGAGGCGGGTGTTTGAGGTTGGGTGGGAACCATCATTCTACAGGCTTTGTGTTCCATGTTTCCCTAACTCTAAAGTATAGTGGATATAAAAATAATTTTTATTTGCCTGATGTAATTTTCATTTAGGCAGTTTACTGCCTCCATCTGCTCACCAAGGCCTAGTCCTGGAAGCTTCTAGCCTCTGTACAATCTTATCTAGGCCTAGAATGTTCTTCTAAGATTTACTGCTGAATAAGCTAAGCTCACCTGGTTCTTTCTCATCTCCGGCCGTCTGATTCAACTGAGCTGTTCTGACTCAAGGCTCCTTTCCACGCTGCCTGATTCAATCTGGCTTTTCTCGGCTTCTCCTGAATTGCTCTGCTTGGCCTCATACTGACTTTGGCAACATGTTCTAATCTTCTGACTCCTTCTCATTCTCTGGCTTGTTCTGTCATCATCTGTGTCTTGCTTGTTATCTCTCTTCAACCTGTCTTTGTACAACTGTCCCAGTAAAACTGCCTCCTTTTTCTCTCGCCTTCTCTGTACTCTTCAGAAGCCTCTATTCCTTGTACTCTTGAAAGTTGAGCATATACTATTCTATAAAATCTTTCTCTGATTCATCACTTTGTGTGGCACTTAATTAGACATCACTTTCAAATATCTTCAAGTTTCTTCTACAAACTAAATTTACCTTCAATTGTTTGGAATTAAAGGTGTATACTAAGGGTGTGTCGGTATTTCAACCAGAGAGATTAAAGGTGTATGCTAAGGCTAAACCACACCACAACTAGAAACAGGTTGCTCCAGTAAACAACACAATATTGGGGTTCATGGTGTAATCAAATATCCTGCAACAAAAAATGTTTCCCTTAGGAATTTTGAACTAAGGAAGGATTAACAAAGGAAAGCATTCCTTCTTGTGTGACTGGTTTGGAAACAATCTCAGTTACTGGGCCAATGTTGTGCTTCTCCATGTAGGGCAGCGTTCATGGGAGGTCCAATGCCATAGTCCTTACCCAGTAACTTCTTTTGTTCCTTGTAGAAGTACCCGGTGAAATATGGAGAAGGAAAGTGTTGGACTGACAATGGCCTGGCGTTACCTGCGGTCTAAGACTTTGGTGATACTCAGAAAACTGCCTCTTATTATTCCCCCTATGGCCAGAGTGAGTCTCTAATGCTCTTCTGAACTCTCGGTCGGACAGACGATCAATTCATTTGCCAACCATCGCAGCAGCCTGCCCTTCTTCTATGAATGTTTTGTTTTACTTCATTTGCATGAGTACCCTTGAGCTCAGAACTATTACTAACCAGGATACTGGAGCACTGAAGGTTTGGGAACTTGGCTGAGAGCATAGGGGATCCTCAGGAGAGTTGGCATACGCACTGGGGAAGCTTGGCTCTAAGGTCTACTCTTAGTGATCCCAATATCAGTCAGGTGCCTAAGGACAAGTACAAGTTCATGTATACAAGGCAGAGCAACAGAAAAAAATAGAGACACCGCGCTTTGCACCATCCTCCAGCCGTCGCTCTCAGTCTCTCCGCCACCATGCCTATGTTCATCATGAACACCAATGTTCCCCGTGCCTCCGTGCCAGAGGGGTTTCTCTCCAAACTCTCCCAGCAGCTGACACAGGCCACCGGCAAGCTGGCACAGGACATCACAGTGCACGTGGTCCCGGACTAGCTCATGACTTTTAGCCGCACGAACGACCCCTGCGCCCTCTGCAGCCTGCACAGCATCGGCAAGATCGGTGGCGCCCAGAACCGCAACTACAACAAGCTGCTGTGCGGCCTGCTGTCCGATCGCCTGCACATCAGCCCGGACCGGGTCTACATCAACTATTACGACATGAACTCAGCCAACGTAGACTGGAACGGTTCCACCTTCGCTTGAGCCCGGGCCTCACTTACCTGCACCGCTGTTCTTCGAGCCTTGCTGCACGCAGCGTTCTGTGTTTATCCACCCGTAATGATGGCCACATTCCGGTCGGGAGAAATAAATGGTTTGAGACCAAAAAAATAAAAATAAAAAAAAAATAGAGTTTTACTTCTGTCATGAGGGGTGCTGGTTGAATTGTTTAAAATAAATACAAAGGTAGCACATCAAAGTGCTGAGCCTACACTGTGTATGTCAAGGCTATTCTTACTTATGCTTGGGCTATAAAGATTTAAAAGAAAAGTTAGCAAGATAAACATGAACAGGCCAAGCGTGGACGCATTCGCTAACTGCTATGACAAGCCCTTGGAGATATTCAACAGAGACCTTCCTGAATTACAAATTTCTCCATTCAAGCTCTTGAAGATGAGGACTTTTTTAAGGACTTTTTTGAGTCTGGGAGTGGGAATAGGTGAGGATTTTTCAATGTGTCTGATGTTTTAGGTCATATATCCTGAGCCTGACATCACCAAACTCTGGATTCATAGCTATTCTAGCACTTTCCATGAATGCTATTTTCTATCTCTTGTTTTCAGAGGTATTCAAAGTAGGATACATCCAATTCAGAGTGTTTAGTGCTGGAGTAAAGGTCATTGGATATCTGTGACTCTATGTATTGACCAAAAAAGCTCATGCGTAATACTGAGCTTGCCAGTATGTATCTGTGTATACAAAGCATGGAAGACTGTCGTGTTAGGATGTGTACATATGGGAGAATGTGACCTCTTATACCTTGCTTGGTCTCAGGGACCAGAGCTTCTTTCTAGATAAAGATATCCTTTCTTGCTGACGACCATTACAAACTTCTACTGCACTGTTGATGTTTACTGGGATTTTAGGATAAAAGACCCCTTACATAGAGTTACGATGACACTTCTGTTTAGGAAGTCCTGTAGATTTACAACCACATAAGAACAACAATACCAACCAACAAGAGTTCCCAGGGACTAAACCACCATCCAAAGAGTACATATTGACAGATCCATGGCTCCAGCTGCATGTGTGCCTGGGCATGGCTTTATTGGGCATCAATGGGAGGAGAAGCCCTTGGTCCTGCCAAGGCTTGATGACCCAGTGTAGGGGAATGTCAGGGCTGGTAGGCGGGAAGGGGTGGGTGGGGGAACACCCTCACAGAAGCGGGTCGGGGAATGGGGGCATGTATAGGGGGTTATAGAGAGTTTATGGACGGGAAACCAGGAAAGGGGATAACATTTCCAATGTAAATTTTTAAAAATCCAATAAAAAAAGAAGAAGAAAGGAAAAGAAATAGAAGAAAAAAAAGGAAGTCCTATGGAAGCCTTTAGGGTTGAAATTATTAGAGAGATACCAGGTGTTGTCACTCTTCACCTAGGATTTAGCTTTAATGGTTAAACATAACCTTTTCGGGGTTGGGGATTTAGCTCAGTGGTAGAGCGCTTGCCTAGCTAAGCGCAAAGCCCTGAGTTCGGTCCTCAGCTCCAAAAAAAAAAAAAAAAAAAAAAAAACCATAACCTTTTCAGGGCTTGCAGAGATGCTCATTGTGTTGAGGGGTTACCAGGAAGGTACTGGACATCTGGTAGACCTCACCCATTCCTATTCTCCTTCCTTCCTATCACAAGGAATTTCTCTTGTTGGATGTTTGGATGTTGGCATATCAACTTACTGCAAAGGCAGGTGAAGCAACCTATGTACCCCGAGCCTGGGATTGTTAGACTTATACTGTTTTGTTTTGTTTTGTTTTGTTTTTTAAATAATTTATGACCAGAGGCAGGTTGAGGATGGAGGACTTTTACTGCCACAGTGAAAGCTGTAACAAATTAGCATGTTCTTGCTAAGCATGGTGGTGTACATCTTTAATCTCAACACTCAAGCAGTAGAGACAGGCAGATCTTTGTGAGTTTGAGGCCATCCTATTCTACATAGTAAGTTCCGTCTCTGTCTCGGGGCTGGAGAGACGACTTAACAGTTAAGAGCACTGACTGCTCTTCCAGAGGTGCTGAGTTCAATTCCCAGCAACCACATGGTGACTCACAACCATCTGTAATGAGATCTGACCTCTTCTGTTGTGTCTGAAAACAGCTACAGTGTTCTCATAAATAAAATTTTAAAAGAAGATCCCGTCTCAAATAAAAAAAAAATTGGCATGGTTTGGGAGATCTAGCCCTCCTGAAAACCTCAGTATTTATTCATTCCTCAGTATTATCTTGTCCTTCACCCAGGACAAGGCATGTCCTTCAGGATGAGATAGCTTTGCTGCCAAGGAGGAACTTGAGACTATGGTGGGGAATGACAGAAGTCAGAGAGTATGTAGTGTTGAGAGAGTAGCAAGCTGTTTTCAATTTTGGTACATAATTTAGGATACAGGAAGAGCTCATTTTGGAAACATTAACACGCATTAACTCAGGAAAAGACTTCCATGTCGTGGCTTTGGGACTATATAAGTGATGGGCACCACCTCAGTGTTTTAAAGGGGAGATAAGAGTGAGTCAAGGGGGTTGGGGATTTACCTCAGTGGTAGAGCGCTTGCCTAGCAAGCGCAAGGCCCTGGGTTCGGTCCCCAGCTCCTAAAAAAAGAAAAGAAAAAAAAAAGAGTGAGTCAAGCATTCTTTTCAAAGATCACACTGGTGACCTGGAGGTAACATATTCTAGTGGAAGAGAGACTGAGCACAAGGAAACAAGTATTAAAATGGCTTCCATGGTTCAAATGAAAGCCTGGGGTAGTGTGATAAAATTGGAGCGTGGTAAGCACTAAAGACTTTCAAAGATTTTAAATTTATTAATAGCTGAATACAGAGAATAGGAAGGGAAGGTGCTGAATAATTTCGAGATTGTCATTTGAGTAAGTGAGTATCAGGTAGTAAGCGAAGATGTCTGGATGCCGAATACGTTTGGGATGGGAGGGAGGATATACAGTCATATGATGCTGGTATTTTTAAACATCTATTGGATTGTGTTTGTATCTGTGCACATGTGTATTCAAGTAATCACAGAGGTCAAAGAAAGACATTAGATCCCTAGGAATTGAATTAAAGTCTTTTATTTGAGTGCTGAGATCTGAACTTGGGATCTCTGATAGAGTAGTGAGACGTTTTAATCTTGGAACTGTCCCCCTAGCCCCCACATTACTTACTTACTAGGGTGGGGTCCTCTTTTGTCTTGTTTTAGATGTATTTATATAAGTTTATAGGGATGAGTATTTTGCCTGCACAAGTGTGTATGTGTCACTTAAGTTTCTGGTTCCTATGAACCAGAATGGGCATTCTATTCCCTAGAACTAGAGTTATAACAGTTGTGAGCCCCATAAGGGTTCTAGGAATCAAACTGGTTCCTCTGCAAAAGCAGTAAATGCTGTCTCCCAAGCCCAAGGTTACATGCATTGATCAATGATGGACTTTGTATATGATGGTAGTCCAACAAGATTTGTATTGCCTACTAATATCATAGTCGTCCTAGCTTGTGTAAGCATGTCCAATAATGTTCACAACAATATAATTATCTACGTATTTCCCCCAAGTAAATCTCCATCCTTAAGTTGTGTGTGGCTGTAAGTAACTGGGTTTTGTTGTTGTTTCTGTTGGCTGTTTGTTTGTTGTCATATGCAATAGAAGGCCCTGGAGAGTGGTTCTAAATGGTAGTCTTGTCTTTTAAGTCTTAAGAAACAGTTGGACCGGAGATAGACAGTTTGAGCCATTGGTGGATATTTGGTTAATTGAAGGCAGAGGGGTGGCACAAAGTAGAGTTACAAATAAAAGTGTCCTCTCTCTCTGAGAAGTAGCACTTAAGGAATTCATGAAGGAAAAGTCTAACCAGGGAACCTGAGAACAGAGATTCAGAGGAGATGAAGGAAAGGTAGGAAGAGACAGTCATGCCACTAAAGCTACTGGAAGGGCCTTTATAGATCAAATAGATCAAGGCTGCCAGTGGAGAGGCTGGTGAGGGACACAGAGCCCACTGAATTTGGCTATTAACGTGTTTCTGGACTCATCAGCTATCTTAGTATTTTGCTTCTATGATAAACACTTGAGAAAATTAATTTAAGAGAAGAAGGGCGTGCTGGCTACTTTTCTATCAATTTGACACAAACTGTAGTCATCTGAAGTGAGGGAACCTCAATTGATAAAAAGCTTCCATGAGATCAGGCTGTAGGCAAGCTTATAGAGCATTTTATTAATTAGTAATTAATGAAGGAGGGCCCAGCCCATTGTGAGTGGTGCCATCCCTGGCCTGGTGGTCCTGAGTTCTGTAAGAAAACAGGCTAAGCAAACCATGAGGAACAAGCCATTAAGCGGCACTTTACCTTGGCCTCTGCAACAGTTTCTGCCTCCAGGTTCCTGCCCTGTGAGAGTTCTCGTCCTGACTTCCTTCAATGACAAATAGTGATGTGAAGGTACAAACCAAATAAACCCTTTCTCCTCAAGCTGCTTTGGCCATAGTGTTTCATCACAGTAATCCTAAGACAAAGGACTTCTTTAGATTGATGGCTTCCGAGATTTCAACTCCTGGCCATTTATCTCCATTGCTTTTAAGTCCAGAGTGAGGCAGAAATGTACAGGAAAGACCTATCAAAGCACTATAGTTCACTTCACAGTGGCAAGGAAGCCAAGAAAGACCAGGAAAGGCCAAGGCAAGGTGCCCTTCAAAAGTGAGCTACTCACTCCTTCAGTGATTAGTTTCCTCTAACCAGACCCCAACTTCCACAGCTCCACCACCTCCCAAAAGTCAGTTCAAACTCATGAACACACCAATGATTAATCAACTGATTATGTAGGCAGGATTCCCTTATTGTATCCCTTCTCCTGCCTCTGAATATTATTTTCACTGGGACCTGGTCTTCAGTACACACACCTTCCGGGAAGGCACTTCCTGACTCCTCGTGTGTTTTCTAGCAATGTATCAGGATTCCCAGCCCTGATGTTCCAAGAACAGCCGTCGAGGGGAACCAGAAACTCTTTTGAAATCTCCTATCCCTGCACAGAAAGAATTCATGAAGACACCAAGTTTTCAATGAACATGATTTATTCCGCTTTTCTGGTCATTAGCATTCTAGTTACTAGGTCATTGTGTCTCCATGCCTGGGAGCCTGCAGATTGGAGAAGTCTGGGTCCACCCCACAGAGTTCTCAGCGATAGAACAGAAGCACGGCTGCTTCAGTTATCGCCCGGCTACTGCTGTACCCAGTGTGAGTTCCGTATCCGTTCCAATCAAACGCCCCGAAGTCTCCACACTGCCTGGGGTTACCTTCTGGAAAGAATCCTCCTCCACCGATGCAGTGCTGGAAAACACAGGAAAAGCAGGGGAGGTCAGCTGGTGAGACGATTCAGATATGAAGCACCTTCCTAAAAGGTGTGTGCACTGAAGACCAGGTCCCAATGAAAGTAAGATTCAGACGCAGGGGAAGGGATTCAATGAGATGACCCTACCTACATCAGCAATAGCTTAGTCATTGGGGTGGTCATGATTCTGAATTGACTATTAGGAGCTCTGGAAGTTGGGGTCTGGTCAGAGGAAATAGGTCACTGGGAAAGGAAGTGGTTTGGGGTGCACATGCACACCCACGTGACACAAATGTATCTATGTGAATGCAGGCATTCGAGGGCAGTCTTCAGATCTCGGGCCTTGCCTTTCCACCTTGTATAAGTTGGTTCTCCTCACCACTGTGTGAAGCTGACCTACCAGCTTCTGGGGAAGCTCCTGTCTGTTGCCCGTTCCTCTCTAGGGAACACTGGGATTATAGATAGTTCCACAACTGTGTGCAGATGGCATATGGGTTCTAGAGATAGATATGAACTCAGGTCACCAAACTTGCACCCCAAGGACTTTTATCCGGTAAGCCACCTATCTCCTCAGCCACAGAGGAACATGTGTTTGGAGATGGTTTTCCCTGGCCTTTCATGCTGCCTCTCACTTTCCTAGTCACTTTTCAGTAAGCCACACTTTGGATATGCCCTTCCTGTAGGATGGTTCTGTCTCACCATGGATCTAACAACAGTGGAGTCAATTGACCATAGCCTAAAACCTAAGAAACTAAATAAAACCTTTTAAGGTGTTTTTCTTGAGTATTTATCACAGAGACAAAAGACTGACTAATGTACCTAATGAATCTAGAGACACGTTAATAGCCAAATTCAGTGGACTCTGTCCCTCACCAGCCTCTCCACTGGCAGCCTTGATCTACTTGATCTATAAAGGCCCTTCCAGTAGCTTTAGTGGCATGACTGTCTCTTCCTACCTTTCCTTCATCTCCTCTGAATCTCTGTTCTCAGGTTCGCTGGTTAGACTTTTCCTTCATGAATTCCTTAAGTGCTACTTCTCAGAGAGAGAGAGGGGACATTTATAATTCTCCTACTTTGTGCCACCCCTCTGCCTTCAATTAACCAAATATCCGCCAATGCCTCAAACTGTTTGTCTCCAGCCCTGATGTTTCTTGGGCTAAAGATCTTAAATTCATCTGCCACTCAAATTGTTATACCAACATTTCATGCTTCACATGGGGGCGGGGGTGGCAGAGTTAGTTACAGAGTTACAGCCATGTGCCACTTAGCAATGGGGATTTATTGTGAGAAATTCATTGGCTGTTCTGCCACAGTTTCTGGACACATCATAGGGTGTCCTCAAGCAGCAATAATACCACATGGAACCACTGTCATATAAACAATCCATCATTGGCCCATCATGCACAGTATGTGTGTAAATCCCTCCTTGACTCCAAACCTAACTTCTTTCAGACATTGTAACTTAATAAATGGTATTCAGTGGCTTTGGACTTGCTGACACTATCATAAAAATAAGGGAAGTAAAGAAATTGATTACAGTTAAATAGGAACAGGAAATACTAGTGTGCTATTTCAGAGAAGAATGATTGTGATAATGATGATAGTAGTTTCAACATTCAAAAGTTAGAGGATGTTGGGGTTGGTCTAGTGCACTGTGACTAGACCACGTGCTGAGCTCTCTGCCCCAAGATCAGGTTGCAGTCTGGATATGGGCATTGTATTAACCAATGTGCTGTAAAAAACGCTCCCCAATTATCTCTGATTGGTAAATAGAAAGCTAGAGTCTCTGACTGGGCAGGGGAGAGAGGAAGTCAGATCCTCAGACGGAGTGAATGGATCTCAGGAAGGAGCCATAAGAGGAAAGACAAGGAGAAGGGAAAAAAAGGTCGCCATGATGCAGGATGGATCATAAACTCGTGGCTAACAGAAGCTAGACCTGAGGACACACGTGGAACAGAGCACAACTCAGTTGGAAAGTGCTGAGGCATTTATCTGGCTATTGATAGCCTAGTCGGTTAAAATAGTTCAGAAACTGCCCAGTGTAATGTCAGCAGCTTGTTAATAAAATAGGAGCTAAACCAGATAGAGTGGGGCAGAAATGTCCCTCATAAAATTACTAGTATGAGAGGAAAATAGAACGTCTTCATCATAAGGAAATGCATATTTTTTGAGGATGCAGGATGATTTAAACATTGTGTGATCTATCCCTGTATTGAGCCATCACAATGTATCCTATTAACACATAACTTTTGTGTTATCAGTTAAGTAAACTTAACTTTAATAAATTTTAAAATGGTATTCACTCCCCCAAGTGAAAACCATAAGATTATCTTAGACACTCTTCCCATGCTGTGTACTCATCTGGTCATAAATTTTAAATCATTGGTGTTCATTAGCCCCATATGTGGATACTGCCTTGCTTTACGGTTTCATTTGGACCATGAAAACCATCTCTCTTTGTGCTTAGTCTCTCCCCCCACTGAAATCTATCGTACTGTGTCATCTTTGAAACACACAGATAATCAAGCCAGTCTTCCCTTTAAAATGCCCCCGTCATTTACATATACAGTACAAACTCACCAGGGTAATGTAGAAGTCTCTCCCTGCTCTAGTTCCTGTTAACACTTCCTAAATCAGCTCTTGCCTCTACCCTACATCCATCCCATACACCAAAGCTGAAACACAGCTTGCTTTCCCTCAATACCACATGCTAGAAACACTGGTAAACTTAAACACACTATTCACTCACCCTAAATTGGCTCTGCATCATAAGCTTCTGTCCATCTCCCAAGACTCAACTCAAAAATTACCTTTCCTATAAACTGGGTGTGGTGTCACATACCTTTAATCCTAGAACTGGGAAGGTAAAGGCAGGAGGATAAGAAGCTCAAGGTTAGCACTCAACTTACCATGTAGTTGAGGACTAACCTGAGATACATGAGACCTGTCTCAAAACCAAAAATCCTTGCCTGCAGTCAGAGTACTCTGCCATTTCCAGTGCTCATTGTGGGCCCTAGAAATATTGTTTTGTTTTGTGTTTTGCTTTCTTTTGCTTTATATCACTAAAAACCAAAACCTACACATTAGGCAAATGTCCTATCACTGAAGCCATAACCAAGCTCCTTAGATTTTATTTCTATTATAGTTAAAATACGTCATAAAACAGTTATACATTTGTATGAATGTCTAAACTCCTAAGTGCTAGCAAGGTACAAACATGGTGTTTCATATCTCCTGTACTGTTACAGTCTGGGTGCTCAAAGCAGACTATGCTGAATAATAAGACAATACATACTAACACTTATGTGTATGACATTTCATATTCTTCAACATGACTGAAAGGTGAATAGGATCCAGGATTTCCCAGAGACCTTCCCTTTCATTATCTGTGTACTCATCACCCTCCATCACAATCAAGGGCCTCCTAGTCAGCAAAGCTTCCACATCCTTTCTGGAGAATGGATATTCTGATGACCAAAGAATGAAACCATGAAACAGGGCCACCTGTCAGGAGCTGAGGACACTTTTCTCAGACTGTTAGTTTGAGGATGTCTGGGTTCCAAGAGAATCTGGTTTTCTTGTTAATTCCTACTATTGACTACCCAAAGATTCCCTCCTCATTCTGCTTTTTGCCACAAACTAGAAAAATAAATAAACAGGAAGAATCTAATGATCCCAGACTTAGGAGAATGTCAGGTAGCTGCAGGGGAGCTAAGTGTACCTGACCTCACAATCAATATACATTCTGATCTCTAACCAGAGAAAGTGCCTGTAGTAGGGAGGAGAATAGCATGAGTGAGGTCTACCAGATGTCTAAACTCTTCTAGTCACTTCTCAACACAATGAGTATTTGTAAAGCCCTGGAGAGGATATATTACACTTTGAAAGCTAAGGCTAAACCCTGGGTGGAAAGTGACAACACCTGTCATCTCTCTAAGCCCAAAGGCATCGACAATCTCTGTATTGACCTTAAGCCCCAAAAGGCTTCTACAGATCTTCTTAAACACAAGTGTCATCTTAGGTCTATATAGCGGGTGTTTTATCATAAAATCTAAGCTAACAGCCACAGTGCATTAGACGTTCCTAACATTGACTCTGGTCTTCTACAAGATAGGATATTTGTTTCTACACAGAAGTGCTGATCCCTGAGACCTAGAAAGATCATACTCTCACTTACATGCTCACACTACTGTGACAGTCTCCCATGCTCAACAGACACTGAAAAAACTCAGTCTTACTCACAGACCCCTTTGGTCCCTAATAAGACCCGTGAGAAATGGCTCAACAGTACAGAACACTTGCTGCTCTTGCAGAGGATCTCAGTGCTGTTCCTCAAGCACCTATGTCAGGCATGTCGCAATCACATGTAACTGCATTTCCAGGGAATCTGACACCTTCTGGCTTCCAAGGGTACATGTACACACATGCGTATACCTACACGAAAGACACGGGTGTATACATAATTTAATATAATAAAAAAAAGTATTTTTAAAAAGACTCACAGCTTCAGAATTGCATCCAGTGACCCTCACGCCAGCACACAAGGCACTGGCCGCTCTCTCATTATTATACACTCTGAACTGAACAAATCCTGCAGTGAATTCCCCTGAAAAGAAAAGGTAGAAAGCATTCAAGGAAGGGTCTAGAAACAGTTGTCTTAAAGTCAACCCAGAAATTGTAAACGCAAGGCACAGGTTCTAGTTCAACACATTAGAAACACTGATGGCAGTCGGGTGGTGGGGCATGCCTTTAGTCTCAGCACTTAGAAGGCAGAAGCAGGCTGATCTCTGAGTTCAAGGCCAGCCTAAAGTACAGAGTGAGTTCCAGGACAACAAAAGCTACACAGAGAAAGCCAGTCTCAAAAACTAAAAAGAAAGAAAGAAGGAGTGAAGGAGGAAGGAGAGAGGAGAGAGGGAGGAAGGAAGGAAAGACAGACAGACAGGCAGACAGACAGACAGACAGACAGGCAGGCTGGCTGGCTGGCTGGCTGGCTGGCTGGCTGGCTGGCTGGCTGGCTGGCTGGTGGAGTGTGACCCTACCATGACCCATGGCTGAAGCATCCCACCTACAAATGTAACCAGGAGGAGCCTTTTCCAAACTCCAGAGTCCAGGAGTTAGTCTTCAAAAGACCCCAATCTGCTGAAGGCTTCTATGAAGAATAACACAGGCGACACTGACCTCTGAGGGACAGTTAGCCAGTACACTGACTCTTGTACTGCCACGCTCTTCTTGTTCATTTTAAACTTTTATATGCCAACCACGAATAATAAGAGCTTGAAATTACACAACATAGGCTCAACCTCTATGAAGGGTATGTGCCACCTTTGGATTTATATCAAACAACACAATAGTCACCTCTCACACAGAAATCAAACTCCATGCCAATTCTCCTGCTTATCCCCTGTGCTCTCAGCCAAGTTCCTGAACCTTCAGTGCTCCAGTATCCTGGTATCTAAAACTGGTTAGTAATAGTTCAGAGCTCAAGGGTACTCATGCAAATGAAGTAAAACAAAACACAAACATAGAGGAAGAGCAGTGAGTTCCAGGACAACAAAAGCTACACAGAGAAAGCCAGTCTCAAAAACTAAAAAGAAAGAAAGAAGGAGTGAAGGAGGAAGGAGAGAGGAGAGAGGGAGGAAGGAAGGAAAGACAGACAGACAGGCAGACAGACAGACAGACAGGCTGTCTCACTGCTGCGATGGTTGGCAAATGAATTGATCGTCTGTCCGACCGAGAGTTCAGAAGAGCATTAGAGACTCACTCTGGCCGTAGGGGGAATAATAAGAGGCAGTCTTCTGAGCATCACCAAAGTCATAGACCACAGGTAACGCCGGGCCATTGTCAGTCCAACACTTTCCTACTCCATATTTCACCGGGTACTTCTACAAGGAACAAAAGAAGTTACTGGGTAAGGACTATGGCATTGGGGGCTGGGGATTTAGCTCAGTGGTAGAGCGCTTACCTAGGAAGCGCAAGGCCCTGGGTTCGGTCCCCAGCTCCGAAAAAAAGAACCAAAAAAAAAAAAAGGACTATGGCATTGGAACCCCCATGAACGCTGCCCTATATGGAGGAGCACTGGTCCAGTAACTGAGATTGTTTCCAAACCAATCACACAAGAAGGAATGCTTTCCTTTGTCTTTGTCTGTCTTTGTCTTGTCTTTGTCTCTATCTCTATCTCTGCCTCTCTCTCTTCTCTTCTCTTCTCTTCTCTTCTCTTCCCTTCCCTTCCCTTCTCTCCCCCTACCTACTTCTCTCCTCTCCTCTCCTCAGCTTTCTACATATCCCTAACCCTTGCCTTCCTTGGCTCAAACATCCTAAGAAAACCACATTATTCTTTAGAGTTAGGGAAACATGGAACACAAGCCTGTAGAATGATGGTTCCCACCCAACCTCAAACACCCGCCTCTCTCCACACCCGTGAGAAGGAGCCTCAGCCAGGAGTCTTGAGTACCTGGTAGAGGCCAAACAGATTATGGCCCAGATGCTGCAGGAAGCCAGTGAAGGTGCGGTACCGCAGCAGGGAGCTGTTCCTCCAGTTGTGCAGGGGGCTGTTGTTGGGCACGTGCCAGATGCCCAGGTTCTCAGCCTGGATGTCGAAGTAGCCAGGGTTCTGGAAAGCACCCAACCCTGAGTCTGACCAGAGCAGGAGACTTCACTGAGCAAAAGACCCACGTGCACAGCGCTCAGCAGAGCTGATCTCTCTGGGCTCCAGCCATGCTCAGATACCCCCAGTTCCAAGGATAATAATGGCCCCCTGCCACCTATGCGCCTAGGTGGGTGAATTTGGGATTCAGGATCAGCATTTTTCACTTTGTCAGCCCTGGTGTCAAGGTGCAACCTTCCAGCCCTCTCCCTGGCGTGCTTGAGTCACACCCACATCCTCTCACTTTCCCAGCATGTACCACAGAGTGCACCAACCTTGTAGTCATCACTTGTGGCACCCTCTGCAGACCCAAAGGTGTTGTAGTTGGCCCAATTGCCATCCCCCTCTGGGTAATCTGCTCTGTTGCCTTGCTGACTGGACCAGCGATCGCCCACTGTGCACTTCCCACCCATGTTGTTCTCATGCACGCTAGCCACCAGGGTCCAGCCACCACCTGCAGTGGTCATGTCACAGAAGGTCTGGTAGATGACACCATTCTCCGTGCGCAGGAAATAGAGGCCATCTGTGGAGAAAACCAGTCCCACAGTCATCCTGTATGCAGACTCCTTGGCCATCACAGTTCCAGAAGCAAAATGGCTCTAGGAACTACAAACATGGCTAATGCCTCCTACCCTGAGTGTCCTATCGAATGTGTCCCTGGGGATACTGGGATCTACCTGAGTTCAGAAAGCCAAGTTTCAGTGAGTAAGGCAGAACACAGGATTACCCAAACTGACAGTGATATTTCTCCTCAAGTTAAACATAGTATTACAAAGGACTTAGCAACTCCACTCAGTATAGACAAAGAACTGGGAACAGGGACATTCATGCTCGTTACAGCTCTGAACAAGACCTGAAAAACAGAAACAACCTAAGGATCTCTCTCTATTAAAAAAAGGAGAAGGGGAGGGCTGGAGAGGTGGCTCAGTGGTTAAGAGCACTGACTGTTCTTCCAGAGGTCCTGAGTTCAATTCCCAACAACCACATGGTGGCTCACAACCATCTGTAATGGGATCTGATGCCCTCTTGTGGTGTGTCTGAAGACAGCTACAGTGTCTTATATAATAAATAAATCTAAAATAAATAAATGAAAATTTAAAAAGTAATAAGCAACATACTGTGCTGTATATGATACACAGTAAGTCCTGTGTCCATCCCCATATATCCAATAGATCAAAAAGAATGAGATGGACTGGAGAAATGGTCAGTGGTTAGGAGCAAGTACTGCTCTAGCACAGGACTTGAGATGGGTTCCCAGCATTAACACAAGTGCCTGTTCCTCCAGCTCCAGAAGACTAGATGACCTCTTCAGGACTCTGCAGGTACCTATGCACACACGGACACCTTCCCATCCACAGACACGTAAATAACAACAACAACAACAACAACAACAACAATAATAATAATAATAATAATAATAATTTACATAAGTTAAGTGTATGAGCCATGGAGCACACTACTCATATGAGGTAGCAAGAATGAACAGATTCATAGACATAGGAAACAGAACAGCAGTTCCAGGGACTACAGAAAGGCACTGCTTGGTGGCTATGGAGTCACCATCTAACATTCTGGAGATGGGTAGTGGGGATCCGTACCATTGTGAAAGCTGCTCTTTCCTCCGGAAACCATTATAAGTGATTAGGTGGCAATTTTCACCCACTATGTATATTTTATCATATTTTCTATATTAAAAAATAAAGGCAAAAAGTAATAATAAAGCCTTGGGCTGGAGAGATGGTTCAGCGGTTAAGGGCACTGGCTGCTCTTCCAGAGGTCCTGAGTTCAAATCCCAGCAACTACATGGTGGCTCACAACCATCTGTAATGGGATCTGATGCCCTCTTCTGGCCTGCAGGCATAGGTGCAGAACACTGTGTACTTAGATGGATGGATGGATGGATGGATGGATGGATGGATGGATGGATACATACATACATACATACATACATACATACATACATACATACAAAGACTGTCCCAGAGGACAAAAGCCTGATTTCCTAACTGGGTTTTTTGTTTGTGTTTTTGATTCAGGGTCTCCCCCAGGCTGTCCTGGAGCTTACAATCCTCTGCTTTCAGCTCCCAAGCACTAGGATGACAGCGTACTTTTCAAATGTCCTGTCACTCACCTTGAGCCCTTGTGTTCTCCTCCTTGATTTCCTTGCAGCTTCTGAACAGAGAGTCAAAGAAAGAATGGGTCCCTTTGTTGGTTTCCGGGTCCTCTTTAGCTAGGGAAAACACAGAGGTTCGCCATTATGCAACACCCAGTCTCCCCTTGTCTGCAAGAACCGTGTCCCTAGTGCCACAGACAGACAGACAGCCTGGACCAGGACCTGTCTCAGAAGCTCACCGCCACAGGCCAATTTCTTCAAGAGGTAATAAGCACCCAGTCTACACCTCAAAGGCATCATCTCAGTGGGGACGGACGTCTTTATATGTTCAGGAATATAAATTATATATCCACAATTAAGGAAAAAAGGCATTTATTTTGGTAGAGAGTAGGGGCGGGGCATAGTTGAGAAGGGCTGGAAGGGAAGAGGAAAATGAGTGAGAAAATAACACAATTACTTTAATTTTAATTTTTAATTTCAAAAAATATATTTTCAAAAGGCATGATCAGGCGATCTTCAATGGTGCATGTCTTTAATCCCAGTATGCAGGAGGCCGAGGCAGGCAGATCTCTGAGTTTGAGGCCAGCCTGGTCCACACAGTGAGTTCCAGAACAGCCAGAGCTACACAGAGAAATTCTATTGGGAGGGAGCATGATCTCTGGCCCTCAGAGACCCCCAGATCCTGGGAGCAAAACAGTCTAGTGCTGTTTGCCTTTAAAGCTTAAAGTGACTTGAAGAAACTGGGTTCCTGTAGCGAGACTCACCCGCACTGCCCCCTCTGGTGGCAACGATGAGAAACAGCAGAAAGCCGAGTTGGGTCATAGTCATCTATAGAAAAGCAAGATGAAGGTCACTCTCTATCCTGATCTTCTTTTCCCCTTATCCCTGTCTCGGCTCCTACCTAGTCCTTCAAATACTCAAAGGCACCTTTCCGGTTTTAAACTCAGCACCTTCTGGCTTAAACTGTGACCTGAGCCAAAACTTCTTTCCCCCCTATTCCGCAAACAGCAGTCACCTTCCCTCTGTACCTGGCAGGAGCTGAGAGTTGCTAGCCGGCTAATGACAGGAACCTTTCTTTGCTGAGGCTCAAGCATGTGTGAGACTTTGGTCCTTTTATAGGGAAAACCCAGTGAGGCGCAAGCTTTCCTTCTGGCAAAATGCCCTGTGTAGATAGAGCATCTGTTTTATTACAGGGTAATTCTGAAATTAGTGAGCTCTAGAAGACAAATATTCAGTGAGCTCTACTTGGATTGTTCCATATTCCAAGACGTGATGTTGGACTTGATTTTCAGTTTGTATCTTTCCTATAAAGTATATATTTCTTTTTTTTTAAATCCTAACATCTACCATAATCATCATTTATAAGAAAAGGAAATTATTACAAGTAGTATTGGTATTGGTGGCAGTGGCGGTGGCGGCGGCGGCGGTGGTTTTTGAGACTAGGTTTCCCGTAGCCCACTGATTGGGGGTCATGCAAAAGGAACAGCAAAAAGGCTGTAGAACTCACGGGATTCAGCCTGCCTATTAGCACAATCACAATGGGTGTGCCTTGGAGAGGCAGAGCCCCGAGGCTTACTTATCCTGAGGATTTTATGCTTTTGTGGAGTTTTGCTCTCCTGTGGCCCTTGCAGTCAACATGAACCTTTTAATGTATGGGTTGTATGAAAACTTTAAGGGGCTTTCTAGTCCCTCACTGGACAGTGTCGTTGACACAAGAATAGTGATCGATCTTTGAGCATTGCAGCTGGAGCAGATTAATGATTCAACCACCACCCTTAGCAAGAATTTAGAGATGCAGATGGTTAATAAGGCTAATTAATTAATTAAGGTGTTTTTGTCAGTGGCCTTGACATAGAAAATCTTGGGGAACAATTTTTTTTTGGTTCTTTTTTTCGGAGCTGGGGACCGAACCCAGGGCCTTGCACTTCCTAGGCAAGCCCTCTACCACTGAGCTAAATCCCCAACCCCAGGGAACAATTTAAAGTTCAGAAAGCCACACTCTCAATAACTGACAGAGGGAGGGGTTTTTTTGTTTTTGTTTTTGTTTTTTGAGGGAATGAGAACAATGGAAGCCCAACTACTACCCGCTGCCCTGCCTTGCTTGCCTTGATGGTCGGGGTGATGGTTAATTTCTTGCACCCATTCTTGCCCTCGGCTTCCTGATATAATTTAAAAAAAAAAAATGTTGGTGAGTGGATGTGCACTCTTAGGCTTAAAATAGAAAGGTCTAATTTTTATATATATAAAATTTGCAATATATAAGATTTGCAATTCTCTTAAGATTTTTTATAAGATTGCTTTCTAAGATAAATAATAAAATGATTGGTCCCTAATTGTAACTGCAAATTGCAGCCTGCCAGTAAGAGAAACTGGATGAGAAAAAAAAATCTTGCTTGCTTATACGTTGTTAATCTATAACACGTTTCTTAAATATGATTATAGATGGGATCTTGGGAATTATTTGTCTTTTACCTATATTACACAAAACATTTAATCATGTAAAGGTATTAGAGAACATGATTTTTTACGCATGGTAATGTAAGCGTATGTGAGTTTGAGCCAGGGTAGGCTATGGAAACCAGCTTCAACAGGTAGGGAAAATGAGGAGGAGTGTGGAGTCATGTAATTTTTTTTTTAACTGCTTGAAAGATATTTCTGGGATATATAAGCTATGAGAGAAGAAATACAGTTGTTAGAGCTTGTAGAACCTCACTTCATCCACCGTGTGTGTGTGTGTGTGTGTGTGTGTGTGTGTGTGTGTGTGTTCCTTCACCCTTTTCTCTGGTCCCAGACAGTTTTTTGCCAGCCCCAGAGAATTAAGCTCTACTCCCTCAGAGAAAAATCTGTTGAGTGAAAAAAAAGATGAAGTGAGAGGAAGAGATTCAGTATCATCGTCAGCGTTGTAGAAAGTTTGAGGCCAGTCTGGGATACACAAGACCTTGTTTCTAAAGATAATAATAATAATAATAATAATAATAATAATAATAATAATAATAATAACTGTGGGCTGGAGAAGTGGCTCAGTGGTTAGGAGCGCTGACTGCTCTTCCAGAGGTCCTGAGTTCAATTCCCAGCAACCACATGGTGACTCACAACCATCTGTAATGGGATCTGATGCCCTCTTCTGGTGTGTCTGAGGACAGAGACAGTGTAGTCATATAAATAAATTATATATAAAAGATTGTATACACACACAAAGAAAATATAGACTTCTTTTAGTACTTTTTATTGATTCCTAGATATATTTTGTGATATTTGACATATTTAGTATTATACATTCTTACTGTAAATCCTAGAAAAAACTACAACTAATTAGACCTAAGAGACTCTAAAAATCTAGACTATTAGAAGGATATCACCTTTCGTGACCAACAGCATCCCATGAGTCTCTGTGTCCCACAGAGTCTACCTCCATGTCCTTTTGCATCTGTTCTTCAAACCACCTCATCCAAACCCCACTATCCTTGACTGTGGTTTTGTTCAGATATGGACTTTTTTTAAGCTGTGACTAATAGAAATTTTATCTGAAACTGGCTGAGACAAAAGGAAAGAAAAGTGAATCTATCATCTGATGAAATAATTCTAGAAAGAGAGAAGGCTCAGGTTTACTTGATGTAGCAGCTCATCCACCCCTTTGAGTGTATGGGCTCATTTAGTCTCTACCCTGACTTTATCCTTTCACTGAATCCAAAATGGCTGGCTTTTGCTGCTCCAGGCATTACTGCAAGACAATGGAGAATGGCTCATTTCTTCCTGTGGCTCTTAACCCAGAGACCTCCAGCTTGCCTCTCCTCATTGGCCAGAAATGAGACACATACTCCACTACTGCAATGGTGCTTCTCGGGGAACTGTCGGACTAAGTGGCCTAAAGTGATGGGTCCATTTACCTAAGTTCTGGAGAACTGGAGTCCAAGATAAATGTGCCAGCCAGCAAGCCTTCACCACTCCGAGACATCTCTGCCACCTTCTTACTGTGTTTCCTCATGGTCTCATCTCTGTGTACATCTATCCCCAGTATGTCCTCTTGTGCTCAAATCTCCTCTTCTATAAAACATACCAGCCAAGAGCCAGCAAGACAGCTTAGCATAGAAAGACACTTGCCACCAAACTTGACAACCCGAGGTCAATTCCTACGGTCCCTGTGTTAGAGACAGAGAACTGATCCACACGAGTTGTCCTCTGATTTTCACAGGCTCACGCCATGGTACACGAACACTTAAAGACATACACCCATATGTGCACATACTCACACATAGAATAAATAAACCAATAGCATAATATATATATGAAAAGTTTATTTATGCACGCAAAGATATCAGGAATACTGGACCAAGGGGTTGGGGATTTAGCTCAGTGGTAGAGCGCTTGCCTAGCAATCGCAAGGCCCTGGGTTCAGTCCCCAGCTCCGAAAAATAGAAAGAAAAAAAAAAAAAGGAATACTAGATCAAGGCCCATCTTAGTTTCTTTTTTTTTCTTTCTTTTTTTTTCTTTTTTTTTTCTTTTTTTTTCTTTTTTTTTTTCTTTTTTTCGGAGCTGGGGACCAAACCCAGGGCCTTGCGCTTGCTAGGCAAGCGCTCTACCACTAAGCTAAATCCCCAAATCCCCCATCTTAGTTTCTTAATTTTAGTCACCTTATTTAAAAAAAAAACTTTATCTAAATATGATCACATTCTGAGACAGCAGGCTAGGGTTTCCACTTAAAATTGAAAGGACCATAATTCACCCCAACACATGTCCATTCCTGAACTAATTTCTGGCCAATGGGATGGAACTACCCCATTTGCCTTGAGGGTATGGGGCAGATGCTGGTTGGTTTTGTGACAAAGCTCTCCTCTGGCCTCTTTTTGAATATTCTTTAGCCCTCTTCTATCTCTAGTATTGGTCTATTCAAGTCCCTCTGTACACTGATACCAACCAGAATCTTTACAAAATACAATCTGTATCTAGGAGTTGTGGCCCATATCTGTAATCCCAGCATTTGGAGATAGGGGTAAGATTTTCTGTAACTGAAGGTCCTCCTTGTCTATAAAGTGAGTTCAAAGCCAGCCTGGGCTACCTGAGACTCTGCTTTTTCTAAAAAAATAAATAAATAAAGCTTACACACAAAGTTATTACTATAACCTCATTCAAACATCCTGTCATCCAGAAGCAAGTGAAATAGATTCAAAGCCCATATTTTAGAGGTTGTATCAGTTACCTGCTGACACATGACAGACCATTCCACAACTCAGGAATTTGAAACAAGAATCGTTTTTGTGTATGAGGCTACAATCTGAGCAGTACTTGTGAAGCAGGGCAAGCTGATCCCAATCACTGGTGGTCAGCGTGGGTGAATAAATGTCTGACGGCTGCTCTCCCCAGTCTTTCTCCTGCTCTCTTTGGAACTCACATAATTTACATCGACCTCCCATTACACTGAACTACCTCATGCAACAGCAGAGTCAAGAGGCGTCAACAGTGCAACTGCAGAACGGGTGAGTGCTCTGTATCAACTGTGGGTGATGATGAACCGGATTAGGGCTTGGGGGGAGGGGGATGAGAGCAAGGTCAGGAGACAGAAATCGCCCCAGTTTAGGCTACAGACTATGCTGGACAGAGTTTGCGTCTCTGTTGAGTGGAAAGACAAGCTGGAAGTTTGGGAGAGGTGTGATGGCAGGAATATCAAAAAACTAAGGCCTTGGGTTTGATTCCAACTCCGAAAAGAAAAGAGGAGAGTAGCAGGGAGTGGAGGGAAGGGGGAAGAGAGTGAGGAGAGGAGAGGAGAGGAGAGGAGAGGAGAGGAGAGGAGAGGAGAGGAGAGGAGAGGAGAGGAGAGGAGAGGAGAGGAGAGGAGAGGAGAGAGGAAGCTTTCTTTTGAGAGTGCTGCTTTCTGTGGACTTTAGCTCAGCATCTGTGGTCCCTCCAGTTTAAAGTGGCTGAGGGAGACAGGGTGTGGGGAAGGGATTTAAAGTATAGGTGGGCCCTGAGGGGGAATCTTGTGAAGAAAACACCTCACTCGCACACCACCTCAATCCGGCCATCATCTGTACCTCCTGTGACAGTCATGCTTTGCTGTGTTTACAATAAATGTGTGTTTTATGGTTCAGCAAACATGCGCATACAGAGAGTGAGTGAAGACAAATACACACATAATGAGTTATAGAAAAGCAAATAGCTGCGGATTGCCAGTCAGGTCAGGAACTAAAATCTTATGAGTGCCTCAAAAGCATCAAGTACATTCCTTCCCCATTATGAGCCCTTTCCTCCCTCTAAAGGAACCACCAGGCCAGTGTGCATCAGTTCCTTGGACCTGTATGACACTGCCAAAATTACTGCCTTTGTTGTGGTGGCGTTTGTAGCTTGATTTGGGTGTTTTGTAGAAGCTAGACCTGAACTCATAATCCTTCTACCTCTGCCTCCTGGATGCTGGGATTGCTAACTACTTGAAATTTTATATTTTTGTATGCATTTCCTTTTTTAATGTTTCCTCTTTTTTTCTGAGACAGAGTTTCTCTATGTAGTCCTGGCTGTCCTGGAACTCATTCTGTAGATCAAGCTGGCCTCAAACTCACAGAGATCTGCCTGCCTCTGCCTCCTGAGTGCTGAAATTAAAGGCGTACACAGCTGCCTGGACCTGTTTTAAATTTCAGTTTCCTATTGTTTGATGTACACATGGAGAAACATGCTTGTTTTCATGTACACTCTGTATCTAGCAAAAATAGTCTCTTGTTCATTGGTCTGTGGGTTGTTTCAGATTTCCTATGTAACAGTTATCAAGAAACAATAACTATCGTTTCTTCCTTATCAATTCCTATGCCTTTCTTTTTTTAAGACTTATTTATTTATTATATATAAGTACACTGTATCTGTCTCCAGACACACCAGAAAAGGGCATCAGATCCCATTACAGATGGTTGTGAGCCACCACGTGGTTGCTGGGATTTGAACTCAGGACCTCTAGAAGAGCAGTCAGTGCTCTTAACCACTGAGCCATCTCTCCAGCCCTCCTATGCCTTTCTTTGTCGTGTGTATCACCTCATAAATGTCTCCAGTATCATGTTGAATAGCAGAACAAAATGACATCCTTTTCTATCATGCAAGGAAATATTTCAGTGCTGTGTAGCTAAATATAATGTTGTTATAGCTTTCTAAGATTCATTTTTAAGTGTATGCATATATGTGCGAATATGTGCATGTGTGTGCAGGTATCCTCACACACACAGAAGAGGGTGTTACATCCCACAGAGTGGGAGACACAGGCAGCTGTGAGACAACTGACCAGGGATGTAGGGAACTGAACTCCAGTTCTTGACCACTGAGCCATCCCTCTACCCAGTGCTGCCTATTTGTTATGAATTTATTATGAATAACCTTTATCGGGTTTTGAAAGTTTCCACAATTTTTTATTGATGGATTTGTGCCTGTGTGCTGTGTCTACTTGTTCCTGAGTGCATATGTATCCGTGCATTTAGTGACCGAAGGCAGACATGGGCTTTCTCCTTCACTCATTTTCCACCTTGGTTGTTGGTTGTTTGTTTGTTTGTTTGTTTGTTTTTGGAGACAGAATGTCACATTGAGCTAGTGTGGCTAGCCTGGAACCAACTTGGCAAAGCCTGGGAATCCACCCACCTCTGCCTTCCTACCCCTGGGATTACAGGAACGCGCCTCTGTACAGGTCCTGGGGATCCTGCGCAGTAAGCCCTTTACCAAGGGAGACACCTCCCGGCCCCCATGAGTCCTTTTTTTGATAGTGAGCGAGTTATCAATGACCATGTTATCTTTCCTCTCACTTTGCATTTATCCCTACTTTCCCATGAGACAACGAGTTTTAACTTTCTGTCTGCAAGACCCAGAACTCTGGTAATCTTGCTGCAGGCTACGGAGCAAAAACCCCCAGGGGATGGTCTGAGTGACCTCAAATCCACTTCAGGGAGAACTCAGGGCCTGGGTGCCAGGGAGCCCTTCCATAAACAGTGCCTGTCTGTGGAGGTTGTCTTTTGCCTGTATTATAATGCTAAGTACTGGCCTCCAATTGCCCCTAGGGATGAGAGAGTCTGCACATACATACCCAAGAGACTTAGGGAACCTTGCCCCCAAGTTAGCCCTGATTGGTAATTAAAGATGCCTACAGCCAATAGCTGGGAAGAAGGGAAACGGACAGGGTTCTTGGGTTTCTGGACTTGGAGTCTGAGGAGACCACAGGAGAGAGAAGAAGGTGGGGAGAGGAAGAAGTCACCATAGGGTAAGCCAGTCATAAAAACATGATCAAAGGACTAGCCAATTGGAACCAAGAGCTGGCCAGATGGAACGCGGCAAACTGTAAAACGGGAATGATGATGGGGAGATAGATTTTAAAGCACAGAGGGTAGATACCTGCCCCACTGTAGTGCTGATTAAAGCTTATTATAATAATAAAAGTTTTGTGTCTTTATCTGGTAGCCGGATGATCAAAGGCAGGACAGACACCCCCAACTGATTAGATATTTTCTACAACACCTGTCCGATGAGAACACAGCATTTGCTCAGCCTGAGTAATGCCCATTTTCCCCGCAGCCCCTCCCCGCCTCCCGTCACCACCTACCTATGGCACTTCCCTGAGCTCTGCCAACACTCAGGAGCCCTTGCTCAGGGGTGCTTCTCTGGTACCACGGGGAGGCTTCATCCCTGACGCCCCCTGTATGCTAAGCTGAGGGACAGCCCTGCCTCTAGACCCTGCAACTCCAGCTGGAAACACCACAGAGTTCTGAGTGCTCCTGGACAGCACCCACCCCACCCCACCGTCTTCCCCACTGCAGAGGGGACAAGCGGAGGGGACAAGCTATTAAACATAATGCGCTTGGTTTGCTCCTAGCAGAGGAGGAGACAGAGCCCAGCACCTTTGGAAAAGAAGTGAAGAAGAAGATGGCTGAGTGGTGTAACGGACTCATCCTCAAGTGGCACTGGTCCCCAGAGTACATGTCTAATCACTGACCAATGCAGACTTACCCTGGTGCTCCATTCCCTGCACCATCTCCCTGGTCCTCCATTCCCTGCACCATCTCCCTGGTGCTCCATCACCTGCTCCATCTCCCTGGTGCTCCATCACCTGTATCATCTCCCTGGTGCTCCATCACCTGCTCCATCTCCCTGGTGCTCCATCACCTGCTCCATCTCCCTGGTGCTCCATCACCTGCTCCATCTCCCTGGTCCTCCATTCCCTGCACCATCTCCCTGGTGCTCCATCACCTGCTCCATCTCCCTGGTGCTCCATCACCTGTACCATCTCCCTGGTGCTCCATCACCTGCTCCATCTCCCTGGTGCTCCATCACCTGTACCATCTCCCTGGTGCTCCATCACCTGCTCCATCTCCCTGGTGCTCCATCTTCCTGGTGCTCCGTCTCCCTGGTGCTCCATTCCCTGCGCCATCTCTCCTGCCCCGTGTCTTTCCATCATTTCCTGAGCATCACTGCTACTTCCCCTCAGTGGAATGGATCCCTTCCTCCTAGGTGCTGTTTCATGCTTGTGCACAGGGTTGTCTCAGTGCCATAGCATGGCTGTTGCATTGTTCACATGGCTCCTTTGACAGTTCCAGGAAACCTTTATGTAGTTGTTAACCCAATATTTTCTTTGTATATTTACACAGCTCCATAGACTCTGGGTCTGTGACCAGTGTTCAAATAAAACATATACCTCCTGTAACCTAACACATTACACTTTCACATTCGTCCAGTGGCGTATCATAGTGTGCATGTGATATATGAAGCAATGTGCCGTTCAGTTCACCCATGACCTCTTAGATTTGGTGGCTGGTAACTCTCACATCACAGAGGGTCGCTATAATGAGGAAAAGGACATCCTGCAAGCCTGAAGACTGGAGCTCCAATCCAAGGCCTGATACTAATTAGATACAATTGGTTTCCACATTGACTTTCTATCCAGTGAAAACGTTCCTCCTGCAGTTATTCTGATAGCTGGTTGGCAGATCTCAGGTTTACTCTTTTTTTTCTTTTTTTTTTTTTATATTTATTTATTTTATGTATGTGAGCTCATTGTTGCTATTTTCAGACACACCAGAAGAGGGCATCAGATCCCATTACAGATGGTTGTGGGCCACCATGCAGTTGCTGGGAATTGAACTCAGGACCTCTGGAAGAGCAGACAGTGCTCTTAACCTCTGAGCCATCTCTCCAGCCCCTGCCCCCTTTTTTAAAAAGATTTATTTATTTTATGTATATGAGTACACTGTCACTGTCTTCAGACGCACCAGAAGAGGGCATCAGATCCCATTACAGACGATTGATAGTTGGGAGCCACCATGTGGTTGCTGGGACTTGAACTCAGGTCCTTTGGAAGAGCAGTCGGTGCTCTTAACTGCTGAGCCATCCCAGTCCCCTCAGGTTTACTCTTACGTGTGTGAGCACCTGTGTGCCTCACATGTGCAGATGCCCAAGGAGGCTGGAAGGGGCCATAGATCCTCTGGAGCTGGAGGAGCCGATTCTTGTTCATACAACACCCTCCACTGCCAGCCCATAATATATGTAAGTGGGCTAAGTTTATCAATTGGATGTTGTGGCCCAGAATTTTGACCCTTGATAAAGAGGCAAAGTATTACAGTTTGAAAATAAAATGTCCAATACAGCTTCATGTGTTGCATGCTTAGGCCCTAGTAGTGACACCATTTGGGGTGGTTCTGGAAATTTTAGGAAGTAAGGTCCTATAAGTAACTTTTATTCTTCTATAATAATTGTCATACCCAAGGCTCACTGCCTCGATCTGCTAACCTAGGCCTAGACCTGAAAGTCTCTACCCTCCATTCAATCTCATCCAGGCCTAGAATGTTTCCAACCTCTCAGACTTACTGCTGAATAAAAGCACTCCTCCCCAATTCTTTCTGAACTCTGACTGGCTGATTCAAATCAAGTTCCTCTCCACACTGATTCAATCTGTCAGTCTCTAACTTTTTGCTCTGTTTGGCCTCAAACCAACTCTGGAAATCTGTTCTAATCTTCTGGCTCCTTCTCATTCTCTGGCTTGTTCTGTCTTCACCTGTGTCTAGCTTGCTAGAGCTCTGCAACCTGTCTCTGTAAAACCACCTTCTTTTCTTTCTCTCTCTCTCTCTCTCTCTCTCTCTCTCTCTCTCTCTCTCTCTCTCTCTCTGCATGGCCCCTTATGTAGGTTCCCTTTCTTCCCTTGTCTTTTGAGAGTTGGACATATCCTACTCTGTCAAATCTCTCTCTGGTTCATCACTTTGTCTGCCACTCAATTAGACAAACATGTGTGCTTCCTTCTACAAACTCACTTTACCTTCATTGTTTGGGATGAAAAGGTGTGCTGAGGGTGTATCTATTCTAGCCAGAAGGATTAAAGGTATATAAGGCTGAGCCACACTTCAACTAAAAAGGTTTTAGTCAATAAATAACACAATCTCGGGTGTTCACAGTGTGATCAAATATCCTGCAATGGGGTCTAGTAAAAGAAAAGAGGAAGCGCAACAGCTGGGAATTCTGATGTCCAACCTGATGAGATTGGTTCCTGGACCAGTCATGTGATCCTCCACCTCCATGTGTCTCTGTGTCTCCTCTGTTTTCCTAAAAGGATATAAATCAGACTGGAATTAGAACCCTTATCTAGCATAGTCCTATTTAAAAGAATTGCATCTCCAAATCCCTGTTTCTACATAAAATTACATCATTGCACACTTAGGATAAGGACTGTGACATACCTTACTGGAAACCACGATTCAACGCACCAACAGTCATCATCCAATGTCTCTTCAAGAATTTTTAAATATATATGTGGGTGTGGGAATGAATACAGGTGAGTGCAGGTGTCCATGGAATCCGGAAGAGGGCACTGAAGTCCCTGGATCCGGAGTCACAAGAAGTTATGTACAATGTGGCTTTCTTTGGGACTGTCAGCTCCCAAATAATGACACAGAGACTCAAGCAGGGATCCTATAAGAAGCAGATTTATGAGTTGTCAACCATGATGGGAAGGGGGAGCTTTGGCGAAGTACGGTTGCCTTTTTGAGTCATCTACACTCCTATAAGTAATTCCTTACCCGTTCCTGCAAGACTCAGATAAACTCAGTTGTTTGATAAACTGGACTTGCATAGAATCATCTTTGGTCTATCATCAATGCCTACCTGGAGTGAATAGGCATCTGTTCATATCTCCCCCGGAAGTCACACATTTGTTTCTGGTGTCCAGGTCTGCTGTGGTCTGAATGTTTCTGTCCCCCTCAAAATCCATATGCTGAAACCTAACACCAATGTAATATTTTGAGGGTGTGGCTGTCTAAGAAAAGGTCATAGGGAAGGACCCTCCTTAGTGGGATTCTTACCCTTTTAAAAGAGGTTCCAACGAGATACCTCACATCGTCTACCATATGAGGTGAGACAAGAGTTGTGCCTGAGGAAGACATCTGAATCCAAATCTGCCAGTGCTTTAATCTAGGATTTCCCACCCTCCAGAAATATGAAAAATAATTCTATTTAAAAACCTGATGGGGATGGGGGGGGGTCTGGGAAGAAAAAAAAAACCTGAAAGCTAGAGAGATGGTTCAGCAGTTGGGAGCACTGGCTGCTCTTCAAGAGATCCTGAGTTCAATTCTCAGCAACCACATGGTGGCTCACAATCATCTGTAATGGGATCCAATACCCTCTTCTGGTGTGCATGAAGACAGCGACAGTGTACTCATATACATAAAATAAATAAATGAGTATTTTTTTTAAATTCCTGAATGGCCGCCCTGGAACTTCATCACCTAAGACCCAGAGAACATGAGAATGTGGGGGAGCTGGCCCCACTCCTCACCTGGGGCAGACTGTCGAGCTGCCCCACCCAGGCTGTAAGAGCAGGAGAGCTGGCCCTGCCCTTCACTGGCTGCAGCACTAGGAAGAGTGGGGCCCTGCACCTCACCTGGGCAGCACAGCAGAGGTGGCCCTGGTGATGAAGGTGTGGGTAAGCTGGCCCTGAGGACACAAGAACAGAACTGACCCTGCTCCTTGCTGGTTGGAGCCTTGGGTGAATTGAACTCACCCTGGTGGTGAGGACCCAGAAGAGCTGGCAGGCAGACCCAACTCAGCTACCTCCCAGGCCCAGGTTCAGGGCCTTAAGTTGGCCCTCCTGAAGTGGAAACGTCTGGTTTGTTTGGAAAGTCAGTTATATCAAGTGACGTTTTGCTGGGGTACACAGGTGAGAGGATGTTTTGCTACAGCAGACATGTGAGAGGGGAGACATGATGTTTAGAAGGAATGTAAATGTGGCCCCACAGACGGTGGGAGCTGGAGCCACGGTTTGCCTCGCTTCACCTCGCTAGTCTTCTCTGACCACACGTGCATTGCTCTGTCTTACACTGTGTTGCTAAGCTTTGCTTGTGGTGACTTCATACAGGGAAACTTGCCCAAGAAGTTCTCATGGTGTTTCCTGTGGCTTCTTGCCACGTGCATGGACTCTGGCTGATTGATGAGCCTTCCAGTTTCTTCTGGATTGAACTGCCCTTGCTGATTCGTGTGTGGTGTCCGCCAAGTGGACTGGGCTGCAGCTGCTGATTCGTGTTTGGTGTTTGGACTAAGAACAACGAAGATTGGAATCTCTCCAAAGAATTATTCCTAAACAGGTCCTCATCTCCCACATCCTAATGACCTTTCTTCTCCACTGCCTCTGGTGGGTGGTGGGCTAGAGGAGAGGTTGAACCCTTTTAGACTGTAAAAAGAATATATGCCTACACCCACCCTAACACCCACCCCTTCTGTGACCTGCTGGGACAGGGGAAAGGGCTGGTCCTGCAGATCCAAAGCTCTAAATCTCCTTGACACAAAACAGAAAGAAGATATCCAGAAGGAGTATCTGTGGTTATCCAGTATAGATAAGTGTAGCACAAGCCAGGACCTCAAGACAGACCAATGACTCACAGCAATGAACATTCGCTAAAGATGGGTGCAGAAAAGGGTGTCCTCCCTGACCCCCTGTGACATACTCCAGCTTCCAGGACAAGATCTTTTTTAAATCCTATCTTATTTTATTCTCTTTGGGGAGGGGGGGCTGTGTTTGCAAGGGTGGAGGGCAAATACAAAGAGATGAGGGGATGAGCATGATGTGAAATTCACAAAGAATCAAAACTTTTAAAAGTAAAAAAAAATAAATAATAAAATAAAAATTTTATTAAGGGAAGCATACAGTTGCTAACGCTCTAGAGTGTGAGCAGAAAAAAGCAATGTGCCAAAAATAAGAGACATAACAATAGTAGCAACTTCACAGGGCATCTATGCCTTCACAGAGTCATCAGAGCTGGGCCACGTGGTCTCCCTGGCTCTGAACAGCAACAAGAGGTTTCAGATGAAGAATGGCTCATTTACTGGCTTGGACTTCCTGGAAGGACATCCCTGGTCTGTTCTTCTCAAAGAGGCTGTGCTGGTCCATGGCCCATGCTTCAGCAGAGGGTCATGCTGATGTCTGGGGGCCATACTGCCACCAGAGACCAAGCGAAGGTCCTTGGTGCCGATGCTGGAGGCCCTGTGGATGTTCGTGGCCTGTGCCATTCATTGCCAGAAACCACCTAGAAGCTCAGGACCCATGCTTATTAAGCTGACTGCAAGGGTAGGGAAGCTACTTTTGCAGAGGTATCATGACTGTAGACTCACAGTTGAGAAAGAGGGACACTTCTGTGACAACACCTACCTCCGCACACACACACACACACACCCCAAAGTGAAAACATAAAAAGGAAGCCATCAAAGAGAACTTAAAACTTGTGAGACAGGGAGGGATGCTGAAGAGAAGCTCTCCACAGCTGAGGGTGTGCAGGTGACGGGGGTACAGGTGAAGGACTCAGCTTTCCTTAGGGGCTGCCCCTGGGACTTTCACTGTGCTCCAGTGAGCATATGGACAGCACCAAATGGACTTGATTCTGTGGGTTTGATGTTTTGTTTTGTTTTGATTTTGGTTTCTTCAAGTTTGGTTTTTTTTTTTTTTTTTTTTTTTTTTGAGACCCAAGGAGGATCCAGCAGACATGGGATGTGAAATGGAAACTTAAGGGTTCTTTGGAAAGTCAGCCGAATTGGATGGTGTTTTGGCTGGGGCAAGCAAGTGATGGAGTGTTTTCCTGAGGCGCACACAGGTGTGAAAGGCTAAGGCACACTCGTGTCATGAATGTCTCACTGAAGCAGACACAGGAGAGAGGATGTTCTGCTAAAGCAAACATGTGAAAAGGCACGTGTTAATGGCTTCTTTGCTAACATGCACATATTGGTCTGCCTTACACTGAATAGTTGAGCTGCATTTGTGAGGACTCCATTGAGAGAAGCACACCAAAAACTTCTGGTGGTGTGCCGCAGTTTCTTATTGCTTCTGCAGACTCAGGCTGATTGGCAGAGTGATGTCAGCTGAGAAAGACAAGCACACGTACTGAGGCAAGACATATGGAGGACATGTGATATTTGGAGGGAATAAATAGGACTCAGCTGACAGCGACCAAGGCTGAGCTTGGCTGGCTGACTTGTGGGTCTCAGGTCTTCACTGATCTTCACTTCCCTGAGAGAGAGGCGCACAGCTAAGAACTTCTCCTGGTGTTCCTCCTGGTCCCTCCTGCTGACTCAAGCCAAGGCTGAGGCCTAGCTCTCTCTGCTAGGGCATGTCACCGACATCGATAAGCCAACTCTACCCTGCCCCTGCTGACCTATGAGCTGAACTGCTGGTTTCCAGACAACACAGGTGAGAGTTGCTCCAAAGAACCTTTCTAAAAAGGTCCACTGCCCGGCCCCCATCCTTTCTTTTCCACTACCTTGGTGGGCGGTGGGCTACAAGGAGGTTAAAGCATTTTAAAAAATCATCATTAAAAATAGGATTTGAAAAAAATTAAAGGGGGGCTGGAGAGATGGCTCAGTGGTTAAGAGCACCGAGTGCTCTTCCAGAGGTTCTGAGTTCAATTCCCAGCAACCTCATGGTGGCTCACAACCATCTGTCATGGGGATATGATGCCCTCTTCTGGTGTCTGAAGACAGTGACAATGTACCCACATACATGAAATAAATAAATCTTTAAAAAAAAAAAAAAAAAAGAAAGAAAAAGAAAAAAGAAAAAAATTAAAGATACAATGGGAGGACTGGGGAGTGAGCTTGATCAGGGTACACGACGTGAAATTCCCAAATAATAAAAATATTAGGCTGACAAAAAGAAAGTTGGTGTTTTGTTTTTGTTTTGTTGTTGCTGTTTGTTTTGGGAGGGGGGTCTGGGGAGAGGGGCTTCAAACAGGGTTTCTCTGTGAAGCCTGGCTGACCTGGAACTTGGTGTGAGGACCAGGCTGGCCTCAATTTCAGAGATCCACCTGCCACTACCTCCTGAGTGCTAGTATTAAAGGCGTGTGCCACCACCGTCACCACTGCCGCCCCTGCCGCCCCTGCATTTGATTTTACTTTAGTCGTATGTCCCTAAAACTCACAGTCCTTCCATCTCAGCCTTACCAATGGCGAGAGTTCAGGCATGTTCCACCCCTTGCCAGGCAAAATAAGATTTCCAGTGGAATCAAACCCATCTCCTTCCTTGCTGCGTGGCAAACAGGCAGTCTGCCGCTGAGCTGTATTAAAAGCAAGTGGGATTCTTTTTCAATTTTTGTTTTATTTTTATGTGAATGAACCTCGTTTCTTCGTGCATGGTAGTCACGTGCTCTATAGTGGGCTCTGCCCATAAAAGTCATATTTTGATTTTAATTTTTTTCTTCTGTAAATTTTTCTTATGTTTACTTTTTTTTTTTTCTTATGTAAAGGCCTGGCTGGCCTGACACTCGCTACGCAAACCAGATAGGCCTCAAATTCAATTATTCCCCTGCCTCTGACTCTGCCTCTACTACCAGTGCTGGAATTATAAACTCACCAAAACCACACTTTGAAATTGGAAGTCTGCACGCTTGTAAATTTGGCTTTTGTTCTGACCTCTGGTGGCGGCCCAGCGCCTAGCGACATCTGGGACAATTTCAGGGCACTTCCGGAAACCGAGGCAGACACGCGGCTTCTCGGCGATATTTGCATACCCACAATGCAGTGCGCACAGGCGGTTACATAATTTAAAAGAGTAACGTGCTTTTTTGTTGTTCTGTTTTATTCATCTTATTCGTTAATGTGATAGAAGCTTCTGAGATTTATCTGATATAAATAAAGTAGTCACTGTCTTTGGGACGTAGTAGTTACCATTGGTGATCTATGAGATAGAGTCGGCCGAGTACTGTACCCCAAACGTTATCTGGCATACTCTGGTTTCTCTTCAGATCGTATAAATCTTTCGCCTTTTACTAAAGATTTCCGTGGAGAGGAACAATTCTGAGTCTTAAACCAATTTTTTGAGGCCTTACTTTTGTAAGGCTACTAATGCTGTTAAAAAGGTAGACGATAAGTTTTAGTTCTTTGGTTTGAGCCTTGTATGGTGGGCTACCTTGTGTTATCTCGTTAGTAGCGTCTATATGGCCTAGTTTTTAATTTCTTACTTAACTTGTTTAAAATATGTTAAGGGCCTAGGACAGGCAGCTTCTTATCACTCGCATAGTGGCTAACAGAGTTCTATAGCTCAAAGATCCAACGCCCCTTTCTGGTTTCTATCAGCACCAAGCAACGCTCATGTACACAGACAAGCAGTTAAGACTAATGATAGCTCTTACAGAGGTCCTGAGATCAAATCCCAGCAAACACTTGCTGGCTCACAACCCTCTGTAATGGGTCACGAAGGCCTCTTCTGGTGTGTCTGAGGACAGCTACAGTGTGCCTATATATAATAAATCTAAAAAAAGAAAGGCCCCCTTCCCTGTCCCTTCTCTCCTCGTCCCCCACTTCCCTCCACGTGCTGGTGGTCGGCCTCCTTTGTTCCTCTCCTACTCTTCTCTCATTAAGCCTCTCCATTTTGGGGAAAAAAAGAAGTGCAGAAGACACTCAAGCAAAAGGGGCAGGTTACCCTCAGGGTTATGGGAGGGAATGGCCCAGGATGCAATTCCCCATGCTGCTACCACCACCAAAAATGAAAATTACCATCAACTAGAGCCTATCCTCCCACCCAAGTCCTTTCCCTTAAGGACAGAGACTATAAGAACAGGTAACAGAGTGGCCAGAAGTTTTAGGGCAGGGACCTCAAATGCCAGAAACGCCCTGGTCTGCTTGGAAGTTCTATCTTCCCCTCAGCCTACGCAGGAGAGGAAGTTGGTTTGATGTTTCTCCCTGCCTAGGACAGACTTGGAAACACAGTGGGAACGGGAAGGCTCTTGCATGCCTCCTGGACCGACCAGCTCATTGCCCTCCTTGTGCCTCACTTCTGTTTCTACAAAAAAAGCTCTCGGCAGTGCCCATCTAGGGCCCACTTGTGCTGGATAGGAGCTCTGCGAGTTCTCTTACAACTCCCACCTGAAACCCTATAACAAATCTCCCTTCTACCTCTCTGGAATTCCTTCTCTGAGTTTGCAACACAAAGGACCTGAAGGTCATGGTTTTGGTGACTCTAGTGACTGTTAATTGTCCTGTACCTTAATACTCCAAGGAGCAAGGCAGTTGTCATTTCCAAGGACACCCCACTTTTCTCTATCATCCTCGGTATCATCAACAGGTCAGGACAGGAGTACAGGGAGTTCGAGGTCCAGCCTGGGATACCTGCCTAAAGGGAAAGTAAATATAAAAACCCAGGATGGACACACCATGGATAACCTAACATGTGAGGCAGAAAACAAAAGTTCATAATCGCATCAGTTCCTTTTCTGTTGCTCCGATAAAATGCCTTGACCAAAGCCAAAGAAAAGTTCGTTTTGGCCTAGGAATCTGGAGGGAGAGTCCATAACCGTAGCGGGAGGCACAGCAACAGGGGCATGGAGCAGAAAGCAGACCACATCTTCACCTTTAACACAGGCAGAGAGAATAAGCCGAGGCAAGGCTATAAACTCTCAAAGCCCACCCCTCAGTTGACATCCTTCTACCAACAGGGGCAGACCGAAAGGTTCTGTATCTTTCCCCTACACCGCACCACTAACTACAGACCAAGTGTTCACGTACCCCAGCTCATGGGGGACATTTCCCACTCAACCCACCACAGTAATGGCATGTGGTTCTTCTATGGAGAACTGTAAGCTTGGGTTGACCTCTAAGGGTTGTTTTACGGTTTACAAATTCAGGATAGACAAGTACTTTGTACAGTGTGCCACACCAAGGACATGTGAGATCATTTTTAGCTTTTTCAGTGTTGGCCTCATCACCTGCTCTCTAGCACCTGATCCATGGCTAAAAATACAATTAAAGGAAAGCCAAAGCAAGACTTCTTGGTTGGAGATGAGGGGCCAGATGTCAGTAAGGAGCGCCATGGGTCAGAGAACACCCAAGGTCTACTCTACAAGTTTTAGTTAGGGTTCCTATGGCTGTGATAAAACACCACTAGTCAGGATTCTCTAAGAGTCACAGAAATCACGGGATGTTCCTATAGATTAAGGCAATTTATTGTAATGACTTACGGTCTGCAGTCCAACTGACCCAACAACGGTCAGCTGTGGGTGGGACGTTCAGGAATCTAGTCAGTCCCACGAGGCTCCGTGTGTTTGGCTGGTCTTCTGTACAAGTAGGTTCCAACAGATGTGCTAGCAAGTAAGTACAAACAGTTGAAGAAGAGAGACTCTTCCTTCTCCCATGGTTCTTTTTTTTTTTAAAGCTTGATTGATTGATTGATTGATTGATTGATTTATTATAAGTACACTGTAGCTGTCCTCAGACACACCAGAAGAGGGCATCGGATCCCATTACAGATGGTTGTGAACCACCATGTGGTTGCTGGGATTTGAACTCAGGACCTCTGGAAGAACAGTCAGTGCTCTTAACCGCTGAGTCATCTTTCCAGCCCAATTCTTGTTAGTGATAGAGCCACCCAGAAAAAAAAATTAATCCAAAAAAACCATACTGTCTTCATACCAACCAACTTTATTCAAGGAAATTCAAGATAAGAAAGGACAGAGGAGAAGAGGGAGAGAGGAAAAGGAAGAAATATAAAAGAGGATATGAAAAGAGAGGGAAGGATATGAGAGGGGGAGGTGGAATGAGAAGGAGGGAAAGAGAAGAGTTAAGCAGAGAAGGAGGAAAAGACAAGCAAAAGAGGTGAGGAGATCAAAGATGTGTGAAATGAGAAACAGACCAGGGAAGACAGAAAAAGTAAAGGTGGTGTGACAATAGCAAATTCTAAATGCTAAATATTTAATGGTATTAAGAAATAAGCCTGGCCTGTTTCATGCCTTTAATCCCAGCACTTAGGAGGCAGAGGCAGGTGGAGCTCTGAATTTGAGGCCAGCCTGGTCTACAGAGTGAGTTCCACGTAGCCACGGCCACACAGAGAAACCCTGTCTCAAAAAACAAAAATAAGTTAATTTAATTATTAATGTGATAATAGGGTGCAGTTATGTTTTAAGAATAGTCTTGCCTAGGGGTTGGGGATTTAGCTCAGTGGTAGAGCGCTTGCCTAGGAAGCGCAAGGCCCTGGGTTCGGTCCCCAGCTCCAAAAAAAAGAACCAAAAAAAAAAAAAAAAAAAAAGAATAGTTTTGCCTATAAAAGAGACACTGTTTCATGAAAAGGTGGTACTATATTTGTACTTTAGGACAGAAACAATCAAGTACAGATACTTGAGTACACAGTGTCAATTATAACGGTAGAAGACAGACTGACACAATTGTGTTGTTTACGTTTGTACATACTTGAAATTTTCCAGTGTAACTTTTTTCACAAGGAAGAAAATGTTAGACTCTTTTAAATGATACATATTCCTGAGCGCAGTTAACATAGCTCAGCATCCTGAACGGAACATGTTCTGTAACTTATCACTCATGAAAACCCACCACAGTCAATAGTAACTGTCAATGACTCATGAGGTGGCCTCATTTTCTCAGCCATTAAAAAAAAAAAAAAAGAATGACTGTGATCTGAAAGAGAAGTATGATTATTGGTTTAACTAAAAGAATAGATGGATCCTTAAAGAGAAAATTCCAAGGGCCACGTAAGAACTGGGAGCGAACTGGGGGAGAGGACATAAACCCCTATTAAAACATTTGGAAAGGCAAAAAAAACAAGAATAGCTAAAACATTCTTAAAACAATTCTTTTTTTTTTTCTTTTTTTTTTTTTTTTTTTTTTTTTGGAGCTGAGGACCGAACCCAGGGCCTTGCACTTTCTAGGCAAGCGCTCTACCACTGAGCTAAATCCCCAACCTAAAACATTCTTAAGAATAAAAGAACGGCTGGGGGAATCACCATCCCTGATCTCAAGCTCTACCATAGAGCAATAGTGATAAAAACAACAACAAAAAACAAACAAACAAACAAACAAAAAAACTACATGGCAGTGGTACAGAGACAGACAGGTTGATCAATGGAATAAAATTGAAGACCCAGAAATAAAAGCACATATTTATGCACACTTGATCTTTGACAAAGAAGCCACAAATATACAATGGAAAAAAAAGCATCTTTAGTGAATGTTGCTGGTCTAACTGGCTGTCTGTATGTAGAAAAATGAAAATGGAACCATATTTGTAACCATGCACAAAGCTCAAGTCCAAGTGAATCAAGGACATCAACATAAAACCAGATGCGCTGGGGCTGGAGAGATGGCTCAGCGGTTAAGAGCACCTGACTGCTCTTCCAGAGGTCCTGAGTTCAATTCCCAGCAACCACATGGTGGCTCACATCCATCTGTAAAGAGATCCGATGCCCTCTTCTGGTGTATCTGAAGACAGCTACAGTGTACTTATATATAATAAATAAATAAATCTTTAAAAAAAAAAAAAACAGATGCACTGAATCTAATAGAGGAGAGAGTGGGGAAGAGCCTGGAACTCATTGACACAACACAGGGGAAATTTCTTGAACAGAACTCCAAATGTGACCCCATGAAACTAGAAAGCTCCTGTAAGGCAAAGGACATAGTCAGTATGACAAATCGGCAACTTACAGATTGTGAACAAATCTTCACTAATGCCACTTCTGATATAGGGTTAATATCCAAAATATATAAAGAACTCAAGAAGCTAACCACCAAAAAAAAAAAAACAAACAAACAACCCAATCAAAAAAATGAGGTATAGAACTAAACCAAGAATTCACAACAGAGGAATCTTGAATGGCTGAGAAGCACCTGAAGAAATGTTTAAAGTCCTTAGCGATCAGAGAAATGCAAATCAACACACCCCTGAGATTCCACCTCACACCAGTGAGAATGGCTAAGACCAAAACCTCAGGTGACAGCAGATGCTGGCGAGGATGTGGAGAAAGAGGAACACTCCTCCATTGCTGGTGGGATTGCAAACTGGTACAAGCACTCTGGAAATCAATTTGGAGGTTCCACTATGTTCATAGCGACCTTATTTTGGAAACAACCCAGATGTCCCACAATAGAAGGATGGATACAGAAAATATGGTTCATTTACACAATGGAATACTTCTCAGCTATTAAGAACAAGGACATCCTGAGTTTTGCAGGAAAATGGATGGAACTGGAAAATGTCATTCTGAGTGAGGTAACTCAGACCCAAACGGACATGCACCATGCACAGTATGTTCTCACTAATAAGTGGATATTAGCCACAAGAAAAAGTACAGAATACCCAAGATACAGTCCACAGAACTCAAAAAGGGCAACAGGCTGAAGGGCCCAAGTGAGGATGCCTCAGTTCCACTTGGGAGGGAGAAGAAAGCAACTACAAGGGGGGGAAAGAGGGTCAGGGGAAGGAAAGGGGCTTGGGGTTTGGAGAGAGAGGAACATGATCGGGTAATGGGAGGGGGAAAAGGACTGAAGCCCTGAGGGCCAGCAGAAAGAATGGAACAGGTAACCTCAGGAGGAAGAAGGTTGGGAAGACCCTCTAGAATGTACCAGAGACCTGGAAGTGAGAGACTCTCAGGACCCAACGTGGGAGACTCTAGATGAAATGCCCTACAGTGGGAAGAGGGAACTTATTGAATCCACCTCCAGCAGAAAGACAGGACATCAAGTGAGGGATGGGGTTGCTAACCCACAGCCAAAGCTCTGTCCCACAATTCTCCCTGTCTGAAAGAACGGCAGAGATGGAAATGGAGAAGAGCCTGAGGAAAAGAAGGTCCAGCTACAGGCACAAAGTGTGATCCAGCTCAAGGGGAGGCCCCAAGACCTGACACCATTACTGAGGCTATGGGGTGTTCACTAAAAGGGCCCTACCATGACTGCCCTCCAAAAGACCCAACAAGCAGCTGAAAGAGTCAGATACAGATATGTGCACCCAACCAACGAACAGAAGCTACTGATCCCTCTGGTTGAATTAGGGAGAAGCTGGAGGAAGCTAAGGAGGAGGGCAACCCAGTAGGAGGATCAGCAGTCTCAATTAACCTGGACCCCTGAGATAACTCAGGTGACAGCAGATGCTGGCAAGGATGTGGAGAAAGAGGAACACTCCTCCATTGTTGGTGGGATTGCAAACTGGTACAACCACTCTGGAAATCAGCCTAACAGTTCCTTAGAAAACTGGAGATAGCACTACCTGAGGACCCAGCTATACCTCTCTTGGGCATATACCCAAAAAGATGCTCCAACATATAACAATCTCCCATGGTTCTTATGGTTCTTATTCCTGCAGAAGGTGTAGCTCAGATTAAAGGTGACCACCGGGCCTGAATCTGGAACTTGCTTTGTCCCAGGCTGGCCTTGAACTCAGAGATCTGCTTGCTTCAGTCTCCTGAGATTAATGGTGTGTACTCCCTTGCCTGGGCCTAAGCTTTTCACGGCCATTATGCCTCAAGATCTCCTCACCAAGATCCAGGTCAGAAACCTGTGTTCTCCAGCCTCAAGATCTGGATTCTCCGTTTCTGGATGGTAGTTCATTCCAGATGTAGTGGAGTTGACCACCAGGGATAGCCACTACACTCACCATGACCAAAAGCAACTTGGGGAGGAAAGGATTTATTTCTGACTACAGTGGTAGTCCAACACAAAAGGAAGTCAGGGCAGGAAACTGAACGCTAGAGCTGAAGCAGAAGCTGTAGAGAGTACTGCTTGCTGGCTTGCTCCCTATGGGCTGCTCAGGGCATTCTGCACAGCAGTAGTACCAGCCCTGGTGAGCCGAGCCCTCCCACATCAATCATTAATCAAGAAAATGACCCGTGGGGCTGGAGATATGGCTCAGAGGTTACGAGCACTGACTGCTCTTCCAGAGGTCCTGAGTTCAATTCCCAGCAACCACATGGTGGTTCACAACCGTCTGTAATGGGATCTGATGCCCTCTTCTGGTGTGTCTGAAGACAGATACAGTTTACTCATATACATAAAATAAATAAATCTTTAAAAAAGAAAGAAAGAAAATGACCCGTGGAGTTGCCTAAGGACCAGTCTTATGGAGACATTCTCTCAATGGAGCTTTCTCTTCCCAGATGACTGCAGCATGGGACAAGTTGACAAGAACACCAATGGGAAGGGTTGGGGATTTAGCTCAGTGGTAGAGCGCTTGCCTAGGAAGCGCAAGGCCCTGGGTTCAGTCCCCAGCTCCAAAAAAAAAAAAAAAAAAGAACCAAAAGAACACCAATGGGACAACGTACCACAATGCCTTATTTTGAGGGATCACCAGGTGGTCTTACAAGTTTGTAAGATAGTACCTTCTGTAAACTTCCACAGTACTGTCTTGTGTCATTCTCCAGTAATAAAAACTTTTAACAGGAGTCAAACTCCGTGGTTACTCAGTCATATAAAATCCTTGTAAAACCTAAAGGAATAAGGACTGCCTGAGAAGCAAGAATAACAATCGTCACATGGCATGTGTTTCCATGGAGCGCATTTATTATTAACTATATTTAATTATTAATGTCAATGCTTTGTTATCTGTGACAAAAACTGGGTAATCCCAATTGTTCTAAATTATTAAATATGCCCTGAAAATCCAGGAAATAAAGCTCGTTTCTTTGCTCCAAAAATTAAATTGCCCTGAGAGTCCGTTTCTCCTCCTGATTCTGCACATTTCCTTCACAGCCTGGTTGCTTGGGAAGACAAGCAGTTACACCTGCTTCTGGCTGGATGTATGCGTTCTGCCAGGGATCGCGATTCTCTGGGGGTCGGCAGAATGAATGAGAAGAGTGGTTTGATGAGAGACCGAAGGAAAACGCCAGGCAAGAATACACCAGAGAACCCAGGAATTAGTCGTCAGGCCTTCTTTGTCACCCCAGGAAGCCTTGTCACTCTTCCTGAAGAAAATCTCAGTGCCTTGATAGACTCGTTTTCCATTTTTGTCTACGTTGAAAGAGTAGCCGAAAAGTTAAAATCTGTAGAGCTTGTTAATGCCTGACCAAAGGGGCCCCTCACTGAGGAGTAAGGCAGTAAGGTGAAGCACCCACTCCTGGGTAATAAACAAGGGAAGATACAGAAGCAACAGGGGCCCCTGAGCGGGAATGCGAGGGCGCATGGACCCAGGAACAAGGCCAAGAAGTAAGAACGCAGCTGAGACAGCAGCGGGACAGGGTTAGGAGAGCAAACCCTTGCCTGTCCTTAGGGAAAATGTTTTCTGTGTAAAGGGGGATAGTGACACGCCTCACAGAGCTAGGCTGAGGCCCAACGGAACAATTTGAGTAACACTTTGTAAACTCTAAAACACGGCCCAGATCACGTCTCACTGAATTCTTCAGGGTTGCCCAGTGGTTAAGAGCACGGGCTGCTCTTGCAGAGGACTGGAGTTCAGTTCCCAGCACCCACTTGAGACAGCCCACAGTTTCCCGTAGCTCCAGTTCCAAGGCACCTTCTAGGAGGATCCTCTGGCCCTTGAGAGCATCCGCATACACACACACACACACACACACACACATAAACACACACACACACACACACACACACACACATAATCACGCACGTACACAAGTAAAATAAATATTTTATAAACAAATAAACAAACAAACTCCAATTCTGCACTGGATTGACTCATCCTGAAATCCTCTTCTGTGACAAAGCCAAGGATCTGGCTTTACTGAGTGACAGTCTGAAAACAATCAGAGACTTCTCCGATGCTGGCACAAGTTCCAGGCCGAGTCTCCTGTGGCTCACATCAGTGACACTGCTGGCTATAAGTTCTTATAACGATATGAAGTGGGAACTTAGGGTTTCTTTGGGAAGTTGGTTGCGTCGGATGGTGTTTTGCTGGGGCAAACATGTGAAGGAGTGTTTTCACTGAAGCAGACGCAAATGGAAAGATGTTTTGCTAAAGCAAACATGTGAACGGACACGTGACGTTAAGAAGGAATACAAGGGGTTGGGGATTTAGCTCAGTGGTAGAGCGCTTACCTAGCAAGCGCAAGGCCCTGGGTTCGGTCTCCAGCTCCGGGGGGGGGGGGGGGGGGGGAATACAAATATAACCCTACAGATGGCGCAGGATGCCGGGCCATTCCTTATTAGTCATCGTTTGTCGTGACTTCATGGAAACACACCAAAAAACTTCTGGTGGTGTTCTCCGGAGGCTTCTCTCACTGCTTCTGAGGACTTGAGCTGATTGGCAGAGTGGTGTCAGCTGACACAGACTCACGTGGAGTTTTACTAAGACAGACTCACAAGGTGTTTTGCTAAGGAAAGACCGTGGGAGGACCTGTGCTGTTTGGAGGGAGTTTAAATAGGACTCAACGGACAGTGATGGCGAGCTTGCATAGCTGGCTTTGAAATGCTTCTTCAGTCTTCAACGATCTTCACTTGGTTGAGAGAGGCAGAGAACTTTTCCCGGCATCCCTGGTGGTCCTGATTGCTCCTGCTAACGTGCTGACTTGGCAGAGGCGCGGCTGTTTCTGCTGGGCTGCACCACTGCTGCTGATTCCTGTTTGCTATCCTGACTCTACTGAACTGGACGGCTGACAACGCAGACTTGATTTGCTCCAACACAGACTGTTTCTCAACAGCTCCACTTTCCCTTCATCCTAATAACCTTTCCTTCCCACTACCTCTGGTGGTGGTGGGCTAGAAGAGAGGTTAAAGCACTCAAGAACACTTATGAAAAGTAGGTTTTGAAAAATCAAAGCCAAGGGCTGGAGAGATGGCTCAGTGATTAAGAGCACTGACTGCTGTTCCAGAGGTCCTGAGTTCAAATCCCAGCCCCCACATGGTGGCTCACAACCATCTGTAATGGGATCTGATGCCCTCTTCTGGTGTGTCTGAAGAGAGGGACAGTGTACTTATTTATAGTAAATATATATTTTTAAAAAACTCTCATCCCCCCCCCCACTGGCTGCTCCGAAAAGCCATCTTTGCATTGTTCCCGGGTCGTGCTCCGCGCTCACTGCAGCCACCTTCGCCGCCCACCGTCTCCTCCAACGCGGACTCCGGCAGCTTTCTCGCCAGAGTCCTCGAAACTCCACTAATTCCTTACGCGTAGCATCAGACCACCGGCGTGCCCCACCATGTCAGACGCGGCAGTGGACACCAGCTCCGAGATCACCACCAAGGACTTGAAGGAGAAGAAGGAAGTTGTGGAGGAGGCAGAGAATGGAAGAGACGCACCTGCCAATGGGAACGCTCAAAATGAGGAAAATGGGGAGCAGGAGGCTGACAATGAGGTAGATGAAGAAGAGGAAGAAGGTGGGGAGGAAGAGGAGGAGGAAGAAGAAGGTGATGGTGAGGAAGAAGATGGAGATGAAGATGAGGAAGCTGAGGCTCCTACGGGCAAGCGGGTAGCTGAGGATGATGAGGATGATGATGTTGAGACCAAGAAGCAGAAGAAGACTGATGAGGATGACTAGACAGCAAAAGGAAAAGCTAACCTTACGCACCGTGACCTATTCACCCTCCACTTCCCGTCTCAGAATTTAAACGTGGTCACCTTCGAGTAGAGAAGCAGGCCCCCGCCCGCCCACTGCGGGCAGTGCCACCCACACATGACATGCGCTCTTCACCACCCCACCAAAACCACAACATGAATTGGCAACATGGGAGGAGAAAAGAACCAGAACTTCCCAGGCCCTGCTTTTTTTCTTAAAAATACTTTAAAAGGAAAATTTGTTTGTATTTTTTTATTTACATTTTATATTTTTGTACATATTGTTAGGGGTCAGCCATTTTTAATGATAACGGGTGACCAAACCAGCCTTCAGAGCGTTTTCTGTCCTACTTCAGACTTTACTTGTGGTGTGACCATGTTCATTATACTCTCAAAGGAGAAAAAAAACCTTGTAAAAAAAAACAAAAACAACAACAAAAAAAACAATCTTGGGCTGGAGAGATGGCTCAGTGGTTAAGAGCACCGACTGCTCTTCCCGAGGTCCTGAGTTCAAATCCCAGCAACCACATGGTGGCTCACAACCATCTGTAATGAGATCTGATGCCCTTGTCTGGTGTGTCTAAAGGCAGCTACAGTGTACTCATAATAAATAAATAAATAAATAAATAAATAAATAAATAAATAAAATATTTAAAAAAAAATCTTATTCTGAGCATTCCAGTAACTTTTTTTGTGTATGTACCTAGCTGTACTATAAGTAGTTGGTTTGTATGAGATGGTTAAAAAGGCCAAAGATAAAAAGATTTTTTTTCCTTTAAAAAAAAAAAAAAACTCTCATTTAAAAGGCTAGGTTCAGGAGTTGGGGATTTAGCTCAGTGGTAGAGCGCTTGCCTAGCAAGCGCAAGGCCCTGGGTTCGGTCCCCAGCTCCGGAAAAAAAAAAAAAAAAGAGGCTAGGTTCAGCTAAGTAACAGAACATCTGCCTACCGGGTTCAAGTCCCTCAATTCAACACCAGGAGGAGGAAAAAAAGCCACCAGTATTTGAATATTATTTAAATGGATCCTTCTATATACTTTGTGTCCATTCTTGGCAAAAGTCTTCAGGCATCACACTCACCCCAGAAGGCTGTATTTCATTGGCTACACCAAGAAACTCCCAGAAACAGAAGGAAGAGATGAGGCTTGTATACATGCTCCATGATGCAAAAGTTTGAAAGCATCAGTCCAGCAGGATTTAAGAGAAGGCGGTGTGAATGAAGAATGAATGGATGGATGGATGGATGGATCAATGGATGAAGAGCGTGTGATTGAACAAACCAAAGTGCCGGCTTTGCCTCTTGGTAATGACAGTCACCAGCCTAGGACTTGATTTTCGAGCTGCAAAGAAGGAACAATATCGCACAGGATTACATGGATTAGTCATTGACGATGCAGTGAAAGTTCGGTTTAAAAGATTACACAAATCTAATCATTAGCGCCTTCAGCTTGAAGAACTGCATGATCCTAACTGATCCCCCTTTCTTCAGCCTCACCCCACAGTCTGCAGTATATCTGCCATGTGCCCTGCTTCCATCAGCAAACTACTCCCTGTGCCCCTCCTTGGCACAGATCTGTTTCAAATACCCCGTTCTTTTTTTTGTCCAAATTATTCTTCACATTAAAACCCTGGGACTGGGGTTGGGGATTTAGCTCAGTGGTAGAGCGCTTGCCTAGGAAGCGCAAGGCCCTGGGTTCGGTCCCCAGCTCCGGAAAAAAAAGAACCAAAAAAAAAAAAAACAAAAACAAAAAACAAAAAAAACCCTGGGACAAGGTCCAATGTAGCAGCACATGCCTTTAATCCCAGCACTTAGAAAGTGGAGGCAGGTAGATCTTTGTGAGTTCAAGGCCAGTTTGGTCTACATAGTGATACCCTATCTTGAAAACAATAAAATTAATAACAATAATAATAATAATAATAATAATAATAATAATAAAAACAACTTTGGGACACCTTTGTCTTACTTAGTCACAAGAAACAAATTACCAGGTTACACCAGGTTCTAGTGGAGTCTAAAACCAACCCATCAAGGCTGTACAGTTCCAAAGCCAGGCTGTTAAAGACTGAAGTTTCCAGATTGAAAAGTGAACCTAACTTGAGATCCCTCCAGGCCGGTCGTCATATCAGAACTCCCAGCTTATGGAGAGTTAGAATGCTGCAAATTCAAAGCCAAATGATCCTGGGCTATCTTCAATCCCTTTATACAGACCTTCCTTGCCCACATCTGTATCTACCTAACATCTTTTCAACTAGCAGTCCAAAAAAACCATAAACCCTTTAAAATATATGAATTTAGCAAACCGGTAGCTTCCTAAATAAAAAGCAGAGACCATCTAACACCTGTAACACGGCCTCCTGCCGTGCTGTAATCTGCCTGCCTGGGGTTCCCATCAACCTGCCTGAAAGGTGTCTTTATAACTTTCTTTTGTTTCGTGGCCATAAAAATTTCATGAACTATAAAAACTTCATGAAACTACCTTCCTGTTAGAACATGTTTTCCAAGGCAACCGAAGTCCATGTTCCTAGACCATGGTGGTTCATAGTTGGCTCGAGAAAAACACCCGAGGCGGAAGCTATATTGCGCACCGACACGGGATCGGGCAGACTTGATCCACAGAAGACAGAAAAGGCTACACGAATAGACAAACCCAAAGAGGAAGCCGGAAGTCAGAGCAGCGTCGGTGACTGAGGCAGGGGTCAGGTAGGAATGTAAGCCACCTGCCGCAACAGGAATGGGCCCATTAAATATGCTGCCCAGACAAACTCGAAACCCCAGTGACTTAATACGACAGGGCTTTTGTGCTTACTAATGCAACGGCATCGCAAGCAGGTCTGCTTGATCCTGCAGGGAAACCATCTCAATTCACTTCCCGCTGAGGCCTTTGGGTTTGCGGAAGGGAGTGAACCATAGGCCTTGCAGATCTGCAAGAACATGGAGTTTACTAATGAAATATGTCCGTCTTGCTCGAAGTCTACCATTCAAAACTAGTCAAATGCCAGGTGCCCCCTCACTGCTCTTGCAACTAGGCTTCACCTAATATAGACGGAGTCAAATCCAAGGATGTCACCCACACCCCCACACCCCCACACCCCCACACCCCCACACCCCCACACCCCCACACCCCCACACCTCCACACCCCCACACCCCCACACCCACACACAAGCACTCTCCCATCAAGAAGTGAGTATAGGGATTGGGGATTTAGCTCAGTGGTAGAGCACTTGCCTAGCAAGCTCAAGGCCCTGGGTTCGGTCCCCAGCTCCGGAAAAAAAAGAAAAAAAGAAGTGAGTATAGTTCGGATGGCGTCCCTCACCTTTGATCCCAGCACTCTGGAGGCAAAGGCAGGCACATCTCCAGTTCAAGGCCACCCTAGTCTGTATAGTGAATCAGGACAGGGCTACTTAGTGAGCACTGTCTTAAAAACACACAAAGAAAGGAAAATTGAGGTTCCATTCCTAGCACCCAGAAGGGGCTCACAACTCCTGACCTCCAAGGGCTCCTGCACACATGTGGCGTGCAACATACACCGGGACGCACACACATACACATAAAACAAAAGCATAAATATCCGTTTAAACCATGTGATAAGAGTCTAAAGAGATGGCTCAGGGGTTAAGAGCTCTGGCTGGTCCTCAGAGGTCCTGAGTTCAATTCCCGGCAACCACATGGTGGCTCACAACCATCTGTAATGAGACCCAATGCCCTCTTCTGGGGTGCATAAAAAGAACACTCACAAATATAAAATAAAGAAATCTCTCTTTTTTTTTTTTTAATGTAGTAAACAGAAATGATGAGAGGGCATTGCTTTGGCCTGAGTTCATTGTGGGGCCCAAAGTAAACCAGACCAAAGCAAAAAGAAAAATCTGCTTAATCAGACTGAAAGGTTAAGGAAGCAGATAGAGCCCCAACACAGACGTTTTTCTCACAAACAAGAGATTCCAGTCTCTTGAGTCATCACGGTGAGGAAGTCCCTTCTACTTTAATTCTTTCAGGAGGGAAAAATAAAATAAAACCTGTAACCTCACACTACCAAGCAAATCTCCCCAGCCCCATATTGGTCTATTTCCTTATCACTCTCTCAAAACCCAGTTTTGCTCCTGACCAACAGGAGCTATCCTTCCGTCCTGCAGAATGAAGGCTGCCACCATTCATGAGTCCCTAACAAAAACCAACTAGAGGCTTTTCCATCCCTCCCTGGATGGAACAAGGAGCAAACATCTAGTTATACATCTAATTGGCCCCGGGGTAGCCTAGAGCTTTGCACCTGCAAAGTGCGTAGGCTCCTACCACTGAGCCACACGCCCCACCTCAGAAACTGCTCTAGAAAGACAGAAGAAGTTGCCTCTCCCCAGCCCCACAATGAAAGTCACAACAAGAAGGAAAGTTTCATTTACAGGAGTGTCTCCTCTCTGCACCAGGAAGGGGAGGGTAACTAAACTTCAGACTCCTGTCAACAGAAAAGTACTGGTCTAAATCTGCAAAACAAACTTTACCCTAACTCACCGGCTTGTCCTGGCTCTCTCACGGGCACCTCCTTTGTTTCTCCCAAAGATGGTATTTTAAAAACCTGAATCCAAAGCCTCCTGTTTGAAAGGTACTCTGGCTGTTCGCCACCTACCCGTCAAATATAAAACACGGCTCCCCTTTCACCCATGGTTTTATCTTCTAAGGTTTCAGTTAGCTCTGTTAAACTGCAGCGCAAAAATATGGAATGAGGGGGGCTGGGGATTTAGCTCAGTGGTAGAGCGCTTACCTAGGAAGCGCAAGGCCCTGGGTTCGGTCCCCAGCTCCGAAGGAAAAAAAAAAAAAGTCTAAAAAAAATATGGAATGAAAACGTCTAGAAACTTAAAAAGAATTATGTCGTCAAGTCTCATGCTGTTGTGGGTAGCATGACAAAAACCTCATACTACCCTGCTGGTCTGCTCTGGGACCCAAAGCATCATGTAACTCCCTTAGTCATTGTTAAGACTGTCAGAGCAGAAACAGTGTTACTATGGAGAAATAACAATGTATAGACATGCATAGAGTCCAATATTGTTACCCAAAACACATGAGTCTGCTCACCTGGAAAGCCAATACTCAGGAGGCAAGAGCTAGCAGATAGGAAATCAGGTTTATTTGAGGACTGGCATACACAGCAGATGGGGTAGGCCAGCATTCCCCAAAAGGACCATCTCAGGAAACCCAGGTACCAGAAAGGAACTCAAACATAGGGAGGTGTGTACGGCATGGGCAAAAGGCCCTTCGCTAAATGGTCTCTTTCGTCATCTATGGTATACATTTTCTTTTCTTCTATTGTTTTTCTTTCTTTGGGGCGGGGGTAGTTGAGACAGGGCTTCTTTGTGTAGTCCTGGCTGTCCTGGAACTCCCTCTCTGTAGATCAGGTTGGCCTCTCAAAGATCAGCCACCCAAGTGCTGGGATTAAAGGCACGTGCCACCACTGCCCAGTCTTCTCTATGGAACATCATAATTGACTTCAAATTGACTTCAACTTCCTAGGGCTTTTTCCTGTCTCTCGTGTGTGTGTGTGTGTGTGTGTGTGTGTGTGTGTGTGTGTGTGTGTGTGTGTGTGTGTGTATTAGAATTTATGTGGGTGGGTCTTTTGCCTGCATGCATATATGCAAACCACGGAGGCTAGAAGAGAACATCAGATTCCTTGGAAATAGAATTACGGTTACAGACAGTTGTGAGCTGCTCTGTAGATGCTGGAAATCAAACCCTGGTCCTTTGGAAGAGCAGCCAGGGCTCAGGACCACCGAGCCATGTCTCTAGCCCCCTAGCCAACTACTAGATCAACTTACTTTCCCTGAGCTTCTTCAGTGTCTGTGTGTGGGAGTCTATTACTGGGACTCCTCACACTGCTGCTGGATGCACCCAGAGACCTTGGGGCAGGGAGTGGACTTAAGCCTAAGTTCTCAAGAAGCATGCACTCCTCCACGAGTCATAGCCATTCAGGTAGATGTGGCCCTCCACCAGCTCCAGAAACCTTTACTGATTACAATGCAGGATTATCCACAGAAACTTGTACAGAATGTCAGCAGAGAGTTTTCTAGTCTTTGATCATCAAATTTCAATATGAAGAAAGAATTTTTTTAAAAAAAAGAAAAAAGAAAAGAAAAGAAATATATAGTTTATCTCTATTGTCCAAACTAGAACAGCTCATCTTTCTGTCCCCTTCTTCTGAGTGCTGGGGTTCATGGCAGGCACCTACGTACCTGGCTTTCATTCTCCTTTTATTTAATAAGTGTATACCCCCAAATCATAAATATTTTCATGTTTCTACATGTTATCCATAATTATTATTCAATAATTGGCTAAAACCCCATCGGTCTACACATCCTGGTTTAACAATCCACTTATTGTAAAGAGCTTGGTCTCCTTCCAGCTTGTTACTTTGCAAATCACGCTACAATGAATGTCTTTCACATGTATCTGTATGTGTTCTTTTGCCTTGTTTAATTGTTTCCTTGGGGCTTGTTCCCATGAGAGACAGGACTGGATTTCAGGGTGTGAACGATTTTATGGCCACCAAAACATACTGCTCTAATGGGTCCCCAAAAGGTTGTGACTACTGACTAGCCCACTCACACAGAGTCCCCCAAAACCTAACACCTTCAAGATAAAAGTGTCTTGTTGCCTGTTTTGGTTTAGGTTTTTTGGTTTTTTGTTTGAGTTGCGATGGGTGAAGGTTAGTGATGTAGTTTTGAGGACTTTTTAATTGTTGTTTTGTTGAATGTTAACACAGGAAAAAGTGGATTCTCAGTTGAAATGCCACTTGCAACTTTCTGTTTGCTGTCTTTCTGCATTTACTAAAGAGAGGTAGGACTCAGGTACACCTGACATGGGGCAATTCCGAAAGCCACTCTGCCACAGAGCCCTCAACTGCTACACCAACCCAACCTAGTAAGGGATTTTTTGTTTGTTTGTTTGTTTGTTTGTTTGTTTGTTTGTTTTATAGATGGTTGTAAGCCACCATGTAGTTGCTGGGAATGGAACTCAGGACCTCAGGAAGAGCAGTCAGTGCTCTTAACCACTGAGCCATCCCTCCAACCCCTAGTAAAGGTTTTGTTTTGTTGTTTCAAGACAGGGTTTCTTTGTGTAGCTGTGGCTGTCCAGGCTGGCCTCGAAGTCACAGAGACCCTCCTGCCTCTGCCTCCTGAGTGCTGGAATTAAAGGTGCATGCTGCCATGACCCTGCGTAAATAATTTTAAAACTACCATACGGCTATAAAAAACAGTAGAAACAGACACGCACATGCAGCTCATTAAAAATCCATTAACCAGGGGTTGGGGATTTAGCTCAGTGGTAGAGCGCTTGCCTAGCAAGCGCAAGGCCCTGGGTTCGGTCCCCAGCTCAAAAAATCCATTAACCATTTTTAATTTTTTATTTAATATTTAATTTAATTTAATTATTTAATTTATTTTATTTTGTTTAATATTTTGGCCTGCCAGTACGCACATGGACCTTGTGCCTGTAGTACCTGCAGAGGCCAGAAGAGGGCATCAGATCCCCTGGAACTGCAGTAACATGGAGCCACCATGAGAGTACCCAAGAACAGCAAGTGTTCACCATCTCTAAATCCCCCAAACTAAGTGGTTTAAATCGCAGACATTTAGGAGCTGGCTCGGTGGCTCAGTGGGTAAAGCTCAGAAAGCTTGACTACCCTAGTTCCAACCCCAGAGCCCAAGTAAAGGGTCCACAAAGTTGTCTCTTCTGCTAGTACCTGTAAGTATTCCCGAGTGTTTGAACACTACACACACACACACACACACACACACACACACAAATAATTTTTTAAAAGATAGTTTAAGGCCTGAGTCACAGAAAATCCTTCCTCAAAACAAACAAACCCAATACTCCAGAGGTAGAGATCTCCGTGAGTTCAAAGCTAACCAGAGAGAGAGAGAAAAAACAAGATATTTGGGGGGAGGGGGGTTTCCTCTTTACAGCAGCTTCCTAAAGCACGTTCACAATCTCAACATCGTTTTTAAAAACTCGTCTTGGTAGGTGTGCCTGTGTGCACATGCGTGTCCAAATCACAGCCCACCTTTGTGGAGTCAGCTCTCTGTTTCCGCCTGCTTATGGGGTCTGAGGATCAAAGACAGATGCTCATGACCCGTGAGCCATCTCGAAGTCCCTAAGTAAGGTTTCTCATAATCCCTTTTCTCTGTTTCTCCTCCTCGTCCACAGATAATTTGCCATCAGCCCTACCTGGCTGGCAGTGTTGCCTCAGCCCTCCCATGCCTTACTCCACCCTGCAACACTCAAGGCCCTGCCTTGCCTGAATTTCGTAAACTTCTTTTCCGGTTCAGACCTCTCTCTTCTCTGTACCTCAGAACCGGTCTGTCCGGGATCTACTCTCAGGTGGTAGATTGAAGATCTCAGAAATGCTGGTGGAGCTGGCAAAGACTGGGTGCACCGTGTGACTGGTAGAATAACAGTACCGCCCTTACACGCACACACACACACGAACACGCACGTACACACGCGCACGCAGGCAAGCGCACACACCTCACGCAGTACCCCAGCACACGGCTGCATGACTTTTCCAGCTCAGACCCAAGACTCCCTCTGTACTGTTTCATCTGAGCTAACAGGTGAGGCCAACACACAAAGGTTAGAATCTGCAAGTGAAAAAAGGACAAAACTCTCAAGAGTGGATCCCCTCTGCTATGTCCAAACCAACGGGGTGCTTGGCTGGACCCTCAAGTTTTTGTGTTCATTCATCACCCATTGGGCCATTGTGGAGGCAAATTGGAGGAGACCTCAGGAATCGCTATGAGAAGTAAGGCCAGAGCGACCCTCAAGTTCACTTTCAGGGAGGTCACATCTGGATGCTTCCTCTGGGACAGTGTGCAGCTGCTGCCCCTGCCCCTGCATCTCTCCCCAGGGAGGGGAGTGGTCAGAAACCCCTGCAGAAAAGAATTTGTGTTTTAGCTCAAGGTTAGCACCCTTTTGATCTAGGCAGGAAGAGAGGAATGGAAAAAAGGGGGGGGGGGGGGTTGGGGATTTAGCTCAGTGGTAGAGCGCTTGCCTAGCGAGCGAGCACAAGGCCCTGGGTTCGGTCCCCAGCTCCGGGGGAAAAAAAAGAAAAGAAAAGAAAAGTAGCCAGCTGCTTCCCAGGTGCGAACTGGGGTGGAATGTACGTCCGTCCGTCCGTCCGTCCGTCAGCTTCCTCTCCTACAAACGCCAAGAGCCAGACCAACAATACTCTTTCTGAGGCCGACAGCAAGCAAGTGCTTCCTTAACCGGTCTGTGGCTATCATCGAGACATATGAATACCAATGGGTGACATCTTTTGACAGGAATAGCGTGGTTAAATAGCCAGTAACCCCTTTTACAAGTCACTTGGCCTTTGTTTGGTTACACCCTTTGACAGAGAGCTTTCCTAGTACAGATGAAGCTGTAGACACCCAGCCATGGAGAATCCTGTTTCACAAGCTAAGATGGCAACCTAAAGACAGAAAGAACTACGCATCTCTAGTTCCCCCACTTAGAAGGAGGAAGTCAGGAGGATCAGGAGTTCAAGACCCTCCTAAGCTGTATAGCAATTTTAAGCCTAGTGTAGGCTAAATAAGGCATTGCTTAGGGAGAAGGAGAGAGAGGAAGAGACAGAGGGAGGAAGGGAAGAGAGGGAAGAAGAAAGGGTGGGAGTGAGGGCTGTTGTACAACCTTAAGAAGACCAATATTGAAGCTAGAAAAGGATTGGCCTCAGCTTTATGGCATTTTACCCCCTAACCATTAAACCACCCTGTCTCCCAGTCCCCACTATTCACACACTTACACAGGAGAATCTCATGTTATAAAAACTTCAACACTATTCACTAGTACTGTGGAACTGCTTGTCGAGGGCCTTTCTAAAGGACAGAACCTGAAGTGAGGGTTGGGATGCAGATGAGATGGTCAGTCCATTTATCCCACCAGGGGGCCCAGTGCCCCCCCCAGTTCCAGTCACATGGCCACCCACCTCTTTTATGCAGTGGCCCTCCTTTAGGAGGTAACACAAACCAGAAACTCTCTTCCTGCGTCGTTGGCCTCTGGCTAGAACATCTGGAAGCCACTTTGGGGTCCCTGACCTAATTGACCAATTTCTCTCTCCTGATCTCATCAGAGGCCCAAGGATCACAGTCTCAAAAGCAAAAGGAAAAGCAAATTTAGACCAAGCATGGTGGTGCACGCTTGTGATCCCAGCATTCAGGAAGCAGAGGCAGGTGGATTTCTGTGAGTTTGAACCAGCCTGGTCTACAGAGTGAGTTCCGGGACAGACAGGGCTACAGGGAGAAAACTTGTCTCAAAAAGAAAAAGGAAAAAAAAAAATCTAAAAATATCTCCTGTTTCCGTTTAAATTGTTCACAGCGGACCTGGGACGAGCCATGACCTGAATGAAATTTAAGGATGACAGGCAGAATATGTAAATATATAAGCCCAAGACCTGTACAAACTGGATTTTTTTCTTTTATTCCAGGATGGCTTCTTTTTGTACATTAGGCAAAACCATGCACCTGATATTATTAAAGGACTTTTCCCTTTATTGATCTCTAAGTGGGCAGCATGATCTTTCATTGGGAAGACATATTAATTCCAAAACATAAAGAGATAATGCTTTTCTTCAGCTAGACATCTCAAGCGACAAGGATATTAAAAACCACAAGCTTCTCTCACTGAAGGCCAGCATGCTTGTGACTTTAATAATTTAATAGGATTACTATCGGCACTCCTTCCTCATCATGAGTCCCAGCAATGTACCTCGTGAAATAGCGCTTCTATTCTCACAAACTTCCGTTCTTTTGTTTTAGATTCATTTATTTTATGTGTTTGGGTATCTGCCTACCTGTGTATCTATGCCCTGCGAGTGTGCCTGGCACTCTGAGAGGGCATGAGATCCCCCTGGAATTGCGAGCGAGTTTTAATTATGGGCAGCTGTCAGCATCCATTTGGGAGCTTGTCATACATAGAACCTGGGTCTTCTTCAAGAACAACGAGTACTCTTTTTTTTTTTAATTTAGAGAATACTTTATTAGTTTTTGTAATCAAACCCACGTATATAAGACCTTACATATTTAATACAGTGTGTTACCCCTGTACAAATGGAAAAAACTTAAGTTCAACATTTCTAGACCAATATGGCTGTTAATTTCTGTACAGTGCCAACTCAACACAGTAAACGGGGATACTTTTTTCCAAAGTTGACAGCACAGGTAAAGTTTCAAAAAATTCAAATTATATATCTGTATATATATATTTATATTTATATAAAAAGACCAATAATAGCAGTGTTATGCATCAACAGCAGCAACAGCTTTTCCAGGTTCTGCAGTCATCTGAACAAAACTGTAGAGACATCCAGCATACTCCATTAAAAAAAAAAAAAAGTAAAAAAACAAAACCCGAGAAAACAGCACAGTTCTGTTACTCTTGTGGTACCTGGCACCATTTTTTTTTTAAATTAGCTTCTCAATCATCATCTGGAAAGAAAACATTCTGAGCAACATCATTAAAAACAGCTCTGATAAAGCACGGTCACTACTACGTATCATAAAGCAGGTACAAGCTATTTTACATCCACAGAGGTATGATACAGTACTGTCCTACATCTATAATACTAGAGGATACAATTTAAAAGGCATTATTTGAGACTTGATTCTACTTTTCCAGCAGAGGGCCCAAAGGATGGTGTGACACAGCTTTGTAAAGAAACATACTCTAGACAGGATTTCCTTTCACTAGTGGCACAGTTCTAAGGATTCATTCTCTCCATGAATGTCAGCTAAAACAACAACGAGTACTCTTAACGCTGAGCCAGCTCCCCAGCTCCTCATTTGATTTTAAAAGTTTACTTCATCTTTAAACCTTGTTAATTGCATCCTTTGAGCAACGTAACTTACAAAGTCATTATGAAGACTTTCTCTTGGAAACCCACACCCATACTTGGGTGTGTGCTGTCCTTTCCCTGTGCGGGTCTCTTTAAATACCCACGCTTCTATCTGAAGTATGTTCCATCTCTTATCTCTACTTAATAAACTCCATGACTCTTTTTCTCTCTGACTTGCCCTGGAACTCCTGTCTGTACTGTAGCCAAGGATCCGCCTTTACCTGAGTTAGGTCCCTAAGCAGTAAACTCCTCAGGCTCTTGACATCAGAACTAGGCCACATCTCCCCACCACAATGGGTAGTTATGCACTTACGTGTTTCACACTGAGCCTCCTCCCAGCCCCATTTCCCTGGATCTGGATAGCCAACAACTTGTACAGATGCTGCCCAGAGGGACTAAAGATCTAGTAGCTCCATTGGTAGAGGGCTAACCCATGTGTTTTATGCAAAGCCCTGGGTTTGATCCCCAGCCGCACACAAAACTGCAAGTGGTGAACTAAAACTACAGTCCTACTTTGTAGGAAGACGACACGGGAGGATCAGAAGTTCATGGTTATTCTCAGTGCATAAAGTATTTGAGATCAGCCTGGGGCATGTGAGACCCTTTCTTAAAATTTAACACACACAGGAAGGAAGGAAGGAAAGAAGGAAGGAAGGAAGAGAGGGAGGGCAGGGAAGCAGGAAGGGAGGGAGGGCAGGGAGGGAGGGAGGGGAAGAAGAAGAAAAGAAAGAAAATTCTTCCCAAGACATCTAAAAGCAGTGTGTGTGTTTTCAGCTGTTGTGATACAAGTTATCCATTTTTTTTTTTCAAGTCATCGAGGTAGTACTGCCTTACTACCAATAAACACAGTGATACAGATGCCTTGGGGAGACAGCTCAATCTGTAAAGTGCTTGGGGACCCAAGTCTAAACCCCAGAATCTAGGTTAAAAAACAAACAAACAAACAAACAAACAAACTGGACATGATTATGTTTGCAATCCCAGCATCAGAGAAGAGGGACCTGTGACCCCCTAGGGCTCACCGGCTGGCCAGCCTAACATAACCCTTGCATTCCAGGTCCCAATGAGATACCCTGTCTCAAAACACAACATAAACATTTCCTGAGCAACATCACCAGAGGTTACCCTCTACGTGCACACGCACACAAAAGACTTATTGACCAGACTCTTATATGGCTTCTAGCAAGTTAAGGCATGTCCCTGGGCTGGCCCTCAATGATGTCGTAAAATGCCTGCCTGTGAAGTCTCAGTGCTGCCAAGAAACCTGACTGTTTATTCTAGCCAAAACCTGCTAATAAACACACACACACACACACACACACACACACACACACACACACACACACACACACTCTGGACTACCTTCTCCAGAACCTCAACACCATCTCTTTGGAACACTAACATTCAAGTTCAAGGAAAATACTCTTACTGTAGCTCCCAGCCAGTGAGGCACCCCTGGCTGAAACGCTATGTGTTGGCTTCTAACTCCAACACCAGTGTTTCCTAAACCTGAAGGTAAGCCAGGTGTGGTGTCTCACACCCACAATCCCTGCTATCAGGAAAGAAATTAAGGTAGGATTGCTATGACTTTGGGGCCAGCCTAGACCACCACATGAATTTCAAGCCAGCCTGGGCTACATTGTGTGTGAGGTATTATCTTAAAAATTTTTTATTTATTAAAAAAAAATGTTCATTTTTCACCAAGATAGGGTCAATTCACAAACCCAGAGAGCCTAGTCACATGGTTCAATTCCCTTTAATGTATCATAGTTTAAATATGACCAATACCATTTTATGACCGTTACTGAAGAGATATTAAAGACACACTACTCACTCCAGATAGAGAAACTGACAGAACAAAGATGGGATTCTGTCTGAGTCCAGTGTGGTGAAGCAGGGAGTTTATTGGTGCTCCTTATAGGCTCACAGATGACTCAAAGGAAGCACTAAAGTCTGCCGGTGGTGGTGGTGCATACATGGAGGCAGAGGTTGATGGATCTCTGAGTTTGGGCAACCTCATCTAGTGCGTTCCAAGACAGTCAGGGCTACACAGAGAAACCCTATCTTGGAAAACAAATAAATAAAATAAAAATTTAAAAAGTGCTATTTTTATCATGAGAGACCCAACTTCCTTTTCTTTCCTTTCCTTTGTTGGAGATTAGTTCTTTTTTCTTCTTAAGATTTATTCATTTATTATATATAAGTACACTGTAACTGTCTTCAGACACACCAGAAGAGGGCATCAGATCTCATTACAGATGGTTGTGAGCCACCGTGTGATTGCTGGGATTTGAACTCAGGACCCTCTGGAAGAGTAGTCAGTGCTCTTAACCACTGAGCCATCTCTCCAGCCTGGAGATTGGTTCTAATGCTTTGGTTCAATCAGGAATCTGTGTGTCCAAATGCTAAAGGTCCTTGTCCCCAATTGATTTTTGATCGGTCAATAAAGATGCAAGCGGCCAATGGCCAGACAAAGGGATATGGGGTGGGACCCTTACTGTTTCATGGGCTAGGACGCAGGATAGAAAAGGAGGGGGAAAAAAATCACCATGACAGGGGGCAGTGGGGGGGGGGAGACACAGAGGGACTCAGGAGCTACAGGAGATCAAGCCAAGGAACCACGTAAGAATTTGGGTAAGTGCCCACTGGCCACTTCCCAAATTGGGCCTGGGATAGCAGAGGCAGGTTTAGGAATGCCCAGCTTTGAGGTAGCCAAGGCATTTTAAAATTAACGTGTGTGTGTGTGTGTGTGTGTGTGTGTGTGTGTGTGTGTGTGTGTGTGTGTCGTCCATTTGAGAATCCAGATAGCTCCTAGGAGGCTGCGTGCACTCACGATCCACCAGGAGCCATATTGGTGTAGCGAAAACTCACCACTACATTCCTTTCCTCTCCTTTCTTTTTCTTTCCTGTATACCTTTCCATCTCCTGTGATCTCTAGCACCTTCTAAGGCTGTGTTCATCTGGCGCAGATGGGAGGAGGCAGACAGGAGCTCAGATTAGAACCTCAAGCTGGGTTCTCTTTGAGAACAGAGAGAGGGGTAGAGAGCGAGGTCTGAAAGGTTTTAAACCAAGTCTAGGAATTAGCATATGACCCTTTGAACCAGTCCAAAGAAAACTGAGCCCTCAACCCAAACTCACCTTTCATACCAGATAGAGCATATACCAGAAACCCGCCATATGCAGGTGACCCAGAAAGCAACCACTTTATGAAAAAACCAGAGTCGAGATCCTTTATGCATGTGCCTGTACAAAGTTTGCTTCCTATGGAAGGGACTTCTTGTCAAGAGCTCGTTTGAAAGTTTTAGCAAGAGAGTGCAGCTAATAGGATACTCTTCCACCTCCGTGGAGAAGATCCGTGAGCTTCAAGGGAAAAGAACAAGGAAGTGATGGAGGACAGGGACACCTGCCTAGCCAACCAGGTCAATAAATCAACCCTGGAAATCACCTAGATGACAGCTGTCCCAGCCAGGTTACGCTGAGAAGTGCCAACAAAGAGATCATCAGTGTTCGCACTGGAAAGCTCTGGAGGGCTTCTGGGGAAGCCAACGGCAGACCTTGCGGAGTGGCTCGCTGAGGGAGAAACCGAGAGAGAACAGTCTCCTATTTCCAGTAGGTCTTGAAGGCCGGAGTCACAGGTCTCTGATGGTTGACGCAGGAATGAGTCACCCTGCTTGCACTCAGTTGGGTCCTGGAGGCTGGCTCCCTCGGGGGAGGACATCCTATGAGTCTTATCTCTGAGAAGTCTTGAAGAAGCAGCTGGTGGTGGGGCCAGCCCCGCTACCGTGTGAGAGAGAGACACTGTCTGAAAAGAAAAGTAAGTTAAAAGAAAAGAGCTCAGGCAAAGGCAGGAAAAAAGGAAACTTTTCTAATTTGTTTGTATAGATTATCCTTGTCGGTTGTTTTGTTTTGTTTACAGTGTTTATTAAACAGATATCCTGTGTTTTGAGCTTTTTAAACTAGTTTCTAGCATGATGCAGTGATGTTGCAGTCAAATACTTTTGTGAATACGTATATTCGTATTGTTAGAGATATATCCTCAGGGTAAATGGCGTCGGGGTGCCAGGTCACAGGCTGAATCATAGGTAGATGTGCTACGATATTGCCAAACTGTTCTCTACCAAAGTTATACATTTTTGTGTTCCTTCCAAAACTGTGTAAGAGTGCTCGTTTCTCATAACCTTGCCAATTGAGTCTGCTGTCAAGCTTCTGAGTCCTTGCCAATCAGATAGGCCAAGCTATTTTTAATTCTTCGTGCAAATTTATCTCCCAAATCCTGCAGGTAACTTAACATCACAGTTTGGAAGTGGCGAGCCCGGGGGGGGGGGGGGGGGGGGGGGGAGTCTAGCGCCACCTGGTGGCGTCATAATAATTGCACTAAAACTTTCTCGTGTTTTAGCGTGTTCAATTTGAAGAAATGTCAAATAACTAGTGATATCTGGGTTGGGGGTGTGACTCAGTACTTGACTAAAGTAAGTTCAAAGCCCCGTCCCCAGCACTGTAATCCTGGCACTCAGAAGGTGGAGCAAGGAGGAACAGTAGGTAGAAGCCAGACTTGGTTATGCAGGGAGTTGGAAGCCAGCCGGGGATACACGAAACCCTATATAAGCAAGCAAACAAAAAGTAATGTCAGACATACGGAAACTTTTATCCCAGTGATTATAGAAATAAAAACGTAAGGGGTATAAACACTCACATCAACCCTCTAATTTCGAGGAAGAATCCAGGGAAGGAGAGGATGGGGCTGATGGTAAAAGATTCAGGCCGCAGACAGAAGTGAACAGCGTTTTATAGGCTATTGGAGTTGTCTGAGGTCTGGAAGGTTTTGTTAGTCATAAGGGTGCTATTTTTAATACCTGGGTGTGGTGTGCCTGCCTATCCCAGCAGTCGTGGGCTACTGTGGGCTAGAGGGAGAGATACTGGCTCACAAAAAACAAAGCTAAACTCAACTATACTAAACTCCCTATTTATGGAGACAGGCATGGTGTACACCTTTAATCCCAGAACTTGAGAGTCAGGAGCAGTCAGATTTCTGTGACTTTGAGGCCAGCCTGGTCTGCACAGTGAGTTCCAGGGCAGTCAGAACTACATACGCGGTGAGATCTTGCTTCAAAAATAAATAAATAAATAAATAAATACATACATACATACATACATACATACATACATACATACATACATACTCAAACAATAAAAACAAGCAAAATATCTACTTACGGCTTAAGTTGATTTTTCCACGTAAGATACAGATGCTTGCAAATACCACGGAGACATCCTGCACTTGGGTGGTTTTCCTCTTGTGACAAAGAACCGGGTACATTCCACACGTTGTTGGCAAGGAAGGGAAGATTTGCTTGCTAACTAAGACTGTTTTAAGGGCAGGGGAACCAGTTGACTCTTACCTCCTTGACGATCCTCATTTCTGTACTGGATCTTAGCCCAAAGCGCTTAGGGTCCACATTTCCACTTTATGAGGTTCAGCAAACAAGAGCTCTTGCCAGGTGTGGTGGTCCACACCAGTAACCCCAGCAAGATGGCAGGACCCTTTTTCAGTTGTTACTGTGTTGTGGTTTTTTTTTAAGTTTGTTTTGGTGTCAGTTGGTTTTTGCTTCTTCCAGACAGAGTTTCTCTGTGTAGCCCTAGCAGCCCTGGAACTCACTCTATAGACCAGGCTAGTGTAGAACTCACAGAGATCCTCCTGCCTCTGCCTCCCAAGGGCTGGGATTAAACGTGTGTGCCACCACCAACTGACTCAAGACCCTGTTTTAACAAGGAGGATTAAGAAAGAATACTATAAAAGACACTCTGGGGGTTGGGGATTTAGCTCAGTGGTAGAGCGCTTACCTAGGAAGCGCAAGGCCCTGGGTTCGGTCCCCAGCTCCGAAAAAAAGAACCAAAAAAAAAAAAAAAAAAAAAAAGACACTCTGTGTGCGTGTGTGTGTGTGTGTCTGTGTGTGTCTGTGTGTCTAAGTTCCTGGCAGAGGTCCATGGAGCCTTTAAAATCTCAGGAGACACTGAAAATTGCCCTGATTAAACACACACACACACACACACACACACACACACACACACACATATGCTTGTGCACGCGCACACACAGACATACTCATGCATGCGAGAGATGAAAATAGAAAGACTATTTGGGAAGAGGAAACAGACCAATGTGAGGAGACAAGACAGAAAGGGGTGGATGAATCACTACACACTGTATACACATCAAAAACCCATTATATATAATTAATGTAATAAAAACAATATAATATGAGGGCCAGGCAGGGACTTGACTCCACTCTTCTACTGAAGGCTACAGTTTCAGCGTCTGATACCACCGCCAGCCAGGTTCTATTCCCTCCCACTGCAACCTCCTTCATACTTACTGAATATGCAAAAAGCCAAAATGATAATAATTAAGTCTTAAACTTTTTATTGATCCTATATTTTCAAATCTAGAATGGGAACATTTTATTCCATAAAAACAAAAGACTATCCCAAAGGGTTGAGGAAAGTTATTGCCGATATTTCCCCAAACTGGGTCCCTTTTTCCTCTTGAAGTCATGCCAACTGGACAGTGGAGGAGACTTTTATTGGCCAAGTACAGAAGGGAGAAACTCCACAGTCAAGTTCTTAGGGAATTATCAGGGGGATTTGTTAATTTTAGAGTTTTTAAAAAGATCTACTTATTTATTTTATGTATATGAGTACACTGTCACTGTCTTCAGACACACCAGAAGAGGGCATCAGATGCCATCACAGATGGTTGTGAGCCACCATGTGGTTGCTGGGAATTGAACTCAGGACCTCTGGAAGAGCAGTCGGTGCTCTTAACCTCTGAGCCATCTCTCCAGCCCAAGATCTATTTATTTTTATTGTATTTATGAGTGTTTTGATCCATCTCTCTACCCCAGCTGTTGTTTTGTGTGTGTGAGAGATGCGTAAACGTGTGATGGTCCCCAGAGGCCATGGGAGGACACTGGGCATCTTCCTCTGTCAAACTCCGTCTTATTCCCCAGAGACAGAGTCCTTCAGGAAACAGAGTTAGGCTGACAGCAGGTCTGCAGCCTTCTTGTCTCAGCCCTCTCCAGCACTGAGATTAGAGATCCCATCTGGCTTCGTAGGTGTTCTGGATTCAAATGCAGGTCTTTGTGATTGTTCAGTGAGCATTCTTCCCCACTGAGCCCCCCCCCACACACACACTCCAACCCCGGGGGTTCAGCTGTCAGAAAAGTGTTTTGTTTTGTTTTTTTAATTTTTGTTATTGTTGTTTTGACATTGTTTTTAGACAGGGCCTCTCTGTGTAACAATCCTGGCTGTTCTGGAATTTACTTTGTATACAATACTGACCTCGAACTCAGAGAGATCCACCTGCCTCTACTTCCCAAGGACTGGGATTAAAGGCATGCACCACATCCGACTGATTTTTTTGTTTTGGTTTTAAAACCCAGTGAAAGAAAGAAGGAGCTACGGTGTATCCCTCTTTTAGCTCTTGGGGAACAGAGAGGAAGGAGGTTTGCAAAAACTGATCCATGAAGCTAGTTCAGCTCCAGGTGAGCCAAAGTCACAGTGAGACCCAGTGTAAAAGAAAAAAGGAGGGGAGGGGAGAGGAGGGGAGGGGAGAGGAGGCGAGAGGGTAAAGAGCAGGAGGGAAAAGAGACTGAAGCGGAGTGTTGTCATACACTTGTACTACCAGAATTTAAAAGACAGATCAAGAATTCAAGGTCCTCTTCCGCTACAGTGGGTTCAAAGTCAGTTTGGAGTACATGAGAGACCACATTAATCAACTCATTCAAAAAAAAAAAAGTAGAGATGGCTCAGCGGTTAAAAGCACTGGCTGCTCTTCCACAAGTCCTGTGTTCAATTTCCAGCAACCACCACATGGTGGCTCACAACCATCTGTAATGGGATCTGATGCCCTCTTCTGGTGTGTCTGAAGACAGCGACAGTGTACTCACATAAATAAAATAAATAAATCTTGAGGGGGGACTGCTAGTAACGGGGAGTCATAATCATGTCTTCTAGTAGTAAGTTGAGCTACCCCTCTTTTCTCTGCTTATATAGGGCTTTCCGTTGTTATTATGGCAACTGTCTGCTATCCACTAGGAAGGTTCATATTTTGCATGCAGATAGCAATACATCGTGAGGACAGGCGCTCTCTGGCAGCAGTCTTCTTCGGACCAATCACTTAGTGCTCAGCAAGGTCACCAAAGCAATACTCAATTGACCTTGTAGGGCTGAGTACAACCCAGTAACTGCGGGGAGATTTCACACAAACGCAGGGGTTATGTGGGGTTCCTGTGGGGACGGGGCTTTTCCAGAGTGGCCTAGGATTGGAGGGATTACGTGGTCTGATCCTTAGGGCAAACTCAAGATTGGTTTTTTGGTTTTTTGTTTTTTTTCACATAGGGTGGGATCTGGCCACTCTCCTGCCTCAGGCTAGGAATGGCCATTACAACAGCCAATAGAAAACCCTGGAGCAGGCCTAGCCATTTATCCTCCCTCCCCCAATTGTGAGGCTAGAACAGCAGTTACAGCTATTTAAAATCCTCTGGCCTATTAGGAAAGACAGGGGCGGGGCCTGGCTGCTGGAGCGTCTCACGGAGGTGGGGGGGAGGGGGGCTGGCGGGCTTTGAGAGTTTATAAATATACAAAATTGGGTAATCTCTAGGTTTAGCTGAGAGGTGGAAAGCTAGTAAGGAAGCCACCTAACATTGACCTCTGGCCTCTACATTCATCACGCAAGCACACACCCACATGGACAGACATCCCACGAAAGCAGAACAAGAAAATATCTCGTTATAAGCTCTTTTGACTTCTGTTTTGCAGCAAATGAATTCAAAAGACACACAGAACACAAAGACAGCCATGTTTATTAGTCTCATCAGTGAATGGTCAATGACCAGCAAAAGATCGCTGTGGAGGAAAAATACTCAGGTTGAATAGATCTGCGCACTAACCCTTATTCCTTAGACAGTCTTTATTATTATTGATTGTTGCTATCGTTTTAGACGTGGTCTCATGTAGCCTCGGACTGATCCTCTGGTGAATCCAGTTTTCTGTTAGTGGTTGGTTGGTTTTACAAGGCAGGCTTTCTCTAGGCAGCTCACTGTGGGATTCTCTGTAGATGAGGCTGGCCTCAAACCCAGGGAGATGTGCCTGCCTCTGCCTCCCGAATGCTGGGATGAAAGGGGTGCACCACCACTGTCAGCCTTCAGCCTTCGCTGCTGATCTTCAACTCAGCACTTTTGAAAAAAGAGCTTGAATTCCTAACCTCCCTGCTCCCAGAGTGATGGGTCCCAACTGGCTGCTTTCTTTTGTTCTTAACACACCAGGGATTGAACCCAGGACCTTGGAGTTTACTAGGCGAGTGCTCTTCTGGCGGATCTATATCCCCAGACCTTTATTTCCTTAAGGCCCTTCCTAGCAACCTCATTTACAGACCCACTAGGATTCTCTTAGGGAGTGGACAGTGGGTGTGGTTTTGTTCTTTACCAAAAAGCTGTCTTACTACTAGGCCTATAGTCCCAGCACTCAGGAGTTAAGAGGCAGGAGATAGCCTCAGGTTCCAAGGCCAGACTGGTTTACTGGGAAGTTCCAGGCTTTGTAAGGGATACACAGGGGGATGATGAAAGGGTGTGGGAGTGGGGGAGGGGAAGGAGATGGCTCAGCAGTTAAAAGCACTTTTGCTGCTCCAGCAGAAGACCAGGTCTAATTCCCATAACTGGGCCCACAACCATCTATCTGTCTGGATCTCCAGTTCCAGAGGACCTGACATCCTGTTCTGGCTTTCATGGGTACCAAGCACGCATGTAATGTGCATACACAGTAATTTTTAAAAAGTTAAATTAAGCTTCTCCAGTATATTTATTATGCCTTCTCTGGCACTGACTGTGAAAATCTAGTATCAGGCCTGGTGGTGGTGGTGGCAGTATGCTTTTAATCCCTGTGTTGGGAGGCAGAGGCAGGCAGATCTCGAGTTCATGCACCCTGAGGAAAACTTGTCATCTCACTCCAACAGAGTCCCCTTTCTTCCACTTTCCCAACAGTCAGCCTTACTCTACAGATCCTGCCCACACAGAAACAGCCAAGTTGGTTGATGTTTGAGATGGGGAGCAGTTGGGAGAGAAACATTCATTCTTCGTCTTCTCTCTATAGAAGCTGAAACCCAGCCTCACACTCGCCAGGCAAGGGCTCTCTCTCTCTTCCTGAACTACCCTTAGATGCTGTCCACTTTAGTTAAGTGTTAATGTGACTATAACCATAACACATTGTACATGCCAAACCATCACTGTCTATAGCTTAACAAGAAAATGAGGAAAAAAGACAGGAACAAATGCATCCTTAAGATCCCACTATTTTTTTTTCTTTTCTTTTCTTTTTTCGGAGCTGGGGACCGAACCCAGGGCCTTGTGCTTGCTAGGCAAGCGCCCTACCACTGAGCTAAATCCCCAACTCCAAGATCCCACTATTTTACACCAGATAAAGTCCGTATCACATGCAAACCATATCCCTAGCACTGGCCCATTCTCCATCCCAGAGATAGCAGCCATCTCTAGGTCATTATCATTCATGCGCAAGTCTACGAAAGAAAAGCTAAGTAAAAATACATCTATTTTTTAAATGTAGTATTAGGTGAGGGCTATTAGAGAGTTGGCTCAGTGGCTAAGAGCACCTACTGCGCTTCAGGGGGTCCAAGTCTGGTTCCCAGCATCTGTTGGGCCCTACCTTGGTGTTTCCCTCCCCCCTCGCTGAGCCTCTTCGCCTGCTATAGCAAGAACTTGTTTACACCCTTGGCAGCTGCTCTTAGCCCCAGATTTGGGGCTGGGATTCTCCATGGCACCCTTCCTCCCCACTGAGCCTTCCTGCTTGTTGTTGTTAAGAAGTTGTTTAAGCCCCGGATTGGGCCGGAACTTTCACCACAGACTTTTCCTGTTTTCCTGGTTGGGGATTTTCACCTGCCTTGTTGTTTTTCCACGGCTTTTGCCTCGAATATATAAGGAAATCTCAGGAAAGCCTTGGTGGCACTCACTGAAAACGGGTGACCCGTGTACGTGTTTTCTTTCAATTCCGCAGACCTACGCCCGATATTCACACACTGGCAGCGCAGGCACCAACAAGCATCCACATTGCCTGTTACTCAAGGTCAACGGAAATCCAATGCCCTCTCCTGACACCTGTACACACACACACACACACACACTTTAAATTTTTTTTAATGTATCAAGGAGACATAGGAATGGACAGCCCTAATCTCGAATAACCAGGAAGACTTCAGATGTCTTTGGAGTCCGAGTCGTTTTTTTTTTTTAATTTCCCTTTTCATTTTTAGTTTTTGTTTTGAGAAAAGATCTCATGCAGCCCAAGATGGCCTTAAACTTCCTGTTTATCTGTGGATGACTAGGAACTTGTAACCCTGCTGCGTCTGCCTCTGAAGAAGCGCTGGGATCACAAGCGTGCACAACCACACCTGATTTAACACAATGTTGGCTTCCAGCGAGGCAAGCACTTTACTAACCTTACTTTCTCTCCATCCTGAGTCCCATCTCTTGCTGCATGCAGAACTTCGGGATTTAAACAAAATCAATGTGAAAAATAGATGTTTATTACAAGAATTCGTTTCGACACTGTAAAATGAAACCAGAGGTGGCATTCCCAAAGCATACCATAGGCTGGAGAGGGGAACCCCAAGAGTAACGGACTCTCACATCAAAAGGACCCGAGGGGATTGTTTATCTAGTATACTAGAAGGGCAATGAAATCCCACCCCAGCCCCACCCAACTGAAACAAATCCTTTAACTTTAGAATTTCTCTTTTATTGTCCAATTGGATTTTATTTCCTCTGGAAAACTCTGCCCTTAAGTATTTAATTTCCAAAAGCTGCAAGGAACCCAAATGGAAGAGAGAAATGACCGCCAGACCTATCCAGATTCCTACTTGTCTCAAATATTAAACGGCTGGAGGAACTGTCCTTTAGAAGCCTGAGGGAGGGCCATTATGACCGCCAGGCAGGAGAGTGCGTGGACACTTTCTTCCCCAACTTGACTGAATAGCAGCTTCCCCCCCAGCACAGCACCACCTTTGTCCAAGCAGCAGGAGAACCAGGTTCTGATGTCTAGAAGCTTTGCCTTGAGTTAAGAACGGAGTCCTGAGGACCAGCCATGGATTGCTGGGAAGCAGAACTTTGATGTACTTTGTTTATAAAAAGTAGCCTAGAGTCCCTAAAACATTCCCCCACTTCCGACAAAAAGAAGTTTGTCAAATCAAGTTTTTATTTCCAGCAACATCTGTCAGATATAAACACAACCTTGCCAAAGAGCTAGAAAGCCCTTCTATATAACAATCAATTTCAATATAGAATCTCAATCTCACTCTCTCTCTCTCTCTCTCTCTCTCTCTCTCTCCACACACACACACACACACACACACACACACACACCATCAAAGAGACGAGACTATTAACACACACATCTCCTCGATCCATATAAATCTTACAAGGGTCTGTGCAGTAGTTCCAGCCAAATGAAGTGACTAACAGCCACCAGTTCCAGCCTTTTCTCCTTAGATCGCTTTAAATCTTTCTCACTCCAAGTCTCTTGGGAGTTAACCGAGCTCTCCCACCTTGTTCGGACACGGTGTCAGTTTACTTGTATCCAGGAGAATCCCAGTGGCACATTTTGAGACAAAGAGCAGGCTCCAGAGGCTAGACACCTGAGGTCACCATCAAATGCCTCAGCCCATCTTCCTCCAGTCCCCACTCTAGAGCAACTGGCACTCCGCCCGGGGAGGAAAGCTGGGAAGCTAGGCTCAAAGTCCTTATGGAGAGGCCTTTACAGGCAGGTAGTGGTTTTGGGCTCCTGTCAGCCCAGTCATTATTACTGCCTAGTCTAGGACTCTTGTCCAATCCCACATAGGAATGGGGAATGAAAACTTTGTAACTAGTCTCAGGCCACGCAATGGTGGTAAGGAAAGGAGGGAGGGCGGGAAAGAGGAGGGAGAAGTAGCTGATGTTATTAAATTCATATCCTAGCTAGAATAAAAGCAAGGGGTCCCGGGGGACCTAGAAGACATTGAAGGCATCCAGTGCAGCTACAGCCAGCAGGGGCTGGAACTTGTAGCACCTGAGTAAGGCAAGTGGACATGAGATGAGCCCCAGCAGGTCACACCAGGAATGACGAGGTCTGTTTGAATTCTCCCTAGGGAAATAAGACATCCAATCAACTCCCCTGTCTCATGTTGCTCACAAACACACAGACAGGCTAGAAACACCCACTTGATACACAAGGCCCTCCTCAGGGCAGGTGCACTCACCTCACTGCGAGCACTGGGCTGGCTGTAAATGACCTTCTTACCCGGTGCAGTCCTGTGAGCAAACCAGAAACAGGACACACTCAAGCCCTACCAATTAATGCATCCATGCCGACATCAGGGACCACAATGAAGGCCCACTTTGCAGAAAAACTGAGTGTTTAGAAGGAAGGTGTTGGCAGCAGATAGGACAAGTTCAGGAGACCAGAAGTCTAGGTTTCTTCCCCTCTGAAATACCTACTTCTACACCACTCCCACTCCCAGGGCTCAGACCCCACCCGACTCCCACCCCAGCTCCAAACCATGATCTTATGAGAGAGAACCCTGGGACATCACCATGCTCACCCTTTCTTTGTTCCTGAAAAAGAAAAGAAAAATGTGTACTGACAATTCTGAAATTTTACTTTCTTTACAAAATACAGGCATACTATAAGAATGTTTTTGTTTTAACCCCAAGTGTGAAGATCTGGGGCCGATGCAGCGGCCTGTGATTTGCCTCATGCTCTGGTAGAGGCGTGGTTTTACCAGCTCCAGATCAGAATTTGGGGAACTTTTCAGAGGTTATGTAGATGCTAGGGTCCCAAGAGAGGAGGGGTGGGTGGTTGTTGGTTGAACACGGGGATTGGCTGTGGTTTTAGTAGTTATGTTCAAAGAAGAAACAGAAGGAAAGAAACTAGACTGAAGGATTTTTTTTTTTCCTTCTAATTCTTCTCTCCCGTCTATCCTTGCTTCTTCCTATCTCGTGTTGGGGGTGAAAGGGATGGGGGAGTAGAGGGCAGGGGAAAAAAGTAGCAAAGACCAGAACACAGCATAGCATGGGAATCAGGGGGAAGTGGTATGTGCTTTTTTTCCTAGGAACTAGATCGAGTAACCGCGCTCCCTCGGAAGATGGTGCCAGCACATAGGGCATGGTATCAAGGTCCACACTCGGACAGCACCCACAAACCGCACAAGGATAAAGGAACTTCCAGCTGCTTACAGCAGCACGCGCCTATACTCTCAGCGCTCGGAAGGCTGAGGCAGGAAGATCACTGTGAGTTGGGAGGGCAAAGCTACAGGCCAGCCTGGGCTACCACAGACCAACAAGCTTCCAAGGGGCAATACTTACTTTCAAAGTATCCACGGCTATAGGCAAACCAGATGCCAAAAATCAGGAGTCCAAGGAGAATCAGTGTTACCAGGACAGCTGCCACGATGCCCCCCACATTCAGCTCCACTGTGAGACACAAAGGGGAGGTCACTCGCCTTGACATGCAGCTGTGGTGCCGCCGACGATGCCTGCCGTCATTAGCCACATGAAACCCAGCCTCTGACCACACCCCAGCCACATTCTTACTCACCAGCCTCCATGCGTACAGCCTCTGACCTCATGGCTGTCCCATACCCGTTCTGTGCCTCGCAGTAGTATTCGCCACTATCAAAGGCTGACACAGGGTCAAAGACCTAGAGGGAAGAGAACAAATTGGCCTCTTGCTCAAAGAAATCAGGCACCTGTGCTATTCGTTCTCTGACCTTAAGTGAGCCCCGACGCTTCTTCCTGCTCTCAGGGGTCCTAGGACCACCCCCCCCCATCTTCTGCCTCTCCCCTTTCATACCAAATCCCCTGACTTTGGATCGATGGTGTATGAAGAATTGATGAAGGCACGGGTTTTCTTGGCATCTGCTGTAAGCATAGGTACCCCATCCTTGAACCAGGAATATTCAGAAGGAGGGGAACCGTCGTGTTCTGAGCAGGTCAGCACTGCCCTGTTCCCAATGGTGACAGAGGAGGGGATACTGACTGTCGGCTTGGATGGAGGCACTAGGGAGGGAGACCATAAAGAGAAGGTGCTGAATAAAGGGGGGTTTACATGAGTGTGGGTTAGAAACCAGGACGACAGTATTAACCAATCACAGGTGCCACCCGTATGCCCAGTTCCAATCAAACCAGGAGGCTCATCTTTCTATACTCCCACCATCCGTAAGGTCTAAAACTTAACAGTCTGCTATCAGGTTCAGGGAAGTGACTAGCTTTGAGCCTCCGAGAGACCATGTTGGCACATACCAAGCACAGTGAGGTGGATGCTGACCTCCCCGTAGTTCTGACCCCCGTCCTCAGAGACCATGCAAGTATACTCTCCATTGTCTTTCCGGGTCACAGAGCTGAAGGTGATGCCACTGGATGAGAAGGTGACGCGGTCTGCATAGGGAACTGCCGGGAGACGGGAGCAGAGGTGGAAGAGACAGGGTCAGCTGGAGAGCTAAGATGCACGTGTCCCCCAAGATACATTCTCCGTCCTCCACGGAAGGGCAGAACTCAGAACCCTGAGCTCCAGGGCTCGCCCCTACCCCTGGAATCCAGGCGATTCTCAGCAAGTGCAAGGACGAATTACCTGTGATCTGGTTGTTATAGCACACAAGCGCAGTGGTGCTGCCTTGGACGAACTTCCACTCCACGCGGGGTGAGGAGAAGCCAGAGTAGATACAGGGCAACTTGACAGCTGCGGACAGGATCAAAATGGGAGGAAGATGGAACCCCGAAACCACAAGCCAGGATACACGCCATGCAACCCCCCCTTCCCTAACCCTCCCCACAGCTCTGCCCTACTCACAGTCGTTCTCAGGAACCTGGACGGCAGTCTGAGGACTGTACACCGAACCCTTGCCTTGCACCAAGGAGCCTGAGGAAGAAAAAGAGGGACCCCCATCATAAGGAGACAAGAGTTGCTGCCGCATAGTACGAAGAACAGACAGATCTGGGAGATGAGGCTGAGGTCTTAAGGTGAACGGAGGGACGGAGTTAGAGTCAAGATGGTGGGTACCCTAAACATTTTTAATGGGTTCTGTTCTACTAGTTCCATTCCTACGGCCGGGAATACAGCATTTCTTTCAAGTACTTCTTCTATTTTTAATGGCTTCCTCTATGGCTCCCAATACTCTAATTAAGTCCCTACTGTTCCAAAGGGAGCTTCCAGAATGGCATTTCATGGTTCAGAGAAAGCTCCACAAAACACCGCAGCCACTTGTATTTAAAAAAAAAAAAAAATAATAATAATAATAATAATCCTGGAAGAGAGCCAGCAAGCTGGAGGCAAGTCGGGCGGGGGAGGGAGGATAAGGCTAAAACAGAAACTTGACGTTTGTACGTTAGCTGCCTTTCAAGGTGTTTTCAGAGACGTTCCATTGTTTGAGTCTTGAATCCAGCACCTGTGACACGGCAGCAGGACAAGAGTTATGACCCTAATCTTGCATTTGGAACTCAGACTGCGAGTAAAGGCAGGTGCGGAAGATTACACAGCTGGTTGTGAGAAGGGGCGAGGACTAGAGATGATCTCAGATCGCCTCATTAGAATCGCACATTTGCTAAATGAAGAAAAGGAAAGGTTGTGCGGGTTGGGGGTAGAGGCACGAGGAGACAGGAGTTAAATTAACACAGGAGTGGGAAAATGATCAGGGTTCACAGGTAAGACCCCAAACTAGTGACAGAAGACTCTGAACAAACACAGACGCACGCACGCATGTACATGTACGAGCGCATACACCGTCATCTCGAAGTTCAAATTCACACACGGAGAATGTGTTTATTTATAGCTTTAAGTCAGAGTCCCTGGATAAACGCAGACACAAACAGTACAAGCATGCAAATACGTTTTCCTTTATTTGAACACCCCCAGAACTGAATATAGTCTCTTGGCCTGTGAGATTCCTACTTATCTGAAATGTAGGCGTTTAAAAAAGATGATCGCCAAAATCCCGCCTTCCTCCACACCCTCTCTCATCACTGTTTAGAGTCCTTTCTTGGTTTCTGCATTGCTGAGGAACATAGCTAGGCCTAGTGCACCATAGACCTGTGCTTTACCTCTGAGCCACACACCCAGCCAGGCCTTTGTATGCGTTTATTTCAATCAGACACAATCTGGTCCAAGTATTAATTTGTGTCCGGCTTTGTTTGGGAAAGGATCTTACCAAAGACCTGATTGGCTTAGGACTTCCACTTCTGGGGTGTGTGTGTGTGTGTGTGTGTGTGTGATCTATCTTTCTTCCTGGTGTATATATAATCCATCTTTCTAACTCAGACTTGGGAGATCTCTGAAGGATCCCTCCTGTTTCAAATTTCCCTGTACAGTAGGCCACTCTCCCTCTGCCAGATCTTGTAGCTTTCTCCTCTCCACAAGTTGTGGGTGGATCCCAGAAGCTCTCCCTAATAGAGGGTCTCGTATGAGGGGGACGGCATCCCAGTCTGTGAGTGTCTGGCCTGCAGGTATGTGTAACGCTTCGGAGGAGGTCGAAAGAAGGAACCCTTGTGTCCGACAGTTGTGAGCTCCCAAGTTAAGTGCAGGAAACCGAACCTCGAACCCCTGCAAGAGCAGCAAGCTCTCTGAACCCCTGAGCCATCTCCCCCGACCCTCCGGTGTCATTCTTCTGTTTGTTTTGTTTTGTTTTTTCCAGACAGGGTTTCTCTGTTTAGCCGAGGCTAGCCTGAAACTCAATCTGTAAACCAGGCTGGTCTCAAATTCAGAGATCCACCCACCACTGCCCAGCTCAGATGTTACTCTTAAAAAGCCAAAACATACTGATTTATAAATTACTTCTGATACTATAACTTCGCCTATTTCTCATTATAATTTTAATATTGAACTCATACTCTAGTATAACAATAGACCTAGAAATTAAATCAAATAACGCTCATTAAATTAGAAACTCTTCCCGGGGATGTGATTAAAAGCTCAGTGGGTAAAGGCACCTCCCACTTGAGGCAAACATAACCACCAAAGTTTGGTCCCCACAACCCATGTCGAGGTGGAAGAAGAGAATCAACTTGACAAAGTTGTCCTTTGACATTGGCACACATGTATACACACACAAATAATAAATTTAAAGATTAATGTAATCTCTAACCCCAGCATTTGGAAGGCAAAGACAAGAAAACTGATGCAAATTCCAGGCCAGCGCAGTCTACACAGTGAGTTCCAGGCCAGCATCTGAAGGCTCACAAGTCCTCCTCACCTGGATGCTGGGAACCTTGCTCTACAAAGGCTCAGAAGTTTCATGATTTGCCTTCTGGGATACACACACTGTGATGCTTGAATCAGTTTCTCATTAGGAATGAAGGACACAGCTGCTGGAGTGCTGCCTAATGAAGGCCCACAGTTACGGGCTCAGAGCTGGCAGAACACCGTGGTCTTGCCCTAGGACCTGCTTTCTACTAGGGGCAGGAGCGCCCAGAAATCACTTTATGACAAGGCAGAAGGAAGAGGAGTGGTGTAAACCACCACCTACTTCCTAACACCTGAGTAGGACGTGCAGATGGCAGTGAGCCCCAGCCCCTCCCCCTGCCCAATCTTGTTTCCGCCCTCGGCTTTCCACGGGTGCGAATCCAAAGAACACTCCCTAATAAAGTGTCTTGTATGATAATTGATATCTCAGAGTCGGCTTCCCAAGAACCCAATCTGACCCCACCCGGAATAGGAGCAAACACCTTATTAGGCTGAGAGGCAGCCTCTGAAATGCACACGCACACATAGGAACCACAGAGTATGAATTGGTAGCCATTCCTCAGTCACTTTTGACGGTGAACGAAGTTTTTCACCAATCAAGTAGTTAATTAATTAGGAGGGTGTGTGCAGACGCCACAGCAAGAACATGTAGCCCAGAAGACAACGTTCTGGAAATCACTTTTCCCTTCCATCTTGTCAACTCCGTCTCTCGTTTCTGCCACTGTGCTGCATGTGTGTACTCCAAGCCAGGTGGCCCACAAGCTTCCCAAATCTTGCTTTTTTTTTAACATTGGTTCTGGAGATTGCTTACGCACAGGTGCTTTGTTACCTGCTAGGCTCTCCCCTGCCCCCAAGCCCTTGAAATTGTTCTTTTCAAACAATGAGATCAAAAAAGATGTCAGGTCGTGGTGGCACAAGCTTTTAATCCCTGCGTTCCAGTGGCAGAGGCAGGCGGATCTCTGGTGAGTTCCAGGCCAGCCTGATCTACAGAGTTAGTTCCAGGGCAGCCAGGGCTATAAAGGGAAACCAGCTTGAAAAGCCAGGAAAAAAATATCCAGGGATTGTATCACATTGTGGTACAGGAGCCTGCCTTTCCAGCTCCCTCCTCGGCCCAAATGCCTGTTGGCTATGACCCACCTACTCCAAGACTCAAAGTCTATTGTGGGTAGGTGAGATGGCTCAAGCAGGTAAAGTTATTTGTTACCAAGCCGGCTGACTCAAGTTCAATCCCCAGGCCCTACATGGTAAAAGCAGGGAGTCGACTCCCACAGATTTTCCTTTTACCTCCCTCCACGCATGCACACTGACTTAGGTAAGCCCCCAATACACATACAAGCACAACAGAGAATCAGACATAATTTTTTAAATCCAAAAATAAATCTAAACCAGGAGGTGATGACACACACCTTTAATGCCAGCCCTTGGGAAGCAGAGGCAGGTGGATGGCTTTGAGTTCCAGGCCAGTCAGAGATACACAGGGAGACGCTGTCTCAAAAACAAACTTCAGAGTGCTTACAACAGCATCTCTCGGGGGCTGGGGATTTAGCTCAGTGGTAGAGCGCTTACCTAGGAAGCGCAAGGCCCTGGGTTCGGTCCCCAGCTCCAAAAAAAACAAAAAACAAAAACAAACAAACAAACAAAAAAAAAACAACAGCATCTCTCTGACCAACGGGAGGCACCGAATAAGAACTGTACCTTACTATCACCCCATCTAATCACAGGCTTTCCTGTTCACACCTCGCCTTCCCACATCAGCGGTCTCTTCAACAAGACATTTAAATAAGCAGTGAGCGCTACACAAGGGAGGACTGAACCCCAGCTCTCCCTCATGGACACCGCCTACATCCGGACCAATCATTTTCCTGCCCTCTATTTTTCCCCTGGTCTCATCACCCTCACACACATAGACACACACACACACACACACACACACACACACACACACACCACACACACCCCTCTAATTTAACCTCTGACCCTCCTACATACTCTTACTAATGGTTAACTTAAATGGTAAATCAAAACAATGAGGACATTTCATCCTTTCCATTATAGTTTCACATACATACATACATACATACATACATACATACATACATACGTAATCTACTTTTAAAGCCAGGTGTGGTGATGCATACCTTTAGTCCCCCAACATTCTGGTGGCAGAGGCAGATAGATCTCTGAGTTCAGGGCCAGCCTGGTTTACAGAGCAAGTTCCAGACAGAGTTACACAGAGAAAACTTGTCTCAAAACAAACTAGCAAGCAAACAAACAAATACCTCTTTGTTTGGTGATTTCATTTATTCCTCTTGTATGTGGATGAGAGTTTTACCTGCAGATGTCTGTGCATCATGTGTGTACCATGCTCTGAGATGCCAAAGAAAGGGAGTCAAACGTCTCTAGAACTAGCATTGATGATAGTTACGAGCTGCCAAGTGGCCGCTGGAATTGAACCTGGGTCCTCTGGAAGAGCAGCCAGCATTCTTTAGCACTGAGCCACCTCTCCAGCTCCAGTTTCTCTTACTTTTTGTTTTGGGTTCTTTGTTTTTGTATGTGAAAGAGACATGGGCTCACTACATAGCCCAAGCTGGCCCTGAACTCAAAATTCTCCTGCCTCGGGTTCCCCAATACTGAGCTGCAGGGGTATGCTACCCCACATAGCGCCCTTACTGAACCTCACAACACAGAAAGCCACAGAACTGAAGGCCATCAATCAGCCTTTTGCCCTCCTCAAGCTGTGAGTCTGTAGACTGGAAATCCATCTTCTGTCCCAGTTGGAATGGAGCAGGCAGTGGTGCAGGCACAGGAATAGAGTCAGTCACTCAAATGCTACAGCAATCCTCAATGGAGCAATGGAGACAGGGCCACCATTTTCAACATGGAGAAAGTGAGACCTGGAACAGTTAAGAAACCTGCCAAATAAAAAACTAACCAACCTTTAAGATAGGCAGGAGGATCTCTGAGAGTTCCAGGACACCCTAGAATACATAGTGAGTTCCAAGCCAGCCAGGGCTACATAGAAAGAGTCTGTCTCAAAACAAAACAAAACAATGGCAAAAACCAGATAACCAAGCAAACAAGAAGAATGAAAGCTGCCCACAGACCAAAGAACAGTGAATGGTGGCCAAGTTTCAAACCAATACAGCCCAACTGCAAGGTGGTGGTATTCAACCTCATCACTCCACAACCATCTGGCAGATCCAAACCCGTGTCCAGCTTCTGAGGATACCACGCTGCCTAGGGGATAAAATGCAAATATTCGACAAGAGAATTCCAGCCCCATCTGAGCTCTGATAAGCTTCCCATTTTCTCACCCATTCTGCAGCTGCAACCAGCCTGTCCTGCAGCCCCAAACCACTTCCCGGTGGTTTCCCAACCCCTGCCTCTGCCCAAGCAGCCTCTGCTATGGGAAACACCCTTTCCCCTCATTACCTGGTAGACACCGGTCCCTCTTTCCTCTTTCCTGGTAACGACCGGCCACAACCCAGTCCTCTTAGAGACTCTTCCCTAGGCTTTCATTACCCCATGCAAAAGTGCCACTGGAATATTTCTCAAGCCTTTAAGTTTAGCACTTGGGAGGCAAGGGCAGGTGGATTTCTGAGTCTGAGAGCCAGCCTGGTTTAACAGAGTAAGTTTCAGGACAGCCAGGGCTGTCTCTCTTGAAGAGAGAGAAAAAAAAAAAAAAATCCGGAACTCTGCTATTATGTATAAACATTCCCATGACTCTCCAGTAATTGCCCAAACATCAGAGACCATGTCTGATTTGTTAATCTAAATATTACTCAACCACTAGCATAGTGCCTGATACTACATACGTATCAGGTATTTGCTGAGCGGCATGGAAAACAAATTAGGTCATGGCAGACCATTCACTTTATTGTTGAGGTTTATCTTCAAAAGCAAGTCCAATTTTTAAATGGGAAAGGCAGACAGATGGGGGAATAGCAAATGCAGAAAAAAAACAACTTTGTTTCAAAATCCAATCTCTGTAATATTTTAATACTAACATTTTTTTTTTAAAGTTCTGGCTTTAAAACTTTTTAAAAGTTTTCTGGGAGAAGAAAACTAAAATTATTATAGTTGTTCTGTTTGGGATGGAGTCTCATGTAGCCCAGGCTAGCAGGGTAGCCTCCTATTTCTGTACTTCCTACCTTCACCTCCCCAATTCTGGGTTACAACAGGAGTACCCCATCAGGTACGGTTTCACACATCGCCGGTTGTGGTGGCGCACGCCGGTAGGATTTGCTGAAGGAGGCAGAGGCAGGAGGATCACGAGTTCGAGGTTTCACACATCGATGAGGATTGAACCCAAGGCTTCGTTTGTAAATGTTAGGGCAAGCATTCTACCAACATCCCCAGCTCCTAAAACCTAGTATTGTTTTGTTTGTAAGATTTTATTGTTATTTACGGGTGCATCTGTGCATATGCACATGTGCGTGGGTTTCCACAGAGGCTAGGAGAGGGCAACAGATCCCCTGGGGCTGGAGTTACAGGCGGTTGTGAGCCTCCCAACGCTGGTACTAAAAACCCAATTCAGTTCATAACTGATGAATCATCTCTCAAAGCCCTAAAACTTAGACAGAGGTCAGAAGAGAGCACTGGATCCCTGCAACTGGATTTATGGAGTTATGCTAGGGATTGAGTAATTTTTAGATTAACATGGTCTCTGCTGTTTGGGCAATTACTGGAAAGTCAGGGTGGTAAACTATGATGAGGGTACTGGGACCTGAACCCCAGTCCTCTATAAGAACAAATACTTTTAACCTCTCCAGAGCCCTTAGTTCTGTATTTTAAAACCAAAGGGGTTTTAGTTTTATTCTGATGCTTTGGTTTTTTGAGACAATACTTCACTATATAGCCAGACTGTCTTTGAAGTGGCTGTCTAGAACAGGCTGGCTTCAAACTTAGAGAAATTCTCTGGGCCCTGTCTTCTGAATGAGTGCTAGAATTATGAGTGACTGCTTGAGATTGCTTGCTTAACCCCACCTCTCCAGACTACAAAGTAATTTTAAATGTAATCACCTTGAAACAATATTTACCTTCTCTACCCATAATTCCCACTGTTTTATAAACAGGACTGAGGGCTGCACCTGGGATGTGATGACCCTGCAGGTGTTGCACACGCAGTGGCAGAGGCTGGTCCCTGCCTCTAGGGGTGTGTACGCTGGTACCTGCAGACCTCCACAGAAAGGACAGAGAGCCAAGAGTAGAACCAGAGCCAGAAAACCTTCTAACACAAGAACCAAAATAGCAAGAGGTGGAAGAGAGAAACGCCTGTGGCTGGCTGTCTCAAGTCAGTGGGGAAAGAAAAAGGGAAGTAAGAGCTACAAGAGGGCAGGAAAATTCACCAGGGTCTCAGAATAAAGTCAGACATTACCAATAAAGTCAGTCAGTATCAATAAAACACGTTATCACCCTCGTTCATTTATGGTTTTAACTCAAGCGAAAGCTAGTCACACGACGTACTTGGGATGGAACAGCGAGAGTTTAAGGAGCTCAAGGCCAGCCTTAGCTACTTGGTACAGCTGAAGCCAGCCTGCCTGCACTTCGAAAGCCAGGTTTCGAAGACAACAAAACGCCACAACAAACCACAAATGAGAACTTCTGCTCTCTTACTCCCAAAGCACTCGTCTTCACTACTTAAAAAGTGGGCTTTATTGGGGGTGGGGTGTTAGGAAAAAGAGATGAATCCATTCCCAATATTGTTTTCATGGCAAGAGGAACCAAAACAACAACAAAACTTGATGTACACTCAGTCAGCAGAAAAGGAAACTTGTTGAACAGTCCACTGCTTTGGAGGTAAGCTCCAAACAGGTTATGTAGTTTGGATTGCACTGTTTCCCAAATTCTCAAACTTACACCCTCCCGCCCAATACCTCAGAGGATGTATCCGGAGACAGAATCATTAAAGCGGCAACAATGTTAAAATGAGGTTACTACTGGATACTTCAGGCCCACTCAACTGGTCTCCCTATTATAGACAGAGGCACAAAGAGGCCCACTTGGAATGTGTGGCACGTGAACACAGTGGAACCGGCGGGCAAGGAGAGAGGTCTCCCAGAGAACTCTTCCACTCAGTGCCTTCCTCTTAGACTCCCAGCTTCCAGAACTGTGAGAGCTACGCAACCTGTGATCTCTGTTGTTACACCAGCCCTAGCAAACCGCACAACAGTCCTCTGGCTTCCATGTGCACCCATATCTGCACACCACATGCACAAAAGAGGTGTGAGGACATACCTGCCCAGAAACATATCAGCTTGCTCTACGTGACTTCATCACATCCGAACTGTAAACACTGAGCGTGACCAGGAGAGCCACCGACTAAAGGAAGAATGTGAGCGAGCGTTTTCTGAATATTCACTGTGCCAGATACTCCAAGCCCTTTCATGATTTAATTCATCTAATTTTACACTAATTATATGAGACAGATACAATTATAGCTCTCATCTTTAATGAGGAAGTGGGGCACAGAAATTAATTTGTTCAAGGTCACAAAACGAGTGGGTGGCAGAGCTAAAATGGTAATCCACCATCACCTGGCTCCAGTACATGATACTGAATCAATCAACTGCTCTAACACACATCCTCCCCACCCACCCCACCACCACCCTATGCATATTGACTTTTGTGTGTGTGTGGATATGCACAAGTCAATGTGCCCATGTGGAGCTCAGAAGACAATCTGTGGTACTCTTCCCTTCTACCACTTGATCACAGAAATCAAGGTCAAGTTGACAGGTGTGGTTGCAAGCCTCTCTCTACCCGCTAAGCCTTCTTGCTGACCCTGTTTTTTAGACAAAATTTCATATATAAACCTACATATGTCCACATGACTCATGTTTTAGAGAGAAGGGGAACCCTTAACATTTTTCTCTTCCTTCTGCAAATGAAAATAACAAATGAAGTGGCAAATGTAAAACAAAACAAAACCAAGCCCGGCATGATGGCCCACACCCATAATCCTAGTTACTCTGGAGGGAGGAGGATCAGGAGTTCAAGGTCACTCCTCCTTAGCTATGCAGTTACAGGCTAAGTCTGGGCTATATAAACTCCTAATCTTAAAGGGAAACAAGCAAACAAACAAAATAACACTGTGGCATCCCCAAATCCAATTTAGATCCTTTTGAACTGGCCTAAAAAACATCTCCAAAATATGAAATTAACAAATGAAACGATGCCCACACCCGCTGCTATGCAGTCAGTGCTCACCTGGAATTCACAAAGGGCAGCCTTCCTGTGGCTTTTCAGTACCAGAATTAAAAATAAAATTTATAGGGATGGAGAGATGGCTCAGCTGTTAAAATGAGGTCCTGAGTTAAATTCCCAGCAACTACACAGTGGCTCACAACCATCTGTAATGAGATCTGATGCCCTCTTCTGGTGTGTGTGAAGACAGCTACAGTGTACTTACATATATAAAATAAATAAATAGCTCTAAAAAGAAATAAAGTCTATAAATAATAAAAATAGCCCAAGCATATAATTATGAAATCTCTAAGAAGAATTCCACTTGCAGTCTCCAATATCTGAGCTCTTCTGCCCCATGTTCTATATTTCTGTAATAAACAAGTGTATCTAAAATATTACAGTGGTTCTCAGCCTTCCTAATGCTGTGACCCCTTAATACAATTCTTCATGGTGTGGTGATCCCCCCCACACCGTAACATTGTTTTTCATGGTTACTTCATAACTGAAAATTTGTTACTGTTATGAATCCGAATGTAATGGTCTTAGTTGACCTCTGTAACCCAAGGCTGAGAAGCAGACTCAGAGGAAAGAGGAGCTAGGAAGGTCTTGGGAAACCAGGGCAGAAGGGCTGCTGTGAGTGCAGGCCAACTTGGACTGCTGAGTGAAACCATGTCTCGAAACAAGAGGGAGGTAGGGAGGGAGGGAGGAAGGGAAGGAAGGAAATCAGATAGATTACAAGAAGAAATATGGCCAAATAACTAGGAGAGAGACAAACAGAAAGCCAGAAAGAGGGCCGGGGCTGAGAGTGCAGTGTGGTGATAGAGGCCTTTCAAGGCCCTGCGGTCCATTTCCGGCTCTACGAAAGGAGGAAAGGGGAGAGAAAGACAGGAGAGAGGGAGAGAAAAACAGGAAGAGGAGGGGGAGACGTACCCAATATCAGTTAACAGTGGCACACTGTATCAAAACGGGAAGAATATTCAAATAAACATTAAAGGTGAACTGAGGTAACAGATGAGGAAGAAATGTGAGCTTCGGAGAGGAAAAGGGCACAGGACACCAGAGCACAGATGTCCCTGAGACACTGAGGACAGAAAGCAGGAAGGCAGGAGGACATGAACAGGAAATGGGGACAAGAGTTAAAGAGTGAGGGAACAGGAAATACAACAATCACAAAATACTAACAAGTCGGTCTCCAAATATTTCCTTAAGAGAGATGATTTCCTTTACACACGCACACACACACACACACACACACACACACACACACACACCACTGGGTTTCTGTAGCCCCTGGATTGTCCAAAGCAGTCTGTACACCATGCCGGCCTCAAACTTTTGGCAGCCCTGTTTCTGTTTCTAGGGTCCCGGCATTACAGGCATGTGCCCCCAAGCTGGGCCTGAGAGACTTTTTCAAGAGAGCTGGTAGTCAGCCTATCTAGCTGGTATGCTCTCCCCACCCCCAACCCTTATCCTCAGGAGATATAATCCACGATGTTCTGCCAACACCCCAAGCCAAAGGTAGTAATGAACCCAGAGCTTTTCAATGGTTTTCCTTCCATGTGTACAAGTATGGCAAAATGTAATGCATAAGTTAGAAACAATAAAAGATTAGTAACAGTAAAAAATGTGGGGCTGGGGATTTAGCTCAGTGGTAGAGCGCTTACCTAGGAAGCGCAAGGCCCTGGGTTCGGTCCCCAGCTCCGAAAAAAAAGAACCAAAAAAAAAAAAAAAGTATGTACTATTAATAGCACGCTATGGTGGTATAAAGGCTTCTTGTGATCCCAGCACTTAGGAAGGAGAAGCAAGAGACAGGGAACTCAAGACAGGGCTCAGCTACACAGCGGGCTCAGCTACACGGCGAGCTGAAGGGCCACCCTGACTGCATGAGACTGCGTTTCAATATTTTCAATCCCAGACTGACCACAGGCAAACAAAACTTCAGACGTGAAGACCAGGACGTGAACTGATCTGACTATGTAACTAGGTCTGGAGACCACAGTCGTCTAAGAAGTAATAGAACAGCCGTGGCAAAGCGCTCTTCCAAATCAAATCTTCATGCTCGCACAGCTACCTCCCCAGACTCTCATCCCATCTCACAGATGAGGAAACTGAGGCTTGGAATAGTTGCCTCACAAGAAGATAAGGGTCTTAGGCCTGGCCGATTCTTTTGGGTTTTGTTTGTCCGTGTGCTTGCATTTATTTTGGCAGTACTGGGGACTGAGCCTGGGACCTAAGTAACAGAAGGGTCCTATCACCGAACTACCCCCAGCCTGGATCTGTCCATGTCTATTATTATTATTATCATTATTATCATTATTATCATTATTATTATTATTACTATTATTATTATTTTGCCTGTAAGTATGCCTGTACCATCCACATCACCAACATATGCCTGTCGAGGCCAGAGAGGGTTTCAGATGCCCTAGAACTGGAGTTATAGACGGTTGTAAGCTTCGGTGTGGGTGCTAGAATCAAATGCACGTCCTCTGGAAGAGCAGCCAGTGCTCTTAAACCCAGAAGCCATCTCTTGCCAAGTTCGTCCACTTCCATGTATGAGGTTCCAAAACTCAGCAGCCCAAACAAAGAAAACCCATCTACTCCTCAAGGTCTAGTTCAAATGGCCCTTAAACCCTCTCTGTCCCCATCATTAAAGGTAAATTTAAAGATTAATATATAAAACTAATGTCTTGCTAAATAGAATGGGAAAGAAAAAGAAACAAAAATATCTCCATAAAAGGTAAATGTCTACCAGGCTGGAGAGATGGCTCAGCAGTTAAGAGCACTGACTGCCCTTCCAGAGGTCCTGAGTTCAATTCCCAGCAACCACATGGTGGCTCACAACCATCTGTAATGGGATCTGATAGCCTCTTCTGGTGTCTCAAGAGTAACAGTGTATTCATATACATAAAGGAAATAAATTTTTTTAAAAAAGAGTAATTGGTTAAATTACAGCATAGTATACAATACAACAGACCTTGTTTAAGGTTTTTGTTGTTTGTTTTTTGAGACACCATTTCTCTGTATAGCCCTAGCTGTCTTGGAACTCACTCTGTAGACCAGGCTGGCCTCAAACTCAGAGACCTGCCTGCCTCTGCCTCCCAAGGGCCGGGATTAAAGCGAAGGAAGCACTACCACCGCCCAGCTTGGGCTTTTACTGTATGCCGTATGAGTAGCGATCCCTCATGGACGCCTAGAATGAACGAGTAGGCAGTGCCTGACTTCCAGTAGGAGTACATGTGGTTTTTCTCTATAGTCCTGTACCTTCCCACTTCTCTACCTGGAGCAGGTCATCACTCTTGTTTTTGAGAGTGAGTCACTCGGCAGCACAGACAGGACTCTGACTCACCATCCTCCTGTCTCAGGCTTCCTGGTACTGAGATTATAAACAAAACCAACACTTCTACCACTTTAGTTTTATGGGTTTTTTTTGTTTTTGTCAAGATTTATTTGCTTATTTTTATGTGTATGAGTACATTTTCGCTGTCTTCACACACACCAGAAGAGGGCACCGAATCCCATTACAGATGGTTGTGAGTCACCGTGTGGTTTGCTGGGAATCAAACTCAGGACCCCTGGAAGAGCAAGCAGTGCTCTTAACCACTAAGCCATCTCTCCAGCCCCAGGTTTTTTGTTTTGTTTACTCCCCACCCCACCTCCCACTTTCTCTTTCTCCCCACTTCACCCCACAGCTTAGGGACTGGAGAGGTGGTGGCTTCGCAATTAAGAGAACTTACTGCTCCTGCAAAGGACCTAAGTTCAGTTACCAGCCCAGCCATGTGGCTCACGACGACTGTACCTCTAGCTCCAGGAAATCTGATGCCCAATTCTGGCCACCTTGGGGACCCAAACATATATGCTCATCCACACATAAATAAAATAAACCAATAAAAACTATGAATAGAGGCAAAGACGGATAAGGCCCATTCCATCAGTGACAAATGCGCATAACAATTCCTTATGAATTATTGGTCAGGCAGTCCCAGGGGCCCCAAAACTATGAAGGGCATTCCCATGGTTCTTAGCTGCCCACCAGAACTGGACAGTAAGACTCCACTGTTAAAAGACACAATATTCTTTGGTTGCAAGGCATAGAAAGATCAAGCTGGAGATGAATTAGAAGTGTCCTCCCTGCTGGACTTTGACAAGCTGGAAGGTACTAATGTAGGCGACTGGAAACGTAAAGTGATCCACGGTGTTTCTGAGCTGAGGACCTTGTATGCTAGAGTCCCAACGTGCCAAGCACATCACCCACTGATGTAATAATGGTACAGCCGTTACAGGAACAACCAACTACATCCCGAGTGCACCAGAAGGCCACTCCACAGAAGGGAGGTCATGCCCAATGCCACACACTCCATCAAAAGAATAGACTGGGGTGGTCACAGGCCACAGGCCATGAGACCTGCTGCTCTAATTTGCTAAACGGACATGCTATGCAACGGCCTCCTAACTGTTTATATTAACCAAAGAAGCTTCCTTTTTGCAGTTGACGGTGGTTAGAGTCTTACAACGAATGGAGACACTGAAAATAAATGACTACTGGGTGTTCATCTCTACATGGGACATCTACATCAGTCATCCCCGTCAGGGCTCTGAGGCCATCACAGGAAGGGGAGTGGAAAGAATGTGAGAGGCGTTGAGCTGGTGAGACATGTAGAGGCACTTTCTCCCAAGCCTGAATCCAATCCCCAAGTCCCACATGACAGGAAGTGAAAAGGAACACTGAACAGCTCACCTCGGCACATTACAATCACACACATAGACACTCCGACAAGTAAATATAATTTTACAAGTTGAGTTTTCAAAGCTGTACTAGGTGGAGGACGCGGAGGAGGGTTATGAAAGGCTGTCTTCTAGGCAAGGCACAGCTGTTTCACTCCATCTGAGTTAAGGCAGCTTAGCTGTGTTTGTCTGGACCCACTGAGATCTGGTCAGGGATGGGGAGGAGCTTCCGGTCTCTTAGCACTCCCTCAGCAGGAGAAGCGGTCAAGGGGGGGGAGGTGCCACAGCTGCATTACTCGGGAACCAAGAGCTAGTGTCACACCCCTCCACCCGCAAGGCCTTGGTTAAAACTCAGTGGATAAGGGGTTGGGTATTTAGCTCAGTGGTAGAGCACTTGCCTAGCAAGCACAAGGCCCTGGGTTCGGTCCCCAGCTCCGAAAAAAAGAAAAAAGAAAAAAAAAAAAAAACCAAAAACAAAACAAAACAAAAAACTCAGTGGATCACAAAACAGAAACAAAATCAGAGCTGAGGGTCAATGAGAGAGTTCAGCAGGTAAAGAAGTAACCCCGTCTGGCTTGACCACCTTGGTTCAATCCCATGGGAGGAGAGTCAACTCACACACGTTCTTCCCTGACCTCCACACACAGATGCACATAAAAAAAAATAAATAAATAAATAAAAAATAAAAAAAATGTAGTCCTAGGCCGGGTGTGGTGGTGCATGCCTTTAATCCCAGCATTTGGGGTGAAGTAGCAGGCAGATCTCTGTGAGTTCAAAGCTAGCCTGGTCTACAACAAAGCGAATACCAGGACAGCCAGGGATGTTACACAGAGAAACCCTGTCTTTGGGGGGGGGGGGGGGGAGGACAAAAACAAAAAAGAACAGAAAAAAATTTTCTTTTAGTCCTTAAAGAAAATCAAAGGAAAGTTGTGAAATCTGGAAGGGAATTTGCTGGGAGGAAAGGAGAACTGTCAAAGAAATTGTTTACAAGTCCGGCCTCCAGCGTGCTGACATTACCAACCCCATGCTACCACACCCAGCACAAAAGTCACTGCCTGCCTTTCACTCCCAACTTATTCTGTGCTTTTGTTGACAGCCCCGCGGTATATTCCAGTTGGGGATCCAGGGATCCGGCTTGTATCTTTCGGAAACAAAGAAACAAGTCGGCTTCAATCCTCCTCCCAGACTCTAGCTGTGGATCTTCTCTGAACCTCCACCGAGACTTCAGATACGGAACAGAGCGCCCCACACCCCACCCCACCAACCATGTTTTTGGACACGAGGATCCAGGCCAGGGTAGGCCCGGCTACTTCCTTCTACTGTTTTAATAGGAAGCCCTTTGTTTTCTCTTTATACAACATCCTGTTAACTATTAGAACATTCCTCAAGGTACTTTTATGCCAATAGTTTGTTTTTTTAAAATAGAAAGAAGGTGAAAAAGAGAGAAGCCAGCCAGCCAGCCTAGCCAGCCAGTCTCTGGTTCTCTCCATGAACACCACTATACCTCACACCTAGGCCTGTGAACTTCTGAAGATGCTCTCAATATAATGAACGGAAACTTTCTAGAGGTTGGAGTGACTGGATACAGAATGCCTGGGAAATAGGAAGACTGTGTGAGTCCTAATACAGAGCAGGCTCTACACTCTGAAGATGGCAGAAATTGATCATGGTGGGGGTGGCTTTTACTCCATGGCTCCCTCCTGCTTTTTGCAGACTTTCCAGTTTTACCTGTTCAGACCCCTCCCCCATCTCTCCCACTGCAAAGGACAGTCAGCCTGCCAGGACAGTACTCACTCAAGGGACCTGGCATCAAACTTCCTGCCAGCCAGCTGCTTCCTCTAGTCCCACCCCCACACCGTAAAACAAATGACACGAGCTGGACTTTGGACAGAAACTCGGCTTATCAGGGAGTCCCAGGCAGATGAATTCAGAGTTTCAGTGCCCGGAAAACCCCAATATGCATTTGTTCATGCTGCTACCCACACCTCCTCCCAATCCTGAGAAACTTCTCATCTAACCTTTGCTTTGGACACACCACTGAGCCTGGGGGTTTGGGGATTCCCTAGTTCCAATCCAAGAGATGTAAAACTCACACCCCACTTACTTCCTAATTTGCCACATAAAATGTGTGTAACACTTCAATCCACCTTTGGGGGTTTGGGAGAGGGCATGTCAGTACCCTCCCCTGTGAATTCCAGCTGCGTAGAGGTTGGCAGATCCAAGCAGCCAAGGGTCGGTCCCTTATAATACCAGAGTGTAAAAAACAAAGTACGGTCCAAGTTCTGTGAGTTCAAGACTAGCCTGGCCTACCCAGCAAATTTCAGGCCAGCTAAGGCCACACAGACCCTATCTCAAAAAGAGAAAGAAAGAAGAAAAGAGAAAGAAAAATCTTCAATCTATATTACGTAAAAATCAGGATATAATCTAATGCACACTGTAAGCCTTATTATACATTTGCATAACAAGAACAGTAGAAAAAGATACATGAGAAACTCTGCCAGGTATAGTTGCCGGGGCAAGAACAGAGTGGGAGTGAGCTACTCCACCCTTTGATAAGATTCTGAATCTCAAACCCTATCACCCAACGCAATTTTGAATAAACCATTTTTGGAACCACAGCAGCTCTGCCCAAAGGAGAAGAAGCTGGGGTTCCATGACAAGCCCAGGTCACAAAGATGCTTTAGAGTATCACTGGTGAAAGCCTTCAGAGCCAAGCCTAGCCTGGCCCTGCCCAGCATTTCTTCCTCCTAGGAGTGGCCACCCACTAGTTTCTAGCTTCAAGAGAACCATTCTTTCCCCAGGAGGAACCAGTACCATAACTTACCAATCCACAGTTTTGGGGGAAGTCTGGCCCTGACTAACCAGCTCTGATGAAAACCCAAACCCAGGAGAAAGAGAAAGGGGGGGTGGGAGGGGGAGAGAGAGAGAGAGAGAGAAAGAGAGAGAGAGAGAGAGAGAGAGAGAGAGAGAGGGAGAGGGAGAGAGACTGACTGACTGCGTAGAAAATGTCAGCATTCCAACTCTGGCTTAATTTCCTCCCTTTTGGATACAATAAAAGTTGACCTATCCGCTGGCCCCTGCTTGTAGCTGAATCGTTTCCAAGTTCAGGTTCTGGTTCTCTAGGGAATGAAATGCAGCATTCTGGGTGACCAGTCACACCCTCCAGGTTCAGCTCTCCCAGCCTGTGGTCTGTGTATCCTGCCTGCGTATCTCAGGCTGGAGCAGTCGTCCACTTAGCAGGCTGGGCTCGTACTTAACTATCTCCCCCTTTCCCTTCCTCCCTGACGGCGGAGCCCATGGTGAGAAGTAACTGAGGAAGAAAAGGGCACTGGAGCAAGCTGTTTAGGCTTCACACTAGATGTCCGGACAAGAGCCCTCTCTTTAAAACTTAGTAATCATTAAATAAAGGCCCCGCCATGAGGAGCTTTCCTGCTTCCTTTGACCTCGTCTAGTTAAGGGCAGCATTCTGGCACCCTCACAAAATCCGAAGGGGTAATAACTGTGCAACAGTAATCCCTTCATGTATGTGTAATGTAACCATTAACTCCATTGATCCTCCAGGCATTCGGAGGACAAGTATTATTACTTCTGTTTTATAGCAAAAAAGACTGAGCTACTAGCCTAAGGTCCCAAGGCAGAGAAAGAAGCAAAGCCAGAAGAACTCCTGATGAGGTGGCCAGCCCCGACATTTCCATCCTCATTTGCACTACCCAAATCACTCCTCTCCCCCAGATCTAACCTGATTTAAAAGTTGCACCGTGCAGTGTATCCTTCCACCCACCGCCACCTGTATGCGTTATTCTCCCTAGGACCCACTGCCCTGCCAAGCAGATGCACCACCTCAGGCTTCGTTTGAACCATGGCTGCTTGCTCAAAAGGATCTTGTCCCAATCCTTTCTATGGTAGTGTGCGCTAGAATCAATATAGGAAATTAGGGGAAGAGGAAAGAAAGGAGGGAAGGGGTTGGAAGGAAGCAGCTCCAGGAGTTTACAGAAGCCTAACAAGTGCAGTCACTGACCCACGGGAAACAGTACACAAAACAGGAATGTGGGTGTGGCTAACAATCTAAGATACGAACAGAATGAAACAAGTGGCGATGGGCAGGGCAAAGAAAGGACGAGGCAACTAAGAAACATTAGTAGAGGCGGCTGATTCTGAAACAGTAGTTTAGATAGTGTTTGTGCCTGAGATGCTGCATTCCCAGGAATGGGAGCCCGAGGACTCTGGTTCCAGCCGCAGCGTCTTGTAAACTGGAAAGGCCATTTCCTCTCTCCAAGCTCATTTCCTTTTTCTATACGGTGGAGAAGTCGATTCGCCTATTGTCTAGCCCACTTCAAGGGTTTACAGTTGTAATGAGAAACAAGGGATCGATCGCTCCATCTTGGGGAAGGAGTCTTATTTTTGCTCTCCAAAAAGGTATCAAAGCGAACAGCCTTTAGAAGACAGCAATACTGACTGTAATGGTATATTTCCTTTACCTTCTCTAAAATACGAACCTTGAAGAGAAACAGATTCGTACAGAACACATTCTAATAAACAACACTCGAGAATCAGACAGAGCACACCCAAGTCCCTGGGTTTGGTCCTCAGCTCCGAAGGGTGGTGGCGGGGAGATGAGACAGATAAATATACAGGTGCTGACATACACTGACCAAAGGAACAAACCAACCAACCTCACACTCAACCTCATACAAACACACCTCGAGACAGTCAAGCCCCAGCATGCGAGCCTGGTTGTTTCACAGGAAAAGGAGTCGACAAAGAAACAAAAAACTCTCATTCCGGGCAAAGGGGAGGGCAGAGTTCTGACTCTAAGGAAATCTAGCCAACCAATAGACCTACTCTTCCCTCAGGGAATCCTCACTCAGTCAACAACCTTAATTAAGGACTTCTCGCTAGCTCTCAAGAAAGGAATTCTGAATCGGAGAAATTTAGAGAACTCATTTCTTCTGACGCCGAACCACGGCATTAATCTACAACTTAACAGGAGGGAGAGACCCTTCTACAATAGCCAGGAAAAGAAACCTTCCCTACCCACCGCCCCCCTACCCATTACATTTCCTTCTAGGACACTTGAGCCAAGGGAGTCCGGGTGAGGCTCAAGGTTTCTCTGAAACATCCGAGGATGTCGGAGGGGCAGGATAGACCTTCCCAGGAGCATACTATGGAGGGGAATGGCTAGCTAAATAGTTGGGTGTGGGAAGGGTCCTTGGGTCGTTAGAGGAGACCCAGAACCGTGGACCCTCCCGGTTATTTTTGGTGCTTCCGCAGAGGAGGTACTCCCGGCGCTGAGTGGGAGGTAGGGTCACAGATCACTGGCTGGAGGAGGGGAGCCAGCCAGTCTCCATGTGGGGGAGGGGAATGGAGAGTGACCAGACCCGGGCAGAAAAGTGGACTCCTAGGGAGAGGCAGGCAGGCAGGTTCCTGGGACTCCTCCCTTCCCGTCGGCGCGAGGGAATCGCCCTCTTCCAACCTCTCACCGGACCAACCCACTCCTCCCAAAACTCTGGGAACTCACCCAGGATCATAGACGTGAAGAGAAACAACAGTTTGCTCCCGGCTTTCCCCTCGGTGCCCATTACAGTTTCAATCCCGACGCGACGGGCGCCGCAACTCCGCTGGGAACAGCTTCGCTATCCACTGCGCTGGGCTGGACTCTAGCAGCCAGGTTAAGCCCGGCTCGCCTTTCTCTCCACGCCCGGTGGGCGGCGCCCGGCTGCCCGGCGCTCCGATTGGTGAAGAGAAAGGGAGCTCCGAGGAGTGACTCACCGTACGCAGGTGCAACCCCGAACTTTCCTCCCTCTTGAGTCCGATTGGTGGCTTTCACCTCTAGAGACCTCCGGTTGGCCCAGGAGACTGTCGCTTAAAGAAACTAAGGCCTCCCCTTGGACAGGTAAGAGCATCCCGATTGGGCAGCAAGGCATGCAGATATAGCCTTTCTGACTGCCCTGGCTCCTGATAGCTATCTCTAAAGAGGAGGTGAGTAAGGTCACTGCCTGTGAGATGCAGGAATCCGCTTGGTTGACTTCTCTTCCATTACTTTTCTATCTTATCTTTTTTTTTTTTTGGTTCTTTTTTTCGGAGCTGGGGACCGAACCCAGGGCCTTGCGCTTCCTAGGTAAGCGCTCTACCACTGAGCTAAATCCCCAGCCCCTCTTCCATTACTTTTAAATTGCTTGATGATGCAGAATCTTTGGTCCCCTCCCCCTTGGTAAGTGAAAAACACATATTAATATGGGAAGGTGTAGGAAGAGGGTTGAGACAAGAGAGATATCGTGACTACCCCAAACTGCTCTCAAAAAGAAACCTAAATAGATGGATGCAGGAAACATCCAGATAATAAAAGCTGACCGACACTTTCTGGGAGAACCGGAAATATGTCTTTTATACATACACATACTATGTATGTCAGTAGCTCCTTTGCTGGACCTTACACTTGGACTAACTTTTGTTGTCTAGACCAAGGCTGGCTATGTCGCCAAGGCCGGCCTCAAACTGGATCTTCCTATAAAAAATGGCTATCCCAAGAGGTGGGTAGGTACTGGAAGACTGGAGGCTCAAGGCCAGTCTCAGGTATCTAGTAAGTCGTAGACCAGCCTGGGATTCATGAGATACTATCTCAGAAAAGAGAAGTGGGGGGGAGGGGGAGGGGGAGGAGGAAAAGGGATGGTAGAAAGGGGGGGAAAAAACCAACCTAGTGTTTTATGCTTGTAATCCCAGCACAATAAAAGACAGGGGCAGGAGGATTAGGAGTTTAAGTCTATCCTTGACAAAGCCTGTGCTACAAGAGACCCCATTTCAAAAACAGAACAGGCTGGAGAGATGACTTTGCAATTAAGAATGCATGCTTATTAACACACTGCTATTATTGGTCTTTTTATATAAATATAAATATATATATACAGATATATAATTTGAATTTTTTGAAACTTTACCTGTGCTGTCAACTTTCGAAAAAAGTATCCCCGTTTACTGTGTTGAGTTGGCACTGTACAGAAATTAACAGCCATATTGGTCTAGAAATGTTGAACTTAAGTTTTTTCCATTTGTACAGGGGTAACACACTGTATTAAATATGTAAGGTCTTATATACGTGGGTTTGATTACAAAAACTAATAAAGTATTCTCTAAATAAAAAAAAATGAAAAAGAATAAAAGAAATGTTCAATTGAACACTTCAATAAAGAGCAGAGCTAAAGCCAAAAAAAAAAAAAAAAAAAAAAAAGAATGCATGCTTATACATGCATTTAAGATCTGCATTAGGGAGGCAGAAGCAGGTGGATCTTTGTGAGTTCAAGGCCAGCCTGGTCTACATTGAGTTTCAGGACAGCCGGAGCTATAATGTGAGACCTTGTCTCAAAAACCAACAACAATCAACCACAAAAAAACCAAGTTTACCAAGCATCTACTGGATGAGATTGGAAAGTACAGATAAATCAAAACAAGAATTCTGACTTCGTTCTCTCCTCCTCCCTGTTCCAGAGACAGCCACATCTTCCCGTGCAGTGCCAGCCTCATCTCATAGACAAGATGGTGAAGGTCAGTGTGAATGGATTTGGCCGTATTGGGCACCTGGTTACCAGGGCTGCCTTCTCTTCTGACAAAGTGCAGATTGTTGCCGTCAACGACCCCTTCATTGACCTCAACTACATGGTCTACATGTTCCAGTATGACTCTACCCACGGCAGGTTCAACGGCACAGTCAAGGCTGAGAATGGGAAGCTTGTCATCAACGGGAAGCCCAGCACCATCTTCCAGGAGCGAGATCCCGCTAACATCAAATGGGGTGACGCTGGTGCTGAGTATGTCGTGGAGTCTACTGGCGTCTTCACCACCATGGAGAAGGCTGGGGCTCACCTGAAGGGTGGGGCCAAAAGGGTCATCATCTCTGTCCCTTCAGCCGATGCCCCATGTTTGTGATGGGTGTGAACCACGAGAAATATGACAACTCCCTCAAGATTGTCAGCAATGCATCCTGCACCACCCACTGCTTAGCCCCCCTGGCCAAGGTCATCCATGAGAACTTTGGCATTGTGGAAGGGCTCATGACCACAGTCCATGCCATCACTGCCACTCAGAAGACTGTGGATGGCCCCTCTGGAAAGCCGTGGCGTGATGGCCGTGGGGCAGCCCAGAACATCATCCCTGCATCCACTGGTGCTGCCAAGGCTGTGGGCAAGGTCATCCCAGAGCTGAACGGGAAGCTCACTGGCATGGCCTTCCGTGTTCCTACCCCCAATGTATCCGTTGTGGATCTGACATGCCGCCTGGAGAAACCTGCCAAGTATGATGACATCAAGAAGGTGGTGAAGCAGGCGTCTGAGGGCCCACTAAAGGGCATCCTGGGCTACAGTGAGAACCAGGTTGTCTCCTGTGACTTCAACAGCAACTCCCACTCTTCCACCTTTGATGCTAGGGCTGGCATTGCTCTCGATGACCACTTTATAAAGCTCATTTCCTGGTATAACAATGAATACGGCTACAGCAACAGGGTGGTGGACCTCATGGCCTGCATGGCTTCCAAGGAGTAAGAAACCCTGGACCACCCAGCCCAGCAAGGATACTGAGAGCAAGAGAGAGACCCTCAGTTGCTAAGGAGTCCCCATCCCAACTTAACCCCCAACACTGAGCATCTCCCTCACAATTCCATCCCAGACCCCATAATAACAGGAGGGGCCTAGGGAGCCCTCCCTTCTCTCTTGAATACCATCAATAAAGTTCGCTGCACCCTCAAAAAAAAAAAAAAAAAAAAAAAGAATTCTGACTTCAAGGTTGGCAGTTATAATAAACAGGACAGTATGAAACCAAGAAAGAAACTTTGTACTACCAAACTGAAACAAATATCTGGGCATCTGCCAAGGGCAGACTTGTTCTTCACCCTCAAAGAAATTTGAATTCCTAAAATGAGACTTGTACACAGTTTTGGGGTTTATTTGGTACGATCTCACTTTAGCCTAGGCTAGTCTACAACTTGCCTATAGCCCAAAGTATCCTTGAACTCATTTCGCAGCCTCCCTGAATACCAAGATTATAGTGTGAACCACTATACCTGTTGAGTTTGGGATGGAAACTGAGAAAACTCGATTCAGAAAGAGAAACTTCAAAACAAAACCTTTATTTTCTGAGCAATCAGGAGGCGGTCAGTTTGGGATCTGAACCCTGTTCCCTAAGAAGCTGTATTGCATTTTTAAAGGGTGAAACTGAAGAGGGGGAGGGGCTTGGGTGAGCTACAGGGTCTTCCAAGCACATTTTGACATTAAGGATTAAGCACGGCTGTTGGTTGAAGACTGGGATTCCTCCAGGACACCTGGCTTGCAGGCCTTTAATTCATCCTTCTAGACACTGGGTCCAGAATCCGAGGCTCTCATTTCATCCTCCTAGACATTTGGTCCAGAGCTCAGTATGATGAGGTAACAAAGGAGCTGGCCGGCTGCATGAAGCTAAGGAGGGCTTGACAGGCCTTGGTTATGTATTTTTACAACACAGGCACCTTGGTTAAGATAACAGCAAGTTTTACATTCTTTTACCAGTTAACAGACAATTAAGTGAACATTTGGAGGGACAGGGTAGGAGTGTCCCCCGGCCTGGGAATGTGAACCTGGCTTGACCTTGTTAACAAAATGTGAGAGCAAAGATGGGGGAGTTGCCTCTGAGACGGGCTGGGTTCTGGCAGCTCTCTTCTTACTTACCTAATAAACGTGCACAAATGTTTTTTAATTCCCAACCTCTGTGTTCTGGCATTACACAAAATGTTAAATTGTTCCTTTTCCCTGATAGCCTTCCCATTAAAACAAAAAAAGATTTTAGGAGCTGGAATGATGGCTCAGTGATTAAAGAGTGTGCACCGTTCTTCCAGAAGATCCACTGAAATTTTAGCCATTTTGTTTTTTAGTTTTTAGTTTTTTGTTTTGTGTTTGGAGTTCAGTTAGTTGGTTGGGTTTTTGTTGTTGTTGTTGTCGTTTGTTCTGTTTTGTTTTGTTTAGACAGGATTTCTCTGTGTAACAGCCCTGACTGTCCTGGAACTCGATTTGTAGACCAGGCTGGCCTCAAAATCACAGAGATCCACCTGCCTCCTCTACTGCCATTCATATTATTATTATTATTATTATTATTTTGGTTCTTTTTTTCGGAGCTGGGGACCGAACCCAGGGCCTTGAACCCAGGGCTTTGCGCTTCCTAGGCAAGCGCTCTACCACTGAGCTAAATCCCCAACCCCCATTCATATTATTTTTATTTATTTATTTTTTATTTTATTTGTTCATTTAATTCTTTTGGTAGTACTGGGGATTGAACTCAGGGACCCATGCATAATAGGCTTATAGTCCATCACAGAACTATAGACCCAGTCTATTTATTTATTTTTATTTTATCTGGGGACAGGGTGAAGTATGGACTTACTACATTGTCCAGGATGTCCTGAGCTCTCACTATGTGGTCTAGCTTAGCCTCAAACTCTTGGCACTACTTAATCTTCAGCCTCCCGATACAAGCAATAAGTACCACACCTTGCTTCAGTTTTTGGGTTTTCGTTTTGTTTCTTTGTTTGTTTGTTTGTTTGGTTGGTTGGTTGGTTGGTTGGGGGTTTTTTTGGTTTTTTTTTTTTTTTTTTTTGATATATTGGAATATATACTAGTATGCTGGCTAGTTGTATGTCAGCTTAACACAAGGTAGAGTCACTAGGGGAAAAAAGGATCTCAATTGAGAAAATGACCCCACCAGACTGACTCACAGTAGGTAGTGCCACCCCTGGGCTGGTGGTCCTGGATATAAGAAAGCAGTCTGAGCACTCTAGTAAGCAGCACTCCTCAGTGGCCTCTGTGTCAATCCGTCTTCAGGTTTCTGCCTTTAATTCTCACCCTGGGGCTGGGGATTTAGCTCAGTGGTAGAGCGCTTACCTAGGAAGCGCAAGGCCCTGGGTTCGGTCCCCAGCTCCGGAAAAAAAAAAAAAAAAAAAGAACCAATTCTCACCCTGACTTCCCTGGTACGGACTACAAGCTGTAAACCAGAATAAACCCTTCTCTCCTCAAGTTGCTCGTGTTGCTCATGGTGTTTTATCATGGCAGTAGAAACCCTAACGGGGACACCTAGTCTGCTTTTCTCACTATTACAAAATCCTTGACATGGGCCACAGAGGTGCAATAAACCTGGAACTTTTGAGGACCCTCCAGAGGTATGACACCTGCTCAGCTCAGTTCTTGTAGGGCCGTTTGCTTTGTTTTGTTGATTTTAGTTTTGTTTTATCTCGCCCCCACCCCCTTGAATCAGGCAGTTTGCAATGGCAGAAATGCATGCAAAAGCAAACAGTTACATCTTGGGCCAGGATGCAGACACTGGGTGCCTCTAGGCTTCCTCTGTGACAGCCTTCCAAGAACTGCTAAGCTGTCATAAAAGAAATTCCTTAATCTCCTTTAAGGGGTTCCAGTGGCCCAAGGATCTCCGGTCACAACCCTGCCTCTTTTTCTCTGTCTCTATCTCACTCTCTTTTGTGTCTGTCTCCCCAAATGCCTCTCCCACCCCACACCCCGTGTGTGTGTGTGTGTGTGTGTGTGTGTGTGTGTGTGTGTGTGTGTGTGTGTGTGTGTTATGTGTGTGAGATATATATGTTTTTATGTGTGTGGATATGCATGCCCACTAATATACAGAGGCCAGAAGATGTCAGGTGTTCTGCTCTGCCACTCTCTACCTTTCTGCCTTGAATCAGTGTCTCTCACTGACCTTACAGTGAGACAGTAGCCAGCCCCAGGATCCCTGTCTCCACCCTGCACAGCACTGGAGTTACAGCACAGGCATTGAAGTCTGGCTTTTTAACAGGTATTCTGGGAACGTGAACTCAGATCTTCTGAGTGGTACCTTGATCGTTTTATCTACTGAGCCATCTGCCCAGCCCAAGCTCCCCTTCTAAAAAAATTAAATGTTTATTTTTTGTGTATATGATGTGTGAGTGCAGATACCTGCACCATCGTGGGCACGTGGCAATCAGAGGACAACTATTTAGAGTTCATTCTCTCCTTCTGTCTTTACCTGGCTTCTGAGATGGTCCAGGTTGTAGGGCTTGAGCAGCAAATGCTTTACCTCAGCTACAGAGATCTTCTGGTCCTAGGCGCGGTCTCTCTCTCTCTCTCTCTCTCTCTCTCTCTCTCTCTCTCTCTCTCTCTCTCTCTTCCTTTCTTTCTTTTTTCTTTTTTTAAGGCAAGCAGGGCATGCCAAGTGGGCATCCCTGTCTTGAAAACAAAACAAAACAAATAAATACATAAGTAAACAATCTCACTCTTTGGCCCTGACTGGGCCTCTAAACAGCAGCCTCTGGTTCTCAATCACTAAGATTAAAGGTGAATGCCACCACACCCTGCCTAACTCTTTTTTTTTTTTTTTTTTTTTAGTCAGGGTTTCTCTGTGTATCCCTAGCTGTTCTGGAACTCATTCTGTAGACCAGGCTGTCCTCAAACTCAGAGGTCCACCTGCCTTTGCTTCCTGAGTGCTGGGATTAAAAGTGTGTGCCACCAACATTCTGTGCTAATTCTTAAAGTTTTATAGAACCTTTCAGTTCTAGGACCCTCATGCCTCATGACAAAGTCCAACTCGTGGCCCTTTAGGGGACACTCAAACCTTCTACAAACTGCAGCAGGGTAATTGTCTTTTCCATACTCATTCTTTTTTTTTTCCTTTGACCCAATTGGTAAGATAAAATTGCCCACCTAAACATACAAAGCCCAGTACCATCCATCCCTTAAGAACATTTGTAACAGGGTTGGGGATTTAGCTCAGTGGTAGAGCGCTTGCCTAGCAAGCGGAAGGCCCTGGGTTCGGTCCCCAGCTCCGAAAAAAAAAAAAAAAAAAAAAAACATTTGTAACAACCTGTAAATCCTAATGTCACCCGCCATATTGTCCTGCCACGCCTTCCTTCCGTACTCATTCTTGAGTGTTCTTTATATATTAAATACATCAGGCCTCTTAAGTATGCTATCAGTTGAAAATGTCACCTGTGTTCTGTGACTTCTGGTTTGAGTTCCGTGTCTATGCACATGTGCACCAGTGTACCCACACATCACGTTAAAAGGTTTGGCTTGATTGTTTAGATTTTACCTCATTAGATTTTTGGTTTTGGCTTTGAGAGAGTCTTAGTACATAGACAAGGTTGACCTCAAACTCATTCTCTCTCCAGCCTCTGCTTACTGAGTCCTGGGATTAAAGGTGTACGCCACCACGCCTGGCATCCTCAGCTTCTTCTATGGCTTCCAGTTTTGAGTCATAGTTAGGGATGTCTTTACCACGTTAAGATGATGAACTGTGGGGCTGGAGAGATGGCTCAGTGGTTAAGAAGACTGCTCTTCCAGAGGTCCTGAGTTCAATTCCCAGCAACCACATGGTGGCTCACAACCATCTGTAAAGAGATCGGATGCCCTCTTCTGGTGTATCTGAAGACAGCTACAGTGTACTTATATATAATAAATGAATAAATCTTTAAAAAAAAAAAAAAAGATGATGAACTGTTCTCAGTGGTTTCCACATTTTCAACTTTTGATCCATAGAAGTGTGTATTGTATGTCTCGCTATGGAACTTGTCTGTTCATCCTCCATGCTGAGTGCTGCATTACTTTTCACGTTGTGGGACAAAATACCCAACAAGGGTATTTTGGGTAGGAAAGGTCTGTCTTGGCATGCAGTTGAGTCAGCCTGTGGGGCGAAAGGCGGTAGAGAGAACAGCTCCAGATGCGGCTGCAGAAGTGTAAGGCAATTGCTAGAATTGCCTCTGAAGTCGGAAACCAGAGAGGCCTGAATGCTGACACTCAGCTTGCCTGCTTCTCTCCTCGTCCTGGACCTCAGCCCAGGGGTCCACATTCAGGGACATCAATTAAGTCTCACAGAGGGACCCACAGTTATGGCTTCTAAATAAATCTAAGTTGACAATCAAGATTAACATGTATCCCATCTTTGCTACTTTGTGGATTCTTCTTTTTTCCCACCCTTTTAGATCTCCCTCCAGTTTCACCCCCTGGGAAAGAAACAAGGGGGAGGGAGGTGGTAAGAGAGATTGATCCTTGAATCTAATTTCTCCTTGTTTCTTTGTTGCCTGTAGATGACCTTCCCTACTTTTTGAATTCTTCTTTTTCCTACCCTTTATTCCATCATGGGCTGTTTCTGGGATTGCAGGAATATTAATCTGAGTACCCCACTGTTCTAGAAGATATCTTCCCCCACCTTTTGACCTTCCAGTCCCCCACACTTAACCCATCACACACTGTTTTATCTGAGATAACTTCCCAATTCTTAGAAACTGGGTATAAATCTTTTGACAAGGCCATTCTGAATTCCAAGATTTTTTTGTGAGTTGATAGTTACATCAGCTTCTGTGCCCTCCAAAACTTCTATTTCAATACCATTTTACTTGCAGTTTTAAATTTTAGCTTCTGATCATTAACAACTGTTTGCCAGAACTCATGTTTTCCAGTCCTTCCAAACCCTCTGTTTTTGCTACTGTAGCTCTTTGCCTTTGAGGTAGGGAAACAGTGGCAGCTGAGAAATCCCGTCACCTGCATTAAGTTGTAGTTCTCTTTTTATGTGGGCTATAATTTTAATTTCTCCTTTGTAATCTTCATGTATAATTCCTGGATGCACAACGACTCTTTGGGAACTCAATTCACTCCTTCCCAAGATCGTCCCTATTGTCCCCAACTGCAAAGAACCAGAAACCCCACTAGTTATTTTTGGAGACAGAGTCTCCAAAGTCTAGACCTATGCTGCCTGCAGTAGTTTGCATTAAAATCTCCAATATCAAGTGGTATTTTGGGGCTGGACAGATGGCTCAGTGGTTAGGAGCACTGACTGCTGTCCCAGAGGTCCTGAGTTAAAATCCCAGCAACCACATGGTGGCTCACAACCATCTGCAATGAGATCCGATGCCTTCTTCTGGTATCATGAAGACAGCTACAGTGTACTCACATACATAAAAAAATCAATTAATAAATAATTCTTTTTAAAAAGTGATATTTTGATCTTCACATCTCTCTCTGGCTAAAATAGTTCATAAGTTTTGCTTCGGGCCTCAAGCTAGGCCCCCGAGGCTCTTTCCCAACGGTAAGAAATTATCTTGAATGTCTGTTTTGAACCTATACTCATTGGTCCAAACCTTATCACATCAGCGGCACACCAGTCCTTTTTCCTGGTTTATATTTAGAACAACCATTACCCTTAGAAATGCCTTGTTTCGGGGCTGGGGATTTAGCTCAGTGGTAGAGCGCTTACCTAGGAAGCGCAAGGCCCTGGGTTCGGTCCCCAGCTCCGAAAAAAAGAACCAAAAAAAAAAAAAAAAAAAAAAAAAAAGAAATGCCTTGTTTCACAATTTTGTTACAAATGACCACATTTCCCACAGTTAAAGCACCAGGCATTTTGAGATCTGAGACCTTTAGCAGCTTGATCACAGGTTCTTTGCAAATGACCATATTTCTTGCAATTGAAGTACCAGTCACTTTGATGTCGGAGAATTCTAGCTATAGCTTGATCTATTACATTAGCACGGAATGATGCTGCCCATACCTTTAATGGTCTAATAACTTTTTTTTTAACAATCAGTATTCACATTTTCAAGTACCAATGTTTCTGTCTCCTTGTGTCAGGGTCTGGTTTGACTTTGTCCGCAGCTGACACTAATCTTTGTAATTTAAATAAATAAATAAATCAGTGGCAGCTTCTCCAGAGCCTTGTATAATCTTTGTAAAGAGATTCCCCCCCCCCCAGGCTCTTCAACTTTGCCCCAATCTCTTAAAGCCACTAAGCAACATTGTTCTATAGTGACATCATCAAATTGAATCTATTCTCGCAGAATACCACCTTTCACCAGGCAACTGATTATTATTCATTCTCCTTGTTCAATTTCACTGTTAAATATTCAAGGTTTCTTCCATCTGCCATGATAACCATTGCAACTGTGAACCCGCCTCTAGTACAGCTGATACCAATCCCTTCCAGTCTTGAGGAGTAATTCTATTTTGAACAGCTTAGTTATTTAGAATTTGTTTCACATAAAGTGAGTGCATCCCATATGAAATCATAGCCTCTTTAAAACACCTTAGATTTATCATCCCTATAGGATGCCATCCTGTTTCATCATAACCTTGTTCCACACCATTAGCAGGCCTATGCTGTATGACTACTGGGGAAGCTGATGGTGATCTAGTAACCCCAGGCTACCCTTCCTCGCTAATTCTGGCTTCACAGTTCTTTCTTTTAAAATGGCTGCTTCATCAGATTATCCTCTTAGCTTTTCTCTAACTCATCTTCCCTCCAGTACCGTTTCTTTCCATCTTCCTGTAGGAAACTCCTGCTCTCTTGTTCAGTTACTAGGACTGAGCCTTTTTGTCCTCTCTTTTCCAGTGTTCCTCACTTTCCAAGTGCTACCATCTCCACACAACCTTTCCAGTTTTACTGACAACTTTTCAATCCTTTCAGAAAAAAGAGAGTAGAGTGATCCCCCTTTCGTTATCCCATTTCAGCCATTATTTGTTTCCCCATTTTCCCTACTTGTGTTTCCAACCTTTTTCTGAAACAGAATATATTAAAAAGAAGAGGAGGAAGAGGAGAAAATCCCCTCTGGGAATAAAGTGGTGGTGGGGACTGGCATATCCTAGCAGTAGCAGCCAAAATAATTTTTTTTTGGGCTGGTATCTTGAATAAAAGTATCTGTTCCTTTGTCCCTTGCCATTTTCTCTACAGCATTTGAAATAAAATTTCCCATTTGTATCCTTAACTTTCAAGATCCACCTTGAGGTATCACTTGTCTTTGCTACTTTGTGAGTTGTTTTTTGTTTTTTTTTTCCGGAGCTGGGGACGGAACCCAGGGCCTTGCACTTGCTAGGCAAGTGCTCTACCACTGAGCTAAATCCCCAACCCACTTTGTGGGTTGTTTATCCCACCCTATATCCCCCCTGATTTACCCCCTATCACTAACTAGATAGGAGAGAAAAAAGGATAAAGGGGAGGGAGGATCCTTGAATCCAATTTCTTCTTGTTTCTTTGCTTTTAGCTCATCTTTGCTACTTTGTGGGTTCTTCTTTTTCCCACCTTTTATCTCTCATTCCCAGTTCTACCCCTATGGCTAGATAAAGAAAGAAAGAGTGGGGAGGGAGAGAGACCCCTGAATTTAATGTCTTCTTATTTCTTCTTTGAGCACAACCACTAACAAACCACAACCAACCTCCCAGAAAAACCACCAGCTACCAACCATGCCTATCAGAGCTATCAGAGCCTTAGCATATATACATCCTCTGAAAAGTTGCCGGAATTCCAAATGTCACACAATCACAGTGACTATCTGCAGCTGTCAACCAAACCTCTTGCTAGAGCATGAGGCAAATCATAGTCAGCTGCTACAAAGAATCCCCATGAGCCCACACCTGGAATTAAAACAAAAACATATTCTTACAATATTTCTATGTTTTAAAGAAACCAGAATTCTCACTATGTTAACATCACCACCACCCCTCTTGAAATAGGAATTCTTTAGGTACTCCTATGTCTGTGTTGAGGCTAGCCTTGAACCCATTATCCTCCTGCCTTAGCCTCCCTACTGCTGCAATTATAGGTGTGTGCCACTATTCCTGTCAACATACCATCTTTTTTTTTTAAGATTTATTTTATTTATATGAGTACACCATATCTGTTTTCACACACACCGGAAGAGGGCATCCGATCCCATTACAGATGGTTGTGAGCCTCATCTGGTTGCTGGGAATTGAACTCAGGACCTCTGGAAGAGCAGTCAGTGCTCTTAACTGCTGAGCCATCTCTCCAGCCCCAACACACCATCTTTTAAGTGGTCTTTGACCATTAACAAATTTAGCCACCAGACAAGCCTCAACATGTTTTCCTAAACCATATAGTGTATATTTTCTGTACCACACAGAACTGGTCAAAAGAATTCACTCATTTGTAACACTTTATCTTCTGCATGTGTATGATGTCTTTTGTTTTTCTTTTCAAGATAAGGTTTCTCTGTGTAATTCTGGCTGTCCTAAAACTCAATCTGTAGACCGGGCTGACCTTGATTGAACTCCGATATCTGCCTGCCTCTGCATGGCCGAGTGGCTATTTTGTTATTGTCGTTGTTGTTGTTGTTGTTGTTGGTGGTGGTGGTGGTGGTGGTGGTGGTGGTGGTGGTGGTGGTGGTGGTTGGTTTGGTTTTTTTTCTTGTGGCTGTTGTTTTTCCAGACAGGGTAGCCTTGGTTGTCCTGGAACTCACTCTGTAGACCAGGCTGTCCTTGAACTAAAGATCCACCTGCCTCTGCCTCCAGAGTGCTTTAAGCAGCATTTTACTATGTAGCCTAGGCTAGCCTCAAACTCCTGATCCTCTTTCCTCAGCTTCTGGTATGCTGGCTGCTTCTTCCAATGATACCTCGGTCTCTGTATTTACCTTACATTTATTATTTACACTTGTACACACGTATACCAATCCATGTGGTCTATGTGACAGGTGCTTCGTGGGTATTAAACTCTCACGTCCATCCACAGAGAAAAATCTGCTATCATTGAAGCTGGCCTTGAACTCAATGCAGTCCTCCTGCCTCAGTCTCTGAAGTCTCTGGGATTATAGGCACGAGCCACCATGCCTGGTACAGATGTAAATCTTCTAAGTCCTATTTCACAAATCATGAGAGAGATGAACTAGTTAAAAGTGCCTTGTGGGGCTGGAGAGATGGCTCAGCGGTTAAGAGCACTGGCTGCTCTTCCAGAGGTCCTGAGTTCAATTCCCAGCAACTACATGGTGGCTTACAACCATCTGTAACAGGGATCCAATGCCCTCTTCTGGTGTGTCTGAAGACAGTGACAGTGTACCCACATACATGAAATAAATAAATAAACAAATCGTAAAAACAAACAAACAAACAAATAAAAATGTCCCTTGTGGTAACTACTTAGTCATAGTAAGCCAGACCTAGAACCCAACCTTACCTTCCCACAATAAACTATCACCACGCCTCATTGTTATTTCTCATCCTCCGCCCCTTTGAAATTACTGAGCTCGTTTAATAAACAGATGTCGTGTTTAGTTTATGTTCCATGGCTAGTTTATCACAAAGAAATAACAATCCCCGTCTTTCAAGAGCTAAGTCTAAAGAGAAGAAAAGAAAAAGCAAGTGACCATACAATGTGGCTCAGGTCACGCTGGAGCCGCACTGCTTAGCATCTGCGTCCTTCATGGAATGCAGCTCTGCATATTCATCTGCTAATTTTTTCATCTTTTCCATGTTAAAAAAACAAAACAAAAACCTCTAGAGGAGAGCAGCAGAACTCCTGCCAGATACATTCTTCCAATTCTTATGAAATGCAGAGGGTTTGAAGGGCTGGACGCTTCCCAAGCGGGAAAGATGACGAGGAGTGAAGGCCAAGGTCAGAAAGAAATATACTGTGCTGGGTCAGTAAGGACATCAGGCTGGTGGGAGCAAGCCCTGGCAGGAGGGTTTGGCTAAGGCAGGGTGAAGCCAGATCTCAACCTCGGATTTCTCAGAGTCGGGATGAGACATGTTCCAGTCATTAAGCAACAGAGACCTGCTGTAAATTATCAACTCGCTGACTGATAACAAATGTTACTTCAAGGTTAGGCAGGCAGCCATACTTCGGAAGAGCTGAAATTAGAAGATTCTGAAGGTCAGAAGATTAGCAAGGCTTGACACCTACGGAGAACTCAGTTGGAGGTAAAGAAAGGTTCCTGCCTTTAAGACACCCATGTAGGAGAGAGATTTCAACAACAACAACAACAACAACAACAACAACAACAACAACAACAACAACAAAAAGTAGTGTGATTCAAACACCTGCTAAACACAACCTGAGGAAAAGCAGGGTGAAAGTCTACTGGGACGTCCACTTTAATACGAAAAGGAAAGCAAAACATTCCAAGGTTGCTCTGTATGGCTGGCTCGCCCTGGTATTCTGGCACAATAGCTATGAGGAAAGGAAAAGAACCTTTTATAGGGTGGGGTAATGGATTGGAACAGCCTATCAGGGTTATGAACCACCCACTTAATGAGGAAGAAGGAATTTTTCACTCAATGATCAACTGTGTAGAGGGCCTTATCAGTTCACTTCTAAAATTCTCTCTAACCCTCAGCCTTAAAGCCACAGGAAACCAAGGAGTGGTGTTGGCAGGCCAGGAGGGCAGCTAGAAACTAATTCGTGCTGATCGAAGATAGAAAGGTGTTGCCTAGAAACCAAGCATGCTGGCACATCCCGTAATCTCAGGCAAATGGAGAAGGTGCAAGCATCTGAGACCAGCCTGAGCTATGTAGTGAGACTTTAGAGAGAGAGAGAGAGAGAAGAAAGAGCCTGACAGAGGAGGATTACAAGTTTGGGGCTAAAAAAGTGAGCATAGAGTGTAAATGGAACAAACCTAGAAGAGGCACCCAGAAAAGGCTTTGAGGTCTCCTGGTTAGTCTTTGCTTAGGGAAGTGGCTATGGACGAACATACTCAGCGCAGAAGGAAGGATCAGAATGCGAAGCGTCACTGTCTGTAATTCCAGCACTTTGAGCAGTCTGAGGCAGGAGAGTCACCAGTTCAAGGCTGAAAATGTAGTTGTTGATAAGAGTACAAGAAATCCTGGGTTCAATTCTCAGCCTCATAAAAACAAACAAACAAAAACAGGATTTACTGACTCACACTTGGAATCCCAGCATCCACAGAGCACAGGAGGATTACTGTGAGCTGGAGGCCAGCCAGGGCTACATAGCAAGACCCCACCTCCTCCCCTAAAATTTTGTTTTAAAAGGGGGGAGGGTTCATTTTATTTTAGTAAAATTTTTTTTTATTCCTTTATGTGTTTTTATCTGTGCACCATGTATGTACCTGATGTTGGGGGAGGTCTGAAGAGGGTATCAGATCCCCTGGAGATGGAGTTACTAACAGTTGTGATGGGCCATGTAGGTGCTGGGAATTGAACCAGGTCCTCTGCAAGAAATGTTCTTGACCATTAAGCTATCTCTCCGGCCCTCAGTAAATGCCTTTGGAAATTATATTTATTTATGTGTGTATGTGTACGTCATAGGACAATCGCAAGAGTTGATTCTCTTCTTCCAGGCCTGTGGTTTTGGGAAACGAACTCAGGTTGTCTTAGCAGCAAGTAGCTTTATTGGCTGAACCATCTTAAGGGTAATGCTTTATGAAACAGTCTTAGGGCTGAGTTCAATCCCTGGCACCACATAAAATGGCACACACCTGTAGTTTCAGTGCTCAGAAAGTGGAAAGTGCCACGGGTTCAACTCAACTTTGTGAAATCCTGGCTCCGATTAAAACGTTTAAAATATGTTAAAAAAAAAAAAGTAAAAAAAATAAAAAATAGGGCTGGAGAGATGGCTCAGCAGTTAAGAGCACTGGCTGCTCTTCCAGAGGTCCTGAGTTCAATTCCCAGCAACCACATGGGGGCTCACAACCATCTGTAATGGGATCTGATGCCCTCTTCTGGTGTGTCTAAAGCTACAGTGTCCTCATACATAAAATAAATCTTAAAAAAAAATAAAAAAATAAAAAATAAAAAAATAAAAAAAAATAAAAAATAAAAAAAAATAAAAAAAATAAAAAGGGGGGGGGGGGGCTGGGGATTTAGCTCAGTGGTAGAGCGCTTACCTAGGAAGCGCAAGGCCCTGGGTTCGGTCCCCAGCTCTGAAAAAAAGAATCAAAAAAAAAAAAAAATATGTTAAGACCCAGTTTGGTTTGTCAAAAGCAAAATCCTTCAATGAACTATGCTGTATTTTGTTGTCTTGTGATTATAAAACCATAAAGAAGAACTATGATCTGTACTAAAATGATGGGAGGAGTGTGTAGACACAGAATGGGAGAGATTTCCCAATCTATTTCAGAGTCAGTGATTGGGTTTTGGGAGAAAAACTGACACCTGTCATTTACGGGACCCTGAGGCTAATTCCGCTTTGATCTGCAAGGCTCAGGAAGTAGTGGTGCACCCGGAGAGCACGAGCAAACAAAAACTAAAGGCAACAGTGACTGGCTAAACTCCAAAAGCCCACGAGAAGGTGGGCTGGGTCAATGACTGAACCAGGTGGGTGGGAGAAGGTGCAGAATGTGGGGTGTGAGGCAGACAATGCAGAGGTCTGCTGGCTGCTGCCCAAAGCTGGAGGCCGAGAAAAAGGAAAGAAAGAAAAAAAGCAAAGAAAACAGGACCTGTCTGATAACATTGTTTCAAGCACTTGAAAAATAAGAAAGTTGGATTCCTGTCTGAACCACCCTGCTCTCCTAAGCTAAAGGAATAAAACGTTAAACTTTTCATTTCATTCTATGTGTATGGGTGTTGTGTGTGCACCGGAGAATGTGTGAGAGTGTCGGGTCCCTTGGAACTGGAGGGACAGACGGTCATAAGCTCCCCTGAGGATACTGGGAATCAAACCCGGGTCTTCGGATGAACAGACAATGCTCAGTACTCTTAACGGCTGAACCATCTCTCCAGCCCCAAGGAATACTTTAGGTAGTTTATAAAAATACATTAGATGTTGGGGATTTAGCTTAGTGGTAGAGCACTTGCCTAGCAAGTGCAAGGCCCTGGGTTCAGTCCTCAGCTCCAGTCAAAAAAAAAAAAAAAAAAAAAAAAAGACAAACATACATTATATTTTGTGTGTTGTATATGGGTATATGCCACATACGTGAGGCCAGAGGCAACCTGTATGTAGGCATAAGATTTTGCAACCTACTTTTTTTTTTTTTTGTCTTCAGACACACCAGAAGAGGGCATCAGATCTCATTACAGATGGTTGTGAGCCACCATGTGGCTGCTGGGAATTGAACTCAGGACCTCTGGAAGAGCAGTCAATGCTCTTAATGCTGAGCCATCTCTCCAGCCCTGCAACCTACTTTTAATAAGGGTTGAGCCTCTCCTCTAGGTTCAACCAGCAGAGGTAGTGGTAGAAAAAAGTAATTCAGATATGAGGGAAGGGGACCTGTTCAGTAATAGTTCTTTGGGGTGAGTTCAATCTTCTTGGGCAGCAGTTCAGTCCCTTAGCAACCACCAAATATGATGAGGCAGCTGTCGTCCAGTTCTGAAGAAACCACCAGGCTCACCAACTAGCCTGAGGGGAGGCTGCAGATGCCACAAGCTGCGCTGGAGTGAGTTTCTCTCAATGTCAGAGTTATCACAAGTTGAGCTCCACAGAAAACACTATGTAAGGTGAACCAATACATGCTTGTCTTTAGCGAAGAATAACAAGGCAGAGCAAACCAAACCAGGGCTCAGTGCCTGTCTCCCACTGTCTGTGGGGGTCATATTTATACTCCTTCATCAAGCATCCTTTCATGTGTTTGCTGTAGCCAAACATTCCTTCACCTGTGTCTGCTTCAGGCAAACATCCTTTCACCTCTGTGCCCCAGCAAAACAGCATTTGACATAACTAACTTTCCAAGGAACCAGAAATTTCCACTTCACCTGTAGAGTCAGTCTGTGTTTCCACCCTGTGGGTCCTAAGGATTGAACTCAGGTTATAAAGTTCGGCAGCATGTGTCTTTAGTTGTTAGACCATCTCACCAGCCCATATGTGGGTTTTTTGTTCATTTTGTGACTTGGTTTTCTTTTCAGGCAGTGTCTAACAATGTAGCCCTGCTGGCCTAGAACTCACCAGGTAGACCAAGCTGGCCTCAAACTCACATAGATTCACCTGCCTCTGAGTTCCCAGCCTGGTACTTAAGGGTGTGGGCCATCAAGCCCAGTGGGGGGTTTTCCTTTTGCTACAGAGGTTTTGCTATGCTAGTTACCATGGCTGCGTAGAACTTATCCTGTACCCTGGCTACCCAGAGTTCACAATGTACCTCAGACCAGATAAGAACCTAACGTAAGGCTGGTGCCACTGCCTCCGTTCAAGGAGATCTAAGGGGGTTCTGGCTCGGCCACAGCAGCCAAAGAGTTACAGCTCTCCAAGGGGAAGGCTGTAGGACACAGTGGGCAGCAGGGGACCAAGGAGCAGGAAGAGACTGTGGGTGGTCAGGCTAGCACACCCAGCTCCTCATGTCAGGTTAACAACAAAAGCTTTGGGAGAGAAAACCCTTCCCGGGAGTGTTACAGCTCAGTAAGACAGGCGCTCTCAGGCATCTTTGGTGAAATAACTCTTTATTCCTTGTGGATAGGACCTTATAAAAATTGGGGTGGAATCTAGAGGCAGAGGCTTTTTATTGGCTTGGTCTGAGATGTTAGGGATACCTCATTTGCATGTGGAAGAACTTCAGGTGTTGTCCCTAAGTGACTGATTGTCACAGTCCTCTCCATGGGGTATTGTGGTCACGAGTTCCATTGCAGGAACCTGGTTCCTGAGTCCATTGAACCTTACCAGGTTTTGTCTGGTGGCACAGACCACTACCCCGCAACCCACTCCCCCACCACCTAGCTCCAAGATTTTTTTTGAGGCTATTAGATAATTAATTGATGTGCATTCTGGGCTGGAGAATACTGTTCAAAGTCATGTTCAGTTGCCTGCTTTAATTGGGTGGTAGGGAACAGACGAATGGACAAAGACCGGGAGGGAAACAGCACTAGATTAATACCAGAATAATTTTTTTGTCCATGTGACAAATTAAATGCTTAACACTTCATTAAATGCTCTTTTTATTTAAATTTGTCATGTGTAAAACACTACAAGGATTTGCCGAGCACACCAAGGTGGCCATGAGAGCAATCACAAATCAGTAAGCCTTCTATTTAGCCCTCTTTCTCCAGCCATTCCTTATAGGCCCCGGCATAGTTTCGAGCCCTGTGGAGAAAAAGAAATATTGGGGTTGGGGATTTAGCTCAATGGTAGAGCGCTTGCCTAGCAAGCGCAAGGCCCTGGGTTCGGTCCCCAGCTCTGAAAAAAAAAAAAAAGAAAAAAGAAAAGAAAAAAAAAAAAAAAAAGAAATACTGAGGGAAGGACAGGTCCAGCAGACAGAGTCCCCATCAGTACCCAGCCAGCAAGCCTTATGCTTGTCATACCCTGTGTATCCAAGACCTTGTGCCAGCTGTGTGGCCTGGAGGCCCCGCCTGCCCATCTGACAGAAGAAAATAAGATTCTTGTCTTCTAGCTTTGGCTTCTCAGCACAGTATGAAGTCTGAAAAGCAGCTGGGTCCATGTTCAAGGCCATTTCCAACTCAGACACTGAGAGGGGACAAATTGGAAAGCTAGTGGCATGCAGAGGTTCACAAGATGGGGCTGAAAGAGCTGAATGAATCCTGGCAGCAGCCTATTGCAGAGACCTTCCAAACATACGGTGGCCACCCCCTCCCCACACCATCCTCAAAGACAAGGAACAACACACCAACGCAAAGTTAGGCCAGCAACCTCTGCCCCTCGCTGAGCCTTAAGCCGGCAGTGGAAGATCAAGTGGATTAAAGCTTCCAGCTTCAGGGAAGTCGGCATTCAGATGGGCTCTGCCCCTCTGGCCACCTGCTGTCCCCTCAAACTGGATGAGCTAGTTCAGCTGCCAGATCGGCTCCACTTAGCCTTTCCCTAGGGAACCTGAGGGCTGGCTTGAGCAAAATATAAGGCCCTATGTCTACCACACACCAACCCCACTGCGTACTAAATGAGGCTCCTTTAGTTAAAACCATCGTGGACAGTTCCTCTGCCAACAAGGGAAATCCTATACCAGGGATGTTGAGTGCCCCGGGAATGGTACCAGCCGCTGCCTCCTCCCGTGAGCGGACATCGAAGAGCCTGGCCCTGCCTGAGGCTAGGAGTTGACGGAGTTCAGAGAAGGAGACTGTAGGCACTGGGAAAGAAAAGAAAGACTTGAGGGCTGGAGGACAAGACACTTGCCTCTGCACCCCCCTCCCTGGCTGTTTGAGACCTGCAGCCACACCCCATGCTCCTCTCTCCACAAACAGCCCTCCCCAGGGGACCTGCAGACACCTCACCCTCACATCCCAGGGGTTCTCAGGCACCTCCAGTCATGGTTCCAGCAGCAGCACCTGTGTGACTCTGACGCAGAACTGCAACCCGAAGCATCTCCCTCTCTCTCCCAGAGCCCAGACAGAGACCGGAACCGGAAGCAAGGGCATGGCCACTCGAGGACACACACACACACACACACACACACACACACACACACACACACACGGCATGGCCACTCGAGGACACACACACACACACACACACACACACACACACAGAGTCCAATAGCACCTGTTAGTGATCCCTCTAACACTCGCTCATACTTTATACCTTTATAGACTGCCCAGCTTAGGCCGGAAATTTCACCCAGGTTTGGCACAGGTGCCAGGACTCTGGGTAATGAGTAGAGAACAGTAGCACCCCACTCAAAGGTTGACCCAGCCCTTACCGGTCAAAGAGTAATATGCACACTCCCTTCCCCCGGGGCCCCACAAAAAGGAGGAAGACAGACAACTGTGGCTCTAAACAATTTTATCTTAAAAAAAAAAAAAGTAAAGAAATAAAAAGAACCACCCCTGGAACAGGGCGGGCTCTCTGTGAACCCGCCCTGCCTATAGCTCTCCCTGACTCCAGGGCCTTCTGCAGAGGCTTCGGCTGCTCACTGCCCCCTCTACTCCTGGGAGAGCAGCCCGCTAGCATCCTTCCCCACCTCTTGAGTAAGCCTGCTCCCCAGAGTAATCAGGTATGTATCTTAACTTCTGCTTCAGAGAAAGGAAGAACCAGTGAAGTACTCGGCCCACAGACCCTCTGCCAGGCACTCTAAGCAAGCACGCGGCGAGCCCAGATTTCGTGTGTCCAGTGTCCACCAAGGAGACAGCACATGCAGTGTGCCAAAGGAGCACCAGGGCCCGGGGACTGCGCGGTGGGGGCAGGCAAGGCTGGCGGTGCGTGTCCACACGGTTTCCCAGCACTCACTGCAGACTGCCATGCCACAGGCCTCAGTTCAAAATCACACTTGCCCAACTCCCCCGAGTCCCACGCCAGAAGTAGGCAGTGAAAGAGAGGGGCATGGGGTCAGCCTGTTGCTCCTGGGCTATGTGCAGTTCTCGGGCCCAAAGCCCCTGAGTCCCCACAGTTAGTTGCTGTCATTCTTGATGACGACCTCTAATCCGTGGTGCCGTAACTGAGCTCGTAGTAGCAGGTTCTTGTTTTTAAGATCTTCCACCTGCACAGAAAGAAGGCAATAACGGAAATAATTAGGAAAAAACAATAGTGTCACTGCTGAGCCATCGAGTCAGCCTGACAGCCATGGTGGAGAAGGACAACGTAAGTGTTTTCCAGGGAATCCAAACTGGGCAGCAGCTACAGGGTGCCAAGGGGGCCGTCCTGGAATTAGCCTGACCTGCTGTCGAAGCACGTCATTGTCGAGCTGCAACTGATCTAACCCCTGCAGCTCTTCAGACAGCCGGTGGTTGCTCTGACGTAGTTCCTGGATATAGTCACAGGCTTTGGACAGGATTCCACCCTTACTCTGCAAGGCAAAGCCAACAAGGTGAGGGTGGAAGCCTCGAACACCCAGCTGGCCTTCCAAGAGCGAGCACATTCACACTTTAGGGCTATCTCTCCTCAGAGTGGGGATGCAGCATCTCAGAGTGTTACGGAGAGGGCCGCCATGGACACTCTACTTGACACCATTCTTGGAGTTCTGCCTCCCGAACTCTAGCCTCCTGCCCGTTACCAGGGTCTTGCCAGGACCTGGCCAGACTTGGTGCTCTCCATAGAGCAGTCTGGGATGATTTTGGACAGCTGTACAATCCAGTTGTTGATCTTGTCCCGGCGGCGGCGCTCCACTGTGGGGCAAAGTGAAGAACAGAGTGACTCACCAGTCTTCCTCCTCACGCTGTAGTTCCCAAATCTACTTAGGTCTCCTGGCTTCGCCCTGGACACCACCTACCTTCGTTATGTTGAGCCCTCCGTTTCTCATCTCGCGTTGTCCTGGGAGCCTCTGACTTCCTGATAAGAGAGTCCAGGGTGAACAGACCAAGCAAAAGACAAAGAAGCAAACAAAACCAAGACTGGTGTTTAGGGTGAGGAATTACGTAAGATTTGGCAGGCACTGAAACCACTCATAACAACAAAAGGCTACTCACGGGGAATAAGGGTGGGTCCTGGGGGCAATTGACCGCTGGCTCCCTCCCTGTAACACTTCTTGTGGTGACATCATCACAAAGAATTGGCCTGTAAAGATACGAGATAGGTTTTATCAGACCCTGGGCCCCTTTTGAGAACATGCTCCCACCAGTTTGTAAAGTAGCCCAGACTCACCATGTTCTCTGATCCTATTACCACAAGTCATGTGCTGAAGCCCAGAGCCCCCAGCACATCCCAGAGCCCAGCCCCTCAGGCTGGCCGCCTTGTGCAACATCTCACCTGTGCTGGGCGGGGTTGCCTGCCCCAGCAGTGCCTCTGAGCCCTGGGTGGTGACCACGGCGGTTGTACTCCCAGATGTCGTACCCCCTGACCCATCTCCCACTGCGGTGCTGGGGAAGTAAGTGTAGTGGGTCTCGGCAGCTGTTCCCTCCGCGTCAACAGCATCATCACTGGTGAAAGCCCCCTGGATTACTGCCTGAGAAGGGAAATGAGAGGAGTCCGGTCAGTCAGGACGCATTCCCACTCTATCACCCTCAAGAAAGAGAAACACAGAAAGCCACAGGGCCAAAGATAGCTATGAATGCAATCCAACACAAAACTAAAGTTACTCAAAATATGAGGGTGTTTCTTTTAAATTCAAGTGTGTGTACATTTAAGATTTGTATGGTTATTTTGCCTGGATGTATGTATATATATGTTCTGAGTGTGTGTGCCAGGCGCCTATGGAGATCAAAGGACATTCGATCCCTGAACCAGATGGTTGTGAACCACCGCACAGTTATTAGGAACTGAACTCAGGTCCTCCCTCTGTAAGAGCAAGAGGTGCTCTTAAGTGCCAAGCCACCCTTCCAGCTCCATGTGAGGCATGATCGTTGTAGACCACAGGGTAATGGGGCAAAAGGTTGAAAATATCTGGACCTAGTACTTTGGGCCAAATTTGGGCCACTGTCCCGAATTCCACCCCTCCTTTCTGTTGGCTCCTTAGTTCTTTTTTTTTTCCCCCCTGGAGCTGGGGACCATACCCAGGGCCTTGCGCTTCCTAGGCAAGCGCTCTACCACTGAGCTAAATCCCCAACCCCGGCTCCTTAGTTCTTATTGCTAAAAGCTCTCTAGTCCTCTCAGTCTCCCCCTCAGTACCTGAGTCATAGACTGAGTGGCAGGGTAGCCACTGATAGCGCCAGAGCCCTCTGTCTGGCCATCCAGCTGCCCCTCAGACACCTGGATCACCCTGTACATCACCTAGAAGCAAGAAGAGGGGGGAAGAGGGACAAGACAAGAGTAAATATCCAGAACCATAGGCCCTCTCAGAACAGCCTCTGTACTTGTATATGTAAAGTCCCAGGAGTCTTTCAGAGACAGACTCAGCAACTGCCCCCCAAACCCCCAGACTTTAGCACACCCAGCCCCACACCAGTCTCTAAGCTTCCAACAGTACACAGTCTCATCTCATTCTCCAAGCCACAGCTCCCCAAAATTATGTTCATGCACCTCCCTTAATCCCAACCCCAGGTAACAACATCTGCAGCCACCTGGCCCCTCCCTTACCTGGCCCCCATTCTCAGTTCGGAAGACGTACTTGACGTTGGGGTCGGGGAAAGTGGCAGCTGATTGGATGCTGGCGATAGCTACACTAGTTGGGTCCTCTCCAGTAGCCACTGCACCTAAATTAAGAGGCAAGGAAAGATCTAGAAGTTAACTTCCCACTGTTCTACTTGCACAGCACTTGACACACGGAATGTAGAAGGTGGACCGGTCATCTGAGGAGAGGGGGAGGCGAGGATGAGCTCTTAAGTCTTGACTCAACATTCACCTTCCTGAATCTGCACTGTCCCCTCTTCGGTTTCGGCTGTTTTCTGCTGCCTATTTGTGGTGAAACAAAAACAAGAAACAAATGGAAGACGTGAGAAGTCTGACCTGGTAATATGGTTCCCAACTGACTGGCACCCACAACAGACGTTAGGCGAGGTTAGACCATGACAGTATTACTGCTGCTCATGGTGGCACATTCCTTTAATCTAGATGGGTAGGTGGATTTCTGTGAGTTTGAGACCAGGCTGGTCTACATAGTGAGTTCCAGGGCAGCTGGGACTAAATAACCAGGAATATGTAGAGATTATTTTGTCTCAAAAAACAAAATAAGTAAAAACAAACAAACAAACAAAACTAGTAACTAAGTATTTACCATATACATAGACTATAAGCACTAAGTGCTTACAAGCTATAAGCACTTTTTTTGTTGGTTGGTTTTGTTTTGTTTTTCAAGAAAGGGTTTTTCTTTGTGTAGCTCTGGCTGTCCGGGAACTTGTTTTGTGGACTAGGCTAACCTTGAACTCAGAGATAAGCCTGTCTCTGCCTCCACAGTGCTGAGATTAAAGCCACACACCACCACCGCCCAGCATACTATCTTGATACTAATAACAGCACATGAAGTAAACAGTGTACAGTTTTATAGATAGGGAAATGAAGTCACATAGCGGATAAGTGTTGGAGCTGGGACCTGAACCCAGGTCTTCCCCAATCTAATGCTCAGTCATTCTGCATTCTCCCAGGCCACCCTTCTCTTCCCAGACAGCCCTCTTCACTTACCCCTTCATCTCTCTGTGAGGGGGCTCATCCGAGGCACTGGTCTTTTTTTGGAGGACCTCGTATCTCCTGACGCCAAGGTCTGAATGCTAAATCCTGGTGGGAATCAGAGTCTGCAGTGAGGCAAAGCAACTGAACAGGCATCCCAGGCTCCAAGAAGACGCAACCAGGAGATAAACCAATCATCCTCAAAGAGCAGTCAGCTCTCCCAATTCTGATGGCAAGGCTGGCCTGCAATGACCAAAAAAGCAACTCTTCATGGGACATGGTGGCTTACTCCCTGGAATCCTGACACTCAGGAGAAAAGAGACAGGAATGGTACAAGCTTGAGGCTGGCCTTGGGTATAGAATGAGACTTTATTACAGAGGAAAAGAACCAGGTGTGTGCTTGCCCGTGCCTATAATACCAAAACACAGGAGGTGGAGGCAAAAGAATTAGTTCAAGGCCACCCTGGGGTGCAAAGCTAGTCTCACACTAGGCTGGGCTACAAGAACTTGTCTATAAACAAACAGAACCAAGAGGTGGCTCAAAAGACACTCGGAACGAAAAGTCTCAGAATGAATGTGAGTACCGAAACCTACACAAGAATGGTATGCAGTAAAAAAAAAAGGGGGGGGGGGGGTTGGGGATTTAGCTCAGTGGTAGAGTGCTTGCCTAGCAAGCGCAAGGCCCTGGGTTCGGTCCCCAGCTCCGAAAAAAGGAAAAAAAAAGAAGAAAAAAAAAAAAGAAAGAAAGAAAGAAAGAAAAGAATGGTATGCAGTAGTGCGAGCGTGTATAACCACAGGGCACGTCGACAGAGAGCTAGACATGAGAGAATCTCCAGAAGTGGGGTGCCAACTGTAGCCACGAAGAGTCCCTGTCTCCAGGAACGTGGAAAGACAAGAAATGATCACAAGGCTCTCCTCTGACCAAGAGAAAGGCTGTTAGTATGGCGCAGGAAGCAGGGTGTGGTGGCAGCGCCTAATTCCAGTACTTGGGAGACAGAAGCAAGTGGGTCTCTGAGTTCAAGGCTGGCCTGGGCTAGAGTTTTAGGGCAGCCAGGGCAACACAAAGAACCCGTATCTCAAACAAACCAAACCAAAACAGACAGACAAAAAGCAACTCCTGAAAGTTGTCCTGACCATCCCAGGTACCCAGCCCATCGCACACATGTATGTGCACGTACACACCATAAACATGTATGTGCACGTACACACCATAACCTGTCCGTCCGTCCGTCCTTCCTTCCTTCCTTTCTGAGACAGGGTTTCTCTTGTAGCCCTGATCCTCCTAGAACTCACTCTGTAGATCAGGTTGGCCTCTGAACTCAGAGATCCTGCCTGCCTCTGCCCACCTAGTGCTAGGATTAAAGGCATGGTCACCACCACTCAGCTGCTCCTCCATTTTCATCCCAACTCCTGGTGGCAAGGAGAAAGTTATCCTTGAAGACTGAGAAACAATGTGTCTCAGGGTGCGTATTTGAAGCTATTACAGATTATTACTAAAGCCATTATACTCGATGACAGCAGCTCCTTAGGAATAGCAAGGGCAAAGTTTAGACCACCACTATCCAAACTATTAACTAACACCCACCACATCATAACCAACCTACCTACCTACCTACGGTCCATCTGGTTCCAGCTTCTCAGACACAGACTGCAAAAAGAAATTCAAAGCTGGGAGGTAGTGGTTGGATCCTTTGATCCCAACACTCAGAAGGCAGAAGCAGGCAGATCTCGGAGTTCAAGGCCAGCCTGATCAACAGGGTGATCAACAGGGTGAGTTCTAGGACAGCCAGGGCTACACAGAGAAACCCTTTCTACAAAAAAACAAAAAAGAACATTCTAAAAAGACATTCTAGTCCTCACCAGGGGTTTTGGTGCACACAGTCCCAGCACTTAGGGGGCAGAGGCAGGTGATTCTCTGTGAGTTCAACGCCAGCTTGGTCTACAGAGTTTCAGGACAGCCAAGGCTATGTATAGAGAGATCCTGCTTCAAAATCAAGTAAGAACAGAAAATGCATTCCAGTCCTCTCTAAGAAGGGAAAAACTGACATGTTTTTTGCCACTGGGAAACCATCGCTAAACATAAAACTGAGGTTTGGCTCTTGGGCATCATTCTGCTATCAGGGCTCTTGTTTTGTGAGAGTCCAGATTTACAGCATCTGTTACAAACACCAGTGCCCAAGTGCATCATATTCAAGGCTTCTTTATTTTATTCAGCAAGGCTTCCTGTAGAGCAACACAGTTGCTAAAATGTTGCCATGACAACTCCAAATCAACTAAGCCTCAGGAGGAGGGGGGAAAAACCTCCAGGCTCAGGGTTCTGAAGAAGACAATGGGGGAGGAGTCCATCTACAATGTTCCTGCCTTAGGACTTTTGACAACCCGCCAGAGAAAAGGAAAAACAAAGGACTGTACAGACAGATGCCTCCAGAAAGAAACAGCTACACAGTACAAAGCAATAAAATAATCTCAACAAGAAAGAACAAGATTTTTAAAATGCTCTACCCGTATAATCCTCCAAACCTTTCTAATCCAAGGAAAATCTTAGTTTAGCGGATAATATGCCTTGGAAAGACCGTGTGCAAAGAAAACGGTAACATCATCATCAACAACAAAAACAACAACAAAAAGGAACTGAAAGTGAAACTGTCCGTACAAAGTAATGCTGCAAAGGGAGGCAGAGTCCGGGCTTGGGGACCACCTAGGTCTCCATCCTCTAACGGGAGGAACTCTTCCTCCTCCCAAGCTTGTTGCATGGCCAGCAGGAGGAGGCAATGAAAGAGAGGGCAAGGCACAGAAGGCAACTGTATAGCCCACAGCTGTCAGCGCAACTTCTGAGGCCACCCAGCAACGGCGTTAGGCTACTTACTCAAATCTTGGTTGTACATCCGGAAGCGTTTCCTGAGCATTAATAATATGTGACACGGAAATCAGCCTAGGATGTTGTGGTTTGCATGCTCAAAAAAAAAAGGAGGGCCCAGCAAACGTCCTCACCAAGCACAGACGCAAAGGCAGAAAGAAAAAAAAAAGAAATAAAAGAAACACGCACACAAATAGATCAAGTTCCCAAAGAATTCAGGCGCCGGGACCTTGCCTGAGAACGAGGCGTCTCCCTCCAGGCCCACCAACTAGTAGTAGGCGCTTGGGGACTTGAGCACCCGCCAGGCGCGAGCCCCACAGCCCGCGCGGTGACCCCGCCGGCCCAGCCCCGCTCGCCCACGCCCCAGCTGCTCCGCGGAGGAGAGACGGGTTAGGACGCCGGAGACCTCCCGAGGCCTGAGGCTCGCAGCTGAACACCGGGGGCGGGTGGGACGTGTGCACTCCAGGGCGGGGAGCGAGCCTGGCCCACAAAGCAGGGCAGGAGATAAAGAGCCAGGCACGGCCCCCTCCCCCAAAACAAAGGCTCCGTGCCCAGGCGTGGCCTTGCCTGAGAAAAATCTAGCAAAAACCAAAGGTGCCCCGCCTTGCCGATCCACCCCGTCTCCGGACTCTGGCCCGCTCCAACGCACTCACCGGCCCAGGCCGCTTCAGTCGCCAATTTCCCCCGGCAGCGTTCTCCGTCTTTGGATCTAGGTCTCTCCATAGACAGCTGCTCATGCGCAGTCCCAGCCTGCGGCCATATTGGTGAGGGGCGGAAGTGTGTCCTCGACCCGCCCAACCTACAGACAGCCCCAGAGCTGCCGCACTTCCGTTCACTTCAAACTTGATGCGGTCTAGAACCGACCTGGAGATGTGAGTTGATACGGGCTCAGAAGAGAAACAGTATCGTTGGGAACGTCGCTAGAGTCCTACTTGCTTTCAGCAAGAACCAGGAAAAAAAAAGAACGACTATATTATATTTCCATCTTTGTGGTAGGCGGAGCCTTTTTTTAGTTCCAGTCAAAGGAAGTAGAGGGAGAAACGGCGTTCTTAGGCGCCATCTTTCATAAGGGCAATTTGGGACGCCATCTTGGATCAGGGCATCATTTTGAGGGGTTTCCAAGTGGAGTTTGGGACATTTCTGGGCGTACGTGGATCTGAGTATATTCCTTTGTATTAGCGTCAACAATACTCTGAAGATCTTATAGCTTCCAGTTTACCTCATTTGTGTGACTATTTTGATTACCATTTTCCTGGGTGTATACCCAGAATGATTTTGGAATAGTGAAAACACCCAGAATGATTTTGGAATAGTGAAGTGTAATAGGTAGAATTCAGATTCTGAAGTCATTCGGACCCTGAACTGACACCCTTTTGTTTTTTGTTTTTTTTTTTTCTTTTGTTTCTTTGTTTTTTTCTTTGAGATAAGGTCTCTTTACATAGTCCTGAACTGCCTGTCCTACATAAATCATGCTGGACTCAATACACGAGATCTCCCCCCAACCCCTAACTGCTAGGATTAAAGACATGCCACCACACCTAGAAACGGCCATTTCTTGACTCTGAGATCTTTGATAAGCATTTTTACTTAGTTACAACTTAATCTCCTCAATGTCCCTGTAAAATTCGAATGCCAATTCACCTTCACCAAATTAGTGGATTGAATAAATTCAAGAGTTTTTAAGCATACAAATCTAGCCCAATTCCTGGCATTAGTTGAACATTATGTAAATACAGTTTTCTCTTCCCCATTTCTTGACCACCGTGAACCCAGTTCTACTTTCTAGCCACAGGTTTCCATGACAACTGAGGAAGAATATCTAAATAAGAAAAAACGAGATATGTACATTTTGGCAACAAATGTGATCCCTTTCACCCAAAACTTTAATAAAAGTAAGTACATACACAATTTAAAAGTAAAAAAAAAAAAAAAATCAGCTTTTATTATCAAACAGCCACCATTGCTAAATGGGACCTGTAGTCCCAGCTTGAGTAGAGACAGTGGTAGGGCCAAAGTGACAAAATTTTCTTTTCCTAAAATGGGAGGAGGTTATTCTAATGGAGGTTATTCTAATGGGGAAAAGAAACATCAGTGAGATCTGTATAGGACCTCTTCTGTAAAACAATTGAAGGCAGAGATGTCATCCATTCTCTTCAGCAAACACTGAGGACTTTAAAGAACTTCTTGGATATATGTTTCTCCTACTCTGAAACTAAAGAGGGTCAGGAGATGGACAAAAATCTGGGAACAAAACAGGGGTGAGCTATTCTATATCTGGTCCTATATCTCCCACATCTACCCTAGACTTCTGTGAACAGAAGTTCACAGTCTTAGAAGAGGGCGGGAGTTTGTCTGGAATTCCCCCTCTGTATTAAATTTAGAATAAAAACCGTAAGCTTCTACCTTCCCTATGTTTTGGCTAATAACACAGTTCCATGGAAACAAGATCTTTTATATTCCTTAAGACTCTGCTAAGACATAAGTGCTTTTTGTGTCTAACACAAACTCAAGTACACCCACCAAGGCAGTGCCTCCTAAGGTCAAAACAAGTAACTGGAGGACCCAAGCCTATGGAATTAGACATCACAGCTGCTAAGGCATCAAAGATAGTTAGGCAAGTACTCCAGAGATTGGTGATGATTTCTTGGTCCTTCTTGTCCAGTCTTCATCACACCCTTTCATCTTTCCCATGATTGGTCTGTGTTTCAAATGCATATGTCTGGCGCTGAGGGACCACAAGAGGTACAGCAGGGTGAAGCTCTCTAGGGGGCAGACTAAACCGACTCCTGGGCTCAGACCCTTCTATGGCATCAGGTGGGAGCTCCAGACAGCTAAAGGGCCGGGAAGAATGGGCAGGGATCATGCTACAAGGAGAGGTTCTGGAATTGAGGCTATAATCCCCACCTCCAGTACAGGTCTGGGTCCGCCGAACTCCCTGAGCTTCGGTCCTCTGGCGTTCCCGGGCCAGGGCCACAGCAGCATCAAAAGAAAGACTACCTCCATTCCTCCAGGAAGCTCGAGAACTCCATTTTTCTCCAGGAGTCCCATCAAGCCTACCAGGCCTTGGACATGGGTTTGCTGGTGCTATGTGGATCTTGCTACACATTGCACTGGGCATCTTGGCAAACTGTGGTTTGGGGGGCACTACAGGAACAGAACGGACCTGTCGGACCTGAACTAGGGTGGAAGCCAGACGCATGCCCACACCACCAGTTGACCCACAGGGACAAGAATACATGTCACATGTCTCAGGGTTGAGCTGTCCCTCAGCCTCCATCCCTTCCATTTCAGATGGCTGTACGGGGGCTTGTTCCATTTCAGAGGTTTCATTGATTTCTTCTGTGCTGGCAACCCTCAGTAACTCGACACCTGGCCCTTCAGAGAGGCCCCCCTCTTCTAAGTGGACACCAACACCTCTCATGCCTTCAGTTTCTACATCTATGCTTTTTTGTTCCTTGCTGTTATCCACTTCCTTCCCATTATCACCTTCTTCTGGACTTCTACTGTCTTCACCGTGTCCTTGGTCTTCTCTTGACTTATGGTCACTCTTCCTCCTCAGTCTGATATCACCCTCTCTGCCTTTCTCAGCCTCATGTTTATGAATAACAACCCAGCTCTCCTCAGGAACCAGGTATTCCTGGGGCATATGCTCTGGATCCAGCTCAGATTCTACTGGGGTGTCCTCTCCTTTCTCGGCTCCTCCTTTTCTCTCGATCTCTCTCTCCTCATCTCTACCCTGTTCTCTTGTTTTGCCCATATCCTTGATCTCCTCTATACTTTCAGCCTCTTGACCTTTGGAATTTTCTTCCTTGGCCTCTAGCTCTTCCCCATTCCCTTCTTCCAAACTACCCATCACCTCTTGGCTTCTTTCAGCCTCCCCTCCTTTCTCATCAGGCTTTCCAGCCTCAATCTCAGTCTCTGGAGCTGACTCGGCTTCTTCCCTGTTATCTGATGTGCTTTGGGGCTCAGCCTCTGTGTCCTGCCCAGTTTCCCAGCATGCCTGTTCTTCTTCAGCCTGTGTTGGAGATTGTTTCCCACACCTTGCTGTCTCTTCCTCCAGACTCCCTACACCTTCCCAGTTGATGGGTTTAGGCCCCAGAAGGGGACTCAGATCATCATAGGCACTCAAGAAGACTTCTTCCCCATAGTCCTCTTCTACGTCAGGACTAGCAGAATCAAGGGAACAGCAGTTAGGAGCCAGGACATATTGTGCATCATCCAGAGACAGATCATCCAGGGGTGGCTCCACAGAGAACTCTTCCACCTGTAGGCATAAGATTGTGGCTAAGGACCAGGTAGCTCTATCCACTTTCTGGGCTATACACTACTCTTAGACCCAACGTATCTCCTCCTTACCTGAGGCCCAACTCTCAGGAGCTCCTCCAGGTAGCCCATCCCAGGGTCATCCTCCCCAAGGGAGAAAGCTGCTGCTCCTGCTGCTCCTGCTGCTCCTGTTGCTTCTGCGGCTTCTGCCTTGGCCACCTCCCTATCCTCCACCCCCACCCACTCAGGCTCTGAGCTGCTCAAATCCTCTAGGAAGGAGAAGGAATCCTGCACCTCCTGGGACAAGGAGTCCTCCAGGGCAGGAGCCATGTCCATAGGGCTCAAGTCATCCAGGGGGCCTGGGACTGATCTTGCCTCTGATTTCTCATCTGTTGAGAGAAAGATGGTTCCAGGAATCAAGAACTCTTCCATTGTTCCCATCCCCATCTCCTAAGTGTTGGATTACAGATGTAAGCCTTCATACCAGGTTTCTGTGCTGCTGGAGATCACACCTTGTGCTTTGTGCATCCCAGGCAAGCATCCTACCAACGGAGCACATCCTTCGATCCTTATCCTTGTATTGTATGTAATAAAACCGAAGCTCAAAGCAATGTGTCCGAGGTCACACAGCTAATATGTGGTACAGACAAAACCTGAACTTCCGTGTACTTAATTGTCCCACTTATGTCTGCCCTATCCAACCTCAGCGTTTCTCATCAGAGACCCCATGGGATGAGGAATGGGAGCATGGGTCAGATTCTAGCTTTGCTTCTTCCTACCTGACTCAGTAGTAGTAAACTGTTTGAGATGACTCTCGGGCTCCACTGTTGTAATGTGAGAATAACAGTACTCATATCTTCATACTATGAAAGAATGAAGTGAGCCAATGTTCCCCTATGCTCAGTACATGTTGATAAATAAATGTTGGCTAGCTCTTAGAATCCTGGCTGTCCTGGAACTCACTCTGTAGACCAGGCTGGCCTCAAACTCAGAGATCCGCTTGCCTCTGCCCTCCAAGTGCTGAGACTAAAAGCCTGTGCCACCACCGCCCAGCTTTGCAGTGACTCTTTTTTTTTTTTTTTTTGGTTCTTTTTTTCCGGAGCTGGGGACCGAACCCAGGGCCTTGCGCTTCCTAGGTAAGCGCTCTACCACTGAGCTAAATCCCCAACCCCTGCAGTGACTCTTAACATCAGCTCTTGACTTACTCATGTTTACCAAACTCCTTCATGTGTCTGGCACACAGCCCTATTCTTGGGATAAATCAGTGGATTGAAGCCTGGCAGAGATTCCACTCTGAGGACTTTATATAACATGATAATATGATATGGGTTCCCAAACTCCAAATCTAGGCAGGCAATATCACACAACAAAAAGCCTAAGAGCTGAAGTCTCTGACCTCCCAAGCCTACATCCTCAGTCCAGAACTTTAATCTAAATTTTTAGACCCCTTCCCAGCCCTAGGCAATCTCCAAGTTCTCACCTGGGGGGCCAGGGCCAAGGCCTGGGCCTGGGCCAGGACCTGAAGCAGGGCTTGGCCGGGCTTGTAGAGCAGGGCACTCAAGGCCACGGGTGAGCCTGACCAAGGAGACGTTAGAGATGATGTTTGGAGGTACACTGAGGATAGAGGTTATGTGCAGAGGGAGGTTGACGTTGTAGGGGTCTGAGATGTGGACACCAGCACAACGCTCGGCTCGACTGCTACCTAAGGCCCGAACAGCCGACCGCCCAGCTTGTGGAGTTCCTGGCTCAGAATTTGCACTACCCAGTGCCTCTGCTTCGGGCTCCTGTTCACCTTCTGCTGCATCCATAGAACTATTCTCCAAGCTCTCAATCATCAGTGAGCTTGGCTGAGAACTGCTGGAGCCCACCAGCCCCTCTGGCTCTGTAGAAGAGAAGGTCGGGCAGTCATTAGCCTCAGCCTCAAAGGGTCTTGACAGCTCATGCAAGACTTCATCTGCTCTGTTTTCTTAGATTCTAGAGGCAGAATAAGTGGAAGGTACCAGACCCAGCTCCCTTAGCCACTACTGCAACTTATCCACCCAGTCAGCAGAGCAAAGGTCACACATGCCTGACGGATCTTCTTCCTCTCTGTAAATATGGTCACCAGCTACCACTACCACACACATGCATGCGTGTGTTTACACTCCCCTACATACACATACCCAGAGTCTCCACATACAAATACTCATGAATAACTCAGAGATTAGACAATAGTTTCATCACCATAAAACTTGGCATCTATCTCCACGACTGGTATATTAATAGGAACTTGATTTTTTTTTTAAATTACTGGGCATAGTTGGCTACACTTAGAAACCCATAGGCCTTTGCTGCTGTTGTCACGGCGCGCGCACACACACACACACACACACACACACACACACACACACACACAGCCACTAAGACCCATACTCACCGTCACTGACTCCAGCAGCAGCACTCAGTGAGTCCATGCTCTTAGCAGGTCGCAGTGTCCCCTTACTGGATTTTTCTTCTGAAAATATGGATGTACATAGCACCAGGACTTTGAACACATTCAGCAGAGTCCTCTTCCCCCACCATCCCAGACTTACCCCTGTCCTCAGTCCTCAATGGAAGTTTACGTTTTGTCTCGTGTCCAGAGCGACCCAAATTGAAGATAGAGCGCCATTTCCTGACCTTCAATGACCCCTTTCTCCTGCAGATAATGGAGATACGATTAGGAGTGCAACCTGAAGACCAGTCAAGGGAAGGAGTCCCAGGTAGGAGACCTTACTTGTGTTCTGCAATCTCAATGATAGTATGGTACGGTCGGATCTGTGGCGGTCCATCCCCAGCCTGCAAGATGCTAGGCAAGTGGTAGGAAAGAGGTGTGGGCATGAGGTCCTCAGCGCTGCCTGAGGCCCGGGCCCCTGGAAGTGATTTCCATCCACTCTCCAAATCTACACCAGCTAGGAAAACGAAAAGAATTGGTCAGTCAAAAACAGAGCCAAGAAAGGAACCTCAAGTCCCCAGTCCATCCCTACCTCACTATCTACCAAGCTAAAGGTATATTCAGAGGCTCTTGGAGATAGACCCTCTGTATCCATTTCAGAAGGGTGTTCTCATGAACAAAAGGGACCAGGAGATCCCAAGTGGTAATGCAGAGGCCAAACTGTATGCTACAATGACAGTAGAAAGAGCCTGCTCAAACCCTAGCTGTATTAATATCTCTCCGGGGTTCTCTGTATATAACTATCACCTACTTCTCTCTGTGAGAGACACGTTCTTCCTACCCACAAAATGAGAGATCTGAATCAAATGACTTTGAGGCTCTCTACACTCGGTCTTAATTAAAAGGTCACAAAACAACTAAAGCTCTCTATCACATGATTCCCCTGGCAGACAGTGGTGATATGTAATGGGCAGAAAGGATACTAACCAGAGAGGGAATCACCCCTAAAGAGCTGGTCCACATGGGTGAGGATGAACTCCACAACAATGGACTGCACACGAACCTCCATGAATGCTGCTGTCCCATTGAAGCCCGAGGCTTCTATGTCCTTAGACCTGTGAAGATGTGGAGTTGGTCCCTCTCATGTCTCAAAACACTTTTCCTATCTAAAGTCTTCCTGAAACATATGTGTGTGTGTGTAAACATGTATGTACATATATGCATATGTATAATATGAATATGCATGTATATATACACATATGTGCTGTGTATTACATACATACATAAATATATGAATATATGACATGATCTCATTATATTACTGTGGCTAGCCTTGAACTCACAAAGATCCACCTGCCTCTGTTTCCTAAGTGATAGTGTTAAAGTATGTTACAAAATGTCCAGCCTCTGAAATACTCTAATCTCTCCTGCTCTCCTTTCCTTGTCCTTACCTCCAGTTCTACCTCATAAGCCATATGTATGATTCAAGCTGAAATGTCAAGTCTCCCAGGAAAGCCATCTTAAACACCCTCAAGTAATATCTACTTTCCTTTCACACTTTTTGCACTGTAGCACAAAAGGCAGGCTATGACAATTGGTATAATTAATAATGCTTTGTGCTGAACTGATGTACAGGACAGTTCTTTTTTTTTTTTTTTTTTAAAGATTTATTTTATTTATTATATATAAGTACACTGTAGCTGTCTTCAGATACACCAGAAGAGGGCATCGGATCTCTTTACAGATGGTTGTGAGCCACCATGTAGTTGCTGGGAATTGAACTCATGACCTCTGGAAGAACAGTCGGGTGTTCTTAACCACTGAGCCATCTCTCCAGCCCAAGATAAGTCCCAAACAACTCCTCTTTTTTTTTTTTTTTCCCGGAGCTGGGGATCGAACCCAGGGCCTTGTGCCTGCTAGGCAAGCGCTCTACCGCTGAGCTAAATCCCCAACCCAAGGACAGTTCTTGAATAGATTGCAAGGATGTTTGCTCAACAAATGGTTGACAAAGACCAACATTCTAGTTCCTGAACTCCACAACACAGTGTAAGGAAACAGAGGTCTTGCTCTTAAGAACTTCACTTTGTCTCAGAGAAGTCCCAAGTTGGTGAACTTTATACTACTTGGCTACTGCTGAACTTTCCTGTCTTCTGGGTTTATGAGATGTCCAACCCCTTCTCCAGTGCGCCCACACAACCACATCCATCTGTGTACATCTTGCTACAGCAAGGTAAGCCTCCCAGAAGCTTCACACTGCTTAGATATGCACCTACCTCAGCAGGTTGGGGGCCCACACAATCGCCAAATTGCGGGCATGCATGTTGGTTTGGGCACTAAATGAGGCCATGTGGACCAAGTGGCGCATAAGGAACTCCAGCGTCCTGAAGGAAGGAAGGAAGGAAGGAAGAGATTATCTAAAATATACTCTGAGCAGGGTTTAGGCTGAGACTTGAAAGCTGGGAAGGACAGGCAAGGCTTGGGCCATAGGTAGGGTGAGGGGACATCTCTGGAGTGCAGGAGGTGGAGCCTCACACACCTGTAGTTTGGGACAGGGAGTTCTTGAAGTACTTCTAGGATCTTGACCAAGCGTTCTGGCTCTAGCTGCACAGCCACTGCCTCCTAATTGGGAACAAAGGTGTAAGTAGGAGCCATTGACTCAGACTTGACCCTGTTCTCAGAGCTCCAAGTCAAACTCTTAGGGACGATCTGTGCTATATTCCACAATGGCCTCACCTAGATCTTCAAGGCATCATAAAATAGTAAAACACCTCTGCCTGAGTATGATAGTGCATGCCTATGGCCCAACACTCTAGCGGTAGATGCAGAAGCTAGAAAACAAGGGCAAGGAATTAGCTTCATGCTACAGTGCTGGCCTTGCATGCCCAAGACATGGTTTGAGCCCCAGAATTCTGCCCAGGAGGAAATCCTAGGACCAAAAATGACTGCTAGATCTTACGTCTACACTTAATAGTCTGTCTTATGACCTTGATCTACTCATTATCATTCCCCAGCCTCAGTGTCCACTTTGGTACAGCTCTGGAACTAGACTTCAGAGCTGTTTAAAGGTGTCTAGGGAGGTGACCCCTCCAGGCTAGGCTGGATGGACTGAGCAGGATGTAGTTGCTATTCAGAGTCTCCGCATAGTTGCACTCAATAAAATGCACACCCTTTCGGCAAGTAGATAAGATTCTGCTATGCTGTCCAGCCTGGACTCACACTCTATTTTCCAGAAATCCTCTTGCCTCAACTCCCCGAGTAGCTAGAACTTTATTTTTAGAAATATTACTCAAATCAGGATACCATTTTTGCTGTATGTCTTCTCCTCCAAAGCTGTTAGACAGTTGATGGAAGGACATTCCTGAAAATGTTTTTACCATGTGAACAGCTTCCTTGTTCTCTTAAGTGTAGGGAAACTCTGGTCTAGGTGCTTTCCAAGGCCTCTTGGCTCTGACAACCTGCCCTTTATCTCCCAAGTTTTACTACTGTGCTGTGTGTGGTCTGCAGGCCTTCCGGGAAATACACCAATAGGGAGAAAATGAAGATGAGTGGGACTAGTAGATCTGGGGAGGAGCAATGTTCTTCCCAGTCATACTTCACTGTCACTCACTATCACTAGTGTTGGAGCATCACAGTATTGGTACATGCCCAGTGGGCTTTTGCATCACCGGCTTCAACCCATCATGGCATTTCCAAGATAGCCATTCCACTAGGACTGTGGCTGTCATGGGGCCCATCTGGGATGTCAAAACTGAAGTGGTTGCCCTTGAACCCTGTCTTCCACCCTTCCACCTCTCAACTCACAGCAAATTTGTCATAGAGCCGGTAAGTGAGGAGGGGATCTGGTAGTTCTCTGAAATAGGCCTTGCACAAGGAGGAGACACAGTGGATGTCCTGGAGGTAAACGTCCCGCCGCAGGTCTGGCTTCCTCTCAGCCTCAAACTCCTGCCTGGGGAGGTACAGGGGGCTCAGGAGTGGTAAAGGTGAGACAGAGGATAGATATGTAGGGAGAAGCAGGAGCTATAGAGGTCGTGGTTCAACATAAGTGAGACTTGAAAGGAGAATGTTGGGAGGTACATATACATATATATATACATTATATATATTAAAAACTGGCATATTTACATATATTTCCTATGTATGTCAACAAATATTAGGAATTGCATAAGTGGATATGTAGATGTGAATATAGGAATGGGTGTAAGTAGGTAAGTGGATCTGTGCATGACCAACCAGGCATATATGATTAGTAACAAAGGGGTATGTAGGAATCAGTAGACACGGGAGTGTACCTAAACATCTTTCCCTTTTCCTTTCCTTTTGTTCCTTCTTTCTTTTTTGAGAAAGGATCCCACTGTATAACTCCGGGTGGCCTGGAACTCAATGTATAAACCAAGCTAACCTCTGACTCACAGAGATCCATCCACCCCATGAAGGCTGGCATCCACGCTGTGTGCCACTATGCTTAGCCTGGGTATAATGCTTAAAACAAACATGTTAAGTCTTCATGGTCTTGATTAGATTAGCCAACAGTTGCTCAGTCTGATACCCATCTTACCAACAACCAAAAGAAAAAAAATAGATAAAACGATACCACAGATTCTCCTGAGAAAGACGGGTTTCCTCGAATTTGAGATTAGCTTATGCTGCAGAAGGAGTTCTAGGCCAGTTTGAGTAAGACTGAAGAAAAAGAAAAGAGAAACCAAGACAAGGGGCTAGGGAGCTATCTCAGTGGATAAAGCGCTTACCACACAAGCATATGAATCTGAGTTCAGATTCCCAGCACCTAAATAAGAAGTCAGGCATAGCAACAGAAGCCTGTAAGCTCAGCACTGGGGAAACATATACTGGGGATCCCAGGAGCTTGCCGGCCAATCTGTCTAGCCAAATCTGCAAGTTTCAAGTTCAGCAAGATAGCCTGTCTTCAAACAACAAGAATAGCAATAATGTAGAGGGGACTGGAGAGATGGCTCAGTGGTTAAGAGCACTGACTGCTCTTCCAGAGGTCATGAATTCAGTTCCCAGCATCCACATGGTGGCTTACAACCATCTGTAATGAGATCTGATGCTCTCTTCTGGTGTGTCTGAAGACTGATCACTCATAAGCAAAATAAATAAATAAATAAATATAAAAATATGGGGGCTGGAGAGATGGCTCAGAGGTTAAGAGCACTGACTGTTCTTCCAGAGGTCATGAATTCAGTTCCCAGCATCCACATGGTGGCTTACAACCATCTGTAATGAGATCTGATGCTCTCTTCTGGTGTGTCTGAAGACTGATCACTCATAAGCAAAATAAATAAATAAATATAAAAAATATGGGGGCTGGAGAGATGGCTCAGAGGTTAAGAGCACTGACTGTTCTTCCAGAAGCCCTGAGTTCAAATCCCAGCAACCACATGGTGGCTCACAACCATCTGTAATGGGATCTGATGCCCTCTTCTGGTGTGTCTGAAAACAGCTACCATGTACTTATAATGAATAAATAAATAAATAAATAAATAAATAAATAAATAAATAACATGAATTGGGGTTGGGGATTTAGCTCAGTGGTAGAGCGCTTGCCTAGCTAAGTGCAAGGCCCTGGGTTCAGTCCCCAGCTCCGAAAAAAAGAAAAAAAAATACATGAATTTAAAAAATAAAGTGAAGAGTGATTTCAAAAGACAAGTAACATTGACCTCTGACCTCCACACAAATGCACACAACCAATACATCTTTACCTATAACACAAGAAAGAAGAAAGAAAAGAAACATTTATATGTCAAAAGACATTATCAGTAAAATGAACCCTGGGTTCAAAATCCCCATTACCACAAAGAAGAGAAGGAGGAAGAAGAAGAAGAAGGGAAGGGGGAGGGAAAGACAACCCACAGATGGGGAGGGAAGAATACTGCTCACACACTCCTGATTAAAGTCTAGTATTCAGAACATACAATCTTGTCACAACTCAATGAGTTAAAAACTGAAATGTAAGTGCAAGCATACAATTTGAACAGGCATATCTCGGAAGAAGTACGTGAAAGCTGTTCGGCTTCATCCACATCTGGGGAGACACATACATAAGTCACAAGGACACACCCACCATGATAACTACAACCAAAAAGACACAGTAACAGAAGTTGGCAGGGATGTGGAGAAATTGGAACCTTCATCTATTGCTGCCGGGGATGTAAGTGGTCCGGGGATGTAAGTGGTCCAGGGATATAAGTGGTCTGGGGATGTAAGTGGTTCTGGGATATAAGTGGTCCAACTGTTAAGGAAAACAGTCTGGGAGTTACGATTAAAAGTTCAGTACGAAGTTACCATATGGCTCAGCAATTCCACTCAGGTGTACACTCATAATAACTGAAATTACGCCCACAACAACTTGCACATATTTGTAGCACAATCATTTGGAATAACCAAATGGTGGAAACCTGGACAACCATCAACTGATGAATGAGTTTAAAGAAATGCTGTGTAGCTCTGCCAGGGGATTGTATTCATCTATAGAGAGCAGTGAAATGCTAGCACATGCCATGGGGTGCGTGAACTTTGAAAGAACTCAGAGTGAAGAGCAGACTTAGAAAAACAAATCGTTTCATTGGTTTGTATGAGACGTCCAGGACAGACAGATCCATACAGACAGGAAGTCATCCAGGGATAGGTGCCGAAGAAAAGAGTTTCTTTGAAGGGTGGCGACATGCTCTGGATGTGCCGTGGTGATGGTTGCAGTGTTGTGAATAAATGTACTGCAATGACCGACTCAGAGATTTGTAAATGGTGAATGCTATAGTATGCAAATCGTGTGTGTGTGTGTGTGTGTGTGTGTGTGTGTGTGTGTTAAATGCAGATTGTGTATATGTGAGAATGGACAGTGCATGTGTGTTGGGAGAGTGAGGAGCTTGGGTCCCCACTTCACCTGACCAGACTTTAGATCCTCTCCATGGAGTAGTACCTAACATCTAGACTCTTCCTCCCACTTCCCCTCACGCCTCCTCCAGCTCTCTCTAGCAGCTTTACCTTGGCTCCCTGGCCTCCTGCCCACAGAGTCTGCCTGCTCTGACTCACCGGAGCTTCTGGATGTTAGAGGAGACCCCTGAGAGGCGGTAGATTCCATCCACCACTCCATACTCTTGCACAAACTCTGCACAGCTCCGTAGCACCTGGGGCACTGGGGACATAGAAGGCAGAAAAAAGAAAGAAAATGTTTCTAGCTTCTCGGCTAAAGAATCTGAGAAATGGAAGCATCACAAAAGAGGCTTCACTAAGATTAAGGGTAAAGCTTATTAAATAAATTAAAAAAAAAATAAACCCAACCCTCACTAGAAAGGTTCTTACAGGTGAACCTATCTTTGTGTAATATTTCTATCCCTTGGTCCTGGAGTACAGCATAAACGCCTGTACTGAGGAGGAACTGACTGCTACTCAATATTAACCCTCTCGGTTCTCTTTTCAAAACTCAATGTTTTTTATCTGAGACAGGGTTTCTCTGTGTAGCCCAAGCTATCCTAGAACTCCCTATATAGACCAGGCTGCCTCAAACTTACAGAGAACAGCCCGCCTCTACCTCCCAGGAATGAGCCTCCACTGCCTGACTCATTTGTTTGCTTTTGAGACAGGTTTCAGAGATCTGGGGCTGGCCTTCAACCCATAGAAGAGGATGACCTTGAATTTCTGATCCTCCTTGGGATTACAGGTGTGCTCCATGGCATGCTGTTTGTTTCTGAGACTTTGACCTACCCTAGGATGACCTTTAACTCGTGACTGAATTCCTGATCCTACCGCTTCCACTTCCTGAAAGCTGAGGTATAAGCAAATGCCCCATATTTGGTTTATGTGATACTGGGAACCACACCTAGGGTCTGTGCATGCTAGGCAAGCACTCTGCCAAACCAAGCTACTTCAGTCCCTCCTTTTGTGATGGTATACTCAGTCCTATATCCAGTTTATTATTTGTGGTTTAAAGAAAACGGTGGGCTAGAGTTGTAGAGCAATAAACCACTTTCTACAATAGCCTTGCATTCTATTTTAACCCTAAATACATTCAACGCTTATGTGTAAATTCAGATAGCAAAACCATAAAAATTAGCTTAAAAATAAATAATTAAGGGGTTGGGGATTTAGCTCAGTGGTAGAGCGCTTGCCTAGCAAGCGCAAGGCCCTGGGTTCGGTCCCCAGCTCCGAAAAAAAAAATAAAATAAAATAAAATAAAAAAAGGGCTGGAGAGATGGCTCAGCGGTTAAGAGCACTGACTGCTCTTCCAGAGGTCCTGAGTTCAATTCCCAGCAACCACATGGTGGCTCACAACCATCTGTAAAGAGATCCGATGCCCTCTTCTGGTGTATCTGAAGACAGCTACAGTGTACTTATATATAATAAATGAATAAATCTTATATTTTAAAAAAATAAATAAATAAATAAATAAATAATTAAGCTGGGTGTGGTGGCAAATGCCTTTAATTCCAGGACTTGAGAGGCAGAGAGGCAGGTGGGTCTCTGAGTTTAAAGCCAGCCTGGTCTATAAAGTGAGATCCCAGAAAACCAGGGCTACATGGAAAGACCTTGTCTCAATAAAAGCAACCACCACCACCACCACCACCACCATCATAATCATCATAATCACCACCACCACCATCACCACCACCACCACCATCATCATCATAATCATCATAATCACCACCACCACCACCACCACCATCATAATCATCATAATCACCACCACCACCATCACCACCACCACCACCACCATCATAATCATCATAATCACCACCACCACCATCACCACCACCACCACCATCATCATCATCATAATCACCACCACCACCATCATCATCATAATCATCATAATCACCACCACCACCATCACCACCACCACCATCATAATCATCATAATCACCACCACCACCATCACCACCACCACCATCATAATCATCATAATCATCATAATCACCACCACCACCATCACCACCACCACCATCATAATCATCATAATCATCATAATCACCACCACCACCACCATCATCATCATAATCATCATAATCACCACCACCACCACCACCACCACCATCATAATCATCATAATCACCACCACCACCATCACCACCACCACCACCATCATAATCATCATAATCACCATCACCACCACCACCACCACCATCATAATCATCATAATCACCACCACCACCATCACCACCACCACCACCACCACCATCATCATAATCATCATAATCACCACCACCACCATCACCACCACCACCACCACCACCATCATCATAATCATCATAATCACCACCACCACCATCACCACCACCACCACCACCACCATCATCATAATCACCACCACCACCATCACCACCACCACCACCATCATCATAATCATCATAATCACCACCACCACCATCACCACCACCACCACCACCACCATCATCATAATCATCATAATCACCACCACCACCACCATCATCATCATAATCATCATAATCACCACCACCACCATCACCACCACCACCACCATCATCATAATCATCATAATCACCACCACCACCACCATCATCATCATAATCATCATAATCACCACCACCACCATCACCACCACCACCGTTGTCGTCGTCGTTGTCCTCGTCATCGCCATCATCATTACCACCACCACCACCACCACCACCACCATCATCATCATAATCATCATAATCACCACCACCACCACCACCAAACCAGTCTTATTTGACTTTTATCCTTCACAGAAACTCCGAATACACCAGGGAGACAACACTTAAAGCAAGGCCAGGGAGATATGGCTTTGCAGGTCACCCACATAAAGAAGCCAGATGCAGTGGCTTGAATCTATAATCCCAGCGCTCCTACGGCATGATGGGAGGCAGAGACAGAGGAGCCACATGTAAGTTGGTGGGCCAGCTAACCTGGAGTACACTGTGTAGCAGCAGAAACAAGAGAGACCCTCCTCACAAGATGAAAGGCAAGGACCAACTCTCAAAAGCTGCCCGAATAGATAATAATTTTGAAAAGCAAAAAGTATAACAGGGGGTTGGGGATTTAGCTCAATGGTAGAGCGCTTGCCTAGCAACTGCAAGGCCCTGGGTTCGGTCCCCAGCTCTGAAAAAAAAAAAAGAAAAAAAATATTCAACTTTCATCTTTTTAAATTTTTAATTCTGCATGTGTGAGCGCCTGTGCACACAAGATTGCCCAACAGGAGTGCTGGGAACCGAACCCTGGTCCTCTGGAAGAGTAGCATGTGTTCTAATTGCCTCTAATTTGGATTTCATTACAGGAGTCATGGGAAGCACAGGTCTGCAACTTTGAAACTGACACTTCTTGTTGACATCAGCTATTACTCCAGAATTTTTAAGGGGGACAGCAATCTTTTGCAGCAGGGGAGTCAAAGTAAAAGTCTGGTCCCCAATTTGCTTTCATGAGAAAATGAGCATTGCTTGTCCAACTGAAATGGAACCCAGCCGAAGGTATCTTGAGGTATTTTTTTTTCTTTTTTTTTTTTTTTTTTTTTTTTTTTTTTCCGGAGCTGGGGACCGAACCCAGGGCCTTGCGCTTCCTAGGTAAGCGCTCTACCACTGAGCTAAATCCCCAGCCCCTCTTGAGGTATTTTTACCGGTAAGAAAGCTTGCTGTTATTCAGTTTGACACTGGAAAGTACCACGTCTGATCACGTGGTCAAGTGTGAGAGAAGAGAGCTGACTTCCACAGTTGTCCTTTGAGCTCCACACTGCCCTCCACAGCGCATGTGCGCCCACACATACACACACAAAATAAGTAAACACTTTTTAAAAGTGCAAAAGAAATTGTATGACCTCGTCTGACCCTGGGCCACCACTGTGGTACCAGATTAATCTCCTTAAAGATAATACGTGGTATTCCTCATGTTATCTTGACATAATATTAGCTGGGATAGAGTCTCAGGAACAACTACTGAATCCCACCTAGGGATAGCTATGAGTGCAACCTAACACAGAACTGTACAATGAGGTTCTTTCCGCCCTTGGAATCCTTGCCTACGTCAGCACCCAGCTGACTCCATCCACTGCTTATCTTCGCATTTGTTTTGTTCCTTTGTTTGTTTGGGTTTTTTGTTTGTTTTGTATTATTTTATTTTGTTTTGTGTTTGTTTGATTGGTTAGTTGTGGGTTTTTGGTATTTTTTTTTTTCTTTTTTTTCCGGAGCTGGGGACCGAACCCAGGGCCTTGTGCTTGCTAGGCAAGCGCTCTACCACTGAGCTAAATCCCCAACCCCGTTTGGGGGTTTGTTTGTTTGTTTGTTTGTTTTATTTCTTCATTTATTTGTCTGTTTCCACACAGGGTTTCTCTGTGTAACCCTGGCTGTCTTAGAACTCATGCTGTAGTCTTTGAACTTGGAGAATCACTTGCCTCTGCCTCCCAAGTCCTGGAATTAAAGGAGTGCGCCAGCACTGCCACCAGGCCCCATTGCTTATCTTAAACTAGGAGTACACAGAATGAAAAATAAAATAGGAGCTCCTCAGCCTAGGATATAAGACCTTCACAAACTAGGTCCTGACAAATTCCGTGACTCAGCCCTTTGCTAGTTCCTAAACAAGCCTGGGTACCATCCCTCATTGATGTGGTTTGGACGTGCTCTTTTCTCTCAAAGGTTTCTGTGCTAGAAGCCTGGTTTCCAGTGTGGTGATGTCTAGATGGGGAGACAGTTCAGAAGGCGGGACGTAGTGAATGATGATTAGGTCAGGGGGCTCAGGCTGGCCTTTTTTTTTTTTTTTTTTTTTTTTTTGGTTCTTTTTTTCAGAGCTGGGGACCGAGCCCAGGGCCTTGCGCTTCCTAGGTAAGCGCTCTACCACTGAGCTAAATCCCCAGCCCCAGGTTGGCCTTTCAAGATGCTCCTATCTTTTCAGGTTCTGGGATTATAACTGTTCCACCAAGCCTCCTAGTGCTACCTCTTTGGGGTAGGCTGGGCTTTGTGCAACTGGATCAGAGAGTGGGTTGTCATAAGCAATTCCACTCCACGCTCCTGTGCCCTTCTATATGCAGACACCTCATCATATTGTGAGGGGTTCCTTGCCAGGATGCCAACATGTGCTCTCTGAACCCCTCAGCCATTGTAGTCATGAGCCGAATCAACCTCTTCATAATTTCTCCATTTGAGGGGTTCTGCTGTAGCACAAAATTAAGGCACTTGTTTTATTCTCCTGTCTGGAAATACCTTCCCCTCCAATTGCCTGGTAAGCTATTCCTGAAAACACATCTCAAGCCTCACCTCCTAGCTGGGCAAAGTGGCACGTGTCTCTAGGGAGGCTGAGGCAGGAGAATCACTCGAGCCCAGGAATTCAGGGACAGCCTACAATGTAATGAGACCACCTGAAAACAAACAAACACAAAAAGTAAACAAGGGCTAGGGAGGGAGCCAGGCCTGCCTGGAAACCAAGAGGACTGGAGTTTATATCCCCAGAACCCATGTAAATGGTGGAGAGACTGGGATGCCTCAGAGTGATACTAGCAACATCAGCAAACTGTGGGTTTGACTGTGAGATCCTCCCCAAAATAAGATGGTGGAGAGTGATAGAGGAAGATCCAAAACACCAGTCTCAAATCTCCGCGTACATGTGTACCGCCACTGTGAACTCTGAACTCTTTGCATATATCGATAGTACAGTTCCCATGCTCCTTTGCTCATCTCAGTGTTATAATATTTTTTAAAAGCTGTTTTTAATTTGTATGCATACCACCTGCATGCAGTACCCGAAGTGTCCAGAAGAGGGCGTCAGTTTAAGATGGAACTGGAGTTACAGGTGGTTGGGAGCTACACTATGTGGGTGCTGGGAACTAAACCCAGGTCCTCTGCAAGAGCAGCAAATGCTCTGAACTGCTGAGCCGTCTCCTTAGCCTAATGTACTTACCACACTTTATTATAAGTGTGTTGTGTCTATGCCTCCTGATAAAAGGTGCTATCTCATCAGAGAATCCTATTTCTCTTTGAAGTGAAACACTGAATGTTTGTTAGATTATAAAGTGAACGAATTCAGAACTCACATCAGAACCATAGATGAGACCGGATAAAGGACATTGCCTTTGATGGAACACTGGGTCCTGTTCATTGGGACTCACTAGGGAAACTCCTCCACATGTCACTGTCAGGGAAAGCTGTGCTTCTTCTTCTTTTTTTTTTTTCTTTTTTTTTCCGGAGCTGGGGACCGAACCCAGGGCCTTGCGCTTCCTAGGTAAGCGCTCTACCACTGAGCTAAATCCCCAGCCCCAGCTGTGCTTCTTCTAAGCTGCCTTTGCTGTGTTCCCCGAACACATATGAGCCTCGTGAGTCTCATATGACTTTAACTACTAGGCAGTTCAAGGCCCACCCCTAGCAGCGACACAGAGCTATCTGGCACACATTTCTGGCTGCTGCCCTTCTTCCTTTCTCTTCACCCCAGCTTCTTCAGTCATTCATGCTGTTCATTGTGTAGGATCTCAGAAGCCATCCCGAGCTTTTCGTGGAATAAAGAATTGCAGAAAAGCAGGGCGAAAGATATAGACCCACCAGCAGCTTTCAGTTTCCTTCCTGTGACCTGGTTTTCAGATCCTTTCTCTCTTCGCTCATAACCAGAAGTTGGGTAAGCCAAGAAAAGAACCATGGAGGGTAAAAGACCCTGAAGGAAGGCTTCATGTTCAGGGCAGCGCATATGTTAGTGTGCACCATCCTTAGAATGAGGGACCTAGGACATTTGCACAATGTCCCTAGACTGAGTGGTTCCTGAAATTTGGGGCCCTTGTCACCTTTCCTCATCTCACTCCAGCCCCAGGCTTGTGGATTACTGTTCATACCTTCAAAGCTTGTTTGCATTTTCCCAGGATTCCCCTGTTCCTACCTCTCTGCACGGAATGCAGAGATGAGGCCAACCCCATTGTCAACGTTACCATTCTGCCATTGAATGCCTAATGCTACATCAACTCTTTCAGCCACCACATTACCCTGCTGATTCATAAATAGCCTGCTATCTGGGCCTGGTTAGTGCACACTAGTAATCCCAGAACTCAGAGCTGCACGGCACTGCTGTGTCTCAAAATAAATATATAAACATCAGTAGCCCACTTTCATCTTGGCCCCTACCTAGGTCAACCTGAACTAGGCTTCCCTCTCCTACTCTTCCCAGTTGATTTGGAACCCCTGGAGTAGGTCTGTACAGAAATGGAAGATCTCAAGGAACCTGAGCCATAAAGGAAATGGGCTAAGAGATAGCAGGGTCAGAGAGCTGGTGGAGCTGCAGATATAAATCAGAAAAATTAAGTCAGAGATACAGTCTAGAGACAAGATGGGGTAATGGAATCAAAATGACTAGAAGGAGATGGGCGGAGTCAAGGAAGAAGGACCTACAGTGAACCAGAAACCTAAGCAAGGCATCTAAGCATGTGTAGTAGGGCTTAGGGGAAGAAAAAGACCCATTTAGGGGAAAAGAGTTGGGGCACAGGTCTGAGATTGAGCAAGGAGGTAAAGGTAGAGAACACCAAGATGATAATATCTGGGAATATCAATTCAGCAGAAGTGGGTGATCTCCCCATCCGAGCCTTCATTCACTTACTGGGTCTTTGGCTAATGAGAAGCTGTTCTCAAGCAGCCTCTTCATCTAAATACTTCCTACCTCTCTGTGCTGGGAATGGAAAGGGGAGGGTTTCTGTGATGCTCTGCTAGCCAAGATTCACCTCTGGAACCTTGGACTCAGGTGAGGTTCTGCCGAGGGGCAGCAGGTGCCTCTCTCATGCTCTGGGACTCACTTGCCATCGGGAGCCCAGCCACCTTTCATTATCCCTGGATCTCTAGAGAGAATTCCCTTCACCTGCTGGGAATGGTGGACCAGAGGATCACAGAAGAAGAGTCTGGCTGTCTATGGGTCTCATGTTTTAAGACAGAGTTGATGCTGAAAATCTCAGGAAAGGGGAGAGAACCAGCATAAGGAGGCTGAACTCGGAATGCAGAGCCAAAAGAATATCATCCGCAATTAAGCCGTATGGTTATCTAGTGCTGGCTAGACGGCTCATCAGTTAAGGGGACGGACTACTGTTTCAGAGGACCTGGGTTCAGTTCCCAACACCCACAATGACAGCTAACAATTGTCTGGAACTCCAGTTCCAAAGAGAATCTGACATTCTCTCCTATCCTGTATGGGCACATCACACGTGTGCATCACAGACATTCATGCGGGCAACACGCACACATGTCAAATAAGAGTAAACATATCTCAAAAAATGTTTTCATCATCCACCTCAGAGGATAAAGGACACCTCCCATCAAGCCCTGGGACCCACATGGTAGAAAGAGAGAACCAGCTTCCAAAAGGTGTCCTCTTCACACATGCACCGTGGTACATGCAGACACACACACACACACACACACACACACACACACACACACACACATGACAAACAGTAAATATGACCTGTGAGATGGTTCAGTGGGTAAAGGTGCTTACTATCAAACCTGATGACCTGAGTTTGATCCCTGGGACCCACATGATAGGAGGAGAAAATCAATCCCCTCAAGTTGTCCTCTGACCTCTAGGTCAAGTTGCCTCTGACCTCTACACCCGCACAGGAACTAATGGGCCCCTCCCCAGTACATACACAGCATATCTAAATAAGCAGAGCGATCGCCCCTTTTTTGGAAAAGAATAATTATCTTGAGTGGGGTGGTTATAAAGGAGCCAAGCTCCGTGAGGAGAAGGCACAGGAAAGTCCACCTCAGCTGTTGTTGAACTATTGCTTAGGGCCTGGGCTTTTCCTTCATGGAGGCCAGTAGGGATGGGGCCCTCTGATGGAGGAGAAAAGGGGAAGGAGGTGTCTGGGGACACAAGGGCGGGGCCAAGAGCAGGAAATGAGCTGGGAACCACCACCACCCTCCCTTCTCTGCAGGCACCACAACCAGAGAAGGGGACAAAGAGGAAATGACAGATTGGGGTGGGGTGGGGTGGAGGGGGGCAGAATCGTGCCCTTTTTTTTTTTTTTTTTTTTTGTAAGTTGCTCAGCGGACTGAAAACAAGCTGGACAGTGTAGTCGGGACGGCTCTGATCAACTTCAGATCAAACTGAGTTATGGTTCTGAATAGCTACTGCATGCCCAGTACAGTGGGGAGCCTGCAGTTGTACCTGGGCCTGCTGGCTTCCAGGCCCATTGCAGAGTAAACTGGAGAAGGAGCGGAGGGAACTCCAGACAGGGTCCACACCCCTGTTTATTGCAATTTCCACTCCCAACTTCAAACCAGGGCTGAAGCTGTCTGGTTCACTTTTCCTGCATTCCCTGCAGCTTCCCCCCCCCCCCCCCCCCCCCCGAGCCCTCTACAGCCAACCATTTGCCACCAACCGGCTTCTTTGCAAGCAATTTAAAGAAGAGCTTCACTCCTCCCACCCTCCTGGGGCCCAGCAAAGGTGCAGAAGGGCCAGGTCCTTGTCTCTTGGTGCTGTCCTCCAGCTAGGATACCTCCCTCTTCCCTCCCCAAGTTATATCCTCAGACTTGCTGGGCCCATTCCCACCTGTGCTCCACTTACTAGACCATCAACTAACTCTTCAGCCACCCTTCCAACATACGAGCTCCATTCCCCCGACCCTGCCCCCACTCTCCATCCTCTCATCTGATTCATCCACCTCTTCAGACTTTCCAAATTTCATCCCCCACCCAATCCTCTTCCCGACATGTTCTCTTGGTGTCCCCATCCTCAACTTCTCGGCTACCTGTTCCCTAACTATTACAGAAGGGCGCCTTTCTACCTCCTTCTCTGAGCCACATTTCCTGTCTTGCCTTTGCCTAGGTGTCATGGATGGTGGTCCTAGGTCACTGCCCCTTCCTTAAAAGCTGGTTCTGCCCAACGGAGAAAAGTGCTTGCATGGCATTACAGCCACCCAGCTGCCCGGTTCCAGTTGGCCTCCTTACCTTCCTGGCCGGACTGTTGTAGATGCTCCCGTAGGTCACACCCAAACACCCGTTCCTTGGAGCTGCCTTTCTTCTTTCCTTTTTGTCGAGACTTCATGGCCAGAGCCCCCCGGACCTCTGTCCCCCAAGACCTTTGACCTACCAGTCCCCCATGGAATCCCAGTCAGTAGTTGGGTTTGGCCCAGCCCCAGGGGGGCAGGGCTCCAAACTGGAGGTGGGGGGTGGCCTGGGCAAGAGACAGCAGAGCTTGCCTCTCAGGGCCCCTGGGGCCACACGGAAGTAGATATGGAAGAGGAAGCTACCAGAACCCTGGCATGAAGCTGTGTCTCGTGGCCAAGCTGAGCACTAGCCCTTCTCGTCCTGTGCAGCTCGAGGGGAGCAGGAAGCTGTGCAGCTCCTCAAACCCGCTTCCTGTTAGAGCATCTTTGCAACCACAGGCCCTCGGGTGGGGGAGGTAGCTGACATTCACATCCTCATCATTGCTGGGACTTCATCCATTGGTCACAGACGAAGGTGATGTCAGAACCCCGGGGTGGAGTAAGGGTGCCTGGGGTGTGAGCAGGTGGCAGACATTTCTAGAGATCAAAATTCTAGGATGGGACAGAGACCTGAGGCTTTGCCTGTGAGCATGCCCGGAAAGGACCATGCAGAACATACCCAGGGTAGGGGATGTCTTTGACGACTCTGGCATCTTGGTCCTTCACTGAGCCTCGGTCGCTGTACATTTGAAAATGAGGACACAGACCAGGTGACTTTTGAGTTTCAGTTTCTTTGTCTGTAAAAGGGTACACGGCTGTCCACGCCACACAGCTGCTGGAAGTTTCCAGTACAGTCAAATTAGAAACACTTTGCAAACTAAGGCACTGGCTTCCCCTAAAGGAGGTTATAACCACACTGCCCTACCTGAGGGCTCTCAGAGCTCTAAGTATCTGGGTCCTTGCCTGGGAGCAAAGAAGGGATCACAGAGAAACTCAGTACATACATAGCACTTGTGACTTACCCAGTTCAAGGGGCAAGACAGAAATCAGACAAAAAGGGTTTTATCTGTTTATTTAAAAACAGAATATCATTTTATGTACAAATATACATATATTTACATGAAATATACACACTAAGACCCCAGATCCTTGGGGTCCATAAGTCCTGGGTTACTTGGGGATGAAATGAGAGCTTCTCCTTCAGACCAGCAGATTTCAGGCCACACAAGGTTTGGATACTAAATCTCCGTATTCTGGCTGCAAACGTTTGGGCTAAAAAAAACAAAACAAAACCCTAACATCTAACCCCAGGTCCCACACGTACAAAGTGCCAGAGAGCCCCAAATGACTGACTCAGAAACCCCTGGGGAAGGACCTGTTCTCACCCTCACCCATGACACCCCTTTCTCCTCACCTGAACTTCCACCTTCCCACTACCCTCTGCCCTCAACACAACTGAACCAGGAGCCCTTGACACCAAGTCCCAACTCCGTGAAGGCACAAACCTCTGTAGACACAGCTAGGACAAGATCTGAGGAACCATGGGAGTCAAGCACCTTATCCCTAACCTCCTATCCAGTGTTTGTACTTCACACCCCAAGCTCCAGGCTCCTTCAGCTGTCAGCTCCTTCCCCAGAACCTCTCTGGGTGAAGGCATCCTTGGAAGAGAACTTTCCAGAACCACAGGCATTAATCTCTGCTGTGGGGGTCTGCTAAACGGTTTTCTTGAATGCCTGTGTGGGCTGGCCTTGCTGTTTAAAGCCCAGTTTTAAAACAAACAAACAAACAACAAAAAAATGCACATAAATCAATAAAGCTTTTTGTTTGTTTGTTCTAAATTTTCTTTTTCTCTTATTAAGGGAGTCTGAGCAGAACTCAGGAAGCTCCCTTGGAGTTGAGTTTACAGAAGGTATGTCCATGGAGCAGGCCCACAGACCACCAGAGGGCAGAGGGCTTCTGTAACAGTTCTGGCCTCTGGCAGACCCCTGGATGTCTGCTTTACACTTATTCCCAAGGGGTGGGAACACAGATCCCACACGTTGGAGGTCAGATTCTAGCTCCAGTTATGCCCGCACACCTGGATCTGGCGACAGTCTCCACCTCTCACTTCTAACCTCTGCCTCGCTAATACTGCTCTGGGGTCTGAGGAATATCCCTGCCTCTGCAGGCAGGGGTCACACGTAAGGCACACTACTCACAAACCACACCCTAGTAACGCTCTCGGCACACAGCCACAGATCCTGTGGCACACATATATCATTCACTTGGACTCTTACCATGACAGGATGGTGCATAGGATGGACAGTCACCCCTTCATGCACATACAGTCCATGAATGTTCACACACACACACACACACACGGAATGACCTACACTCAATGGTGGGAGGCACTCAACCAGCGGAGCCCTCCTGATGAACAGCAGGATTGGAGGTAAAAGTGGAGCAGTCAGTAGGGTGGGAAGTACCTTCCTAAAGAAATGCAGGCATTTAAGGGTGTTTGCCCTAAGAAGAGCTGAAGTTCCCCCATGGAAGCAGAAGAGCCAGGCCTCAGGGAGGGAGGCAGGCCTGGGTCAGACCAAGTGCCCTCGCCCGTTGATGTAGATACCATTGCCTGTAGGTTTGGCCCTCAGGGTCCCATTTTCCTGAACAAAATGGTTCATGGCCTGTTTGATGCCTTCATCCTGATCGTCCTCCTCCTCTGTCCGCCCCGAGCCTGGGGAGAGCAGTTCAGTCTGTGTTTCGATCTCTCTCACTGTGGTCAACGTGGAGTAGCTGCGGCCCTCTGGCTCTTCACTCTGGAGACCAAGGGCAGAAGACAAGTCAGGAATCAAGATCAAACAGGCCAGGTAGGGCTGGGTTGTGATAGGGTCAGAGGTCAGGTAAAGCACGGGTAATGGTTCTGCCAGAGGTATAGGGGCTTGGAAATTTGGGGTTGGGGCGGGGTGGGGAGAACAAGTGTTATACATAGGGGTGGGGACACAGAGAACAAAGGCATAGCAGAAATGGGGGGCGGGGTGCGCATGTAAGCCAGGGATGCAATTGTGGGGGAGGGCTGCTGTCACACCACATCTGGGGCCAGGAGAGGGGCCTGAGGAGAGTGTTGGGCACCAGTGGGGCCGGGGGGGCCTCACCATCACAGAGCAGCTACTGTTGTCCTTGAGACTATCAGGGTGGCCCTCCGCTCTCAGCCCTACACTCTCCTCCGGCTGCAGGGGCCCAGACATAGGGGAGGAGTTAGAAGAGCCCTCAATCTCTTCCCCTCAGCCTCCCTTCGCTTTCCTCATCCTCCAGAAGTCTCTTCCCTGATCATTTTCCCCCAACCTTTAGCTCCATATCTGACACAAGCATCTTTCATCCCTCACTCTCAAAACCCACCCTGGCACCAGCACCGGTGGTGAATTCCTAGAGCAGCCCCCATCCCAGTGCTAAGAGGGTCTTGCAAGCAGGAGTGCTGGCAGTCCCAGAGCATCAATCTACCCCCACCTCCTACCCCCAGCTAATACCCAGCCTCAGCTCAGCTCCAGCTAAGAGTAAGCAGCCAGACCTGGTACATCTACAGAGGAGCCCAGACTCAAAGCAAACTTGTGCGCCCAGGCCCCCAACACACACCCAACTTTAGCACACACCTGGCTCCTAGGGTCCGTGTGGTGAGAGTGCAGCCTCCGGATGGAGTTCTCCCTGGTCAAAGTCAGCTCCTCCTCGCTGGGAAAGACAACCCCTTGTCAGGAAAGGACAGCAGTGACAGCCTCCTAAGATGAGTCTAGCCTGGCTGATCCTATGTGAGACCGCTGAAGGGTATGATTTCCTAACTATGCCCTCGAAGGTGAGCGTATGTGGCTGCAGATGACAGTGTGGCTGGAGAGCAGGGGTGTGCTACGGAGTGCTAAAGTGTGCGTGGTAGGTGACACCTGGGGGATGTGGATCTGTGCTTCTCTCACGCATGTCTCCTCACTGGTTGTGCTCCGGGTCCCATGTCTTTCTTATTTCCCCAAAGACTCTGCCCACCTCTGCTGTACAAGCTGTCCAGCTGTCACTAGGCCACACGGCCTTCTTTCTCCTCTGTTCTGACTCTCCTCCCGCTTTATTCCTTTTTGTTCTCAGCTCAGGGCCACCCACTCAGAGGAGCCGGGACTCACTATTTCTGGGTCATCTGCTGGGCTTTGCGGCGATGATATCGGGACATGAGCACCACCACCACCACCAGGAGACAGAACAGGAGTGCAGCAATCACACCCACTACGACCACTGACGCAGACACCAGATCCACCTGCTTTCCTGGATCCTCAGGGTCTGCTGGAGACAGGCCAGTGTCTGAGATGCAGGCCCCATCCTCCCCTGACCCACCCCAGACCCTATTGCTACCCACATATCATCCTCACAAACCACATCCACAGCTACCCACTCAGCTTAATCCTCTCCAAAATATAACATCCGTCATCCCCAAAGACATTCTTTCCCATTTCTTTCTCTGTCTTGCCTCCCGTTGATGACCCCCCAGCTCTGGACTCAGAATCCTTGTCTTTGTTCTCCAACCACTGTGCTTACCAAGAACTTCTACAGTGACTTGAGAAGCCCTCGAAGAAAGTTCGTTGCTGACGTGGCAGACGTAGACACCACTGTGCTCAGTAGTCAGTGGGGGGAAGCCCAGAGTGTCCCCTTTCACTCGCACCCCACTAGGCAGAGGTCCATCCAGCCTGAAGGACAGGGAAGCTGAAGGGTGCTGGCTGGGGCAGGCTAAGGCTGCCACCACCCAACGTGCCCAGGCAGCTCTTCATCCCCCTCCCCCATGACGTCACCCAAAGCCTCGGGCTGTTCCCACGGTGCCCCTCCCTACCCTAGACAGGTCTAGGCAGAGGCCCTTTCTCCCTGCCGCCCAGCCTGACCCGGGCACCCCCACACACACTTGGGGAAGATCCACAGGCATGCCATTCCACATGCTCCCACAGGTATCCTGTCACCCAGCACCAAGTAACAGGTATACATGCTATAAAGTCCACACAACAGGACACTCCATTCCTAGCTGGGCTCAGAGGTACTGGGAACCTGTGACTGCATGCTCCAACACCCATGATATTGGATGGTGGAGTAAACAAACCTAGCCACTAGGCACAAGGCCATAGATATCATGTGTCTACATTAAGAACATGTCTATCATGGGCTCATACACATGGGTATCCTATCCCTTTCTGGAAAAATGGCTCGGACTCTTGAAGGAGCTGGTGGGAGTGGGTCTGTGTTTCTGAGGTGCTGGCAACATTATGGTTAGAAGTAGCGTGGGCGCGACAGTAGTCAGTTTTCTTTGTGACACACGCGCTTTTAGCCCTCACAAATACATAAAAGATTACTATTTAATGTAGTTATATTTCATCATTTAAAGTTAGGGCGAAAAGCCAAGATACCTACACATTCCCTATGGGCAGTCACCACATATTTCCTGGAACAAGCCAGTAATATTTGCTGACTATACATATTTTTATATTGGTCTGAATATATGCCCCGACTTATCTAGGGCTCAGAATATGTGGTCCTTGCTCATAATGAGTTCATCCTGGCCCTGAAAATAGTGGGCCTGACTCTGAAAAGGCCAGAGTGCTAGGCCCTTCTCCCAGCACAGGTCCTTACCGTGTCCAGTTGTATTTGGGAGGGGGCTGTCCTTCACTCAGGCATTTGAGTGTGGCTCCTTCTCGGCCAACATGCCATAAGTTTTGGTCCTCAAGGCCCCTCACAGAGGCTTCCGCAAGGACTGGAGTGGGAGAAGGGAAGAGAAAGAACAGAAGGATTCCTTTAAACCCCTCCTCTTCCCCTGCTGGAACAACCTCCCCCTATCCTCATCCACAGCTCCCGACCACACTTGATCCCTACCCCAAGCTCAGAGTCTATTCTGGTTGACCTGTGCCATAAGGCCATAAGACCCTTGAGGTGATGGAGTTTCACACCGGGGACCTCCTGTGGCATCTAGCACAGTGCTGCTCACAACGTGGGTGCTCAATGGCTGCCGAACGACCCAGCAGTCTGTTCATTTTCTCGGCGAGCATTTGCTGATTTCCTACTCTGGGCCAAATGATATTTTAATTCGGGTGTGGAGTCTATCTCTGGGAAGCCTTGTAGGATTTAGGATCTGCGAGATGCTTTGCGCTCACAGATGCTAATTCTCATCAGAATCCCACGAAGTTGGCATAATTACACTCATCTGCTTGTGGAGGAAATGGAGTCTAACCAGATTAAATAAGTGTTGGCAAACAGCAGGATAGGGGCCTGTCCCAAGCCTGCCTCCAAACTCTAAACTCTATGCTTTGCAAACACTTTCAATTCCACACTTCTATTTTATTCTCCCATCTACACTGTGGAAACAAGGCAGTCTCTCCTGTAAAGGTCACAGAGACGCCAGGCGGTGGCAGTGCACACCTTCAATTCCAACACTCAGGAAGCGGAGACAGGTGGATCTCTTGAGTTTTTAGGCCAGCCTGGTCTATGAGAGTGAGTTCCAGGACAGCCAGGCCTACATAGAGAAACCTTCCTTCAAAAACAAAACAAAACAGAACTCTCACAAAGACCACAATGATTTTCCCAGGACCTCTATCTTGACCCCCCCCCACGTCTTCTACCTTTGGATTAGACTTAGACTCAGGCTGACCTTCCTGCCATAGGTTCAGGGTCATAGTGTCTTAGCATTATTTTAGAACATAGGGATATCTCACCCGTAGCATCTCAATACTCACAGGCCACTTGGAGGGTGTGGGTGATTCTTTGGTCCTGGAGCAGGCCAGGGTGAGACACCACACAGGTCAGTGGCTGCCCATTCATGCTTCGGCTGGGCACCAGATGAAACTCTGAAGTGACGGCAGCTGAGCGGGAGTGCTTGAAAGAGCGGCTGGACTGTGTGCCTTTGACCTCTGTGTCCCAGGTCACACTGGGAGCTGGGCTGCCCTCAGCAGTGCAAGAGGCTGCCAACGTCAGGCCCTGGCCTTCTTCTAGTGGTGGACCAGGATTCAGGGAAGGCAGGGGAGGCACTGTGGGGGAGCGGGAGTGTGAAAGACCTTCACAGTCACAGTCAGATACCATTCCATCAGTCTAACCCAGTTGCAAACTTCAGCTCCTCTTTTCTTTCTTTTTCAAAAGAACACTTATTTATTTAATGTACTTATTTATTTTATGAATATGAGTACACTGTTGCTCTCTTCAGACACACCAGAAGAGGGCATCAGATCCCATTACATATGGTTGTGAGCCACCATGTGGTTGCTGGGATTTGAACTCAGGACCTCTGGAAGAGCAGTCAGTGCTCTTAACGGCTGAGCTACCTCTCCAGCCCATACTCCCGGGTTTTCTCATCTCACCAATAAATGTGCCAGATCAGTGGTATCATTTTAAGTGACTTTACATCTTCACTATTAGATTTTTTTCTACAATGTGTAGGTAATTATTTTCTTTTCTTTTCTTTTTTAAAAATTTATTTTATACATATATATACACACAGACACACATATACACATGTACACTGTAGCTGTTTTCAGATACACTAGAAGAGGGCATCTGACCTCATTACAGATGGTTGTGAGTCACCATGTGGTTGCTGGGATTTGAACTCAGGACCTCTGGAAGAGCACCACTGAGTCATCTCTCTAGCCCTTCTTTTCTTTTTCAAGACAACGTTTCTCTGTGTACGTAGCCCTGGCTCTTCTGGAATTCCTCTGTAAACCAGGCTGGCCTCAAACATAGGTCATTTAAAAAAATAAAAATAATTTTAAAACTAATTAGATACTATCTATGTAATAATAACAATAATAACCACTACTAACTATGTGCCAACTATTATGTTAAAACTTTACATACATTATCTCATTTAATTTCGCTAACAAACTAGTGAGGTGGGTATTATTATGCTTCTTCCTCAGATGAGAAAAACCAAAGCTCAGGGAGATTCAGTGGTTTGTTGCAGGTCATCACTTCTTACATGACAAAGCCTAGAGTCACAGATTTTGTTTTGGAGTATGTGTGTGTCTCAAATTCTCCATCCTCCTGCCTTAGCTTCTAGAACAGTGTAAGTATAGATATGTACCACTATGCCCAGTTTCTTCCTCTTATTCTTTAAATCAAGCTTTGTTTTGTTTTATTTTTCCCTCCAAAACTTATGCTTTTAACTTCCACTCAAAGCAAAACCACTTTTATTTCTAGTTTCAAAATAGCCCAAGCACAGAAGTGGAAAGGCAGCTTGATCACAGGTCCAGGTTGACCAGCACAAGTGCCCATAGTGCAAGGTAGTGTAGTCTTAGACCACACTCCCTGAAGGTCCAATCAAAGACTGTATTACCAACCCCTCCCCCAACTCAGATATTACAACATAGCTAGACCTCACGTCCACATCTGGGACTCCTACTTTCGTAGGTTTTTAAATGACCTATGTTTGAGGCCAGCCTGGTTTACAGAGGAATTCCAGAAGAGCCAGGGCTACGTACACAGAGAACGGCTATCTTGAAAAAGAAAAGGGGGGGGGGGGATTACCTACACACATTTCAAACCACAGAGCCTAGGACCGTGAAGGTGGCTCTGAGTTGGTGTCTTGTGTAGAACTGAGGCAGGAACCAGTGAGTGCCGCTTGGAAAAGAGCAGAAGTAAGTGGAGTCTGGCAGAAGTCCTCAGCTCTTTGAAAAGCTATGCAGAAGACAGAATAAACCCGTGCTGCTCCAGATGGACAAGGGTGCACGGAGGGAAAACCGGCCCATCAGAAAGACAAACTTCCTCATATGCGGATTATACCCCAGCTTTGGCCGCTTTTGGAGAGAATTTCTGGATCGGGTAGGAGGGGCTGGATAATTTTCCCTCTCCTCTATAGATCCTCATCTTTTATGTCTGCCTGTACTGCCTCTGTCTCATCCATCTCTGCAGTCCCGTTCTGTCTCCCTCTTCCACCCACTCAGCAATACTGATCATACCTAGTTGGCTCCACTCACCCAGAACACGAAGCCGCATCCGTGCCTGAAAGCTGCCGGCTGGGAAGGTGCTGACTCTGCATTCGTACTCGCCCTCATCTGCTTGCACAGCATTGCGCAGGAGGATGGAGCCGTCTAGAGGGTCTCGTGGGGGTGGTGGTTGCTCCACGCGGTCCTCATAGGCAGGGCTCACATGAAGCCCGTATTTGGAGTGCAGCAGGGCCAGCTCCCGGGTGCCTTCGTTTGGGTCCACTCGAGCCCATGCCACCTGCCCCACCTGTTCATCGGGATCCCCTCGGTAGAAGCAGGGCAGTTTTGCGTCCTGGCCCAGCACCACTGTCACTAAGTCCGAGGTCTCCAGCTCACCCGCGGAGTATCGGCCTGCAGGGGGCAGACAGAAGCAGTCAGGCTGAGGGGGACAAGTCGGGACCAATGGAATGCATCCAGAATGATAATGACAGCAAAAGCTGCCGGAACTCCTGGAGTGGTTTGTGCTTGCAAAGCACATTCAGTCCATTACCTCATTAGATCCACACTGCATTCCCAAGAGGTAGGCGTTATTATCGCCGTTTAACAGAGGAGGAAACTGAGATCCAGAGAGGGGAAGTGGCTTGCCTACGGCCACACAGATGAGTTACACATGGAAGAGTCAATCTTTTGCAGCCTAGGATTCTATTTGAGCAAAGTGAGAAACTAAAACAGAAGCAGGGATGGAGCTACTGTCCTGAAGGAGCTCACAGGCTTCAAGGAAATGGAATCCCTGTGCACGGAACCAGGAAACCAAGGACAAATTTCTCAAGGAGGTTCAACACTTTTGGAAAGCATGGCAAGGAGTCATAGAAAAGGCTCAGAACATTTGGTGCCTGGAATGAGACATGTTAGGAGGGTAAGGTCCATTCTCGGGAACATTTTTCACATGGCTTGAAGATGAGAGACCTAGATTCCCAGAGAGAAGGAGGTATTCTATGTGGGAGGAATGGCATGAACTGAAGTCTGGGGGTAGGAACCAGCAAGTCACTAAAGACAGAAAGAGCCTCCAGGTCAGGGGACTGGAGAGATGAGGTCAAGGTAGGCACAGCCATTGTGTCATTATGTTGAGCCAGAATCAGAGGACCAGGGAGGAAGGACTGGTGTGTTGGTGATTGATGAGCAGCTGTATGGAGCATTTGAAGATTTTGAAATTAGGTTTGTTCATTATGTAACCTTATTGGTAAATAAAGATCCATTTCCTGCCCTCACGGACCTGAGGTCTGTTTAGGAGGAAAAAATGGCAGAGAGACAATCTATCTATCTATCTATCTATCTATCTATCTATCTATCTATCATCTATCTATCTATCTATCATCTACAGATATAAATACATATGAAATCAACCAATGATTATTTCTTTCCTCCTTTTCCTCCTCCTCTTCCTCTTTCTTTTTAAAGATTTATTTATTTATTTTATGTATATGAGCACATTGTAGCTGTCTTCAGATACACCAGAAGAGGGCATCGGATCCGATTACAGATGGTTGTGAGCCACCATGTGGGTGCTGGGATTTGAACTCAGGACCTCTGGAAGAGCAGTCAGTGCTCTTAACCACTGAGCCATCTCTCCAGCCCTCTTCTTTCTTTTTAAGACCAAGCCTAACTATGTAGCTTGCTGGACTGGCTTCAAACTTACTATTCTCCTGCCTAGGCTCCAGAGTACTTGAATTATAGGATGTACCACCCACCACACACGACTTGAATGGTGGTGTTTGACTTAATGTTTGGTGGTTTGTCATCGGTTGATTTGAGGGATGTGAGAGTCATGAGGTAGGGCTTCATTCATGCTTTGGGTGGAATTGGAGGCCCAGGAGATTTAGGAAGGCACTGCAGGTACAGCATCAAGGTAAGCAAACACTAGGAGGTGGGGAGACTGGCTGCTGGTTCAGGAAGCAAAGAGAAAAGGACCCAACCTATGGGAGGGCGTGTGTGTTGAGCAGCTGTGGAAAATATAGCTGGGGTAGGGTGGGTCCAGATAGCCCAAGACCGCCCATGCCAGGAAAAGGAATTCAGATTTGGTCAAGAGGAAATGGAGAGTCACCAAAGCTTTCCTAGTCAGCAAGGGCCATGAAGCAAACGACAAAGTGCAGTCTGACCAGAAAACAGGTCACGGAAGGAGACTGAGGCAGACACAGTGAACCTGTAGCTGCATCCCTGGCAAGGTGGTGCTGGGCAGATAAAAGGGGGACATTTGGCCACTGGCTGGAAAGAGAGGGAAGGTTCAAAGATAACTGGATTTTCAGGATGAGTAACCAATAAAGGAGGTTGAGCCTGGGAATGCCTATGGTTATGAAAAAAACCAAACAAAACCAGGGCCAGAGGCTGGGCCAGGGCAGAGAGTGCTCTGAGATGTCAAGAGCTCCTTCCCTTTACACATCCAACTGTTTATAGTCCTTGCCTCTAACCGGCACCCCACACACCCTGTTGCCCGTCACCTTTACTCACAATGTACCCCTGCCTGGAATGCTCTCCTCCCTGTGTCTGGCCGCTCCTACTCATCACTGTCTGGAGAACTCCTACTCATGCCTTAAGACTCTGCTTAGGCATCATTTCCTGCTGAGTCCTCCCTCCCTTCCCCCACCTCAGGCAGCTTCAGGTGCTCTACCCCTGTGCTTTTCCAGCACTGGGCTTCAACCCCAGTCATAGCCCTTTGACCTATACATTTGGCTCTCTATTTTCCTGTTCTCCTTCTCCAAGGCATTGTGCTCCATAGGTATCAAAACTGGGTCACTGACCACATATTAAAAACATGTTGGTTTTTTTTTTTTTTTATTTCATGCTCAGTCAGCGGCATGTGGCCTCCCTCCTGTCACATAAGTGGACCTTGACGAATGTTTATTGACTGACTGAATAAACGGATGGATGGATGGATGGATGGATGGATGGATGGATGGATGGGTGGAGCCAGACCTGCAATCCCAATACTTGGAGAGACTCAAGCAAGAAGGTCTGGTTCTAGGCCACCCTGGGTGACAGGGAGACAATCCCCACCCCTCAAAAACAAAAAGAATATACAAATGAATGAGCAAACACATGAAAGATAAGCATCAGGAAGGAAGTAGCCCCAAGAGTCCTTAGTTGGACTAGGCAGGGAAAGTGTTGTCATGGTAACTTTGGGGTGGAGCAAGATAGGCTGGCTATCCGGGTTCACTGCCAAAGGGAGCATCTTCGGACTAGACAGAGAAGAAGGGGCTGTACACAGACATACATCAAGAAACTGAAGCATGGAGTAGGGCTGAGGGTTTCCGTGAGATAAATGAATGGGTCTTGTGGCTCTGATAGGAGGAGGAGAGGGAAGGAAGATGCTGTTGGGAGTTGGGAGGGCCCCAGACTGGACAGGACAGACCTGCAAGTCCAGATACCTGGGCCCTGACCTGCCTAAGCTGACACTGGTCCCACCCAGCCCAGCCTGGGAGTCCAGCTAACTACTTGCACCCCTCCCAGGTACGTCCTCCTAGCACTAAAGGGAGTAAGGTTGTCAGAGAAGGGCTGGGGGTGGGGTGGATAGAGGCTGTACAGCTCACTCTGCTGCAAAACACTCATGTGGATTTAAGTCACAATGATGTGGATGCGGGGCACAGAAACTCCAAGTGCCTGCGCCACTGGAAGACTCAAATCCTTCCAAAGGCTATGTCTATAACACTGTCAGACCCAATATTTCCATCCTTAAGTTATTTATTTATTTTTATTCTATGTGGACGGATGTTTGCCTGCATATATGTATACCATGTGCCTGGAGCCCCTGTAGGTCAGAAGAGGGTGTCAGATATCCTGAAACGGGAGTTACAGATGGCTGTTAACCGCCATGTAGATTGGGGGGAACTGTACCTAGGTCCTCTGCAAGAGTAAGTGCTCTTAACTGCTGAGCCATCTCTCCAGCCTGTTTATTTCTATTTTTAATCCCTGCTCTAGCCCCCCCCACCACCACAAATCACCCAGATTCTGCCCCCTCATCTCTCTTTAGGGCACAGCAGGAATTGGGTGCCCACTGCATGCCTGAGTCTTCATCCTCGATGTCCCTAACCCGTGAAGCTAAGATCCTCATCCTGAAGGTACAAGTCCCAGTTCTGCAGACCAAGAAACCCAGCGCAGCAACAGGGAAGTCCCTCTGGAACCGCTCCTAAAAAACTCACACTATCCTAAAGCCAACGGCTAATGAAAGCATCTCAGGCCAAGGCATGCTCAAGGGCCTTCAGTTCTTCTTCTAAATCTAAAGAAACAAATTAAGACAACTTGAGCCCAAGTACCCTTGTCCTGGGCTAAATGGACCAGAAGCCCAGGCTTCCAAACCAGAGCAGGCCAGAATTGCCTCCTCCTCTCCCCCACCTAGTGCTTGCCTGGCGTCAGCATGATGATGTCACCAGACTGAAGGAGACACACCGCCTGCCTGGTGAGGTCACCTTATGGGCATGTAGTAGCCAGGCCAGGCCAAGCCCACAGACCCTTCTGTTGGATGTTGCTTGCTAAGGCTGGTGGCCTCTGGCTTCTTGGGCACTCCTCCTCCTCCTCCTGACTCTCCCCACCCCTCCTCTCAAGGAGCACCAGGACGCTGGTCAGGGGCCTTAGTGACTCAGAAGCTGCCACACAGCAGCAGGCCTAGCCACAGCCACCACTACCTTGCGCAAGGGAGAGAACAGGCCCAACTGGCCAGACGGGATCCCTGCCCTCAGCCTCCCCCACCCCTGGCCAGGCCCCCTCAGGCCTCTTTGGGGCCCTGCCCTTTGTGTACCCCGCCCCGCTCCCAGACAGGTCCTCCATTCCTGGCTTAGGCTAGCTGGCTACACCCTACCCTGTTCTTTGGCTCCAACTTTCCTTTCTGCGTAAGGCTTGGCTTCTGAGCTCAAAAGGGGAAACTGAGGCTGGCCCTTGCAGATATTCAGCCATAGCAACATCTTTGGGAAGAAGATCTTTTCTTTTGAAGGATTTTTACCCATCAGCATTTTCTGCTGATTCATAAAAGGACGGACACGGGGCTGGGGATTTAGCTCAGTGGTAGAGCGCTTACCTAGGAAGCGCAAAGCCCTGGGTTCGGTCCCCAGCTCCGAAAAAAAGAACAAAAAAAAAAATAAAATAAATAAAAGGACGGGGACACACACACACACACACACACACACACACACACACACACACACACACACGGGGTCTTTGAGGTTCATCTGTGTGTCAAAGGGAACTGTCTTTTGTGTCTGAATGTTTGTAGTATCTTTGGATGAGGGCTAGGCCAGTTTTTCTAGTTCACTTGCACATGAAGCTATTTTCTTGTAAGAACTTGGGGATGTTTCATACATAGATGTGGTCACATTGCTCTTCAGGGAAATATACATCCTGCCTTTTCTATACACAGAGGAAAGAGCTATGTGTATTTATATATTCATAAGATTCATGAATACCATCACATGTTTGGCTCACCCTCTGAGCGCCCGGTACACATTCCTGCTCTGCACGACTCTGTGCACATAGTAAATATTTTGATGTCGTTTGTCTTGGCTTCCCCAGTGTGTGGCTCAGCTGCCTTTGGTCAGTGTGTGGCTCTGGGCTTCTGCCCGTTCTAATGTTGCCCCTGGCATCCCTCCCCATCTCACCCCAAGACTTCAGGGCAGAATCATCTCAGGTCCAAGGTGGAGGTAACCAGAGATGAGGTCACTGCCCCTCCAGGTGATGGGAAATTGCCACTGAGCCTCTCTGACAAAAAAAAAAAAAAAAAAAAACAAAAAAACAAAAAAACAAAGGCTTCCTCTCTCTTGCTCTTTGGGTTTCTACAAAGGGACTCCCACCCTTTTTACCCCCTGTGGCCACACCCCAAGGCCCCCCAGTCCTTCTGGCCCCCCAAGCAGAGTTTCTTCTCTGGGAATCTCTGTCAGGGCTTTTCTGCTTGCCACCACCAGAAAAACCAGCTCTGACTCTAGGCCTGGGGTAAGAGCTGTCTGGTGAGGTTTGGTGGGAAGCAAGGGGGGGGGGGGGTAATCTGCCTGAGGCTAGGGGGAGGGGTCCAAGTTGTCTGGGGTCTCATTCTTTTTTGTTAACTCTTGCCTCCCTCCACCAGGTTCACCAGAGAAGACTGGCCTAGGTGTGTTAGTTTGAGGTAAGAAAAGTCATGAGAGAGAAGCATCTAGACCCCCAATTGCCCAAGATGTCATAAACAAAGAAAAGCCACTTAGGCCCATCCCCTGCCCATAACCTTGGCCTTGGAATTGAGGAACTCAGAAAACCAAAAACTTTCCCTTCGCTTTTACCCACCTCCCTCCCTTACCCCCCACTTTTCCTAAGCCCCCAAGCTTAGCAAGAGCGTCCCAAGGCAGGCAAAGTGCCCACCCACAGATTAATGTGTGTGTGTGTGGGGGGGTGCACATAAGTAACTGAGGGGAAGGAGGAAGAACAATGAGAGAGGCAGCCAGCTCTGCATTAGACCCAGCCCTCAGCCCAGATAAGTCCCCTAAACCCCCCGGAGCCAGAGTCTGAGCCCTGCTGAGTCACCACTGTGGGTGGGAGACCCAGAATTCAGCTTCTCTCAGACTCTTGAGATACAACCTCCCCTCCGAATTCAGACCACCCCCCTCCTCCACTGCGGCCGGCTCCCCCTCACGCCACACACATCACAGCCTCAACCTTCACTTTTACAACAGTTTTAGAGACGTGGGGGGAGGGGAGCAGAAGGCCACCGGTATGGCTTCTTAGGCAGCAGCCACCATGCCTGCTTCTGTTCTGGTGTCAGAGTGGAGTATGGTAACTCCAGTATCCTCCAAAAAACAGGGGTGTGACTCCTCACTCAGAACTTAATTGCTTTAGATTCTGTCCCCAGATCTAGACCCCAGAGTTTCTCTACTCTCTGTACTCCTGACTCAGTTTCCCATCTTTCATTTCCATCCCTTCTTGGCCTAATCTTTATCATCAGTGTAAATTTTGGAGGCTGGATTATGCTGACATTCTCTTCTCACAGGACTTGACCCTCTCAGGGGTTAGCACCCACTCAGTTTGCCTGAGGATCCCTGTATCTTGAGCCCGTGCTCTAGAAGATGGAACGGTGCACACTAAATTCCTCACTGCCATCTCTGAAGCTGGACTCTTTCACCCCAGCCCCATCACTACAAAATACTAGGATGAAACCAGGGTCACTGGGGCCAAAGGCTTCCCTGGGATTCTCCTAGTTCTCCACACTTGGGCGGGGAAGCAAACCTCCCTTTCTGGCTTCTCTAGGTTTGGGTAAGTCCTACGGAAAGGGCCTGCCCACCTCTGTCATCAGGAGTAGAAAAGCAGGGATGGGGCCCCTCCCTTTCTAGGAAATTAATCTCAACAGAAAGCTGATCCTAACCCTCAGAAGACAGAATTTAGAATTCATGGAACAGCTCACTCCCAGGTAGTACAGGACCCAAAGAGTTAGGGACTGGGATCCTATTGGAAAGGAGTTTGCAGATTCAGGCCCCTCAGCCCCAGGGCAAGAGAGGGAGGATGGGGGAGGGCGGAGGGATGGGACCTCACCCGGAAACTCATCCCATTAAGGAGAGACAAAGAGCTGTGGTGTTGGAGGCGCCTCCCAAGCCTGGGCTCCTCTCCCTGACAGGGGTGGGGCAGGGCCCTAGAGCTCAGAGCTCTAATAGCCCTGGAGTTGGGGGGCAAGTGTCCCTTTGCAATAGAGCCAGGGAGGCAGAGTCCTTGGGAAGGGTCCTCTCAGCCACAAGGAGACTGATCAGTTCTTCAAACAGCACAAACACTCCACTTCAAGCCTGGAGCTGGACAACCACAGAAGCCTAGCATTTCAGAGTCAGGTCTGCAGAGACCATCCAGTCCTTCTTGTTCTCCTGAAGCAGAGTCTCTTAGCTGTTTAAAAACACCTAACAAATTAATGGAAGAAATGAGATCAGAACTCAAGGCTCCTGATTTCCAGACGTGAGAGGTGATCAGAGACACAGACTTAGTCTAGGTTCGTAGGCCCATTAAAGACGTGCCCACACATTAGGGGAGCCAGAATGGGGATGATGGAAACTATCCAAGTTTCCAGGGTCCCTGGGACTGGCCTTCATCTCTGTGCAGGTCATTGCCACAGAAGTACGGTGATGTCTGAATAGTTACTAGCTGCCTGGGCCATCCTGGAGCCAACCTTTCTCTTCCGAATAGCTTCTCTCAGGTCTGGATGAAGTCTGGGGTAATTTTCTAGCCAGGAGTTCTTTCCCTCGTCACTGAGCTTCTATTAGAAGGAACAGTTTTGGAGCATGGAAAGAGAGGGCAGGGATAGTACCCTTTATTGTTCTATTGCCAGCATCTAGGATCCTGGCTGGACCCAGTATGCTCTCAAGTGTTCACACTGAGTGATCTTGTAGACTCACCTAGCTATCTGTTTCTCTTGGTTGTCCCCATCTATAAAATAAAAGAGCTGAAGTACCGGGTCTTCTTGATCCCACCCAAGTCCTGGAGACAGCAGGACTCCACTCTTCAAGTGTGGGTTGATGCTACAGCAGAGTGACGGTTGGGTTCCCTGGCCCAGCAGGAGGCCCCACCTTCTGGCCTTAAGTGAAGAGGGTTCTCTAGAGAATGGGAATTAACAGCAGGGTTGGGGGTAAGGGCAGGGGGCAAAGGTTGGAGCTTAGAATTCTGAGATTAGAGAGTAGACCATTGACTCTTCTGTTAGAAGACCGGAGTGCCAGTCCAGGCATCTACGCCTTGTTTTCTTGAGCTTCAGCTGAGAATGGGGGTTGGGAGGGGATCGCCTAGTGCTGCTGGACAACTGACTTTCCCTTGGTGCTACCTACGGCTTCTTGGGCTGAAGATCCTACCGTCCTCGGCCAGACAGAGAGAGCCCTGTCTTTCTAAGGAGAAAGAGTGCTTGGCTCCTCATTCCCCAGAAACAGCCAACGGTATCCTACACTATGCTCCCCTGTGTACACACACTCCCTCTCTGAAAAGGATACATTCCATATATATATTCTCTCTCTCTCCATATATATATATATATATATATATATATATATATATATATATTCTTTTTTTTTTTTTCCGGAGCTGGGGACCGAACCCAGGGCCTTGCGCTTTATATATATTCTAGACAGGCAGAAAGTGTGATATAAGGCACCCAACAGAGGAAACGGCGAGATAATAAACAAATAAATAAAAGTGGTTATACTCCATTTAGAAGGCCTTTTACCTTGACCCTCTAAGCTCCCCCTAACCCATACAGCATTCTATACCTATTAGTGTGTGTGTGTGCCAGGGAAGAGGTACAAGGACTCTCTTGGCTTTCCTGTAGTCCTTCAACAAACACCCCAATCCTGGGGCTCAGACTATTGTCTTGAGAGAACACAGATATGTCCACCTACTCCTTAGACATCAGGGTTCCTGCACCTGGTGAGTAGTGGCCACAAATGTGAGCAGGATCCTTGGCTTCCACCTTTCAGCCTACCTGCTCCAGATGTGTGTGTGTGTGTGTGTGTGTGTGTGTGTGTGTGTGTGTGTCCCCACAGAGGCCTTGGCAAGCAAGGCTTGGGCAGAGGTAGTTAGGGACTGCAGGCACTAAGTGGTCTGGCTTTGGGGCTCAAAGGGGACTTAAGAAGGAAGACTATACTGGTTCTTCCTGAGGCACTGCCGGCTAGTGGAGTGGTACAAAGAGATGGTCTCCTTCACCCAGAGTCCAAGGAAAGGGAATGTTTGTGTATGCGGGGTGTGTGTGTGTGTGTGTGTGTGTGTGCATATATCTATGCTTCTCTCTGTGTGTGTGTGTGTGTGTGTGTCTGTCTGTCTGTCTGTCTGTGCCGGGTAGGGCTCAGAAGCAAGAGTCCTGACGGTTCAGGCAAGTCCTACCTGTAAATGATGCCAGGAACAGCAGCAGCAGCCAGGCTTCAGGGCCCCACATCTCGGCTCCCAGGGACAGGGGCATTGGCTGAAAGGCAGACCTGCCCAGTGATTCTGGAGTTCCACGGAGTTCTCCCTGGGAGCCGGTTCTGGAGCTGTGTAAGGCTCTGACCCAGAAGGCAGGAAGTCAGGCACTGACGAACCTGCCTATCCCACTTGGGTCTCCACTAAGGGACCCAGACCCCAGTTCTACCCACCCAGCCGTGGCTACCCTGGAGAAGCCGTAATCGGGAGCCCTGAGCTCCCCCAGAGCTGCTTCCCACGCCGTGGCCAACAACGAAGGCAGAAACCTGGGAACCTGCTAAGCAGGTCAGAACAGGTGCGTCTCCGGGGGCCGGGCCTGGCACAGAGAGGAGACTTCGCAGCCACCGCCCCCACGGCCTGGGCTAGCTAATGGGCGCCAGAGAGGGAGGGAAGAAGGAAAGGATCTGGGTGCAGGCAGTGGGATCTTATCCTCAACAGGGGTTTTACCTGTGAGAGCATGGGCCTGACTGTAAGGGGGAGTCCCGGCGGTGTGTGTGTGTGTGCAACAAGGAGGGCTGAGTGTCTTAAAGAGAAAGGCACCAGGATGAACAGGGGCAAAAGCCCCTTGCGTGTGAAAAGGAACCTAATGATCTCACAGGTCAGCTGTTTCCTGGGGTCCTTGACAACTTCCTCAAACTCCTGAAGGGCTCCGCTTTGGTGCCCCAGAAGCAGGGGAGAACTGAGGATGTCCCTGGCTTGCTGGTCCCTCATCCTTCAGGAGGCCCAAATCCGAGACTGGACTTTGCCGAGAATGGTCAAGCTCGGTCTGGTGGTCTTCTGGAAGTAGGAAGCCAGTTCAGAGGGCCCTGAAGAAAGAACCTCACGGCACTCCTCTGGCGACTCTCTACATGGGAGAGGCGGAGGAACTGACCAAGGAATTAGCTCTGTGGGTTCTTGGTTTCTTCTCGGAACCTTCTCTCCACAACTTGACACCTGACCCTGAGTTTTAAAAGGAAGAGGGCTTTTTCTTCTTCTCAATGGCATGTCCCCCATGGTCATGGGGAAGGACAACATGTCTGGACTTTGCAAAGGTGGAATTAATTTCACACTATCCCTTTACTCCTTTAACACTCAGACGCACCTCACCACATATTTCCAGTTTGGACGAATAAAAGTAACCAACACGTGACAGCAGGGGAGCCAGAAGAAGGGGGGGGGATCTTTATCCCCTGAAAGAGAGGGGCAAGATCTCTGGAACACTGGAATTTCAAAGTCAGGTAAAAGCCAGGAATGCTGGTGCAGACCTGCAGTCCCAGGACTTGGGAGGTGAAGGCATAAAGATCAAGATTTCTCTGATAGCCTTGGCTACACACAGTCACAGAGTTTTGGGCTATCCTGAGCTATAGGAGGCTCTACCTCAAACAACAAGAACCACACACACACACACACACACACACACACACACACACACACACATTTTTTTTTTTTTTTGAGATAAGGTTTCTCTATATGGTCTTAGCTGTCCGGAGCTTGCTCTGTAGACCAGGCTGGCCTCAAACTCAGAACTCAGAGAACCACCTGTCTCTGCCTCCTAAGTCCTGGGATTAAAAGCGTGTGCCACCACTGCCCATCGAGAACAGAATAATTTTTAAAACACATAAATATGGAGAGACAACCAGAGAAAGAAAACATATGTTAGCTAAGTTTCATATCTGGAAACAGATAGAAAAGAAGAATGAATTATCAACAGGCACATTCCCCAGCTCTAACTGTTAAGGTTTTTGTTTGTTTGTTTTGTAGGTGGAGGCTTTGAACCAGGGCTTTGTGCATACAAGTTCCGTACCCCTGATCCTCGGCCCCTTACACGTAAATCTCACTCATCCCTCAAAAACTGACCCCAAATGCCACATCTCCCACAAAGCCTTCCCAGCTCCTCCCCCTCGGGATCACGCTTTCTCTCTCTCCTCTTCTTCCTCAGCTTTTGCCAGTCTCTTTATTATAGCTTCTGTACCCATAATTTGTGTTCACCTTATCTCCTCAACTAAATTGTCAGCTTTAATACAGGGACCATTGATTGAGGCCTGTTGTACAACAGAGATTCGGTAAACGTGTTAAGCCATGGGGAAGGATGACAGCCGTCCTCTGTGAAGTCCTTCAAAGCTGGGCTGGTCTTCTAATTGTGTCCAGTCAACCATGCCAGGGCAGTTCACAACCCGCAATGGGAACAAAGTGCGTTTTTGACAAAGGCCTTCGTTTCTAAGTAAACGAGTGTCCATATAGAGAAGGTGGTGGGTGGAGTCGGCAGAGATCTCAAATGATCATAGATTACCATACGGTACCTGGGTTGTAATCTGCCCTTCGAGTAGACCTGTCTCTGGATCCCACCCCTCAGCCCTGAACATGATAGTGGCCTCTTCCCTGAATCTCCCTGTCGGTCAGAGGCAGATTCAAGGGTCAGGCTGGGTGCCAAAACACCTTAGTTTTTCTCCACCCCCACCTTGGCAAACCCCTTCCCCTCTTCAGGACTCAGATCCCCACCTATGCCAGGGGAACAGCCCCACCCCGATGCTGCTTTGAGATCCAGTGTGGCAGGGGTGGGGTAGGGCCAGGGGGAATGGGAGGGGGAGCATCCTGTGTTATAATTATAATCATCACACCTTGGATCCTATCACAGGCTTTCAGAGGAGCTTTTTCCTTCCCACGGATCCATCCCTCTAGGTACAGGAAGTCACCAGAGAAGCTGAGGCATAGGGGCAGGAAAGCAGTTAGATCATGAATTGAAAATCCAGTCCGCTTTGACTTTTCCGTTCACAATATACATTCCAAAGTGCTTCCAGGCAGAATACCTCTGAGTTTGTAGATGGTGGGACCCTAAATTACTCACCCCAGCTTTAGGCAGGGGGATCATGGAAAGGAAACAGAACCTCTCTGAGGCGGATATTAAAGGAACAAACACACCCACATCTCCATGGATATGGGCAGGCCCTAGTAAATGTCCTTAAAATGGGGACTGCACTGGCCAGAGAGAATAAGGCCACCACCCATGCCTCTGAGGTAGGACTCTTTCTTTCCTCATCTAACAAATATTTATCTTCACGTCCTCTTTCTCTCCATACTCCTGCCATGTTTCATATGGACCATAGTCCTGAGGAAAATGTTGTCTATACACAGGCTTTTTCTATCCTCTTCTGGGATGAATTACCACAGAAGCTATACCTCAGGTCAGGGGCTATCTGACAATAATGGTTATGGAAGCCATTCTAGACCAAGGCCTATACTCAGAGCTCAGTTCTTTCTTCTCCAGTGACTCCCCATTCCCCTCATGCCTCACTACCTACCCTGTTCCTGCCTACGTTCCGAGCCCTAAGAATGGGAACAATTCAAGCCACGAGGGATGGCATCCTTAGCACGTGAATTTGTCTGTGTAGCATCATTGTGCGTGCCTGCGAGCAAACATTCATTCAACAGACATTTAATGAAAATCACTGTGTCAGACTCAAGGGAGGCAACAGAGACCGTAGGACACATGATCCCTGCCCTCAAGGGCCCCTCAATCAGGAGAAGGCAGGCACATGGATATCTGCAACAAATTACATCCCACTATCACAACTGTCCTCTGTGTGTCTATGTCACTAACATATACGGGGCTGCCTCTGTCCATAGCCACGTGGATGCTATCTGCATGCATCCAAGCATCCACTTAAACTGGTCTCAGTCCCCATGGAAGGCTGCACACCTAAGCCAAACCGGTTGGAGAGGCTTATGCTGAAATTTGTGTTTGTGACAATGGGACCTGAGGTGAGTCAGGGAGGGACAAGGCTGGGTGGAGTGGTGTGGGGGAAGAAGAGTGAGAGTGAGGGTCAGATTGAGTGATCAGGGGTGGGAGGGGGTGGGTCCAAGTGGGAAGGGATCGGGTGGAGTACCAGGAGAATGGGCCTGGGGTAGGAGTAAATAGGAGCGCTCCTTAGTGACATCCTGTTTGTCTGCCATGAGATTCCAGGTCAGGAAACAGGCAGAAACTTAAAGGAGACTCTGGCATTGGGAGAGGGGAGGGTGAACGATAAATCTGAGTGCAACTAGGGAGAAGCCTGGGTGTGGGTGAAATGGTGGTGCTCTGTTTCTGCGCAGCTTTGATAAGCTCTTCCTCATCTGTTCATCCTCCTGTTTCTCACACAGTTTGCACGGAAAGCTGTGGCCTGCTGACTGACAAGGTAGAGGATTGTTGGTAGCTGGGCTTGGTTCTGTCCCTAGGACTGAGGCTACAGAAGGTAGCTTGGTGTCTACTTTTACTGTTCGCCCATAGGATGCCTCACCAGTTATGGAGATGTGGAGAGAGCCTTCCCCCATACACAACACAGGATCTCCAGAAGTCCTTCCTACCCTGAAACAATGCCCTTGCTCCCTGCTTCTCCACCTTAAACCTCACTATGCCCAACACTGGGACCGTGGCATCTTGTGCTCCAAGAGATGCTGTCTAAATGTTGCTATCTGCTGAGCTGTTCTCACCTGCCAGTCAGGCAGTCTCAATACCCAGCCCATCTCTAAATGACAATCGCATTTCCTGGTTGCCTAACAGCATCCCTCAGAGCTCAGGGGGCTGGGCCTGCTTGTTCCTCAAGGGTTCTGAAGTGGGAATAAAGCCACCCAGGAAAAGAGAGGGCCAAACACGTGGCATATTTGGGTCCTGTTTCTCAACAGGCCCAGTTAAACGCAGAGCCTCTCCTCTTCGTTCATTCAGCCCTCTATAAACATACTTCCACATCGGCAAATAGAATACCCGGTTAAGAGACAAAAGCCTTTATTATTTTACCCTGTGTTTATGGATGGGTTGACCACTTTTAGAAGGCTCTAGTTGGCACTGGATGAGAATAGGACTCTCAAGGAAATCAGTCTTCTGAGTGGAGACAATTACAGCAGAAGACGTAGGGTCATTCAGGGAGCAAGAGCTACGGTAAGGGGGGAGCCTGAGAATTTGGTGGGAAAATGGATTCCAGTGAGGACCCTGGCTGAGTTCTTCCTGTTCTCACTACCAATCATAGAAAGAGCTAGGTTCCTCCCCGGGAGCCCACCTGTATGTAAAGACAGTCAGAGGTGAGACTATCCTTCCGGCTCCATCTTGACGTCTTCCTGGGTTAGTTTCTCCCTCAGTTGTAGAATCAGCATAAATGTTAAAGGGTTAGGCATCAAGAATCTCCGCTGCCGCTGCCGGGGCTGGGGATTTAGCTCAGTGGTAGAGCGCTCACCTAGGAAGTGCAAGGCCCTGGGTTCGGTCCCCAGCTCCGGAAAAAAAAAAAGAACAAAAAAAAAAAAAAAAGAATCTCCGCTGCCGCTGATAACTAGCAAGGTCAGGAGGCTCAGTCTATAGGCCATACGGAAAGGGTAGAAGAATAAGGACTGGCATCTAACCTACCTGGCCAGTGTTTCCCTCCCTGCACCCAGGTTTACATACTCACTGGGGTCTTCTCTGGGGAAATTCCTGGAGAAGTCCTACTGGGTGCTCCCTCAGGTTCTCATCAGTTACTAAGGCCTTGCGACTGTGCCCAGGGGTTCTACACTGAGGTGTGGTTCTACGATATGGCTGAAAGGAAGATGCCTAGCCGTTCCTGGATAAGTCAGGTGGTGGCTCCATTCAGCAGAGAGGAAAGGACAAAAACCCTAAAAGGAAAACAAGTGAAAACAGAGACAGATGCAAACTATCAGAAAAACAAGTTACACTGGGAAGAAAAAGAAAAGAAAGTAAGCAGGTGTTCCGATCCAGGACGGGTGGGAGGCTGAGGCATTTTTCCCCCCCAGTGGAAGGGAAGGAAGCCCTCTGGAGTGCCTGTATTCTGTATGGGAGGCACAAACTCGTGAGCAGATCCTGTCTCAAAATATTTTTCTGCTGGGCAGTTCTGGTGCAAGCCTTTAGTCCCAGCATTCAGGAGGCAGAGGCAGGCAGATCTCTGTGATTTTGAGGCCAGCTTGGTCTACACAGCTAGTTTCAGGACAGCCAGAGCCACATATAAACAACAACAACAACAACAACAACAACAACAGTAATAATTTTCAAGGGCTGGCACAGGCCAGGAATGGGGGCACATTCTCTAATCTTAGCGAAGGTAGGAAAATACTGTACGTTCAAGGCCACCCTGGTCTACACAATGAGTTCCCAGCCAGTTACAGTGCAAGAATCTCTGGTGGTGAGAGGTAGTTTCTAGCAATGGAGAAGCAGAGTTCTGGTCTAGGACCTAGAGTCTATTCCTAGTATTTTAAAAAATAAGCTAAAAAAAATTAACCTTAACTCTTTTTTTAAAAGACATATTTATTTATTATATATAAGTACACTGTAGCTGTCTTCAGACATACCAGAAGAGAGCGTCAGATCTCACTACAGATGGTTGTGAGCCACCATGTGGTTGCTGGGATTTGAACTCAGAACCTCTGGAAAAGTAGTCAGTGCTCTTAACCATTGAGCCATCTTTCTAGCCCTTAACTCTTTATTCTTAAATAAGTGCTAAGGAAACTAATCTCTTTATCTCTTATGATTAGTGTGTAAATAAGCACTGATATCTGGTGGTTAATAGTGCTGTTGAGCTGCAGGGAATCAAGTAAAAGGACTTATTGCTAGAGCTCCTTTCTCTGGCAAGTCAGTCAGGAGCCCCTCTCTGATCAGGTGAGAGGCTTGGAACTCTTTGTCTCTTTTTGAACCAGAGAGAAAAGAAAGGAAAGAAGTCATTCACACAGGCAGCACACACACAGAGTGAAGTGAAAAATAGCTACACCACCTTCCTTTATTGCTTTCACCCTTTTTATAGGTTAAAATGTTCTCTATGTAAGAATTACCTCATAGATAAAATTGTTAAAAGGGGAGTTACAGAAGTGTATCACTAACAAGTTCAAAGCAGTGTTTCACACTGTAAGCTCATTATAAGTTCTAAGCAACAGTTTTTACATGGCCTTACCTTATCACGCTGCACACCTGTGCCTTCATCCTCGGACCGGAATGTTTTTCCCTGAACACAAATTTGTTCTAAGCCTATTTCTTTTCTTTTTTTTTTTTTAGTGTAATTATGAAGGCTCATTGTATTTTTTTTAAAAAAAGATTTATTTTGTTTATATAAACACCAGAAAAGGGCTTTGGATCCCATTAGAGATGGTTGTTGAACCACTATGTGGTTGCTGGGAATTGAACTCAGGACCTCTGGAAGAGCTGTCAGTTCTCTTAACCTCTGAGCCATCTCTCCAGCCCCTCATTGTATTTCTTATTATGCAACCTTTACTTACTATTATAAGGAGTGAGCACATGCTAGTCTTGATTGTAAGTTTATTATAAAGCCATCTCTTAAAGCTGTCTTCCTAAACTTATTTGAATCAGATCAGGAATTCTATAAAATCATTAATTCACCTAAGCAGCATTAATTCATGAAAATTCATTTTCATGTTGACCTGCAGGAAATTTGCCCAGTAGGGTAGAGTGATGCCCAGGGATCGTTAGATTATGTAGTAGTGATAGAAGAAGCATATCAATAGCAAGAAACAATCCTGGGATGAAGTCTTTTGGGGTCTTGCTTGTTACAACTCACCCATCACAGACCATGCAAACACAAACACATAAACAAAACAAACAAAAACAAAAAATGGTGGGGCATCTCCAGGAGAGTCATCTGCTAGCCTTTAGTCTATCCTAGATGGCTCCTGACAAGTCTGCCTGGGGTACTTAGCAATACCCTGTGTCAAAAAAGAAAAGAATGTGAGAGTAAGGCAAGGAGAAAATAAGAAAAAGCATCGTGAAGATTCAACTCAAGACATAGTTTGGGGGTTAGGACAAAGATATCTCGGATTGGGATGCATAGACCACTTCGGATGCCATTGTCAGGCATAAAGTAAATACCATACAAATGCAGATTGGCTGGCTTGTGCCCGCTGCCTCCTACCAGCGTTTTTATGTCTTTATGTCTTCTTTCCTGCTTTCCTCCAAGATATAGACTTGGTTCAGAATAATTGGGAGAAGCGGGAGTTCTAGGCATCCCCTCTCTCAGGTCTTTGGTTATTATTGGGTGGAAATGAAGGAGGCATAGACTGTGTATCCAGGTAAGATGCAAAGGAGGCAGCATTGGAGTCCAGCTAGGAGAAAAAGAAAGAAAGCAGAGAGAAACTGGAAAGGACCCTGACAGGAGTAGTTCCTATTCATCATAAGGAGAGGCAGAAAACAAGACCTGCTCAGCCAAAGACAGGCAAAAGCAAGGGCCTAAAATGGTTAGCAGACCAATGAGGTTGAAGCAAAATGATCCTCCTCTTGTCAGCACCTTGTCTAACCTACAATCAGACCTGTGTCCAGTTGTTGGGAAGTGAGCCAGTGAGAAGCCTTGTGGAGATTAACTTTTATCTACAGATATAAGAATTTGTGAGATACAAGAATTTGTGAGGGGGGAGACTTTGTTTTTGTTGGGGTTGTTATTTAATTTTTAAAGTTAAAAATTAAAGATGGTTGGCTTTGATCTGGGCAGCCTAGACTAGCCAATCTCCTGCATCAGGGTCCCAAGTGGTGAAATCAAAGGTGCCATGTATTCATGTTCACGCATGCCTGCATGTGCATGTGGAAGCCAGAGGACAACCTCAGCTATCGTTTCTCCGGTTTATCCACTTAGCATTTTGAGACAGGGTCTCTCAGTGACCTGGAGCTCACCTAACAGACTAGGGCAGGTGGCCACCAAGCCCTAGGGATCCATGTCTCTTCCATGCCAGCACTGGGAGCCTCATCGAGCTGGAGATAGAGCTCAGGTCCAGGGACTTGCATCCCTGAGATGACACCTGAGCCTTCGATGCATGTTTATTTTTTATTTAATTTATTTTATGTGCATAGGACCAAGGGTGTCAGATTCCCTGGAACTAGAGTTATGGACAGTTGGGAGCTACTGTGCTGGGTATCAAACTCAGAACCTCTGGAAGAGCAGCCAGCGCTCTTCACCGCTGAAGGCATCTCTCCAGCGCCTGGTGTTTATTTAGAAGAGAATCTTACCATAACCTTGGAAAACGGAGGATCTTACTTGTCAGAGACAGGAAAAGATGGTTGGACGATCTTTTCAAAGACACAAAGTTATTGTTGGATCTCTGCTTAACATACAGGTGGGGACAGGCCTGGTGGGCAGGCCTGCAATCTTAGCTACTCAACGCAGGAGGTTGAAGCAAACAAAAGCTGTCTAAGCAGAGCTACAAAATGAGTTCAAGGCCATCCTGGGTAACGAACTTATCAAGACAAAAAAAGGAGAGTGGCGTGGAGATACAGGGCCGTAGTCCAGTGTCACCTGGCACATGGTCTAGGCTCAGTTCTTTACTCCATGCCTGTGTATACCCTCCCCGCGGAGTTCTCTCTCAAGATCTAATTGGGATCAGGAGGAAAAAGGCCCAGTGTGCTCCAGGTCTTCAGAATCACATGACCAAAGCCCAGCCGGGGGACAGAGATCCTGTTTCCGTTCCACCCCAGCTGGGGCTACGAGTAGAAATCCGTATTTCCTCCTACAGCAGAAACCATTTAGCCTGCCTTGATCCGGACCTCTTCGTTCTACACTGAGTCTTGTGAGGACAGAGTTAGGCCTTCAGTAACCCAGCCTGAATAAAAGGAAGAGAGCAGGGAGGGGCAGGAGTCGGTGTCTCTCTCTCCTCCCCATCTCATCTCCACCCACCTTCTAAGGCTGGGCAGCTTCTGCCCAGGATCTTATCAGGGGAAACTCCCTGCCCTCAATGCTGAGTTCCCCGGTGCCTGCGTTTAATGTGTTACATTATTTTAATGAGGCAAGATAAAACGATTATTCTTCCTAGGACTAAGTAGTGAAAAGTTGTCCAAGATATGCCTAACCTATTTTTGCTCTCCCACATCATCCACCCTAATTCATCTTTCTCACCACCACCTTTCTTTCCTGTCGCTTCTCTCACTGCGACTGGACTCTACTGCCCTCCAGTGGCCAAAGCAGAGAGAACTCTCCTACCCAATCAGCGTCCTCAAGGAATTTTACCACTAACCGATTCATAAAAGGGAACGCTGAGGAAGTAAGTCTACTCAAATCTCTGAATCCCAAGCAACTTAGTTCACGTTCATTCCCTCAACTTCTGGCTTGTGACTTGTTTCCTTCCTATCTCATCCCTAAAGAAGATTCCACGTAGGAAACCCTGCAGCGAAAAAGAAAGAAAAAGACACGGTCTCCATCCATCCTACTCCCAACACCTGCCTCAAGTGTCAAAATCACAGGCTAGTTAGCCGCTACTGGGTTCTTCTAATGAACTGTACTTCTAGCCTTTTGGAGCCCAAATCTTATAGGATCTTTACTGGCTTCCCCACATCTCGTCGCCTTGACATCACTGTAAGATCGCGGTAACTAACCAGGTCTCTTGTTTCCAAGGTAACAGGCGCTTTGCGACCTTCAGTTTGCAGCGGTCGCACTGCAGTCCCTGCAGTGGTTGCTGGGAGACGACGGTGGAGAGAAGAGGTGGTTTGAGTAAGGACCTGGGCTGGTATTGGAGGGGAAGCTAGCCCATGCCTGGAGGAAGTGCTGGGCCTCGCGTGAAGGAGTGCGACCCGAAGCAACAGAGCTGCTCTCCCCTCCCTTTGGCCTATGGCTGGGGTGCAGTCTCACGGTCGAGCAAGAGGCTCGACTTGGACCTGGAGGCCAGTGGCGCGAGATGCGCTTTTGGCTCGTGCCTTCCATTCATGCACAGAACTGGAAGGACGGTTCTATCTGGTAGGGGGTCTCCTAGAAGGTGGTGCAAGAGTGCCCAGCAACGACACTGTGATCTTTGACCCAGCTAGGGGCCAAGCGGTGCGACTGCTAGCCCGAGGAGGTCCCCTTCGCAGCCACCACGATGCGGCACTGGTGGGAGGACGTTGGCTCTGCGTGGTGGGTGGCTGGGACGGGTCACGTCGCTTATCCACGGTGGCTGCGCTGGACACTTCGAGTGGAGTGTGGGAAGTATGGACCGCGAAGCCTGCCAACTGCCCTCCTGCTGGCCTCAGCAGCCACACCTGCACCCGAATCTCAGACCGAGAGTTTCGGGTATCTGGCAGAGAGGGTGGTACCCGCACTCAGCGACGCTACGGTAGCATCTACACGTTAAAGTTGGACCACAGCACCCGAACTTATTGGTACTGCGACTTTGCCCCCAAACGTTCGTTTGTTTTCTCTATACTCTAGAAAAACAAAACCGAAACAAACTTACTTGTTATCTATAGCACATTCCACTTTGGTATTTACATTTTCCAAGACAGCTTAACTCTATCTGCCCCAAGCCTGATTTTCTCTTTCACTAGGGCTTTCTGGCAAAGAACACTATTTGTATCTTTTCAGAAAACCAAACTCAGGCCCGAATTTCTGTGTACCAACAGCTACAAAGAAGAAGGCTGCCACACAGCCTCACGGTCAGGTCACTGTGCTGCCTTGCTGCCAACTGCAGGACCCCACCCGGGCCATCAGCTTTTGCTCTTTGGGGGTTGCAACTCAGTTGGACCAGAAGTAGCAGGGCAATGGAGCCCTGGGAAAATTAAGGTATCAGCTACTTAGGTAAATCAGGAAAGGCCTGAAACTCCAATAAGCAAACCGTTCAGACAAATCCTTCTTGCTTTTCTCCCCAAAGGAGGAAGCGCCGGTTGCGCCTCGGTTGACGGAACAGCTTGCAAACCTTGTGAGCAGTGGGCAGGGGTTGCAGCAAGGACCGCAGAGCCTGCGGCATCATTCCTGTTCCGTGGTGGGGCCCTTCGCCGTACTATTTGGTGGAGAAACTCTGACCAGAGCTCGAGACACGATCTGCAATGATCTCTACATCTATGATACCCGTGAGAGCCAAACCAACATTTGAAAGGGAGAACTTAAACATTATAAAACGGGACTGCTGGGATAGAAAGAGGAAAAACCAGTTGGCAAGAGCTAAAGAAATGCAGTCCAGTTGTGGTGGTGCATGTTGCTGGGGGGGGGAGGGTAAGGTTGGGGGGGGGGGCCGGGGCGGAGGGACGGGTCGCTGAGAGGACAGCTCAGTGAGTTCCAGGACAGCCAGAGCTATATAGACAAACCTTGTCTCAAAAACAAAAAACAAGACAAACAACAACAACAAAAACTCAAGAAATGCTCAAGAAAAACTCAAGACGGAGAACCAAAAAGATATTCCGGCCTTCAAAGGCTAAGGTTCATAACCAAACCACCAAACAAAATACACAGAGCCAGATAAGGTAACTCTGATTTCCACCTCAGCACTTCAGAGGTGGAGGTCTGAGGATCTCTGAGTTCAAAGCCAGCCTGGTCTGTATAGTGAATTCCAGGCCATCCTGGGCTACACAGAGAAACCTTGTTATGGAAAACAAAACAAAAATCGAGCCAGGCATAGTGGTTTACACACCTTTAATTCCAGCACTTGGGAGGCAGAGGCAGGTGGCTCTCTGGGAGTTTTTGAGGTCAGTCAGCCTGGTCTAGAGTGTGAGACTGGCAGGGTGACAGAGTGAGACCACTTTTCAAAAAGAAAACGAAATACAACAGACACAATGTAAGTAGAGTATTAAACATTTGAGAAGGCCAACAAAGCAAATGGGGAAGTAACAGGCATGCATACTGGATAGTGTTGGAGCAGAGTAATTACCCGTGCCTCAGTAACCACCCTCTGCTCTCAACCCAACAGGCAAGTCTCCACCTCTGTGGTTCCACTTCCCCTGTACGGACCGTGGACTGAAGCGCGTGGGCCACCGTACTTGCCTTTGGAACGACCAGCTTTATTTGGTTGGGGGTTTTGGTGAGGACGGCAGGACAGCTAGCCCACAGGTTTGCACACTGGAGTTCTTCACCTGAAGAACAGCAGGAAGGCACTCGGCCAAGCCTCTGGTGGCGAACCTACAAAGCATCCTCACCACAGCTACTGCCCCACTTCAGACACTCATTAAATTCAATCTGAGTCAACGTTTTGTCTCTGAATCCTTTTAAGAGATTTATGTAAGTGCTCTATCTGCATGTACACCTTCGTGCCAAAAGAGGGCATCAGACCCCGTTAGAGCTGGTTGGGGGCCACCATGTGGTTGTTAGGGATAACAAAATGGATGTCCTCTGGATGAGTAGACAGAGCTCTTCCGCTAGGCCAGCTCTCTAGCCCTCTGAATCCTTTTTAGAAGAGCACTAAATAAGCAGATGTCTTTATTTGCAAGGGAAAGGCAAACTGTGGCTCCTTTCTGACAGTGTGAGCCATTAACCTGGTAGAAAGAACAAAACCAAGTTATCTTTCTGTTTTGTTTGAGGCAGGGTCTCACTATATAGCCTTGGATGACTGCGGACTCGCTTTGTACACTGGGCTGGCCTGGAACTCAGAGATCTGCCTCCTGTTGTGTCCCCAGCACTAAGATATGTCTGCCACCATGCCCAGCTGTATGCTGTCAGTGTAGCCCTAAGTAAGAGAGTTTCAGGCTACAGTTAAGTATTTGACCAAAACATTTAATTAACAACAACAAAAAAATTACAATAGCAGAAAAATAATAATAACAATAAAAAGAAATTAGAAGTGGGAATCAGGGTAAAATAGAATGCAGAGGCCTTAGTCCCTAAGAGACCAGCACCCCTGCTGAGCTGGACTTAGCCCCAGCTCCTTCTGAGTTTTCCTTGGCTGCTGGCTTCTCATCTTCTCCCATAAGACGAATGTTGTGCTTTTCCCGGAATTCATTGAGTTCTTTTCCCTTTGCCTGAAGCTGCTGTGACAGTGTCTCAATGATCTTTTGTATCTAAAAGGCAAAGAAAAGAGGATACAGAAGGATTGCAGGTCTCCCTCCTCTGACCTGGAATGTGCTATGGTTAGAGGCAGTGAAACAACACATTTAAGCTCACCTTTTAGCCCAGCATCAGCAAAGCCCAGACTCTCAAGTGAATTCTCAAACACAGTGAGTGGCTTATAAAAGGGAACATCTGGGCTACTTGCTTTCACTATTCTTTGATAATGTTATAAAAGTATATAATTATTCTTCTCAAACTTAACCCCACTCTTACCCACTGGCCACCAACACAACCCATCTCAAAATCATATTTCTGTTTTGTTTTGTGACCCATGGGTCTAACCAGGGCACCCTTGTGGGCTAGCCACAGGAGCAGCTTGCCAGGGGATACATCACTTAAGACAATGACTGCCCCATCTCTAGCAACCTTCAGTCCTCAGTGGCTCCCCAGGGAGGGTGGGTTGCTTGTTTTTTAAATATTTATTTATTATATATTATGATTACACTGTCACTATCTTCAGACACACCAGAAGAGGGTATCAGATCTCATTTCAGATGGTTGTGAGCCACCATGTGGTTGCTGGGATTTGAACTCAGGACCTCGGGAAGAGCAGTCGGTGCTCTTAATCACTGAGCCATCTCTCCAGCCCAGGGTTGCTTGTTTTTTAAAGAGCATTTATGATGCTATCGTTCCTTCTTTTAGGTCACATTCTTTTTTTATTGATTGTTTTATAGTTAGCCTAGGCAGGCTTCAAACCCAAGATTCTCCTGCCTCATCATCTCAGCAAGTTAATCACCAATGTATGACATCCCAGTCAGGACTCTTTCTTCCTTTGAAATGTCACTTATGGTTTCTTCAAGGGTTTGGCTCCACGGATCCAGAGATATCCTAAGAAGTTACAGTTTAAATTGGTTCTTGGATGGAGGCATAGCCCAATGATAGAGTATTTAGCCTGCTGTGCATAAGGCCCTGGGTTTGATGCCCAACACTGCTAAACAAGTTCTTCAGGTGACTCTGACTCAGGGATCCAGACTATATTGTAAGAAACTGCTCTACCCATTCCCCTCCCAACTCAACCACATCAAAGGGCCCATGGAAAGGGGCCACAGCCAACAACTCCTCACTTCAGGAGTTGGACTTTTGACTTATAAAGGACATAGCATATAGCCAACAGACATAATATACTGTCAACATGAATTTCTGCCTGGACTTTCTTTCCTCGCATTCCCTAAATCCCTGGCCACCCATATTTAACCTCTTGATTGCCCGAATGCCACCTCAGGGATCTGTGCTCACCTGCTCCTTGTTACCCTCCAAGGCAGGCAGCACCTCCTTGACCGTCCGCTCTACCAGCACACCGCCAACCATGCGGTAGCACTTGCGGGTCTCATCCACTTCCTTCAGCGTATCGATCACCAGGCTAGGTAGGGTAGGAGAGCAAGACAAGACCTCAGAATAGTCCTGCTCCCCTGCAAGCCTCCCTCCAATACTGTCTCTCTGCGGCATTCTTACCTATGCTCATTCAGTTCCATCTCCAGCTCAGCTGCTTTGGAGGCCAAGCCCCTCTGTTCCTGCCGAAGGCGATTAAAGCCAGCAATTACCTAAGAGAGAAATGAGCCAGTGAAAACCAGAAAGCAGAGGCAGCCCCCGGGAGGACAAGTCACAGAGGCGCAGTAGTGGATGGATACCTATCTTGGGAAAGTTGTAGAATACGTCTGCATGCCTCTATGTATGAGATATTTACTAGGCACAAGGGGGCGATTTAACAATAGACTTGGATGGGAGAGATGGGGGAGGGGAGGAGCTGCTGGAATACCTAGAGAGACTTGCCAGTAAAGAGTCTGTCACAGCTTTTTTATGCCTCCCCCCAACTTATTAATTTTTACTACATGTTGATGAGTGCTATTATACCTGGAAGTATGTATATATGTGCACGCTGTGTGTGCCTAGTGCCCAGAGGCCGGAAGAAGGCATCAGATTTCCTGAAGCTGGAATAGTGAGTGGTCGTGAGCCACCCTGTGTGTGCTGGAAATTGAGCCTGGGTCCTAGGCAAAATCTTTTAACCATTTTTCTCTTAAGTTCTTTTAGCCACTGAGCTGCTTGCCAGTTTGCCACCCCCAGCCCGGATTTTTTTTTAATTATATGGATAACTGTGTGTTTGTGCAAACGAGTGCAGTTCTCAGAGACCAGAAGAGGGTGATGGAGTCACGGGCCGGATATGGGTGCTAGAAATCAAACCTGGGTCTTCTAGAAGAGCAGTGTATACTTTTTTTTTTTTTTAAGAATTATTTAATTATATATATATGAGTACCCTGTAGCTGTCTTCAGACACACCAGGAGAAGGCATTGGATCCCATTACAGACGGTTGTGAGCCCCCATGTGGTTGCTGGGAACTGATCTCAGTGCTCTTAACCTCTGAGCCATCATTCCAGCCCCACAGTGTGAACTTTTATATGCCTAATCATCGAGTCATCATCTCTGAAGTCTGTTGTTGTAAAAATATAAAACAATAAAAAGGTATAGGTGTCTTTTACCTCACTAGGTCCTGCACTGTGGTGCCCCAAGATATCTGCTAGATATCTTGCGGAAACACATCCCAGCCACACACTCTCCTATACTCAAACCCTCACATAAAAGAACACACAATGCAATAATCTTGGATCCAATTGATAAGATATAATTGCCCACTTAAACATACAAAGCCCGGTACCATCCATCCCTTAGGAACATTAATAACAACCTGTAAATACACAGAGCAGACTCTTAACATCACCTGCCATGGCTTCTCACCCTCTCCTCTCTCCTCCTTTCTCTTCCAGTCTCCTCCTCTTCCTTCAAACTTCTCTCCCGCCCATCCTTCCTTCTCCTCCAATGACAGGCCTCCTTCTATCTTGTACCTGCCCCTCACCTGTACTTTACAAATTCAATGGGGAGAAGGTTCTGGTGTAGTCACCTGATTCCTGAGTAAGTGACTAGGCAGCTGTCCTTGGGGCAGTGGAATTAGCATCAAAATACAGATAACTCCAGGGAAAACCACAACAGAAGTCCTTGTTTTTGTTTTTGTTTTTTTTTTTTTAAAGATTTCAGGATGTTTATATTTATGTGTGTGCCTGTGTGTATATAAACATATGGAGATCAGAAGAGGGTGTCGGTTTCACCCGGAGCTTCATTCACAGGCGGCTGTGAGCTGCTGGGTACGGGTGTTGAACTCCAGAGAGGACAATCTGAGTTCCCAGGATGGTGATCAGGTTAGGGCACACTTGTGCATCGAGTGCCTTCCCCGTCAAGCCACGCAAGCTTGGTAGAATAAGCTCAGGGCTGGAGGAACCCTCAGTGAGAATGGCCTCAGTGTGCAAGAGGCACCAGGGTCAAAGTCCCAGCCGCACACCAAAGACAAATCTAGAAAGAATGTCTTGTGCCTGTACAGATGTAGCACCTGTCAGTAAAAATCTGATGGCCTGTAAGTTAGGCAAGAAACGGGAGACGGGACAGTCAGGAGGAGAAAGGATTCTGGGATAGAGCCAGGCCTGGGAGATTCCCCTGGGGAGAGGTGAGAAGACGGATGCACAGTACCTGAGCACAGGTGACCAGCCACTTGGCAGAATACAAGTTAAAATAAAGGGGTCATTTTAAGTTATGACCTAGTCAGAGAAGAGCCTAGCTGCATGACCAAGGTATTGTATATACATTTTGAGTCTGAATCTTATTTCTGGGAGCATGGGGCTTGGAGGAAGAGCCAGGCAAATCAAGTATTTACTAATAGCACCCCACGCTGGGTGCCAAAATGTAAAAATTAACTGGAGCTTCTACCTCACCTTTGATCACTCAGTTCCCTTTAAAACACACACACACACACACACACACACACACACACACACACACACACACACACACACACAACCTTCATCTTTACAATTACCCTTAACAGCACTAGAGCGGAGCACTTACCAACCCTCTATACTATTTTGTCTACTTCCCTGTCACTAACCCTGAGATATGACCTGCCATGTTCTGCCCTTCCTACTCCAATTGGCTGGCCCTCAGGGACATCTTCTCATGATCTACCTTCCCTATGTTGTCCTCCTCCTTCCTCTTCTCTCCTCTTGTGGTCTCTGCCTCAAGCTTGGGAACCAAAGCCCCGCCTACCTCTCTTCTGCCCAGGCAGTAGGCATCTTTATTCAACCAGACATTTTATATTAAGGCACAAGGTTACACAGCATCATTTGGTGCACGTGAGGATGTCCTCATCCCTGTGGGCAACTAGACCTTGGGGGCCGGTATTTAGCATTGCAATACATAGCAACAGAGGGAACCTGGACAGTCTCGTGTAAACAGGAATAGACTAGTCTCTTTACCCTATTAAATCATACTGTATGTAAATATCCCCACTGAAATAGTCCCATTTAATTAATATTATGTATTCTTTCCTAAATCAACATCATCTCTTATGACGACATAGAGCTCTTTACATTCTTATTTACATGTACAAGGTCTTTCAAAAACTTATTTTTATACACAAAGATCTTTCCCCTAAGATTTATTTTTATGTGCCTTACCTGCATGTGTATGTCCACTATGTGCACGCCTGAGGACCAAAGAGGCCAGAAGAAGGCATTAGATCCCCCAAAGTATGAGCTACCCTTTGTGTACTGAGCTGGAAATTGAACCCAGGTCCTCTAGAAGATCTTAACCACTGAGCCATTTCTCTAGCCCCAGATTTCTTTTTAAGCATGACATAGAATTTGTTCCCCATTGATAAAAATATTGGGAGAGGTGTTTGTTTATGTGTGTGCACAGTTTTTTATTTGTTTTGAGGCAGGATCTCTGAATACAGATTGCCAGTCTAGCTTTGAACCTGAGATTGTAGAGACCTCCCCACTCCCCGCTTCTAGAAATTTCACAAAAACTTATGACTGGGCTCAGGGATGTAGGCTCAGAGTATTTACATTTGGGCTAACACAAGGCTCAATGTGTGGGACTCCTTTATCTTGGTCATCCTGACAAACCCCTAGAAACAGTAACCAGAGGGTTTTTTTACTGCCTTGTCTGATCACTTTTTCTTTGATCTAAGAATTGATCCTATTCTCTGCAAGTACCCAGAATGGTATAAAAGCTGATTGGGAAAAAATAAACTCACTTCAGCCTCAGCACTGGCAGGAGTCATGTTATAATGTTGTCTAGTTGTCTTTTTCTTTTTAATCCTCCCTCCCTCCCTTGAGACTTCCTGCCTCTGTCCCAAGAATACAACCAAAATTCCATATCACATTGAAAATCCGTAAGACCTGGTCCAGTTTACTCCCCACACAGGCCTTCTCTCATCTTAGCTGTCTTTTTTTTTTTTTTTAATTTTATGTATATGAGTACACTACAGCTGTCTTCAGACACACCAAAAGAGACCACCAGATCTCATTATAGATGGTTGCAAGCCACCATGTGGTTGCTGGGAATTGAACTCAGGACCTCTGGAAGAGCAGCCAATGCTCTTAACCTCTGAACCATCTCTCCAGCCCCCCCTTAGCTGTCTTCTTATGTCACCTTTTGCTGTCTTCTTATGCCACTGGTAGTGTCCCGGACATTATGTAAACTCTCTACTCCTCCTGGTGAGCTTTTACAAACTTCCCTCACTCCTTATTTCTCTGCCGAAAACTAAATTCTCTTTTCTGGTTTCAAATCAAATTCTCTTGCAAAGCTGTATTTGTTGGGATGACCAACAAGAAATTTTTTTCTATAATCTGATACTAAGCCAAAGAAATTATAAAAACCTGCCCTGCTTGTTTCTGTATAATCTAGCTCCATTACCCGCCAGGAGAAACCCTAAAGGCACCCACGGAAATGAAAGCTGGCCGATGTGTTTCATTTTTCAGAGTTTGAAAAGTTACACTATGTACATTATACACTGATGCCTACTGAGGGTCCCAGTGAGCTTCCTTCTGCCTTGAGTTCTGGGAAGGCATTCTGTAATTCCACATGTAGAAGTGATGGCTATCCTAATGACATCTTTACAGATGAAAGCTTATAATGCTTTGGCTTATGTCCACTGAAATTAAACAAACAAAACACATTACAGGTGTGCCCTCCAGTCCTACGGTCAAGCACTGTGGAAAGATCTAACAGCACTTTAAAGGAGATGTTCATAAAACACAAGGGATGCGAGACCTCCCAGAGATAGGTTACGTAACGCTCTATTAACTTTAGACTGTTTAAATGCCAGTGAGACAGGTAGCAATGCTGAAAAACACTGGCTCTTAGAATGGGCTGCTGGATTAAATCAGCCTGTACACTTTAAGAATATATAAACCTCAGTGTCAGAGTCAGGAAATATGCTCTGTTGAGGAAGAGGCTACACCTTTATCTTCACAGGAAAAGAAAGAAATGCTGTGGATTTCTTCAACGTTAATAAAGATTAAATCTGACCATCAGAGACTTCCTGAAAATCTTGGCTGCTGACACGGAAGAAGAGACCCAAAAGGACAGCAAAGCAGGTGGTGCAAATGCTGACCTCCTACCCAGGGACAGCTGGGAGATTGAGGAGACATGGAGCTCTCTGCAGTAGACAATGACTCTTTGGCTACCTGGTCCTCGTGACTTATTACATGCCATTTTCTCATATGGCATAGATGGGGATTAACACCCAAGTGCAGTTTGGTTATTCAATCCAAACTGACTTACACATGCCTTTCACCTACTCAAACACAAAGCAGAGAATCATTATTAGTTGATTTGTGCATACCACATACTTCATATATACATATAAAAATGTCCCTACAATGTTACTATTAAGTTTGTGTTCTTCAGAACAAAACAACCAGACACCAGTGCAATCAAAGTATCTAGCCCCAGGTGATCCAGACTCAGACAGCCTCAGCTGCCGTCTCCTCAAAAATCTGCATCCAGGACAGTTTCAAAGTGGCTAGCCTCAATTGGTGTAGCCTCACAGACTGCCTCAGTGAGGCTTGCACCTTCCTGGACAGTAAATGAAACAGCCAGGTTTCTCAGGAATTGGCTAGCATTCCAATTTTCTTAGAGTCCCCAAAGACACCATCCATTGCCTGCAGACATCAGGAAGCCCTCCCTCAATCCTGAGAGGCGGAGTGGGTGGTACTGGTGTTCGGTGGGTTGTGGATGTTTGTTGTCCTTTAGGAGGTTGGTGGTTGGTTGTTAATGGTTACGACCAGGGAAGAAACAAAGAGAAGGAGGGTGGATTCAGGGATCCCCGCCCCCTACCTCTCTCCTATCTAATGTTGGGGGGTGAATCGGGTGGGGGGATGATGAAAGAGAAAAGAAGGGTGGATTATGTATCTCCCTTTAGACTAAGGAAGCAGTAAGTCTCAAATATTTTAGGTTGTATGGATCTGTCGTCTTCCGGTCTCTACGGGTATCAGGCACTAATGCTAGGTTCAGTTCCCACACCCCAGCTCATAGCCATCTGTAACTCCAGTCCTAAGGTCTCTTCTGGACTATGCAGACACCAAACAAACAAGTGTTATGCATATATGCAGACAAAACACATATACATAAAATACAAATTAAAAATAAATATTTTTAAGGGGGAGAGGAATGGAGAGATGGTTCAGTTAAGGACACTTGTTGCTCTTGCAGAGGACTAAGGTTCAGTTCCCATCACCTACATGGTGACTTACAACCATGTGTAACTCCAGTTCAAAGGATCCAACCCCCAACTCTTGCTTCTAACCTCTGATGGCACCAGGGTACATAACTCATACATTCAAGGAAGTAAATTGTTTAAAAAAAAAAAAAGCTTTTCAAAAAGGAACCCAAGGGACACATTGTCCTTTTTTTTTTTTTTTTTTTTCTTTTTCTTTTTTTCAGAGCTGGGGACTGAACCCAGGGCCTTGCACTTGCTAGGCAAGCGCTCTACCACTGAGCCAAATCCCCAACCCTCACATTGTCCTTTTTAGTTAAATTTATGAACTAGCACTTAGGAGGCAGAGGCAGACAGATCTATGTGAGTTCAAAGCTAGCCTGATCCACACAGAGTGAGTTCCAGGACAGCCAGGGCTATAAGCAGAGAAACCCCATCTCAAACAACAACAAAAATTATGAGGTTAGGGGCACACAGGTGGACACACATGTCAGAAGACAACTTGTGGAACTCAATTTTATCCTTCCATCCTATGGTTCTTTCTGACTGAATGCAGCTTGTCAGGTCTGGCAACAAACACCTGTTCTCACCCACATCACCTTTCCCAAAAAAACGTTCTTCGGCTGTGTTACAGGCCATTACTTAATTGAATACTGAGAGAACAGAAGGTGAGAATTCTGCCTGAATACATCCAAAGTGCACTGAGAGAGAGAGAGAGAGAGAGAGAGAGAGAGAGAGAGAGAGAGAGAGAGAGAGACACTGCCTCATTAACTGCCTCTTTCCCTTTCAGCATCCGTCGTCTGTCCCTCCCCTGGTTTCTACTGTTTCTGAGACAAAGGCTCAGGTGCTTGAGCTAGCCTACTACGGACATATATGGAAAAGACGACCTGAACTCCTGCTCCTCCCATCTCCACTTCCCGAGTCCTGGGTTCACTGGTCTCAGTGCCCTCTAACTGTTCTTGATCTTACCACTCTATTACAGAAGGGTACTCATCCCTTCTCTTCAAACTGAGAACCAGACTATACCCATTGCCTCTAACTTACTTTACATTTCCTTCTGATTTCTCTGTGGTATTAGTATTGCTCACCAAACTATCCTCCCGAAGATCTTGAATCGCCTCCTGTATAACCAACTGCATAATCCAATTGTTTTTTCTCAAGGCATACATATGGTGGCTTAAAACAGCCTGTAACTCCAGTTCCAGAGGATCTGATATGATACCCTCTTCTGGGTACCAGGAATACATGTGGTACACTACATACTTGTAGGCACTCACTCACAAGACAAAATACTCTGCCTTTAGCTGTTCACTGCTACATGACTAAGCTACTTGTCTTCTTTTCCTTTTTTTTTTTTTTTTCAGAGCTGGGGACCGAACCCAGGGCCTTGCGCTCGCTAGGCAAGCACTCTACCGCTGAGCTAAAACCCCAACCCCTTCTTTTCCTTTTTGTTCCTATAAAATATAAACAATACACAATAGGACAGTTTCTTATTGAGTACTACTGGTACTTACGCTGGTAATCTTGTACATTTTACAGTACTCAGCAACATCCCTGCATTCTACCCAATAAAAACCAAACACACTTTGGGCGCTACCAACTGTTTCCTAGGGACAAGTCACTAGGCTGAGAACCAACACCACGAGACGGCAGAAAGGCTGAGATCTACTCCTCTTTTTCAAAGTCCTTGCCCCCTCATTTCTATGGTGGGAATATGATTAAAGAGTGTGTTCATACTATTTCTTTATTTTATTATCTACACTATTTCTATAGTTTTTGAACCCAAGCCTTCACCCAAACTAACAATTATCAGTTACATGAGATTTAAAACTTTTTTTTTTTCAGGCCAGGTAATTGCTCTTGCTGCCTAAGCCTGATGACTAGAATTACATTTCCAGAATCCATGTAAAGTTGGGAAGAGAGAACCAGTTTTGAGCCAGCATGATGGCTTAGGAGGAACAGGCACTCGCTGCTAAGCCTGACAACCTAAGTTTAATCAGCAGGAGCCACATGGTAGGAGGAAAGGCATTATCCTCTGGCTGCCACACCAGTGCTGTGGCCTGTACAAACATGCAACCATACACAATAAAAGTATGTTAAAACATTGGAACAGAGTAAGAAACAGGGCACTGCAAGGAAAGCACCAAACCAAGTCAGTCCAAGCCTTCCAAGCCAACGAGGAATCCTATACACAGAGGACAAAGACACACAAGGAAGAATAAATTTCAAGATAGGAACAGAAGAACTAAGGAAGACTATCATTCCTAAAATAGAGACTGCTGGTATATGCCTGAAATCCCAGCATCTGGGAAGTTGAACCAGAGGGATCAGGAGCTCAAGGTCAGCCCTAATTACATTGTGAGTTCAAAGCCAGACTGGGGTCTATAAGCAACAGGCAGGCAGAGGTGAAGAGAGGGAGAGGGAGAGGGAGAGGGAGAGGGAGAGCGAGCATGAGTGAGTGCACGTGCACACACACACATTCACACAGACACACACCATGGCCAACACAGTCCAAAACCTCAAATAGGAAGAATGAAGAAAACAAACCAACAATAATTCAATCAACCAGAAACACATTCAACAAAATCACAGTAATTAACAAACCCCTATCAATAACCCTAAATGTAAGTAGTCTTAACACTCTAATTAAAACACCAAAGGCCCATGCCTTTAATCACAGCATCTGGGAAGCAGAGACAGGTAGATCTTTGTGAATTCAAGGCCACTCTGGTCTATCTAGTCAGCTCAAAGACAGGTAGAGATACATAGTAAGACCTTGTATCAAGAACTTAAAAAAAAAGAAAGACCAGATGACCAGATTATAAAACAAGATCCAAATCTGTCGTTTTCAAGAAACATACCACCCAGCTTAAAGACAGAATTCATAATCAAAAGAAAATAAGAGATGGCTCAGCAGGTAAGAACGCTGGCTGCTCTTCCAGAACTCAGGTTCAGTTTCAGCACCCACATGGCAACTCACCTGTTGGGGGTTACTCGAGTGCTGCTATGTATTCAAATGCTAAACTCTGTACCCCAAGATCTCATTGCCCCAGGACAAGCAATCCCCATTACATCAGCTTCTGCTATGCAAACATTACCCCCCAATTTAAAAGCATTGGTTAAATAAATGCGGCTACAACCAATTACCGGGAAGAACAGAGAGAAGTGGAGCTTGAGTCCCAGGGCTGGGGTCACAGGTAGGGACCACAACGGAGAAGGAGAAATGAGAAAGAAGGGGAAGGAGGACAGAGAGAACAGAAGGTCTCCATTAGTCATGATGGACCAGCAGCATGTGCCAGGACAAAATGCCTCCCCAGAACACCAGAACACCAACTACTGGAGCAGAAATGACCCAGGAAGAGTTCAAAAGCAAGTATCTGAGGTCCACAGCTGGGGAAGAAGCAATCCAACCATTAGAAAAGTAGATGAGGGCTAATCCCCAGTACCTGCCAAAGCCAAAATAAAAAGTCACAGTTTGAGTCCCTCTCATCTGTGAGTGAGGTAGGGATAAGAATGACCCCCTTTTTTACTCACATCTCTCTGTAACTCCAGTTCTGGAGTTTCTAACATACAGACATACATGCAGGCAAAACACCAATATTCATGAAATAAAAATAATAAAAATAAACTTTAAAAAAAGAAAAGAGGGGCTGGAGAGATGGCTCAGCGGTTAAGAGCACTGTCTGCTCTTCCACAGGTCCTGAGTTCAATTCCCAGCAACCACATGGTGGCTCACAGCCATCTGTAATGGGATCTGATGTCCTCTTCTGGTGTGTATGAAGACAGCTACAGTGTACTCACATACATAAAATAAATAAATAGGTCTTTAAAAAAAAAAAAAAAAAAAAAAAAAAGAAAAGAAGTGGGGCTGGAGAGATGGCTCAGCGGTTAAGAGCGCTGACTGCTCTTCCAGAGGTCCTGAGTTCAAATCCCAGCAACCACATGGTGGCTCACAACCATCCGTAACAGGATCTGATGCCCTCTTCTGGTGTGTCTGAAGACAGAGACAGTGTATTCACATCTATAAAATAAATAAAAATAAATCTTTAAAAAAAAAAGAAAGAAAGAAAGGAAGGAAGGAAGGAAGGAAGGAAGGAAGGAAGGAAGGAAGGAAGGAAATAGAGCCTGAAATCTAATACAATTCACAGGCTGTCTATGTACAAAGTGGAAATAGGTCAAGACAGTGGCCAGTAAGATGGCTCAACTGGTAAGGGGACTTTGCAGCCAATCTTGGCTACCTGAGTTTGATCCCAGGATGGACAAGGTGGAAGAAGAGAACAGCTGCTGCAAATTGTCCTTTGGCCACCACATGAGCATTGTGGCATTTCCACAAACACAAAATAAATAAATGCAAACCTGTTTCCCTCCCTTCCCAACCTGCCCCCCCCCAAAGAGGTTTACCAAGCAAGTGCACAAATTAGCACTGACAGAGAAAGCTGAGTGTTACTATTTACCATACAATGACAAAAAACGTTCCGAAGGCATTTTGGAGACCCTGGCTGTCTTTCCAATCATGGAACCAAAAGCTAGGGTCTTAAGGGCAGAAAGAACTCACAGCCCAGTATACCTAGCCTCTGCTCCTCACATCCCAGCATGCTCCATTATTTATTCAAGTACAGCTTGTACTGCAGCTGGAGAAAGCATTACTAGCAGTAACCTGTGGTAGTATCTATGCCTCGTGGTGCTAATTCTGGAGGCATGCAGAATGCAAGAGCTGTGGAGAAATGGCTTCCTCTACCAAAACTTCACAAGATGCACTGGACTGTGGGAGGTTAAACAGGGGTGCAAGGAAAACCCTGATGTAGGAATGGGAGCTGTCGGGGAATCCTCACTGGAACAAGCCCTAGGCCAGGCAGCCACCATGATCTCTAATAGTACAGCAACTGTCAGTGGACAGTGCCTAACCGGGCAAGCTGCAGGCACTGGTATGCCCCCAGCCCAAGTGCATGAAGCATGGACTGTGCCCTGTGGAGCTGTCTAGTATTTTAGAGGCCCAATTCCTGCCCCAGAGTTTCCAAATGCCATATATAGGGATAATTTATCATAGAACGGTAAGACCATGCCTGCCCTCTCGGAATTCAGACTTAAGGCTTTAACAGTAAAGCCTCCTCCTGGCTTTACTTCTCTCCTTTAGAACGGGAATGTCTACCCTCTGCCTGCCTCTGCATTACATGATGAACGTGCATATGCTACTCTCATTGCACAGGCTCACAACTGACCCTGGAATTTTGAGTTAGTACTGGAACAATGTAAGACTCTGGGGACTACTGGGACAGAATGATTGTATTTTACATTATAAGGTCATGAGTTTGGAGGGTAAGGGGTATAAAGCAGTGTTTGAGTAGGCTCTGTCCTCTTCGAAACACCTGTTGAACTTTGACAAGTGACAGGAATTTTCTTGTCTTTTTGAGATTCACACTGGCCTCAAATATGCTATTTAGTTGAGGATGAACTTGAACTCCTTTTTTCTTTTTTTTTTTTTTTTTTTTTTTTTTTCCCGGAGCTGGGGACTGAACCCAGGGCCTTGCGGTTGCTAGGCAAGCGCTCTACCACTGAGCTAAATCCCCAACCCCGAACTTGAACTCCTAATCCTGCCTCTCTACCTCTCCCCCAAATACAGGGGATCTCTTACAGGCGTGTACATCACAATCTACTTTGCAGCAGGGCTTTTCAGTTGTTTAGTTCATTATTATATGTGTGTACATAATGTTTATGTGTCTCGATTTGGGGGAGCTAAAGAGATGGCTCAGCAGCACTTGTGGCTCTGCACCTACATGGAAACCCATAACTATCACTGTCTCTAACTCCAGAGGATCCAATGCTCTGACCCCCACAGTCCAAGGTCACCAGGCACGCATGTGGGTGGCTGGCTGGCACATGCGCACACATGCACACGCACACATGCACGCGCACACGCGCACATGCACGCGCACACGCGCGCGCACTCACTCCTCCAAGTGCTGTGGTACACCTGGGAGATCAAAGCAGGAAGAATGCCACAAGCCCTAGACTAGCATGGTCTACATAGCAAGTTCCAGGCTAGCCAGGGCTACAGAGGGAGATCCTCTCTCAGATAAAACAGCAGCAAACCAATAAACAATAAATAGAAATAGGATAAACCGAAAATAAAACAAGGGCCTAGTAGAAAGTATGACCTGCTCCTATCTTCCTTGTGAAAGTCACATCAGGCTTGAATTTGTATCAGTGACAAACACTTAAATTGGGAAGAAAAGTTCCACAGGTAAAGAACCAAAGAACCAGAGTTTGAGAACTTGGGGGGTGGGGGAGGTATGGTATTGAGGCATGAACTGCCTGGCAATGGAATGCTAGGGAACTTAAATTCTGAGGCTTGTTATCCAAGTGCTGGGGAAGAGAGGGTCAATGGACTCTCTGGCCAGCCATCCTAGCCTGGCTGGTGAGTTCTAGGCCACATGAAAAAAACTTGTGTCAAAGAACAACAAGGCTGACTGTGTCTTCTTCAAGTCTTGCAATACAGCTCTTTTAAATCTTCCAGCATTTCCAAGGCCGGGCAGTTCATGGCTCAAGGCTTATGAACACATTTCTTCTAACGAAAAAAAAAAAATCCTCACATTGACTAACTTTCCTCAGCCTTTAGAATTAAGCTGAAGAATCCTCTAGAAAATAAAAACAAATTAGCATTTAGAAAGATTGTTCAGATCATGTGCATGTATGTATGTGTTTGTGTGAGATGAGGTGCTCAAGTGCAGAAGCCATCTCTCCACCCCTAACTAGCATTTAGTCAACACACTCTGTAGTCTCTGTTTTTTAGTCATGGTGATGGGGGGGGAGGGTGTCGAATGAATTTTCTTGCCTAGTACACTAAATAGTTATGAAATGGGAAGTACATGTTTTCACAGATAGAGGAGGGTAAAAAGTAAGAAGAGAAATCATGTGCAGAAGTTTTTGGTGTAAGGACTGGAGCAATGGCTCGGTGGAAGAACTGTTACTTCTATAGCAGAAGGCCTGGGTTTGGTTCTCAAGACCCACATGGTAGCTAATAAGCAGTTATCAGGGGCTTGGACCCCTCTTCTGGCCTCCAATGGCTCCTGCACAGGTGTGGTACATGCACACACTCAGACATGCAAATATACATAACATATTTTTGAAGTCTCGTTGTTTCATTTTTATTTGCCATTCTGTCTGTCTTGTTTGTTTTTGAGATTGTGTTTCACTCTGTAACCTAGGCTAGCCTGGAACTGAGAGGGTAACCCATTGGGATTATGGGTATGAGCCATCACACTTGGCTGTGTCCAAATTTAAGATAAAGTCTATTTCACTTACCTGTTTCTCTGTGTTAAGCAAAGTATAACACAAGACAGACTCTCAAAAGCTTTACTTTTTTTCTTTCCCACTGTCAAGGTGCCTCTTCCATCCCCAGAATGTCACTTCTCTTTGAATACTTACTTTCCGACTCATAGTAGAACTGTAAACCCCACTTCAACAGACGATGCTCTCCAACAGTATGGGTTTTAAACTATTTCTGCTGATACTTTTTTTTAAAGATGTATTTATTTATTATATATAAGTACACTGTAGCTATCCTCAGACACACCAGAAGGCATCAGATCTCATTACAGATGGTTGGGAGTCACCATGTGGTTTCTGGGATTTGAACCCAGGACCCATGGAAGAGCAGTCAGTGCTCTTAACGGCTGAGCCACCACTCCAGTCCCTATGCTGATACTTTTACCTGCAGTGATTGCTCAACAAGCAACTGACAAATATATGATTAAAATAGCTCTTCAATCCCAACCCTGGACCTCCATACCAGGTGAGAACAGACACCCACCCAGACCCCACACCTCAAGGCTTTCCCATTTAACCCACCAAACTACACCCCTAGCTTCAACTATTTTCATTTCGATTGTGTGTTCTTCTTCTTCTTTTTTTTTTTTTTTTTTGGTTCTTTTTTTCGGAGCTGGGGACCGAACCCAGGGCCTTGCGCTTCCTAGGCAAGCGCTCTACCACTGAGCTAAACTAAATCCCCAACCCCAATTGTGTGTTCTTCTAATATCAATTAAACACTAGTCCCAAGACTAACAAAACATGGTCCCTATACCACAAAGGGCTTTCTGATTAATTCGTCAGATGTATCCCGATGTTATGAAGAGCAGAATCACACCTGCATTAGAAAATGGTTTCTAGCCTCTTCTGAAAACTTAAGTCTCTGCAGAAGGGAGCATAGAGAGTGAGCTGGACCATGTCTCAAAAAACGAAAACAACCCGAGCCAGGAATAGTAGTCCCAGATAATCCCAGTATTTGGGAGGCAGAAACAAGCGAATCTCTGTGAGTTCCAGGCCAGCTTGGTCTACATAGTGAATTCCAGAAAAGCAAGGCTACATAGAGCGACCCAGCCCGACCCTATAGCAACCCTCATCCCCACCCCAAGACAAAACAAAAACAAAACAAAACAAGAAAATAACTAAGCCACAGTCTCCTTAGTCCAAATAGTTACTGAACACTAAACTGGTCAGAGTCTGAGTCACGTGGCTCTGCAGCGTGTTTGTGATGGTGAACACGGTTTTGGAGTCAAAGACTAAATAACCCACTCACTGACTAAGAACAGCCTGGGATTCGTTACTAGATGACACTTCAAACACCATATTCTCTTTAGGGTACCTCGTAGAGGGGGAGACGACGATCCATGTCCTTAGGGACCTGGACAACCCTCCCAGATCCTGCATCTAAGAGCTTTCTCTCTCGACTACCCACCCACACCCCGGGCGTGCCTCTCACCTACCTACCCCACCTACTCACGCCCTAGAAAGGATTGTGATCACCCCCAAAAACGCCCTCTCCCCTGTGCGTGACCACGGAGAACGTGGGAAGGACTAAAGGCCCCTCTGAATCACAAGTCCTTTTCCTTGCACGAACTCGACACCGACCCAGGTGCCTTCTACGCTCGCGGTTCCTCACCTGTTCCGCCGACACCGCCCCCTTCCCCGTGCCACTCCCGCCGCTCTTGCCCACACGACCGCTGCTGTCCGCCATCTTCCCCACCTGCAAGCTTTCCGGCCTGCGCACTCCCACTGCGTCACATCCGCTCTAGTGGTTACCGCCCACTTGCTCCTGCGCTTCTGGCTTCTGGCAGCTCTTCAGATCCGACCCTGCGAATGGTTTTGGCTGTGTCTTCATGTAGGACCTACTCCCCAACCCTGCCTGCTGCGGTGAATTCCACCTGCTATGCTTTAACTTGTGCAACAGAGATTCTTGCCCCGGGGAGAGCCGGGGAAGGACGCGCTAATCAGAGGGCGGGGGCTCGGGTTGGGATCTGATCTTGTACCCATCTACCTACCCACCACGAGAATGGTGGAGATCTAAGGAGGGTGAACTTTCCTTCTGAGATTCTGGTACAAGGGGAAAGATACATGTTGAGTCTATAAAGCTGTCCAGGTGGCACAGCCGAGAAGAGAGAATTGGGGAAACGAGGAAGGTTCCATGAGATGACTTGAACTGCGGAAACGTTTGGCAGAGGAAAAGGGCTTCAGTTTTAATGTGAGATCACTGGAAGTTGAGGTATTAAGGCACCGATCATAGTGTCCTCTTCCATTTTCCCATTTTATGATCTCATAACTACTAGTAGTAAAGTGTTTTCGAAGCCTTGGGGGAGGGGATTACTGGCCAGGTCTGGAAATGGCAGAGAATTCTAGAAACTTACAGCTTGAAGGAGGGTTAGGTGTCCTGATTTTTCACCTTCTTCAGGCTGGGCTTCATCACCAGGCCTCCTCATCAACTCCTGTCCCTTCTGTGTACCGGATACCGATTACCTCAAATCTCAGTACTTTGTACTCAGCCCAGGTAACATATTTTATGTTCTTTGTCTAGCACGTAGTTGCTAAGTCCATGTTTATTAACCGAATAGTGGACCTGCCATCCACCAAACATTTAATGCGTGTACTCCAGTAGCTTAGGGTTATTTAATGCTCTGGAAGAATGAAAACAAGTCGCTAGGGTTGGTGGGACACACCTCTAATCCCAGCACTCGGGAAACAGGCAGGAGGATCAACTAGGAGTTTAAGATCATCCCCGCTACATAGAAAGGTCTGCCTGGGCTACAAAAAGACCCGGTCTCAAAGGGGAGGTAAAATCAGAAAAAAAAAAAGTAAGTTTCCGGCTCCACCCCCACTTGAGCCTCCCAAGTTTCTCCGCGGCACGCGGTAGAAATCCTGAGAAAACTGCCTGTGTCATTCACAGGCCCAGAGCCATGGCAGAGTCCTCATCGACTTCCTGGGAGCTGCCCCTGGTGGCTGTGTGCCAGGTAACATCAACACCAAACAAGCAAGAGAACTTTAAAACGTGTGCTGAGCTGGTTCAAGAGGCTACCAGACTGGGCGCTTGCCTGGCCTTTCTGCCTGAGGCATTTGACTTTATTGCACGAAATCCTGCCGAGACATTACTCCTGTCCGAACCACTGGATGGGGACCTTTTGGGACAATATAGCCAGCTTGCCAGGTACAAGGGTAGGGTGGGGGTGGGGAGGGGTAGAATCCCTGTTGGGCAGTGTTCCTGGATTGCCACATAGAGGGGGTAGAGTTGTCAGTGTCCCTCCCCCTCAGGGAATGTGGAATCTGGCTGTCCTTGGGTGGTTTCCACGAGCGTGGCCAAGACTGGGAGCAGACTCAGAAAATCTACAATTGTCATGTGCTTCTGAACAGCAAGGGTGAGACTTCACAGTCCTTCAGCTTGCCTCTTCCTAGGCTCATCTACCTTCTTCCAACTCAGATCTTCAGCATTTTTCTCAACTGCTTGGCTTTAGGGGTTTTTTTGTTTTGTTTTGAATGCTTCTGTTCTTAGCCTAAAAATTACTCTTTGGGAGAAGAGCTAAGCTGGACTTCCAGTGTCTGTACTGAGCATTTTCTCTTACTTTAGGATCAGTAGTGGCCAGTTACAGGAAGACACATCTATGTGATGTAGAGATCCCAGGTCAGGGGCCTATGAGAGAAAGCAACTATACCATGCCTGGATACGCTCTTGAACCACCTGTCAAGACACCAGCAGGCAAGGTAGGAGTTTGAAAAGAAAATAGGAATATGTTGAAAAAGTTGTAACATCTCCCTTTGGTGTAGGATGATGGAGGTAGTATTCAATGTTACGTTGACCAGGACAGGGAAGATGAGTGGGTTGTTTCTCGTTTCAGGTTGGTCTAGCAATCTGTTATGACATGCGGTTCCCTGAACTTTCTCTGAAATTGGCTCAAGCTGGGGCAGAAATACTTACTTATCCTTCAGCCTTTGGATCTGTTACCGGCCCAGCCCACTGGGAGGTAGGAGAATGCCTCTTCATAACATATAGGCCTCCTTTAATCTTATTTTTAGTAGTGGGGACAGAGTAGCACAAACCTAAACTCTAAGCACTTCAGGGGATAGCCACAGGTTCAAAGCCAGCATAGTGATGCCTCGAGTAAAACAGAAAACAAAATAGAAGCTGGGCAGTGGGGGTGCACACCTTTAATCCCAGCCCTCAGGAGGCAGAAGCAAGTGGATCTGAGTTCAAGACCAGCCTGGTCTACAGAGTAGGTTCCAGGACAGCCAGGGCTACACAGAGAAACCGTCTCAAAACAAAACAAAACAAAACAAAACAAAAGTAACCCACACCACCCAAAATAGTGGTGCATGGTGGTGTGTGCTTTTTATCTCCGCACTGTAAGGCAGAGGCCGGCAGATCTCTGTGGGTCCAGGCCAACCAAGGTTATACAAGGAGACCTTATATAAAAAAATACAAAACACAAACACACCCCTCCCCTTCTACTTGAAGGATTTTCTTCCCTTCCGATCTGGTGAGGAAATTCGTTTCTTAGATAGGTGTGAGTCATGTTATAGTTAGTTACTAATTCTAGTTGATCAATAGTCAATGAGTAGATTGGGCCCACAGTGTCCGCTTCTTGTCACTCGCCTATTAAATGCTGTATGTTCCTGAGTACGCACGTCTCATCCTCAGGTGCTGCTGCGGGCCCGCGCCATTGAGTCTCAGTGCTACGTGATAGCAGCAGCACAGTGTGGACGCCACCATGAGACAAGAGCAAGTTACGGCCACAGCATGGTGGTTGACCCCTGGGGCACAGTGGTGGCCAGCTGTTCCGAGGGACCAGGCCTTTGCCTTGCTCGAATTGATCTCCACTTTCTGCAACAGATGCGCCAACACTTGCCTGTGTTCCAGCATCGCAGACCTGACCTTTATGGCAGTCTCCTGCCACTCTCCTAATGTTTTTAATTTCTGTTGGTTGAGACAGACAAACACACGCCAACTGTGAGGTGATGCTACCGTGACTTGTAGGCTGGACCCAAGCACGGTTCCCTTCACTTGCAGGACTTAACTCTCCTAATGGAACACAGGCTCAATCAAGTCCATGGGAAAGAAGAGACTTTGACCTGATCTCAGATTTCAGTTTCAGAAAAATGAAATTTTATATAGTCACTGTTTATTTCATGAAAACTGAAGTTGTGCTGAGGGCTGAGCAGCACTGGCATTGAAAAAAAATATAATAATCAATCATAATGTCTGGACATCTCTTTTGGGGCTGGGAAGGGAGGTGGAATTGTACCTGCTCGACTAGGCTTCTTAGTCTCCTGGCTCAAACGTGCCTCCCTACCTAACAAAGTGCAATGCTCAGTGCATGGACCAGCTCTGTTCTCCCAAGTGTGGGAGAAGGGAGGATAAAGGAACAGGAGGAGGAGTTGATGCTAAATACCCCACTTTCTCTCAAGCCAGAAGGAAGCAAAGGGACAGGGCCCTGGGTGGGGTAAGAGTTTGTTATTTTCACTGGAAAAGGGGAGGGAAATGTCACGCCCCCGCCCCTTCCTTTTCAGAGAAAGTGTACTCTAACTAGCAGCCTCTACTCCGCCCGTCCCATGTAGTGGTGTTCACCTACACATCACGGTTGGGAGGGGAAGTAGGCTGGCACAGCCCTCCATAAGTCTGCTGAAGATCTGACAGAGGAAGGAGGGATCCACACCAGGCAGCAGTCTCAAGCTATGGGATGAAGGAAGGCGGAGAGGAGCAGCACCCGAGGCCAGGAGACAGTGCAAAGGGCCACAGCTTCTTTGTTTTTAAAAAATTCTATAATTTGGAAGAAGGTGGTAATTAATTTCCAAAATACACTTCAGAGTCCCACCTTCCACATAGCTCCTTTACTCACAGCCCTTTGGTTTTTCAGACAAAATTTATGAGCCCTCATAAAGCCATAAGTATTGATTACCCTTCAATGCACCTGAAAGCAGTGTTCAATCCCTTACAAAGGCTATGTTCCAAAGACTCTGTCCCTATTCACTTGTCTTACGGCTCAGTGGTAAGGTGGCTGTAGACACACATTAGGGTAAGTGGCAACAGGAAACGGGGAAGCCCAGGCACATGGGTGCAGGGAGGGCAGGGACACCACTTCCACCTTCCTTTGTCTTTTCCTTTAAAAAAAAAAAAAAAAAAAAAAAAAAGGCGGTGTGATTGGTTGGAAAGGGTAGAGAACAAACCCCAGAACAGTATGTCGGCTCCAGAGGTGACGGAGCAAACAGTCCCCAGAAAGGTGAGGCGGGGAAAGGTCAGGGTAATGCTTGCAGCATCAAGTTCCTCAGGAGTTTCTGTCGGCCCAGCTCATAGTCCTCCTCATCCACGTTCACCAGCAGCTTGATGGCTTCATGGCCCACAGCTTGCTTGAGAGAGTCTGTGATGAAAACGCCTTTCAGTGCCTCTAATAATGAGCCATTAATGTAGTCTCGCCAGAATGCGTCGAGGTAGGTGAGCTCAGAGAACTTGATGTCACAGATGATGGAGCCCAGGTCCCGGGACTTGAGGATAGTGTTGGCCTGGTTAAAGCGCTCAAACTGGCGCTCAAGTGGGTCCTGCTTATTAGAGAAGACATTGCCTTGCAGAGCAGTCTCGTGCTGGCAGTATTCCGCCCGAACTCGCAGCCTGATGTCTGGGAGAAATTTAAGGAGAATGGTTGTAAAACATGACTGTGTTTACAATGAAAGCTAGAAAAGCAGGCAAGAAGCACAGAGACCTCCTCTTGCAATGTCTTTACCTCTCCCCAAGCACTAGTTCTTCCTTGTGTCCTTGTAGCCCTGGCCTTAACGCTGGAGCTGCCCTACAATGAGTGTGTTCAGGTCACTCACAGACAGCACCGTGCTTAGAAGGCCTGTTTTATTAAAAAGTTGCACAGTTTAATTCTCTGTCTTGACTTGGTTCGTCTTATATAAGGATGACGTTGGCATTCCTTTAATAGTAACTAAAAAGAATTGTAATACGCCATTGCCAAAAAGATAACAGGTCTCATGCAAACTAAAGCTGACCTGAATACAGCACAGACTGCTTTGCACTGAATCACAGACTGCCCATCACCCCAGGAGTTCTTTATATTTTCCCTCAAGTCTACATCTCAAAAATCCTTGAATTTTCTCACCACATGTCTGCTTTTCCTTCGGGTCTGGAGTCACTGACTTCCGGCGTTTTCTCTGACTCCCAAGTGTGGTTCTCCCTCGGGCTGGCCGCTTACTACACATTTGAGAACCCGAAGTGGGGCAGCACACCACAGGATAGTGGGGAGGCACTGACCAGAAAGTAAATGGAAAACACAAGGTTTTAAAAGCAGAACTTGAATGCTTCATTTGGAATATTCAAAGGAATCATTGAGCAGTATTGGTGATGTCACCTGAAGGCTGAGGGGTATAGCTCAGTGGTCAATGTCTGCCAAACATTCATGAAGATCTGGATTCAGCTCTAGCAATGGAGGTGGCAGGCACTAAGTATGGTGGAAGAAATCTATCATCGGAGCACTTAAGGTTGAAGGAAGGAAAGCCAGGTAGTGGTGGCATACACCTTTAATCCCAACACTTGGGAGGCAGAGGCAATCCAATCTCTGAGTTCAATGCCAGCTTGGTCTACAGAGTAAGTTCCAGGACAGGCAGGGCTTCACAAAGAAACCGTGTCTCAAATTAATTAATTAAGAGTAAGAGAAGATTTGTGGGAGGCCCAGGAGTGAGTAGTGCAGGAGTCTATAAGGGGGTGGTCCTGATTAATTAAAACAAAAACAAAAAAAGGTGAAGGAAGGAAGGTCAACTTGGCCTTTACAGAGTTCTATACCTACTCAAATTAAATAGGAAGATCCCCCCCCCAAAAAAAAAAAGTTGGGGCTGGAGAGGTTGAGAGCACTTGTAGTTTTTGCAGAGGACCCAGGCTCGCCTACATGGTCCTACATGGTTGCTAACAACCATGTCTAACTCCAGTCTGAGGGGATCTGAAACCACCTTCTGCCTCTATAGGCACCAGACACACACAGCGACATACAGATATGCAGGCAAATACTCACACAGAAGAATAGTTTTTTTAAAAACTGGCCTAGGGTCTAGAGAGATGGCTCAACACACATGCAGACAATATACTCATACACATAAACTGATTTTTAAAAAGTGACCTAAAGGGGTTGGGGATTTAGCTCAGTGGTAGAGCGCTTGCCTAGCAAGCACAAGGCCCTGGGTTCGGTCCCCAGCTCCAGAAAAAAAAAAAAAAAAAAGTGACCTAAAAGGAAAGCAAACATTAGACCTAGGCAATGTATACTTGACCTGATTTGTGTGTGTACATGTTCACATCCATGTGTTCCTATGTGAGTGTGCCTGCATGTGAAGGTCAAAGGTCAGCATTAGGTGTCTTCATCAACCCTCTCCCCATCTTTTGTTAGACAAGGGCTTTCACTGAGCCATGAGTTCACAAATGTGCTGAGGCTGGCTGCCTGTATGAGCTCCAGGGATCCACCTTTCTCTGCCCTCCAACACGGAGATTACAGACACTTTTGTTATCTGGCTTTTTCTATGTGGGTGCTGGGAATCTGAACTCAGACCTTCAGGCTTATGCAGCAAGCACTTTACCAAGTGAGCCGTTTCCCCAGCTTCTGATTTTTTTTTAATGGGATCGATGTAGAGGGACTGTATCCTTTCACTGATGTTGGCTCAGCCACAAATGTGATGGAATAAATGTTCTCTTGCATATGAAAATGACAAGTAGGGGGTTGGGGATCTAGCTCAGTGGTAGAGCACTTGCCTAGCAAGCGCAAGGCCCTGGGTTTGGTCCCCAGCTCCGAAAAAAAGAAAAAAAAAAAAAAAAAAAAAAAAAAAAAAGAAAAAGAAAATGACAAGTAATATCGTCTCACCTGTTTTAGAGGGCTGGGGAGGCCTCGGTTCTGGATCGCTGAGGGCTCTGGGGGTCACATAGCGAATTGATGTTTCCTCCAGATACTTGTCTACAAGATCAGGGCACACTGCAGGAGGAGAAGGAGTCACTCAAGAAAAAAATGTCATCTGTCTTCTCCCAAAGGCTTTCCATCCTCCTAGGGACTCTCCAGTTCAGGACCACCCCCTTACAGACTCCCGCACTACTCACTCCTGGGCCTCCCACAAATCCTCTCTTACTCAAGTGTTCCCAGACCCCGTAAGCCCTCACCAGCCCGTCTCTTCTTGAGAGTAACATAGGGCAGCAAGTCATGGCGAGTGATGATACGCAGCAGCTGCAGCACCTGGCGAAAGTTACTCTCATCACAGCGGCCCTGGCGCTCCAGTGCCAACAAGAAGTCACGTCCATTTCGGATAAGTCCTCGTTCATGGTCATCAATAACATCAACAAAAAGGAAGGAAAGCACTCGAACATCTCTGTGTGTCAGGTGGGTGCCCACGATGTCAAACATGCGGTGGAGGCTGTAGAGCCCATGTTCCTGCTCAACGCGCTCTTCGGGCCACACCTGGCTTGCCCGCCTCTTTAGGCCCGCCATGCTAGAGGCTCAGAAATGGAGTGCTTTCCAGAATCTCTGCTCAGCAGCTACAATCACCAGCGATCTGTAAGACAGGACAAGATCCCATGAGCCAAGGCACTGGTAGCAACCAATTTTATTTATCTGTATTATCTTAACATGCTACTAACACAGCACAATGCTTAATACGTCTATTAAATATCATAAAGTGTTCATGCTAGGTGTGGTGGTACACGCCTTTCATCTCAGCACTTAGGAAGCAGAGACAAGTAGATCACAGAGTTCCAGGACAGTCAGGGCTACACAGAGACCTTGTCTCAAAAAAGCAAAAAACAACAAAAAAGCAAAACAAACAAACAAACAAAAACCAATGTTCTTCATTTAAGAGATGATGCCCTGAGTCTAGATCCTACAAGGGACACAGCTCCTAGAGTGAGAATGTTTTGTGTGATTTTAGTAATGCAGAGGCCAGAAGTTTCCGTTGCAGCCAGGCATGAGAGTAAACACCTATAATTACAGCACTCAGGAGCCAGAGGCAGGAGGATTACCCCAAGTTTGAAGCCATTCTGGTCTGCTCAGCAAGTTGCATCCAGCCAGGGATATAGGTAGACCGTATCTCAAAACCAAAACAAGCCAGTCTGATAAAGCATGCCTAAAACACCAGCGCTTAAGAGGTGGAGGGAAGAAGGATCATGAGTTTAAGGCCATCCTCAGCCACAGGACAAGATCAAGGCCAGCCTGAGTTACATGAAACTCTGTCTCAAAGTTGGTTGCTTTGTTGGTTGGTTGGTTTTTAAAATTATATCCAAATGTTCCCCTTGTCCCCAAAACACTGCTTTTAGTCCCTCGAAACACTGATTTGCTGGGCATAGAAGTACATGCCTGTAACTAGCATTGAGGAGGCCAAGGATCTGATTCCAGGCCAACCCCATCTACATACTGAAACTGTCTTACAGAAACAACAAAAATATAGTAACAGGATAACATCTGGGTGTAGCAGTGTACCCCCTTGATCCTAGAACTCAGAAGGAGCTCTGTGAGTGTGAAACCAATCTAGTATTCCACAGACAAAGTTTTAGGCCAGCCAGGTTTAAATAGCATAACCAAGTCTCAAAAGGGCTTAGGGGTGTTAATGGCTAAGGGCACTGGCTATTCCTCCAGAATACCTAAGTTCAATTCCCAGCACCCACAAGGATAGGCTTAACCCACATGTAACTCCAGCTCTGAGGGGACCCAATGCCTCTGGCCCAAGACCTCGATAGGCACCTTCAGTCACACACATAACTAAATAAAAATTAAAATCCATTTTTTTTTTTTTTTTAGAATGGTGGTATACAGCTTTAATTCTGGAAAACAGAGGAGGCAGATCTATGAGTTCTAGGCCAGCCAAAGCTACAATGAAACTTTGTCTCAAACCATTTTAAATCTTTTTTTAAAAAAAAACTAACGGGGGCTGGAGAGATGGCTCAGTGGATAAGAGCCCTAACTGCTCTTCCAGAGGTCCTGAGTTCAATTCCCAGCAACCACATGGTGGCTCACAACCATCTGTAATGAGATCTGGTGCCCTATTCTGGTGTATCTGAAGACAGCGACAGTGTACTCATATAAATAAAAATTAAAAAAAAAAAAAAAAAACCTAACAAAAGGGCTAGAGTGATGGCTCAGCGGTTAAGAACACTGACTGCCCTTCCAGAGGTCCTAGTTCAATTCCCAGCAACCACATGGTAGCTTACAACCATCTGTAATGGGATCCAACGCCTTCTTCTGGTGTGTCTGAAGACAGCTACAGTGTACTTATATACATAAAATAAGTAAATATTAAAAAAAAAAAAACTAACGAAAGAAAACTACATTTCCCCCTTCCTAAGCAGTTCATTTATTTCTATTTTCTTTTTCTTTTTTAAGACATGATCTCACTATGTAAATCTGGCTGTCCTAGGACTATGTCCAGGTTGGCCTCAAACTCGAGATCTGCTTACTTCTGCCTTTTGAATGAGATTAAAGGCATACACCACCACACCTGGCTGGCTGGTTTGCTTGCTTGCTTGTCTGTCTGTCTTTTCTCTCTCTCTCTCCTTCCCTCCCTCCCTCCTTCTTTCCTTGGTTTGTTTTGTTTTGCAACACAGGGTTTCTCTGTATAGCCCTGGATGTCCTGGAACTAACTCTATAGACCAGGTTAGTCTTGAACTCAGAGATCCACCTGCCTCTGCCTCTTGAGTGATGGAATTAAGAGCTTGTGTTACAACCTTTCAGGTTCATTTCTAAAATATAGGCAAAACTGAAAAGTAGACAGTTCAATCTTTGCTACAGAAGCTGAATCAGGTGAACAGTTTTAAGTCACGGGTTAGAACTGACTGTGCTATGACCGACTTTAGCTATGTGACTTTAAGCCTATCCTTTAACTTCAAACTCAGTGGCAAGTGATGACAGCGGCCCAGGCCATAATCTCAGCTCATGAAACAGGAAAGTTGGGAGTCTGAGTCCAGTCTGGGCCATAGGGTCTCAAAAAGAATACAAAGCCAAAACAAAGCCCTTACAGATGGCATATAACAAACCCTGGTCAAAGACCAACCACAGCCCTGTGTTTGATTCACTAATTCACCCTGTATAATGGCATCAACCAATCATCTAGCACTAACTTTCACTTCCACAGTCATTCATACCTACTGTCTTTCAAGACAGCACTATATCGAGTACCGTTCCACTCTGACCACAATCTCCAGCCATTCAATCGGTTCTTAATTCCTACTGTAGTAACATACAAAATATTTCTTAAATGTGCCCTACCTTCACTTTACTGTCATTGCCATGGTTTGTCTCAACTGTAAGTGCAGCTGGCTCTGTCTGTCTTTTTAATTTCTATTACATTTACTTACTTTGTGTGTGCATGTATGCGACCACAGTGCACATGTGGAGGTCAGAGAACCCCTTTCAGGGGTTGGTTCTCTCTTCCACTAATGGGTCCCAGGGATGGAAGTCAGGCTATCAGGCTTGGTAATGAATGCCTGAGCCTGCTGAGCCATCTCACCAGCTCCTGAAAATGACTCTTCCAAGAAGTCTGTTTTCCAACGCTTCTATCTTTTCATTTTTGACACAAGATCTCAAGATGAAGCCCAGACTGGCCTTAGACTTGCTAGGTAACCTAAGTAGACACTGACCTTTCAGTCCCGAGCCTTCTGAATGATAGGATTACAGGCATGCACTGCCGCCATCAATACTTTTGGGGAAGCAGTGGTTTTTTGAGATAGGGTATATGTATCACTGGCTGTCCTGGAACTCTATGTAGTCCAGGTTGACCTCCAACTCATAGAGCTCTGCCTGCCTCTGCCTCCTGAGCACTGGGATTAAAGGTGGGCACCATTACACCGAGCCTGTCACCATCGGCCGTAGTCTACAGAAACCTACCCCACATTTACCTGCTAACATGCAAAATGAAAAACCAAGCGAGCTGAGGATCCAAGGGAGGGATGCCGCTCTTTACTAAGCTGGCTTCTAGTTCCTTATACTGTTTATCCAGTCTTCCAGAACAGACCAGCTCATCTTCCTCAGCTACCACACATCTTAGCTTTTATTAACCAGTACTCTTCCAACCCATTTCTAGAGTTTACATTTATTATGTAATCTGTTCATTCCTCTATACTTTTCTCTGAATTCCCTTTGCCTGAATTCCCTTTCTTGTGTGTCTATTCCACATCCCTATATGCCCCTCTTTTTCAGATGGCTAACCCATCAGAAGACCAAACTCCCTCAGGATGGTGTTAGCTCATGCCTTTAATCCCAGCTCTATGAGTTCCAGGCCAGTCTAGCCTACAGAGAGAGTGCGAGGACAGACAGGACGACACAGAAAACCCTGTCAAAAAAAAAAAAAAAAAAAAAAGCAAAAACAAAGAAACAAAACAACAACAACAAAACTCAACCAATCAAAGAAAACCCAACAATTTAGCTGGGTATGGTGGTGGCGTCTTGCCTTTTATCCCACCAATGCAAAAGTGGAGCCAAGCGTATCTCAATGAGTTTGAAGCCAATTTAAGACTATCGTTAAAAAAAGGAGGGGGGAGTGTCAACGTTTTATCTCTAAGGCTGACTTAAGTGGTCCTCTTCTGTGCCCTTATAGAAAACTGAACGTTTGTTTTATATCAGTGTACTAAAATTATTTAAATCCTGCACAGTTCATGGAGTACTGCTACATCAAAATCATCTTTATATTCATAATAGTTAGTAGTAGACAGTTGTAGCAGCTGCCTGTTGCTGAGAACTGAACTTAATTTCCAAGAAGTCAATACAAGCAACACCAGTTGAAAACCAAAACTATCAGAGCCTAAGAGTAAGAGGGGACCCCACCCAAAAGACACATGTAAACCAGGCATGGTGGTACACACGTATGCTTATCATCCCAGAATTAGGAAGGCTGAGGCAGAGGACAGACACAGGCCAGTCTGAGTTATACAGTGAAACCTGTCTCAGAGCAGGGCAAGTGAGGAGTGCACACAAAAACACACTCAATATTCAGTAACCATGCGCGGATTCTGGCTAGTCAGAGCAGTCTCCATACCACAGACAACTACTCACACCAAACCACCCTATTCAACAAGATGGTGCTCTCCCGCTTTACACATGAAAATACAGGCTAATCTACGGGACAGAAAATGAAACTTTGGAAATGACAGTGGTAGAGCAACGCTCAGCAACCACGCGGCCTTGGATGGCATTTCTGGTACCCAGAAGAGAAGAAAATCAGAATGGTAAGCTTCTTCAGAAGAGCCATGAAGATGAGTAAGCCGAGAAGCAATAAAGCGTGACCCGTTCTCCCACAGTCAGCCAACAGGGAAAGTACAGAGACTCTCTCATTCTCCTTTGGGTTCAGGGAGAAGAATCCCAAGTAAAAAATAAACGTGACCCACATGTACTTCTCGAAGCCCAGTTACCTCCCCCAAAGTATGGGAGACAGCTGAGAAACTCATCTTCAAACACTGGCTTTCCTTCTCGTCCTCTCATTTCACCTGTTGTCACTCGGCACAGATGGGGTTGCTGAGGAGAAATACCTTTTGACTCAAGCAGGCAGCAGGAGAAAACTGAGCTCCCTTAGAACCCTGCAACTTTTCCATGGTCCCTGCCCCACCTGTTCCCTTTGGCCAGCTGCTGATTATAAGGAGCCCAGAGAAAACAGATGGGCAGGTTTCACATCCAACCAATCAGAAGAGCAGATTGTTGCTTGGTTTCCCTAACTCAAAGTGTCCTTAAAACCCAAGCAATTAAGAAAAACCACCCCCACAGACACATACTCTGTCCCTAGAAAATGAGGCAAAATAAGGGAAAACACTATAGTCCTAATTATATAATCAACGCAATTCTGCAATAGGTCTCAATCCTCTGAGAATTGACTCCCTTCACTTGACAGGAACAGAGTCACCGTGAAGTCCCAGATCCCAGGCCAGATCAACCAAGGCACGAGGAATCATCAGAGCTTCTAGGTCAGTGGTTCTCCACCTGGAGCAGTTTGCTCTCCGGGGAACATTTAGCAATGACTGGAGACAGTTCTGATTGTCAAGCTTTGGGGAGAGGAGTTACACACACCATAGGCAGCATGGGATAATTACTAACAACAAAGATCCCTGGACTAAAATGTCTAGAGCAGTTAAGAATCCTATTTGAAGTGAAACACGATGAAGGATCAAAAGCGTACACATCACTTTCCTTATTAGACCTACAGAGGGAAGCTGTGAGGCTTCTCCACCCCAAACACTGCAATCTTACTCTAGAAGCAAAGGAGGGCCAGTCGGACACAGGCTCACTTAACTCATGAAGCCAACCATCACAAAGACAATCATCTCACCCCAGCAACGAACGCCTCCTCCATCACCTGCTGTGGCCATTCAGGTGAATAGCAGGTGGCGAACATACTCCCTTTGGTCCATCCCAGGAGGTCTACTTTGACCCAGTTCAATCTGGAGTTTTGTGGAAATAAGAAAAAGGCCAACTTAAGACAAACACAAATGACCCTTGCGCCCGTTTATAAAGTCCCCAAAAAAGATTGGATAGCAGGCCCTTCCTTGTTGGGTCACTAATCAGACTCACAGTATTCAATGAAGCAAAAACGCAGAAGCAAGCATTTCCCAAGGCAAGCCTCTCAGAATAATGTCAAGAGACTGGCATGCAGACTGACAGGCAGCTCTCCCCACTTAACTATCATCCAGGATTGTGAGTTAACTCAGCAACCCAGCCAGGGTGTCTAAGAATCTAACTTCAGGATGAAAAGAACGCCACCAACTTCCTCTTAAAGCAAACTATACTCAGCTTTCAGTGGCAAGAGAGCCCAGCCTAGCCACAGCTCTCCTAGAAGAAAGACACCGCCGTGAAGAGAGTGCCCTCCTCCAAACAGATTAGACAGAACTCATGTGTTGATCATCTCAAATCCTGATAAATACCAAGAGACAAAAGCAGCAGTAAGCAGGGAAGGGTGGTACACGCCTTTAAATCCTAGCACCTGGGAGGCAGAGGCAGGTGGATCTCTGAGTTCACAGCCAACCTGGTCTACACAGTGAGACCCTACATACAAACAAACAAAACCCTCCACAACTGTAAACAAATGTACTGGTCCACTGAATGTCCCTGCTACTAATGAGTCCTTTTTATGGTAAGAGGGATTTAACAAGTATTACCTACTTGTGCTCTCTCTACCACTGAGCTACATCCCTAGCAGAGACTAATTCTAGAGCCTGATGAATTGCTGGATTTCCTGGCCTTGTAGCTCATTTTCCTTTAGTGAGGTCTGAAGTAGTAAGAGCCAATAAGAGTCTATTTGTACCCAGACAGTTTCTTCTTGATAGGTTACTCTATTGTGTTTCTGTGCCTAAGCAATCTAGACTCTCCCATCCAGAAATGACAATCCTAGCTTTTTAAAGTACTTTGACTTACCAAAGCAAAGAATGGGTAGAAGAATTATCTTGAAATGGAAATGGCAGTCTAGTTTCTGACAGGAATAACATCTATATTTTTACAAGAAAAAAAAGAGAGAAATATTTGACTCTCTCAGAAGCCCTTACCAGAAAGTCATGTGGAAGAACTTTAAAAAAAAAAAAAAAAAGTGACAACAGCCACACATAGTGGCATATCCCTTTCATCCCCACACTTGGGAGGTAGATAGATCTCTGTGAGTTTGAGGCTAACATGGTCTAGATAGCAAATTATAGGCTAGCCAGGACTACACAGTGAGAACCTGTCTTACAAAAAGGACGACAGCTTGAACCTTGAAGTGAAAACTACTTGGGCAATCTTGAAGAGAGCCAAGAGCTAACGGAGCGCTTTCTTGCTGGTGGGACCAGGAAAACATAATCGAATGTATCTGGAGGGCAGAATTACACAGTATGTTTTCAAAAAATCCCAAGAACTCTGAACAGATGGAAGAAACAGTAAACTTGGGGGGGAAAAAATCTCACTGAAGATCCTTAGCCACCCTCCAAGGGAAATACTTCGTAGCTAATGTACAAGAACACAGCTTTCCACTATGTTAAACATGTTTCACTCAGAGCTGACCAGAAAGCTAGACAATAGCAAACCAAAGCTGGGACCCTGTCCCGGGACATTTAATATCCCCTCTTTTCCCTCCTCCTGTCTTTCTCCAGTTACCTGAGCAGTGACTGCAACAAACCTTAATGAACTCACAGAGAGAGAGAGAGAGAGAGAGAGAGAGAGAGAGAGAGAGAGAGAGAGAGAGAGACACTCCTTTTCCCTAGCATCTACCTGGTTAAGTAGGCTCTACCCAATGCACCTCATACCACTTCCATTCCCTCCCATTGTGTGCAAACAAGAAGAAGTTCCAGACTTACCTTTGCAAGAAACTTAATCTCCCAGGGCTCTTCCTAGCACAAGTTTCAAAGCCAGCAGAAAAACAAAAACAAAAACAAATAAGGGGGGTAAAAGAGCAACGTTTCAGGCTTTATTTTGAAATTTCAAAGGTTCACAGTTAGTGTCAGTGCCAAAAAAAAAAAAAAAAAAGTCATCTAAGCCTAAAGTCACTTCATTACTTCATTGGCCAAACTATTCCAAACTAAAGAGAGCTCAAACATACCAAAGTCCCCTTCTCTAATCGGCAATTCACAATATAGTATCGGCCCCTAAATTTTCCAGGTACAAAGGCTCATAGCTACAAAGGTCCCAACTCAACCGCTTCTGGGAATAAACCATCACCCTGATACCGTCTGGCCTTCCTCAATTCCTTACTCCATCTAGTTTCTTACAACATGACTGGTAAGGGGGAACTGGAAGGGGAAAAGTTACAATCAAAGCAAGCTCTTCTCCTCATCATGTCACTCATGAGGCCAGAATCAAACTCGAGCTTCACCTCTTCAGCACACAATGAGAACAAAATAACCACTAAAGCAGCATCCACTCACTTCTACACTCCGGTAGGAAACGGTTTTTTTTTTTTTTCTTCTAAATATGCATACTGACACCTCCTCCTCTCCTAGAACTTGAGGAGCAAAAGAAGGGTCTGTAAAGGTGAGTATATTTAATTAGCCAGACTACCTAAATACCAGTCTGCCTCTTCTATTCCTTCCTCAGGCTTCCAGAGCCCCCCCCCCCCCACCTTGGTATATAAGGCTCCAGAAAAGTCTCTTTCCCCATTCCTGAAATGCTAATTGAGAGAGAGAGTGAGAGTGAGAGTGAGAGAGAGAGAGAGAGAGAGAGAGAGAGAGAGAGAGAGAAAAGAAACCACCTAGGAAAGTGCTTTACTAATCTCCCTATTTGTAACCAGGAAAAACAAGGAAGCAGTAAGCAAGAGAGTGTTTTGGAAAGCAAATCCGGTTGAACCCTCATTCAACCCCAATTCTCCAAACCCACATGACCATTCCTTTCTGCCCTTCCCACCCTATTAAAAGCTAAGCGCCTGGCAATTAAAATTGGCTGCAACTGATACTGCTTAACTCTGCTGCCTTTCCACAGGGGAAAGGGAAACCCCCAAACCCTCTATCATCCGTGCAGCTCCACTGCCCTATCTCCCCCTTCCTTCCAAACTTTCCTCCGGGTCTCTCACTTTCTACGTTACCCCGTCACATCTCCTCTCTCTCCATTCCCCGAGCCCCCCTTCTCTTCTCTTCCACCCAAATTCTCCTCTAGGCCCTTCCGCTTCCAATTTGAACACTTTGAAAACCTCCCTCCAGCAAACGTCTCAAGTCCAATTCAACCCCCCCCCCTCCCACGTCCTCACAACAGCGCTCACGGGAGTCCAGTCCTCCCTGCAACCACATGCCACAAGCCCCCTTCCCCTCAACACCCTCAGCCTCTCCCTCCTGCTCCTACCCCTCTCAAGCGCTGGCTCACAGCCCCACTCCCCACCTCGGCCTCTTTAATGCCCCTGGCCTGGCCCAGCCTGGGCCCTTGTTTACGCCCCTCCCCATGCTCGCACTCCTGCGCCCCGACCCCTGCCCTCTCCCACAGTTGCCATCTCCCCTGCACGCCCCCCTCGGCTGCTCCCCTCCCCCACCTCGTAGCGTCCCGTCACCTCCCTCTCTGGAGGTTCTCTGGCTGGACGTCGCCACCACCTCCCCCTTCACTTTCCTTCCCCAAGCCCTTCGCGGCCCCGCCCGGCCCCGCCCCGTCCCACTCGACTCCCCCTCCCCACGCCCGCCGCCCCGCCGCCTCACTCTCGGCTCAGGTTCGGCGCCGCCATGTTGGATCCATCCGCGCTGCTCTCCCGGGCCTGTCTCACCGCGCCGCATCCGGGCTCCAGCCGCCACCGCCTCCGCCACCGCCGCCGCCGCCGCGGGCGTGGGGGAGGGGAGGGCCGGGCGGGGGTGGCTGCATCCTGCACAGCGCCTCCCGGAACCTGGTCGGTTAGTGTCGGCTTCGAGACCATAACGAGGCATGAGCAGAGTAGCCATACTAGGTGAGGGCAGCCTGGCAACGGCATTAAGCTGGGAGTAGATAGCTTCACGTCGGGAAGAGAGACTGGAGACTGGCAGCCATCTTGCTTTGGGGCAAGCTGGCAACGCAGGGTTTTTCTAACGGCAGCTTCCCGGAGGTTCTAAGAAGTGGAGAGATAACGTATTTGAATGTGAAAGCCTTGGTGGCGCCAGAGCTGGCTGGTATCGGACTTCAAGGCCCTTGGGAGAGTGGGACTGGCAGCCATGATACATAAGGGCGGAATAGTACCGGAGTCGGACTGCCCGGTGAACTTAGGTGAAAGTTCAAGATCTGGATTTAACCTTTGCTTTGAACTTCCTGTCACCCAGACGTTCTGAAACCCGGACTTTACAGCAACGCTTCACAGACTCTCTCGGAATTCATCCCTTCAGTATTTTCCTTTTGAGCTCCCATTTCCTGTCGAAAGTCGCCTCAGCTGACTCGTGAAGGACTGTTGAGAATTGAATTGGGGGTTGAGGTGGGATAGGCTCAAGTATGTTCTGGAGCTGCCAACAGCCTGATGTGGCTAAAGGAAAAGGTAATACGAAGATCTGTGAGATAGGGAGGGACTCCATGACGCAAGACCTTGCAAATTTATTTTATCCTAAGGGCAGTTGAAGAGGCTTTGAAGGGTCTAAACAGAGGTGTGAACAATTATATTTGTATTGTAGAAAGATCACAGCTTGTCAGCTCTGGGCATGTTAGTGCTGGCCTGGAGCCTGAGGCAGGATTACTTGAGCCTTGGAGATGGAGATCAATTTGGGCTTAATTTAAGCGAAGAAGACCGCTAGGATTTTAGCATTGTGATAGAATGTGTTCTTAGGACGGTTAGGCCTGGCGTTCAGTCCCTGGGGAGTGGGGCTGGGTATGGAGAGACATCACTGCTTAGCATATAAGAGATGGTTTACAAAAGTAGAAAGAACAATAATGAAGCTAAGGAAGACATGGCGGTGATGTGTAGGTAGGAGACATGCGTTGGATAAGGAGATGAATGTTCTGACTTGAATAACTGGGTTGCTTTAGTTTTAAGGGCGATCTGCGGGATGTCTTTTAGGCAAGTAAATATGAATTAATGTGGTTTGAAACCAACAAAGTTTAAGGTGTACTTGTGTGCGTATAGTTCTTTGAGCCATAAGAGAGAACAGTGGCCTAAAGAGGATGCGTGCATTCGAGGGGTGAGATGAGGGAAAGAGACTGAAAATAGGACAGTGAGGAGGCACAGATCGGAAGGTGGGCAGCAGAAAAGTATCAAGGAAATTTGTTAAAAGTATCAAATGTGGGCTGGAGAGATGGCTCAGTGGTTAAGAGCACTGACTGCTCTTCCAGAGGTCCTGAGTTCAAATCCCAGCAACCACATGGTGGCTCACAATCATCTGTAATGAGATCTGATGCTCTCTTCTGGTGTGTCTGAAGTCAGCTACAATCTACTTATATATAAAAAAATAAATAAATATTTAAAAAAAGTATCAAATGTAACGGGATCAGGCAAGATGTGGACTAAAATCTGTAGTTCGGATTGTGGAGGAAATGAAAGGTCACTAGGTAAACTTGGAGAAAGCTGTTACATAGATGTACAGGGTAACAACCAGATCTAAGTGGAAAGATACAATGTATAAAAACACTTTTGTGGCCAGGCACGCTAACTCAGGATTGTAATCCCAGCATTCAAGAAGCGGAAGGATGCGATTTGAAGAAAACTTGGATGGACCTATTTAATGGCAACAGACCAGCTAGACCCAGTCGTAAAAAGTCACTTTCTCGGGGTTGGGGATTTGGCTCAGCGGAAGAGCGCTTGCCTAGCAACCGCAAGGCCCTGGGTTCGGTCCCCAGCTCCGAAAAAGAGGAAAAAAAAAAAAAAAAAAAGGTCACTTTCTCCGTGTTAATTGTAAGGGGGTGGGGGAGGGGGTGGGGGAGGAGCTTCATTGTTGTGTGGAAGAGAATTTAAAAGAAAGAGGAAGTTTTTCACCAGTTAGTGATGGTGCATACATTTAATTCCAATATTCAGGAGGCAGAAACAGGTGGATCTCTGAGTAGAGGACAGCCTGGTTTACGGAATGAGTCCCAGGACAGTCAGGGCTACATGGAGAAACCCTGCCTCAAACCAGAGGAAAGAAGGAAGGAAGGAAGGAAGGAAGGAAGGAAGGAAGGAAGGAAGGAAGGAAGAAAGAAAGAAAGAAAGAAAAGTAAAGAAGTGAATTTGGGGTAACTTAATCCTCCCAGGTGTCTGGCTGTACATTAGCGAGACTTTTATATCAGTAGCTTATCCAAGATAGAATGACTGTTACCAAGAAAACTGACAAATGGGCTGGAGGAAAAAATGCTCAGGGCAGCCAAAGCTGCACAGAGAAACTCTGGGTTTTGATTCTTGGGTTTTTTTTTGGGGGGGGGGTTGTTTGTTTGTTTGTTTTTCTTTGTTTCTTATTAAAAAAAAAAAAAAACCCGAGTGTTGTAGTGAAAAAGAGAATGCTCATAGTGATTAGGTTGGGAGAGAACTTTGCCTTTAAAAAATATCAGTATAGAGGTTTTTTATTTTTTGTTTTGTTTGTTTTAATTTTTTGTTTCTGGTTTTTGAGACAACGAGATTAAGATCCACCTGCTTCAGCCTCCTGAGTTCTGGGATTAAAGGCATGTGCCATGGTGTGTGTGTGTGTGTGTGTGTGTGTGTGTGTTATTATGAGGAACTGAAGAGATATAGCTCAGCAGTTGAGAGCACTTTTTTTTTTTTTAAGATTTTATTTATTTCATGTATGTGCATACACTGTCACTGTCTTCAGACACATCAGAAAGGGACATCGGATCCCATTACAGATGGTTGTGAGTCACCATGTGGTTGCTGGGATTTGAACTCAGGACCTCTAGAGGAGCAGGCAGTGCTCTTAACCGCTGAGCCATCTCTCCAGCCCGAGTGCACTTTTGACACCAATTCCAGAACCCGCATGGATTGGCTCACATCTGCCTTTAACTCCTTTTCAGAGGATCTGGCACACTCTTCTGACCTCTAAGGAACCCTACATATGGGGCTTGGGGATTTAGCTCAGTGGTAGAGCGCTTGCCTAGCAGGCACAAGGCCCTGGGTTCGGTCTCCAGCTCTGAAAAAAAGGGAAAAAAAAAAAAAAAAAAGGAACCCTACATACATATGCATATACAGACATGCACATAAATATTTTAGTTAGATCACTCCTGAGACACCCGTGCATCCATGTTCTTTTGTGGTAGCACTAGTCACAAAACTTAAGTTTGGACTTAACCTAATGTCCATCAACAGATGAGGGGCTAAAGGAAATGGAGTTTTATTCAGTCAAAAAAAATGAAATCCTCTCATTTGCAGGAAGATGAATATTGTGTTTTGTAAAAGACAGATTCAAATATATATTTTTTCCCATGGGATGAGTCTAGATTTAAATATAAATAGAGCATGACTGTAAAACTTTGGTGTAAAAGAAAGGAGAGGAGGAGGAGGAAAAGGGGACTCAGGGGATGTAGAGAAAATGACTGTGAACAAAGTATTCAGTATTCTTGTGTGATAATGTCTTGGTAAAACCCATCTGTTTCTTTTTCTTTTCTTTTTTTTTTTTTTTTTTTTTTTTTTTTCTGGAGCTGGGGACCGAACCTAGGGCCTTGCGCTTGCTAGGCAAGCGCTCTACCACTGAGCTAAATCCCAAACCCCATCTGTTTCTTTTTAAAATTGACTCAGAAACTTACTCTGTAACCTTAGCTGTCCTGTAATTCACTCTGTAGACCAGGCTGGCCTTGAACTAAAGAGACCAGCCTGCCTTTGCCTGTAGAGTGCTGGATTTAAGGGTGTGAGCACGACAACCAGAAGAAACCCATTACTTTATATGATGGATATGTGTGGTGGTTTGCCCTGGAGTTATCTGTATTTTGATGCTAATTCCACTGTCCCAAGGATAGCTGCCTAGTCGCTACTCAGGACTCAGGTGATTTCACCAGAACCTTCTCCCCATTGAATTTGTAAAATACAGGTGAGGGGCAGGTACAGGAAGGAGGCCTGTCATTGGCTGAGAAGGAAGGAAGGAAGAGGAGAAGACTGGAATGGAAAGGAGGAAGAGACAGGAGGGAGAGGAGAGAAGCCGTGGCAGGACAAAATGGCAGGTGACGTTAAGATCCCAAGTTGTTATGAATGTTTAAGGGATGGATGTGTATTGGGCTTTGTATGTTTAGGTGGGCAATTATATCTTATCAATTGGGCCAAAGGTTATTGTGTTGTGTGTTCTTTCATGTGTAGATATAAGTGTAGGAAAGTGTGGCATCTGGTCTGGGCCGCCACAGAGTTGAGATGTGTCTTTCTGGCATGGAAACCTGCCTTGGGAACTAGATAGGTAGAAAGATTGCTGCCGGGCTCAGAGAGAGGCCTTCGGCAGTGTGATATGAGATGAAACAGAGTGAGTGAGACGCTTTGCTGACTGAGGATTAAGATGTCCAGCACTGCATTGCTGGACCCAGCAAGGTAAAAGACAACCATACTTCGGGGCTGGGGATTTAGCTCAGTGGTTAGAGTGCTTAGCTAGGAAGCGCAAGGCCCTGGGTTCGGTCCCCAGCTCCGAAAAAAAGAGCCAAAAAAAAAAAAAAAAAAGACAACCATACTTTTTTTGTTTTTTATATTTTTATAACAGATATGGCTCATACACTCCAGAGCCATAGTCACTCATGTATGGTTCTAGAATTAAGTGTCTCTATCCTTCTCTCCAATGATAGGTTTTACTGGTTTTCTTTTTTTCTTTCTTTTTTTTTTTTTTTAAAGATGTTATTTTATTTATATGAGTACACTGTAGCTGTCTTCAGACACACCAGAAGAGGGCATCAGATCTCATTACAGATGGTTGTGAGCCACCATGTGGTTGCTGGGAATTGAACTCAGGCCCTCTGGAAGAGCACTCAGTGCTCTTAACCGCTGAGCCATCTCTCCAGCCCATTTTACTGGTTTTCAAAAGGGTTTTTCTCATTGACACTTTTCTGTCCCCATGGGGAAGAATCTTCCTATTCTAGTTTTGATTTTTTAAAGTTATTTTTATTTTGTGTATATGGCAAATATAAAATGTTTGCCTGCATTCCTGTATGTGTACCACATGTGTCCCTGGTGCTTGCAGAGACAAGATGTTAGATTCCCTGAAACTGGAGTTGCAGAGAAGGTTATACACTGCTACAATAGTGAGTGAGATGACACACACTTTTTTTTTTTTTTTTTTCTGGAGCTGGGGACCCAACCCAGGGCCTTGTGCTTGCTAGGCAAGCGCTCTACCACTGAGCTAAATCCCCAACCCTGACACACACTTTTAATCCAAGCACTCCAGAAGCAGAGTCGGGCTGGTGCCAGTCAGGGACACACAGTGAGACCTTGTCTCAAGGACGTTGGAGCCATCATTGACAAAGATATAAGGGCTCTAAAGATGACTGTGGGCAAAGGCACTTGCTGCCAAACGTAATGATCTGAGGTTGGTCCCCTGAACCAATGGCTTCTGAAAACTTTTCTCTAATCTCCACATGAACACCATGGTGCATGCACACCCACACATATACATGTACATAGGCATACATCAAAATATAATAAAAAATCAGTAGCATAGTGTTAGTGGCTTTTTAATAAGTGTGTTACAGTTTTCCTCTTACCCAGTTAGCTTCCAAATAATCAAGATGGAACTTTTATATTTATTTATCAAGATTTAATGGCACAACAGCTGAGCAGTAGTACTCTTATTTTAATCCTCTAAGGTAATCTTGCTGCCTCCTAGCCAAAATCTCAGAGACATTTGCATTTTCTGGCTTTCTCTGCTCAAGCTGTTTTCTCTTGCTTTCTTTTGGACTCTTTCCTTGCCCCACCCCCTGCTCTGGCTAGGAGGAAGTTCAGTGTAGAGAGAATCCTTACAAGAATCACATCATCATCATCATCATCATCATCATAATAATAATAATAATAATAATAAAAAGCCATTGGTCAATGAGCTGAGACAGAAAATAAGAGGTGGGACACTGGCAAGAAGAGAGATTCTGGAAAAATAGAGAATAAAAGGCACAGATATTCGAGAAATTTGAGGAAGACACTGAGGAGACTTGAAGAAAAGCAGGCCAGGATGTAAGAGAGAGCTAACTAACCAAGTGGTAGACAGAGTAGTTTAAATGGATTAAATAAGTTACGAGTGAAGGAATGAGCCAAAGCTTTGGTCTAGACAATTATTAATAAAAGTCTCAGAATCATTATTCTGGGAACAGGGGATGAAAGGAAAAACAGATTTTAAAAAAAACAAAAAAAAGTCTAGCCCTATTCTGTCCCCTGATCAATCATTGACTAATCAGCTTTTCCATTGACCAGTGAAGGAATACTTGGGGAGCAATATTTACATTTACAACATTGAGACAAGATATCCTCAGAATAAGGATTGCAACCAGATATGGGGGTACAGAAATCAGCATTTGAATAATGCAGGATTAATCCTTACACAGTTCACAGTAACATTATGCCCACAACATAGGGTATTTAAAGTGTCAGAAGTAAAACAACAGGACAGAGGACATAGCTCAGTTGCTGGAGCATTTCCCTGGTGTTAACAAGACCCTGATTTCAATGCCCACTGTGAGAAAAGAGAGACTGTGAAACAAAGTTTTAATGTTGTTTATTTGTAAGTTTTGAGACATCTTTCTATGTATCCCTAGCTGGCCTGGAACTCAACTATGTGTACCAGGTTGACCCCCAAACTCAAAAAGTTCCTCCTGACTCTGGTTCCCTATTTCTGAGATAAAAGGGTATGTGCTACCTAGATAAACCACAAGAAAACTAGTATTAGAAATAGTTGGCTTGGGGTTGGGGATTTACCTCAGTGGTAGAGCGCAAGGCCCTGGGTTCGGTCCCCAGCTCCAAAAAAAAAAAAAAAGAAAGAAAGAAAGAAAGAAAGAAAGAAAGAAAGAAAGAAAGAAAGAAAGAAATAGTTGGCTTGAATCACAAATAAATGAGAGAAGAAATAAAGAAAGGCACATTAGGAGTGGCCCTTAGGAGGTGTGGGAAAGAGGACAGAAGTTCAAGGTCTTTGGTACATAGTTTGAGACAAGCTAAGGTACAAGACAGGCACATTGTCTCAAAATAACTGACGTACAGGTCCAGATGGAACAAGCCAATAATCCCCCATACTCAAGAAACTGAGATGGGTGAATCTCAAGGTCTCGGCCACTTGGTGAAACCTCAGAAATTAAATAAGCAAGGCCTGCAACTGGAGCACACAGTATTTGAGCAGTGACTATTCTTTATCACGTTCAGTCCCCACACAGCTCAGCGAAAACAAACAATGCTAAGGACCTGATCTAGGTTGCCAAGAAATGGAGGTGGGGGCCATATGGTTTGCTGTGTTTCTCTTTGTACCTTTTAAATTTTAATCTGGCATGTATTACTCAAAAGTACTTTCCCCCCTTGAGACAGGGTCTCAATAGGTAACCCTGGCTCGCCTCAAATTAACTATTTAAACCAGTCTGGCCTTACTGCCTGCCTTCAGCTGAATGCTGGATTAAAGGTCTGTGATAATTATGCCAATCTTGTAGCATGACATTTTATTTGTCTGACACTATGCCCTTAAGAGTTGGTGCATCTTGGAATTCTGGGAACAGGAAGGGGGTGGGGGGCTGGGAGGGGTTGGGGGAGAGGGGAGAAAGCCTGCACAGGCTGGCAGCAAGGGAACAAGATTCAGGAGTGGGACTGAGGAGGTTCCAGGAGACAAAAGAATAGGGTCAGAGAGTATGGTTAGAAAAGATGACAGCTGAGACAGAAGGTGAGCTGAGCCAGAGAAGATATTTAGGAGACAGGAGAAGAACCCACAAATGAAGTAGTAAATAAGAAGTAACAGTAAAAGCTACAGTTGGTGCCCAAAGTGGGGCAATTTGTAGGAAAAAGAAACATTAAAAGACAAATGGCCACCAATGTGGCAGGGCAGCAAGGAAGGCTTGGTTTCAAGTACAGTAGAGCAAAAAGGCTAGAAAGGAGGAATGGGTAGATACTTTGTTTCAAAAGCCATCAGGGTGTTTGCTGAGCCTGGGATATGCTTCCCATGGTTTTGGCAGCAAGTTTGCTGCTGCTGCTGCTTTTCCTCCTTTTGGGGTATTTTGTTTATAAAAGACTAGCTGAGCAACTTGGAGGAGGGGGACAGGTGAAATTAAAATTAAAGAAACTTGCTCTTCTCTTGCTGTCTTCTCTTGCTCCTTGCTCCCTTGCTCTTCCCCTTTGTTCCTTCTCTCCCCATTCCCCTCCCCCTTCCCTCCATGTGCTCATGGGGGGCCTTTACTCCTCCCCTCTTCTACTCTGTTTATCTCATTAAACCTTTCCACGTGGAAAAAATAAAAGAAACTTGGTGGGTCTGGTGAGGTGGCTCAGCGGTTAAGAGCACAGGCTGCTCTTCCAGAAGTCATGAGTTCAATTCCCAGCAACCACTTGGTGGCTCCCAACCATCTACAGAGGGATCTGATACCCTCTTCTAGTGAAAGAATAAAAGAAAAAGTCCCTAAGGTTTTATGAAGCTATGGGAACATAAACCTCTGAAACTTTCCAGGAAGAGGGCTGTTGGCCAAGGACATCTGGTACTTGATAAAGATTCTCAGAAATTTAGAGATAGGGCCTGAAACTGGCAGATGGGCAGTAACTGTTCCTTGAACCCTGGTTGTGGTGAGCTGATATTTGCTTAAGTTTAAACGAGCCAATCAGGTGTATTCCCTCGCTCCCCTTCCCATGTGTGGTTTTTATGCTTAAAAGTGCGAGTGCAATGCAGCTCGGGGCTCCTCTCCTCTGCTCCTGCATGAGTTACAAGTTGAGCCTCAGTGGGCTGATTCCTGAATAAAGCCTCTTGCTGATTGCATCAAGAATCTCCTCTGGCTGGTGATTGGGGGTTGCTGATATCCCAAGTGACTGAGTGAGTGTCTCCCTTCGGGAAGTTCTTTCATTTGGGGGCTTGTCTGGGATTGGGTGACCACCCCTCACCTGTGGGAGTTGACCTTGGAGGTAAGGGGGTACCCCATTCAGTGTTTTGTGTTAATTTGTCTGATTGTGCGCACTTTCGGTTTTACAACCATTCGGCTGCCCGTGAGGCTGGCTGGACAGCTATCGGTAATATACTAGAGTGATCGAAGGTTGTTGCCCTGGGGGACGCCCCAGGAGGTACGGAGGACCAAGGATGCTTGGAGACCTCCACTGAGGAGAGTCTGGATCGAGACGACCAGATAATCCTGATTCAGGATCCTGTGGTCTTTCTTGTCTGTATCATTGCAGCGACCCTCTCGTTCGCTTTCATTTTTGTGGCGAAGTAAAGGCAGGCAATTGTGTTTTTTCTGTCTGTCCATTTGTCTGTCATTTTTGTCTCTTTTACTCTTCAACCAACTATGGGACAGACTGTGACAACCCCCGTTAGTTTGACTTTAGACCACTGGAGAGAAGTACAATTCAGGGCTCACAATCTGTCTGCACCTCCAAGTGGCCGACCTTTGGTGCAGGATGGCCTCCAGAGGGAATCTTTGATCTCTCTGTCATTCTTGATGTCAAAGCAATTGTTTTTCATATGGGGAACAGAAGGACACCTGGACCAGCAGCCCTATATCATGGTCTGGGAAGACTTAGTCCAGAATCCTCCACCCTGGATCTGCCATGGGTTTGCAAATTGCGGCCCCCGCCAGCCTCCGGAGTCCTGGCGGTGGCCACACCAGACGCCTCAAATCGCCCCCCCACCCCCAGAGGCCCCAGAGAGGAAAATCCTCCCTGACCCACATGGAGACCTCCTTCTCCTAGACCCTCCTCCCCAATACCCACCAGTTTTGGCGCCGATCCCAGCACCCACTGACCCCTCCGGAGTGCCCTCGGCTCCCCCCGTAGCAGATGAGGGGCCGGCGCACAGGACTAAGAGCCGCCAAGTGGCTACCCCCGTTTCGGATGTGTCGGTGGTCCTCCTATTACGGGCTTTTGGCCCCCTTACCACCACCAGGGGAAGATGGCCAGGCCTCCCTACAGCCCCCTCAGTATTGGTCTTTTTCATCGACTGATCTATATAACTGGAAGACTAACCATCCTCCTTTTTCAGAGGACCCCCAGAGGCTTTCCAATCTGGTGGAGTCCCTTATGTTCTCCCATCAGCCCACATGGGACAACTGCCAATAGATCCTACAGACTCTCTTCACTACTGAAGAGAGGGAAAGGATCTTGCTAGAGGCAAGAAAAAATGTGCCAGGAGTGGATGGCCGCCCCTCACAACTCCCCAACACAATAGACCTGGGTTTTCCTCTTACTCAACCTGACTGGGACTTCCAACCCGGCAGAAGGTAGGGAGCGACTGGTAGTCTACCATCGGGCTCTTGTGGCTGGCCTCTGTGGGGCAGCAAGATGCCCCACCAATTTGGCTAAGGTAAGAGAGATAACCCAGGGACCCACAGAACCCCCATCATTGTTCCTTGAGCGCCTGATGGAGGCTTACCAGAGGTATTCTCTGTTTGATCCAATGGCACCTGAACAGAGAGCCTCCATGGCTATGGCCTTTATAGGAAAGCAGTGCCAGATATTAAAAGAAAATTACAGAGATTAGACCATCTGCAAGACCTAGACCTCCGAGATTTAGAGAGGCAGAGAAAGTGTTTCATAAGAGAGAAATGGAGGAAGGGAAGGAACAGAGAAAGAGAGGGGGGGGAAGATAGGAGAGAAAAAAGACAAGAGAGAAATCTGACACGGATCTTGGCTGCAGTGGTAGGGGACAGAGAGAGGGAGAAAGAGTCTCTTAGATATAGGGCCAGAAAGTCAGGGAGCCTGGGCAACCACATTCCTCTGGATAAAGACCAATGTGCTTACTGTAAAAAAATTGGGCACTGGGCCAGAGAATGCCCCAAGAAAAAAAGGGCCCCCAAAGAAGATGATGACTAGCAGGGACAGGGCTCAGTGCCCCTCCCCGAGCCTAGGGTAACACTTTTTTTTTTTTTTGGTTCTTTTTTTCGGAGCTGGGGACCGAACCCAGGGTCTTGCGCTTCCTAGGCAAGCGCTCTACCACTGAGCTAAATCCCCAATCCCTCTAGGGTAACACTTGAGGTGGAGGGGAAGCCAGTTGAGTTCCTGATAGACACAGGAGCCCGGCACTCCATATTATTCAATTCCTCTGGACCAATTTCAAAGAAAAAGTCTTGGGTCGTAGGGGCTTCTGGACATCAGCAATATTCATGGACTACCCAAAGAACTGTTGACTTAGGAGTGGGACAGGTAACCCACTCATTCTTAGTCATCCCCAAGTGTTCGCGCCCCCCTTTCTGGGGAGAGATCTATTAACAAAGATGGGGGCTATTATTACCTTCACGCCCCAAGGTCCTAAAGTGACCCAGGACAAGATTATTACGACCCTAACCATATGTCTGGAAGACAAACACAGGTTGTTTGAGCAACCCAAAGAAAATGTCAATCAAATACAGGACTGGGTGCAGCAAATACCAGAGGCGTGGTCGGAGACAGCTGGGATAGGGCTAGCAACCCAGTGCCCTCCCATGGTCATTGAGCTCAAGGCCATGTCTCCCCCAGTGGCAATCCACCAAAACCCCATGAGTAAGGAGGCACGGGAAGGGATCTGATCATATATTCAGCGCCTCCTCAACCAAGGTGTCTTGATAAAATGACAGTCTCCCTGGAATACCCCCTTACTACCAGTCAAGAAGCCTGGCACAAATGATTATAGACCAGTTCAAGACTTAAGGAAGGTAAATAGGAGGGTACAGGACATTCACCCCACAGTGCCAAATCCCTACAACCTCCTGAGCTCTTTGCCTCCAAACGGGTATGGTATACGGTCTTAAATTTGAAAAACGCTTTCTTCTGCCTGAAACTGCACCCCTCTAGCCAGCACTTCTTCGCCTTTGAGTGGCGTGACCCCGATTCTGGGGTTACAGGACAGTTGACTTGGACCAGGCTGCCTCAGAGCTTTAAGAACTCCCCCACCATCTTCGACGAGGCGCTCTACCAGGACTTGGCCCGCTTCCGTGCCAGTTACCCCCAGGTAATGCTCGTCCAGTACGTGGATGACCTATTGCTTGCAGGGACCTCCACTGAGGAGTGCAGAAAAGGCACGGAACTCCTGCTAAAGGAACTGGCGCAGCTGGGATATCGGGTATCAGCCAAGAAGGCCCAGATCTATCAACAGGAGGTGACATACTTGAGGTATCTACTCAAGGGAGGTCAGTGGTGGCTCATAGAAGCTAGAAAGATGCTGTGACTCAGATACCAACCCCCAGGACTCCTCAGCAAGTGAGGGAGTTTCTGGGAATGGCGGGATTCTGCCATATTTGGATCCCTGGATTTGTCTCCCTGGCCACCCCCCTCTACCCTCTGACTAAGGAAGGGTCTCCCTTCTGTTGGGGAGGAGAACAACAACTGGCATTTGATGAAATACAAAAGGCCCTACTGTCTACCCCCGCCCTAGCACTACGAGATGTGGCCAAACCATTCATACTTTATGTAGATGAAAGAAAAAGAGTGGCGGAGGGGTGGGGAGAGGATGATGCAGTCCTAGGTCCCTGGAAGCAACCGGTGGCTTATCTCTCAAAGAAACTGGACCCGGTAGCTAGCGGATGGCTCGCATGCCTCTGGGCTGTGGCTACAGTAGCCCTGCTAGTAAAAGATGATGACAAATTGACTATGGGGCAGAGACTGACCATCATGGCCCCACATGCTCTGGAGAGCATAGTCAGGCAGCCCCTGGATCGATGACTGTCTAATGCCCACATAACACACTATCAGAGTTTGCTACTGAATGGAGACCGAATCCAGTTTGGCCCCTGGTGACCCTGAATCCCACCACCTTGCTGCCCAATACAGCGACTGAGGTGGTCAGGACATCCTGGCAGGAGAGACTGGAATCAGGAAGAACCTGCGAGATCAGCCCCTTCTAGGTGCTCAGGTGACCTGGTTCACAGATGGGAGCAGCTACATTGCAGAAGGTAGAAGGGTGGCAGGGGTGGCAGTGGTAAACGACTACCAAATCATTTGGTCTAGCAGCCTACCAAAAGGGTCTTCAGCCCAGAAAGCTGAATTGATAGCCTTACTACAGGCTTTGAGATTGGCAGAAGGAGAAAGAGTAAACACCTACACTGACAGTAGGTATGCCTTTGCCAGGGCCCATGTTCATGGGGCCATCTACAGACAGCGGGGACTATTGACCTCAGCTGGAAAAGAAATTAAAAACAAAGAAGAGATCCTAAACTTGTTAGAAGCCATACATCTCCCAGAAAAGATAGCTATCATCTGCTGTCCAGGTCACCAGAAGGGGGACTCAAGAGAGACACGGGGAAACCGGAGGGCTGACTTAGAAGTGAAAAGGGCCTCCCAGGGCTTAAAAGTATTGCCCATGACCCTCCCGGACTGTCCAGTTAATCACTGTATCAAAAATTTTATTTTTTTTTCTTTTCTTTTTTTCGGAGCTGGGGACCGAACCCAGGGCCTTGCGCTTGCTAGGCAAGCGCTCTACCACTGAGCTAAATCCCCAACTCCCCAAAATTTTAAATACTCAGAGGAAGATTTACAGAAGATGGACAAGCTAGGGTCCAGTTAGAGTCCCCTTATGGGGTCCGAGAGACTGCCGACAGTAAAAAAATCCTCCCTGAGTGACAGGCTATCTCTTTCCTCAAGCAACTCTATCAGCTGACCCATCTAGGTCCCAAACACCTGAAGACAACTGTTCATTCATCACCTTATTACAGCATAGGACTAGGGGAATTGGCAGAAGCCATAGTAAAAGGATGTGTCCCTTGCTAGGTGGTAAATGCCCGGCCTAATAAGCTCCCAGCAGGCAAATGATTATGAGGAGATCGCCCAGGGAGCTACTGGGAAGTGGACTTTACTGAAATTAAACCTACAAAGTACGGCCACAGGTACCTACTGGATGGGTTGAAGCATTCCCTACCAAGACAGAAATGGCTCACGTATGACCAAGAAGATACTAGAAGACATTTTCCCAAGGTTTGGAGTGCCTAAGGCAATTGGGTCAGATAACAGCCCAGCCTTCGTTGCCCAGATAAGTCAGGGATTGGCCAAGATCCCAGGGTTCGATTGGAAATTACATTGTGCCTATAGACCCCAAAGCTCAGAACAGGTAGAAAGGAGGAATAGAACCTTAAAAGAGGTCATAACTAAATTGTCCTTAGAGACTGGCAGTAATGACTGGACAGCCCTCCTTCCTTATGCTTTGTTTCGGGAATGCAACACCCCGGGGCCCTTTCAAGGTGACACCCTTTGAAATATTGTTTGGAGCCCACCCTCCACTTGTTGCCATGCACCACCTATCCCCTCCCAAGACTCATTTCTCACAATCTCTATATGTTAGATTAAAGGCTCCCAAGATCGTTCAGTGGTAGATGTGGAAACAGCCTATAAGCCTGGTGACCTCCAGGTGCCACACCAGTTCCAGGTCAGAGACGCTGTTTACGTGAGGTGCCACAGAGCTGCAAATCTCAAACCACAGTGGGAAAAACCCTACTTGGTGCTGCTCATGACCCCAACGGCAGTAAAAGTAGATGGCATCCCCACTTGGATCCATGCTTCTCACGTCAAACCAGTGCCTCCTCCTGAACCAGAATGGAGAGTGGAAAAGACAGAAAACCCCCTCAAGCTTCGCATGTATCGCCCTTCTGCTTCTGCTTCTACTAATGGACCTAAGACTGATAAGTAGCTCAAACCCCCATGCCCCTCAAAGGTTGACTTGGCAGGTACTGTCACAGACAGGGGACACAGTTTTGTCCACCTCCACAGATGTTCCTCCTGGTACTGGCCTGATTTGGTGCTAGATCTCTGCTCCCTTATAGCAGGGCTTGATACCTGGGATATCCCTGAACACAGTTCTGAGTCCCTGCCCATTCTGGAGGAATCCACCCATATCCAACGTACAATAGCCCTAGGATGTGCTAGACCGTGGTCTAGGCGTCAGATGAGATTGACCCCCTTTTATGTCTGGCCCCAGGATGGGTGGGCAAGGCCAGAGGCTAGACAATGTGGGGGACTTGAGAGTTTCTATTGCAAAGCTTGGGGATGTGAAACGACCGGAACCACCTATTGCAAGCCTTCTTCCTCCTGGGTTTTAATAACGGTTTCCAAAAATCACTCTGGAACCACCACCTGCCCCCAAAGGGGAAGATATGTCCCCTCATTGCTAGCTACTTGTAGTATGGGGCAGTGCAATCCAGTAGCCTTTCGCTTTATGCCTATGGGAAGACAGTTTAAATCATGGCATAAAGGGCGTACTTGGGGCCTCCAATTTTATCAAACAGGCTATGACCAGGGTTTAACCTTCACCATAAAACTTAAGGTAGAGCCTCTTCCAGGTACCCCTGTGGGCCCAAACATGGTCCTGACAGACTAGCAGCCTGCTTTTCCCTCCCCTCCCCCCAGACCTTCCCCAAGCCTAACCGTCACCCCAACCTCTAATTTTACCCTGACCACTCCCAAGTTCCCAGGGACAGGGCAACGGCTCCTCAAGTTGGTGCAGGGAAACTTTAGTGTCTTAAACACCTCCAACCCCAACCTAACCAAATCCTGTTGGCTATGCCTGACATCAGGACCCCCTTACTATGAAGGAATTGCCTTCTCAGGGGCCTTCAATAACACAACCTCCCTTTCCTCCTGCCAATGGGGACAAAAGGAAAACTAACCTTAATAAAGGTCGCAGGGAAAGGGACCTGTCTTGGCGCTCTCCCTAAGAGTCACCAATATCTGTGTAATCAGACTTTGCCTAGCCCACAAGCTGGTGTCAACTATTATCTGATCCCCTCTACTGATGGGTGGTGGGCATGTAGTACTGGCCTAACCCCTTGTGTTTCCACTTCAATCTTTAAACCTCCAAAGACTACTGCATCTTAGTCCGGTTGCTACCCCATATTATCTTCCATGATGCACCTTCCTTTGAGGATGAGTTTGACCCAGGGGTTAAGAGATATAAGAAGGAGCCTGTCTCAATTACATTGGCCATCCTTCTGGGCGTAGGGGTAGCAGCAGGGGTAGGGACCAGAACAGCTGCCCTAGTTCAAACCCCTCAACTGCAGGCCACTATGGACAAAGATTTCAGAGCAATAGAACAGTCCATCACAAAGTTAGAGGAATTGTTAACCTCCTTGTCAGGAGTTGTGCTGCAGAACCGCAGGGGGTTAGATTTACTGTTCCTCAAGGATGGGGGTACCTGTGCAGCCTTAAAAGAAGAATGTTGCTTCTACATAGACCATTCTGGAGTAGTTAGAATTCGATGGCCAAACTAAGAAGACTAGAAGACAGACAAAGAGACCGAGAGGCCAGACAGGGCTGGTTTGAAAGCTGGTATGGCCGTTTGTTGGTTTACCACTCTAATTAGCTCTCTCATGGGACCCCTTGTTATACTACTGTTAATCCTCACTTCCGGGCCCTGCATACTCAATAGGTTAGTGACTTTTGTCCAAGAACGAGTCAGTGCAGTCCAGCTGTTGATGCTCAGACAACAGTACCCAGCCCTCAAAAATCGTGAAGAGCCTGAGATAAACTTAAAAGCTGGTGCAGAAGTTCTACGATTAGAACTTAACAAAAAGAAAATGGGGGAATGAAAGAATAAAAGCAAAAGCTCCTAAGGTTTTACGAAGCTATGGGAACATAAACCTCTGAAACTTTCCAGGAAGAGGGCTGTTGGCCAAGGACATCTGGTACTTGATAAACGATTCTCAGAAATTTAGAGATAGGGCCCGAAACTGGCAGATGGGCAGTGACTGTTCCTTGAACCCTGGTTGTGGTGAGCTGATATTTGCTTAAGTTTAAACGAGCCAATCAGGTGTATTCCCTCGCTCCCCTTCCCATCTGCAGTTTTGATGCTTAAAAATGCTAGTGCAATGCAGCTTGGGGCACCTGTCCTCTGCTTCTTTGTGAGTTACGAGTTGAGCCTCAGTGGGCTGATTCCTGAATAAAGCCTCTTGCTGATTGCATCAAGAATCTCCTCTGGCTGGTGATTGGGGGTTGCCGATATCCCAAGTGACTGAGTGAGTTTCTCCCTTCGGGGAGGTCTTTCACTAGCAGGCAGATATTTATGCAGCAGAGCACTCATACATTAAATAAATAAAAGAAAGTTTGGGGTTTTTTTTTTTTTTAAGAAACTTGGTATTCAAAAAAAAAAAATGGGAGGAAAACAGAACAAATAGATTCATTCCCAGTGACTGAACCAGAGAGAGAGAGTTTCCCCCAGGTAGAGAGAGGGGAAGGAACTGTTTCAAAGGGCAGTCAAGTCAGAGAGAGGGGGGGGGAGGAGGAAGAGGAGGAGGAAGAGGAGGAGGAGGAGACCACCCATTCATTTCAGGAAGCAGAGTTAAGCACTGCACCTTTTGAGAACTAGCATTCCTTGATCACAAAACCAACAGCATTTCTAGTGGTTGTTGAGATAATCCTTGTCCTTCCTTTCCCGCCTAAAGCACTTTCTCATTGATTGGTTTAATAAAGTTGGGACTTCTGGGCAGAGAAGGGGAAATGGGAACGAATCAGGTGTGGGAGGTTTTGCCAGCCAGACATGGAGGAATAAACAGTTGCCAGACTGAAGTAGAGGCAATGAACCCCATGGCAAAAGTGGGTTAGTATAAATGGGTTAAGTTGTACAAACTAATTGGGAACAAGCCTAAGTTATAAGGCCAACGTTTTCATAAATAAAAATAATTGCTGTGTCATTATTGGAAACTGGTAGTTCAAGACAGTCTGGTACACCAAATGTGGGCCTAGAAAACAAAGCTTAGAGCCTGAGAGAAACTATGGAAGGAAGGTGGAGAACAAGCATTTCCCAGAGCTGGATGCAGTTTCCTAAAGGGTGCGGCTCTAATTCTCTTTAAGATGGAGCTAGTGGAGGCCTGTGAGCAGTAGGTGAGAAGTGGGGAACCAGGCCTCAGTGCATGGCCTCTCAGGCTGCAAGGAACTCCCCAGAGCTGGCCTGTGCCTGCTGGTGAACCGTAGCACAGGAACTGTGACCCAGAGCTGGGGCAGGTGGGACTAGCTCCCAATTTGCCCAGGAAAACTGGCAAGGGTAGCCTGCTAGGCCAAGCCGAGTCAAACAGAGCCAACCGCCGTCTATGTGCATTGGCCTGAGGATCCTACAGATGCACAAAAGGGCAGATGGGACATTTTCACAGAGCCACAGCAGGACTGAAAAGCTCCTAACTTCTAAACTGTTGATGTATAAGTTTGAAAATGATGAAGTCTCTGAAAGAGAGAGTTAAAGAGATTAAAAAGAAAAGATTTTCTGTTTTAAAAAATGGAAACTACCATGATCGAGCACTTCAGTTCAATTCCATTTAATTTTATTTTGATTATCATCATACAAACAATTATCTTTTCAATAATGATTGCAATTTTGTATATTTTAAGAAAGATCGTATTAAAGCAGACTTAGATAAGGAGAGGACTGAAAAATTGACCACTAGGTTATAAGTGATAGAACAAATCAGACACTCCTTTGAATCAGAGTAAAGTGTCAGAGGAATCCAATCTAAAGCCTATGTTGCCACCTTATGATGAGATTGCAGAATGGCAACCCATAGAGATGCAATATTCTAAATTAATACTACAGATTTATATTTAATGCCAATTTAGAGCAATATCATACAATAATTTATGTGTTTCATTTTGTAGAGTTTGAAGTTTTAACATATGTCCTTGTGGTAATAATACATCATACAATTGATTCAGATTCAGGATTTCAAGGGATTCCTTTTTTAAATTGTGAAAAGGATGAGTCCAGAATTGCACATTTACTAGAGGTAATAGCTATCTTGGAGAAGCCTTGGCAGATTGAAGCTGATGACACTCCAGCATGTGTATCAAATAAAATAAAACATTTTTTTAGATATTTTGACATAAAACATGTTACAGATATATCTTACAATCATACAAGTCAAGCAATTGTAAAAAGATCTAACTTCACTTTAAAGGAAATGATCATAGAACAGGAGGGTTAAAATTTTTAAATGTCAATCAAACAGGTAGCACAGGGGTAAAAGAAATCCTGGATTTTCGAAATCTCAGCCTACATATGTGATAATCTCAAAATGGAAGTCAGGAAATGTGTTGCATTGGGGAGAAGTTATGTCTTTGTTTCAACATGAAATGAAATGCTGTAGATTCCTTCAATGTTAATAAAGACTAAATTTGACCAGGGAAGACCTGAAAATCTTGGCTGCAGATATAAAGAACAAAACCAAGAACAACAACAAAACAGCTCTGAGACAGGCTAAGATAGGAATGCCCTTTTGTAGCCAATAATCTGGTTGGGTACTGTTAGAGTGATGTTTTTGTACACTGTGTGAAGATATGTCTCTGTCCTTCCTTGCATGCCTAAAGCACGTTCTGATTGGTTAAAATAAAAAGCCTATGGTTTTAGTGGTTTTTAAAATAAGTTTTGCAGTTTTTCTCTAAACCCAGTTAGCCTCCAAATAATTGAGACTGCACTATTATATTTATTTAACAAGCTTTATGAGCACAACAACTGAGCAGTATTAATCTACTTTAATCTTCTATGGTAGTCTGGTTTACCTCCTAGCCAAAATCCCTGAGATACCTGGATTTTATGGCTTTCTCTGCTCTAGGTGTTTTTCTATGATCTCTCCTGGACTTTCTCCATGGCTATTCCCCACTTCCTTTCTCTTCTTCCCCCTCACCTGGTGGGGAGGAAGTCCAGCCTTATTCACTCTCCTGCTCAGTCATTGGGTAATTAGCTAGCTTTACTGACCAATGAGAAAATAGTTGTGAGTAATGTCTACACAACAATGAGAAAGAAGATTTCTTTAATAAGGATTACAACCAGATATGCAGGCAGAAAAATTAGCATTTGAAAAATACAAGGATGATCTTTAATAATGCGCAATAACATTATGCCTACACTATGGCCTATAGCAAAAGGCAGAATAGTAAGGTCAGACTTCCAACAGAGAAAGCAACTCTGGAAAGGGCGTAGATATGTGAGATTTGCCACCAAGGTGAGGAGGAAGTCGATTGTAATGACACTGAGGAGAGGTAACAGTGTGGAATCTAAGTGGAAGAACTTAGATTAGTATAAATGAGATAATTGATTTATGAGTTAGTTGGGAATAAGCCTAGTTTAAGACCTAGGCATTCATTAATAAATAAAAAAGTCCCTGTGTCATTATTTGGGAGCAAGCATGGACATAAAAAAAAAAAAAAAAAAAAAGTCCACTGTAGGGCTGGAGAGATGGCTCAGCGGTTAAGAGCACTAACTGCCCTTTTGGTGGTCCTGAGTTCAATTCCTAGCAACCACATGGTGACTCACACCCGTCTGTAATGGGATCTGATGCCCTCTTCTGGTGTGTCTGAATACAACTACAGTGTGCTTATAAATACATAAATCCCCTTTTAAAAAATCCCATTGTAAATTAATTATTTCTACCACTGTCTAGCTTCCAAATGAATGAGACTCAGACTATGATTACTTCTTTAGCTTTGCATGATTACTGGAGAATTGACCCTAATCTGCATTTCTAGTCACTAGACTGTCTACGTCCCAGCTTAGTTACCCAAATACTTGCTGTTTGAGCCTGGAACATTTCACCAGGGCACGTGCTCCTTGTCCATCACATCTCATAGGGACATCCTGCTTTCTCCCTCTTCTTCCTCTACCTCCTTCACTCTCCTCCATGTGGTTCCTACCTTCAACTCCCAGCCCAGTAAATGAAACACCACCTATTTCTACTTTCCCCAGTAATTGACTGTAGCCGCTCTATTTTAACCAATAGTTTTAAGTAGCATCACTTGGTGTATATAAGGATCTGCTTGTCAGGGGCAACCAGATCTTGGGGACCAGTATCTAACTTTTGAATACATAGAAGCAAAAAACCAACTCCCAACAGCCCACCATTACATTTACCACCTAACATTTGGCACAGAATCCAAGCTTAAACAAACAATTCGGGTATTAGAAAAAGTCCAGGGTGATAGGCAGGAAAATGTTTCCCTAACAACCGCAATTTGTCACGAAGGCCGGGTACTCACAGCTCCTTTAAGAGACCACCCCATGGTAGGGCATGGCTGGCAGCCTGGCACAGTGAGTGTGGAGCACATGCCTGCCCAAGGAATGCCTTCCGTGGATCCAGAAACTTCTCAGAGCTGCCAGCCAATACCAGCAGGCTAAATGCGGCAAGCGTAGCCCTGGAGCCAGGTGGAGTACGAGGCTGGTGGGGACAGCAGAAGCTATTACCAACTGCCATCCCTGAATCAGAGGATGGGGCTGCCCAGTGCCCACTGCCGCTGAGTGACAGAGTGCAGGAAGCTGAGATCCGGAAGTCGGAAGCACAGAGGAGCCCCTGGTGTGGAACAGTAACTAGCAATCCCAAAATGTAAGCATTTAGGGGTTGGGGATTTAGCTCAGTGGTAGAGCGCTTACCTAGCAAGCACAAGGCCCTGGGTTCAGTCCCCAGCTCCGAAAAAAAGAAAAACAAATGTAAGTGTTTATATAAGCTTGCATACAGAGATAAATATTAAGTTTGGAAGTGGAAGAGAACATAGAATCCCCAAAGGAAGAAGGAAGAAGAAAGAAGAAAGTTAAAATGTTCTATGAAACGTGCATAATAAAGACTCTGTAAAGGAGATAGTTAAAGAGATTTAAAAAAAATATTTTCCGTGTTAAAAAAGAAAAACAGAAAACAGGGCTGGAGAGATGGCTCAGCGGTTAAGAGCACCGACTGCTCTTCCAGAGGTCCTGAGTTCAAATCCCAGCAACCACATGGTGGCTCACAACCATCTGTAATGAGATCCGATTCTGGTGTGTCTGAAGACAGCTACAGTGTACTCATACATTAAATAAATAGATCTTTAAAAAAAGGAAGACAATGTAGAAGAGGGTACTTGGACCCTGTATAATTTTGTTACAATTATCAAAATACAGATCAGGATATAGCAGACTTGGAGGAGGAATAGACTAAAGACCTAATGGCAGTGCGGAGGCGATAGAAAAGTGATTGGAGAATCCTTTGATTCAAAATACAGAGTCCTCAGAAGGATTCAATCTAAAGCCTATGGCACTATCTAGTGACAAGACTGCAGAATGGTGTAGGGAGCCGTATTGGATTTGGGCCTGGCCGCTTTGTGACTGCATAGCTCAAGGTGGCTACGTGACTCTGGGCTGCATGGCCACAGAGGTTCAACCTTGAAATGACTGCCATATAGACATGAGATTGTTGAACTAAAGCCTCTCCCAGGAAGACCCTGGGAGCAATGACAGGATGTTTCAGCCTGAGCAAAACACCGGATGTCCCTGAGCAGATTCCTGAGAAGGGTTCGACCTTTTCAAAGAACATGTCCCCGGAAGACTGTTGCCTCTTTGTTATAGGAGGATATCTTGCAGTGTAGTGATTCACCTTATATCCTTGGGCACTTCCCAAACTCCCCCACCCTAAGCTTCAGTTCCCGCTTCTATTCCTGCCTCAGAGCTTTAAATGCTGTACATTTCTCTCAATAAACGAGACCTTGACAACAGAACTTTGCTTGGTCTCCTCCTTCTCTTGCCCCCAATTTAGGCCCAAGGGTAGCGCCCCTTCAGGACCCTGAATAACTGGGTCCCCGCTGGTGGGGACAGAATGGCAGTCTATTCAAATGCTAGACCAAGGCGTCAGCTATAAACCTACTTATTTGATTAGATATTATATTAAGGTTGTCAAGGTTCAGTTACTGAAGGGAGGCTTATATGCTAAATTAAGAGTTTATATTATAGGGCTGGAGAGATGGCTCAGTGGTTAAGAGCACTGACAGAGGTCATGAGTTCAATTCCCAGCAACCACATGGTGGCTCACAACCATCTGTAATGAGCTCTGGTGCCCTCTTCTGGCCTGCAGTCACATATGCAGGCAGAATGCTGTACATAAAATACATAAGTAAATCTTTAAAAAAAAGAGTTTATATTATATTTGATGGACAATGTCATACAAAAGTTCATGTGTTTAATTTTGTAGTTGAAAATTTAAAACATGTACACATGCTGATGCATCATACTATTGATACATATTCAGAATTCCGATGGGCTTTTGCCTTGAATTCTGAAAAGAATAACTGAGATTATGCATATAAAATTTCAAAGGTAATGTACATTGCTGTATTAGCACATGTATGACATATGCAGTGTCACAGATTAGCTAACGGTGATTCTCTGCCCTTTGAGCAGATAAAGCATCTGTCTCTCTTTTTTTTTTTTAAGATTTATTTATTTTATGTATACATTGTCACTGTCTTCAGACACACCAGGCATCGGATTCCATTACAGATGGTTGTGAGCCACCATGTAGTTGCTGGAAATTGAACTCAGGACCTCTGGAAGAGCAGTCAGTGCTCTTAACCGCTGAACCATCTCTCCAGCCCATCTGTCTCTTTTTATAAGTTAGTTTGGACTGTATAACCAAACTAATATAAATTATTACTCATGGTAAGTCCTGAGAATCTGTAGCCAACAAGATTTATTGGCTATGCTTCGCTGAAGTCCTGGCTAGAGGCATTTTCATGTCTTAGCCATTCTCAGAGCTGTTCCCTAGAGGGATTAGTATAGGCATAAATTTTCTTCAGCCTATTAAATGTTCAACCTCTCTTACCCACCACCCACCAGCTGCAGTGGAAGAGAAAAGTTATTAGGATATGGGGGAAGTGGACCTGTTCAGTTCTTTGGGAGTGAGCTCTATCTTCTTAGGCAGCATTTCAGTCCCATAGCAAACACCAAATACAAATCAGCAGATGCAGTCCAGTCCTCTCAGCAGGCAGAGACTACATACGAACCAGCTTTTTCAGAACTCAGGGCAAAAACTCTTGAATATCAATTGTATAATATAGTAACACAGGTACTTATTTTAAATTTTCAAACTCTACAAAATGAAACATATATGCTATTGTATGACATTGAACTAAGGTGACTTCAATTAAGCAGAACCTGCATTTTTTTTAAACTCAGTATATTGTATCTCTCCGTTAACATTTTAATTCCTCAATCCTTTGAGGATTTTTCTCACCTGGAAATACCTTTTCTTGCTGTCATATAGGTTCCTATTTGGATTCTTTCAAAGATTCTTTATTCTGATTTAAAGAATCCTCTAGGGCTGGAGAGATGGCTCAGCGGTTAAGAGCACCCGACTGCTCTTTCAGAGGTCATGAGTTCAATTCCCAGCAACCACATGGTGGCTCACAACCATCTGTAAAGAGATCTGATGCCCTCTTCTGGTGTATCTGAAGACAGCTACAGTGTACTTATATATAATAAATAAATAAATCTAAAAAAAAAAAAAAAAGAATCCTCTAATTTCTTTTCTTTTTTTAAATTATTTTTTAAAGATTTATTTATTTACTTTATGTGAGTACACTGTAACTGTTTCAGACATACCAGAATAGGGCATCAGATCTTATTACAGATGGTTGTGAGCCACCATGTGGTTGCTGGGAATTGAACTCAGGACCTCTGGAAGAGCACTCAGTGCTCTTAACTGCTAAGCCATCTCTCCAGTTCAGTCTTCTCTTTTTCCAAGTCTGATTTATTTTGATCTATCTTAATGAGGCTTATAAAATTGCAATCATTATTGCACATATAAATTTGTATATGGCAGCTATGTACCCTCTTCTTGTGCTTCATTTTTACCATGGAAAGTTTTTTTTTTTTTTTTTAAATCTCTAACTCTCTCCATTTTTGGAGACTTTGCTTTTATTTCTCTCTTCCCTTTGGACACTTTATTTCTCTCTGTCTCCTTTCTTCCGTCATTTTATGTTTTATATTTAAATTCAGTATTTCTATAACTATGTTCAGGGTTTTTTTTTTTAGCATCTATGAATCTTTTAAAACTTCTATTTATTTTACCTTTTTTTTCTTTAGAGACTTTAATTTTCTTTCCTTCCTTTGGAGACTCTATTTTCTGTGTGCATTTATTTATTTCTCTTACCACTTTCTAAACTTAATACTTTCGTATTTAATTTTCTCTAAATTCTTTCCCCTGGGGAATTCATTTTGATATTATTTAACTCTCTCTGTATACTTTTGTTTTATTAATTTCAAATTATATCAGCCTGTGATGTTTTATATCCAGTCTCTTTCTTTCTTTATCATTTAATCACAAATTCAAACTTTTTTTTTTTAACCTGACCAGAAGTTTGACTCAATTTCTTCTGCGTGTTCTCTCTGTGTGTGCCTAGCTTCCGCTTCCTGTGACCCGCCCTTTCACTCACACGGAAGAGACCAGCCTTGCACCTAACTCTGGCCTTAGACTGGCCTGCGTTCCCCTGATTATCCAAGGCCCCCCAACACCCTAGGCTGGGCTGCTGTTTACCAGCAAAATCTCTCCTACTGCTGCATAGACTTTTACTGTAGCTGTGGCTAGCCCCACACTGGGGGTCTGGGCGTGGGGAGAGTGGGGAAATTTGCCCCATATTGGGTGTCAAATATAAAATTAATTCTGGGGGTTGGGGATTTGGCTCAGTGGTAGAGCGCTTACCTAGGAAGCGCAAGGTCCTGGGTTTGGTCCCCAGCCCCGGAAAAAAAAAGAAAAAAAAATTAATTCTGGATTTTCTACGCCTGCTCTAGCTCCCAGATAAAGACACAGGACCTTGTATTTGTTAAAAAGTCTTCTTGCACTAAAGCTGGGCAATAACAGTCATCATTCTAATCCATCTGTGGCTGTCCACCCAGCCACATGTCCCCACTTGCCAACGTAGTCTTGCTGTGCTGACCCGCTTGTGGTGACTGCTCACCGTGAAGCTCCTTCTCTGGTCTCCCTCAGCGATCCTTTCACTGGGATCAGAAGTCCTGCCTCTTCCTCTCCTGCCCAGCTATTGGCTGATCGGCTGTCTATTATCCAATCAGAGATGACTGAAAACAATTTTTACACAGCATTGAGACAGATGCTTGACAACGCTGATGTCCAGATCTCTGGGCACAGTAATCAGCATCTGAATTCACAGTGCACAAAACCATCCCCCAACAGGTCAAAGGCAAAGCTGCTCTTTTGGGGGTTGGTCTGTTGCTGCTACCTATTTATATGCTAAATTCTGTACTCCAAGATCTGGTTGCCCCTGAGGAGGAGGTCTTCACATACACTAAATGATGCTGTGTAAACGCTGCTCCCCAGTTTAAAGTTAATGGGTTAATAAAAGGTTAGAACCTATAATTGGGCAGTGGGGGAGAAAGACAGGACTTGAGGATTGAATGAGGGGTCTCTGCAGAGATGAGAAGGGGAAAGGAGGCTGTCATGAGAGAGATGGACCATGAGCAGCTGGCCAAGAGAAACTGCAGGTAACAAGGGTCATTTGGCTGGGATGTAAGTTAGAATAGCTCCAAAACCTGCCCAATCTAGGCTTTCAGATTGTAAAGAAAATGCCAGAAAGGAGTGTCTTTTATGTGGGATAGCAAGAACTTATAATTCATTTTATACTGCTTGAGTAAAAAGAACAGAAGGGTTCGAAAGAACTGGAAAACATGTTCTGGCACACAGTTAAGGATGAAAATGAAAGTTGCAAGTGAATGACATGGACTAGGTTTGGTGGACACAGGAGCTGATATACTCACAAAAATCTTGGCATTCAAAATGGCCACTTCAAAGGGTTTATACAAAATGAATGGATAAAATACAGTATGATTTATGTGTCTGGCCCTTTAAAGGACACTATGCCCTTCAATGCCTGTTGCCTCTTAGAATTCTGGGAACAGGAGAGGATATAAAAAGACAGCAGAGGCTGGCAGAGAGGGAGTGAAGAGTGGGAATGAGGAGGTTCCAGGAAACAGAAGAGGATCAGGGAGTAGGGTTAGAAGACAGTTGGTAGGGGTTGGGGATTTAGCTCAGTGGTAGAGCGCTTACCTAGCAAGTGCAAGGCCCTGGGTTCGGTCCCCAGCTCCGGAAAAAAAAAAAAAAAAGAAGACAGTTGGTAACAGTTTAATCTGGAGAAGCTGCCCTAAGCCACAGAAGATATTGTTAGGAGAGGAACCCATGATGAACCCACAAACAAAGTAGTAAAAAGAGAAAAAATAAAACAGAAAATTTGAATGACCAAGTCAATAAATTTTTATTAAGGAATTTCACATGTGATTCCTTTGTGGTTCATAAAGATCACTCACATCGCATATGAGATTTCTGGAAATTAACTGGGGTAATTGGGTAATCTCAGCACTTGGGAGACAGAGGCAGGCAGATCTCTGAGTTGGAGGCCAGCCTGGTCTACAAAGAAAGTTCCTGAACAGTCAGGGCTACACAGAGGAAACCCTGACTCAAAAAAACAAAAAACAAAACAAAACGATTCCTGAAAATAACCCTTTCTCAAAGAAAGATACTTAATTCAGTAGTCTTGTTGACCCTTTATTATTTTATCTCTCTTTGCAGTAAAGACTAAATACTTATGACAACCTCAAGTCTCCCCGCTGAAAAATCTCTGCCTCTTCTTTTTTATTTTTCAATTTACTCTAGGAATCATTTTAAAGTAAATCTTCCTCTTGATTTCTTATACCCCACATCTCTTAAGAGTTCAGTCTGGGCTGGAGAGATGGCTCAGCGGTTAAGAGCACTGACTGCTCTTCCAGAGGTCCTGAGTTCAATTCCCAGCAACCACACGGTGGCTCACAGCCACCTGTAATGCAATCCGACAGTGAGTATACTCATACATAAAATAAACAAATCTTAAAAACAAAACAAAACGAGTTCTGTTCATACTCTTTCCTAATTCACTCGGATTACTAATCTGTAGGTAGGCTATGCTAGTACTGTGCTGAAGCAAACATTCATTCACAGGCATCTTCAGCTCTGACCTCACGTTCAAGACAAGCATCATCCCATTGAGCTGTCTTGTGGGACATAGTTTTTCTTGAATGTATCAGAACTCATACTAAGCAAGGAAAACAGATTGATTTTTGTGCTTGTGTAGTTTGCTTTATTTTTGCTTTTTACCACTTTGTGTGGGTTCTTTGTGGGTTATCCTCCTGTATTTTAAAAAGACCTTCTCTGGCTCAGCTCGGCTTCTCATGGCTTCATGCTCACTAACTGTCTTCCCACTGCTAGCTTAATTCACTTTCAACTGTTTTATTTTCTCAATCTCTCTTCTCTAACCCTATACAATCTTCCTTCTTCCTACATCAACTGTCTTCCTTAACCCTACCCTTATGCCACCTGGTCTCTACCAGATCCTAATATCCTCTCAGCCTCTGCTAGCTTTTAAATATCCTCTCCTGTTCCTACAAGTACAAGAGGGAGCAGGTCATGGGGTCAAGCAGTTCTAAAGGCTAAGCATTCCAAAGAGTCAGTTGCTAGGTACTGAGGGTCCTTTCCAGAGATGGGCACACAAACCACACTACAGACCTGTCTTCTCTTCTTTTGTCCACTGGTTGAACAAAAATGTAAGTGCTATAAAAGTAAATAGTTTTAGCTGAGTAGTGGTGACACATGCCTTTAAACCCAGCACCCGAGAGACAGAGACACATGGATCCTTGTGAGTTTGAGGATAGCCTGGCCTACACGAAGTTCCAGGACAGCCAAGGCTACCCATAGAAACTCTATCTGAAAAACAAACAAACAAACAAACAAACAAACAAAAAACAGTGAATGGACTTTAAAAGAATATATATGTAAAACTTTGTATTCTAACTTTATCCTATTTCTCTTAGAAATTTTTTAAAGTCATATTCCATACACTTTCATCGCAGTACTTGGAGGCAGGGACAAGCCTGGTCTCTACAGTGAGAACCAGGACGGTCAGTGTGGGAGACGGATCTCAGACAGACAACAAAAAGACCTCATTTGGGGCTGGGGATTTAGCTCAGTGGTAGAGCACTTGCCTAGCAAGCGCAAGGCCCTGGGTTCGGTCCCCAGCTCCGAAAAAAAGAAAAAGAAAAACAAAAACAAAAAAAAAAACCTCATTTACTGTTGGGGGTCACAAAATAACAACTCAGAGATGGATAATGCTTTGTTATTCTGAGAGGTTTTCTATTCTTCCAGAGGGCCAAAGTCCCTTTGACCTCTTTCTTCCTGTATTGAGCACAAAGAACTTTGTACAAAATCCCTATTAATCTTACTGGATCCAGGGAGAGAGGAAGACAGATGTAGCTGGACTTTGCTACTTTGTACTGTGACTTATTTATTTATTTATTGTATGCTGCTTTATTGTATGCTACAGCCAGTGTATATAAAACAGTTAAACCTTGTGAAACAGAGATTGATGAAAAGCCAGAGAGGTAGATGTTAAGGACTGACAAGTAGAAGATTGTGTATATGGCACGTGTTAAAGAGAAGCTTTTGTACAGACTTCGAACTTAGTTCTCTTGAATATTCACTGATTCGTGAAAAGTGGTTTGAGAAACCTCAAGATATATGACTACAAAAAGGAGCAGACTTTCTGGGGTCTGAAGGGATTTGTACTTGAAGACACTCCAGTCATGTTGAGCATTCTGCAAACAGAACTGTTTCAAGTCTGCAGCTGCCTGGAAAGCCTTCACGCGGTTGAGCCCTGCCTCCAGCCGGAGTTGCTGAACCACCTTCTTCGTGGCTGCGACGCTAGAAGAACCCGACATGGCGCTGGGGACAGTCCGAGTAGGGGGCCGCAGATCTCGGGAAGGCGGGGGTGGGACTGATTGATTCATTTTATGTCCCTAGCCCTTTAAAGAACCCTATACCCTTGAGTGTCAGTTGCCTCTTGGAATTCTGGGAACAGGAAAGGATTTTTAAAAAGCCAGCAAGAGGCTGAGAGCTGAGGAGTAGAATTGGGGAATAGGCAGGAGTAATCAATTGGAAACTTTAAGGGTTCTTTGGAAAGTCAGTTGGATGGTGTTTTGCTGGGGCAAACACACGAAGGAACGTTTCATTAAAGTGTACACAGGTGTGAAAGGCTAAGGAAGACAAATGAGGGGAGCAGACACAGGAGAGAGTTGTTCTGCTAAAGCAAGCACGTGAAAGGACATGTGATGGAGGATTCTTTGCTAATGACAGGCATGTATTAGCTCGCCTTACATTGCATAGTTGAGTTGCATTTGCTAATGACAGGCATGTATTAGCTCGCCTTACATTGCATAGATGAGTTGCATTTGTTGGGACTTCAAAGAAATGTACCGAAAACTTCTGGTAGTGTGCTGCAGTTTCTTCCTGCTTCCAACGACTCAGGCTGATTAGATGCATGTGCTGAAACAAGGCACGTCAAGGACATGTGACATTTGGGGGGTATAAATAGGACTCACAGACAGTGACAGAGACAGAGCTTGGCCTGCTGGTACAGAGAGCTGTGAAACACTTATGGATCTTTTCATCTTTCCTGATCTTCACTTCCCTGGTGTTCCTGCTGGTTCCTCCTGCTAACTCAAGCCAGGACGAGGCTAAGGCCCGGCTGTCTCTGCTAGGTCATGTTGCTGCTGCTGCTGCTGCTGCTGCTAATCCGACTCTACTGAAATGGACTGCTGGCGTATCTGTGAAGTGTTTGTGAGTGGACTGAACTACCACTACTGCTGACCTGTGAACTGAACTGCCAATTTCCAGACAACACAGACAAGAGTTGTGACAAAGAACCTTTCTAAACAGGTCCCCATCCCCCCAATCCTCCCACCCAGTAGCCTTTCTTTTCCACTACCTCTGTTGGGTGGTAGGCTACAAAGGAGGTTAAAGTTCAAAGTTAAAGAACCATCACTAAAAATAAGGTTTGAAAAAATTAAAATTACAAGTAGGGTCCAGAAGAGAGGGGAGTAGGGCCAGAGTAGAAGGAAAGATACATGATGACAGTTGAGCCAGGAGAAGCAGAGCTGAGCCAGAGAACCTATTGTTAGAAGACAGGAGAGGGGGTTGGGGATTTAGCTCAGTGGTAGAGCGCTTGCCTAGGAAGCGCAAGGCCCTGGGTTCGGTCCCCAGCTCCAAAAAAAAAGAACCAAAAAAAAAAAGAAGAAGAAGAAGAAGACAGGAGAGGACCCTGGAAGAACCCACAAACAAAATAGCAAATTGTCATTATTTGGAGCTGGTGAGTTTAAAAGTAATTTAGGCTGTTTGCTTCGTCCTTTGCTCCCAAATAACTGCAGGGTGTTTTCATTTCTATGCTGTCTCTGGCCCTTTTTCGGTGGCAGCCCTATAATTGGGCAGATAACTCATCTACTCCAACCCTACTCTGCGGACTTGGCTACTTCCCAGTCATGTGGTCCTTTACCTATAATCTGCATCTTGCTCAGGCTCTCTCTGCTCCATGTTTCTCCTCAGCCGCGCCCTTCAAGAACTGCTCATGGTCTCTCCACATCTCCTTTTCTTTCTCCCCCTTATCTCTTTGGAATCCCTGACTGGGATCGGAAGTCCCACCTTCCCTCTCTCTTCTGCCCAGTCATTGGCTGAATCAGCTCTTTATTAGCCAACCAGAGGTGATGGAGAACAGTTTTTACCCAGTATTGAGACAGATGTTTCAACCAGATCTCTGCAGCACAGAAATCAGCATCTGAATACACAATGCACAAACCATCTCCCAACAAGTGGGCTAAGAAAACCACATTACTGGGAATAATTCAAAACTTAGTTTGTGGGAGCTGGAGAAGTGGCTCAGTGGTTAAGAGCACTGACTGTTCTTCCAGAGGTCCTGAGTTCAATTCCCAGCAACCACATGGTGGCTCACAACCATCTGTAATGGGACCTGATGCCCTCATATACATAAAAAAAAAAAAAAACAACAAAAAAAAAAACTTAGCTTGTTTCACATAAGGTGAGTGCATCTTATAAGATAACATTGCCCCTTTAAAACACCTTGATCCATCATGTCTACAGGAAGCAACCCTATTTCATCATAACTTTGTGGCTTATCCCCATATAGGCATATACTGTATCACTACTAGAAAAGCTGTTGGTAATTTCGTGATTAGTACAGGATTGCCTGTACTCAAAAGATCTGTGGGTTTAACCCTATCTCCCCATCCTCTTGTTTTTCCATTTCTCTGACTTGACTGCCATCTGATACAGTTCCTTCCCCTCTTTCTACCTGCAGGAAATTCCCCCTCTCTCTTGTTCCTGGGAATGGACCTATTTGTTTTCCCTTTTCTTGTGTTTGACATTTTTCGAGTTTGTCTACTTCTACTCTGTTTCTCTAGCTGCACAGCCAACTCTTACTTTTTCAGAAAGAGGAGGTCGAGGATCCCTTTTGTTTTCCCATTCCCTCCCCCTCCTTTTTTTTTTTTTTGGATTCCAAGGGCTTTCCCATTTCCATCCATATTTTTTTCCACTTGCTCAGACAATCTTTCAACCTTTTTATAAACAAAATAGCCCAGAATGAAGAAAGGGAGGAGAAAAAAACCTGCTGCTGAAAACCACAGGGCATGTACCAAAAACAGCCTCAGCAAACACCCTGTCAGCTTTTTGAACAAAGTATCCATCTCTCCTTTTCTTGCTTTTTGCTCTACAGTCCTTGAAATCAAACCTCCCATTCTGCCTTGCAATGTGTTTAGCACCACTTGTAAGATGGCGCCTAGCTGTTTTAGAATAGTATCCAGTTCTCTTAACTCCCTGCCAGCCCTCCTCCCAGTTTCTAACCCAGCCCCTTCAAAAGGTTCTCCCAATGTGTAGTGGCCATTCCTGGTTGTCAACCTGACTGTATCTGGAATGAACTACAATCCAGAATTGGAAGGCCCACCTTTGATCCTGGCTGAGACTGGGAGATACAAATTTCTGACCTGGATCTTGGTATGGAGATCTTGAGGCAAAGCGGCTATGAATCCAAGGAGCTTAATGCAAAGAGATCGGAGTTCAAGGTCATCTGGGACAAAGCAAGTCCCAGATCCAGGCATGGTGATAGACACCTTGAATCTGGGACACACCTTCTGCTGGAGACTTACATAAGGACATTGGAAGAAGGAAGACTCTCTCTTTTGTGCCTGCCTGCTTTGTGGGACTGAGCTAGATCCTTGCACTTCCACTCACAGCTACTGCTGATCATTGTTGGGGAGTTGGAATTGGTCATCAACCAATTCTCTTATTATATAGAGACTACCCATAAGTTCTGTGACTCTAGAGAACCCTGACTAAGACAAATGGTTTCTCCCTCAGTTCACCAACAGTCTGCTGAAACAGTCCCTTCTCCCAGTTTCCCAAATACTAAGAGATTTGAACTATAACAACTATTCCAGCTGATCTATCAGCTCAAATTCTCCTGGTTTAAATGTTTCCTAATAATACTTTCACCAACTTTCCACTCGTTTCCTTCTATTAGCTCAGTCCTCTTTCTCAGCCTCAACTGGCCTTTTTATGACTTATCCTATTCCAAAACATCCAAAAGGCAACCAACACTGATGGTCGTTGGGTCAAGCCATTCTAACAGCTAAAAAATTAAAGGGTCAGGGGTTGGGGATTTAGCTCAGTGGTAGAGCGCTTGCTTAGGAAGTGCAAGGCCCTGGGTTCGGTCCCCAGCTCCGAAAAAAGAACCAAAAAAAAAAAAAAAAAATTAAAGGGTCAGTTGACTAGCAACTGGGGATTTTTTAAAGGGCCGGGTGCACAAGATAAATCACACTACAAATCTCCTAGTGTCTAGGGTTTAGATCAATGCCTTAAAGATCAGAGTGAGGGGTTGGGGATTTAGCTCAGTGGTAGAGCACTTGCCTAGCAAGCACAAGGTCCTGGGTTCGGTCCCCAGATCTGAAAAAAAGAAAAAAAAAAGATCAGAGTGATGTGTCTGTTTTTTGTTTTTGTTTTTGTTGTTTTTTTCCTGTTTGTTTGTTTGTTTGTTTTGATTATCCTCTCCATCCCTAATCCAATGTTTCTTTCCCTGATACAACAGTCATTTCTCCTCTGTCCCACAAATTTCCCACTCGTGAGCTGAACTATTCAGGGCTCTATTTCTCTGTGTATCCCTGGATGTCCTGAAACTCCATCTTTAGACCAGGCTGGCCTCAAACTCAGATATCCATCTGTCTCTGCCTCCCAAATTCTAGGATTAAAGGTATGCACAACCATGGCCTCCCTGTCGATTTCTTTCTTTCTTTCTTCCTTCCTTTCTTGTTTTTTTTTTGGGGGGGGGGGCTGAATTTTTTAACTGGATTTGCTCTGCCACTTTGCTGTGTTAGAATAATTTCCATGAGTCCCTTTTGCACCACATTATTTCCAAAACCTAGAATAGAATAGGCATTCTATAAATATTTGCTTATAAATTAATGCTTCCTCTGAAGATAGGTGAACTTGAGGCCTCCCTTTAACCTTTTATAATTTAGCTCTCTTTTTTTTTTTTTTTTCTTTTTTTTCCGGAGCTGGGGACCGAACCCAGGGCCTTGCTCTACCACTGAGCTAAATCCCCAACCCCTATAATTTAGCTCTTAATACCCTTAAAACAAGAATAAACTAAATTTGTATACAATGGACCATCTGAAAGACTAAATTTGTTAGTTCATTTCCTGCTTTACTCTGGTTTTCACTCTAAAGCAATGGAAATCTTTGTCCTGCTACGAGGGATCTTTGTACCTTGTGTACTGATTGATGGTCTTGATTGTTTGTCTGTAGACTGCTGCCCCAGGTCAGAACATCTTTCTCTCTTTTTTTTTTTTTTTTCTTTTTTCTTTTTCTGGAGCTGGGGACCGAACCCAGGGCCTTGCACCTGCTAGGCAAGCGCTCTACCACTGAGCTAAATCCTCAACCCCCAGGTCAGAACATCTTACATGAGCTAGCCACAGCCAGGCAGGATTCTGCTTACAGCACAAGCTTGTCCCTAGAGATAACCTATAAGCTGTAAGCAGAATCCTGCCTGGTTTCTTGGAGTGTGGCTTTAGGAAATACGTTTTAGAATTGAGGCATGCTTTTTGAAAGTTTAATCACATATGGACCAGTGATTTTATTGTCATCATCATTATTTTTGCGTACAAACAATGTGCATGCTACAGTATTGTATGTGAAAGGCAGAACAACTTTGTGGAGTTCTTTGGGTTCTGGAAATCAAACTCAGGCTTGGGTGGCAAGTACGTTTACCCTCTGAGCCATCTCAGCAGTCCTGGACCTGGATTTTTAACTATCAATGGTTATGTCCTAATATGTTCAAAGACAGTTTGCTAATTTTTTAAGTTATTTTTTAATGTGTATGAGTGTTCTGGCTGCATGGTATGTGAAGTGGAAAGTCGGCTGGGGCAAACACGTGAAGGAGAGTTTTCCTGAAGTGGACAGAGGTGAAAGACTAAGGCAGTCTCGTGAAGGAACGTTTTGCTGAAACAGACACAGGAGAAAGGATAATCTGATAAGCAAGCATGTGCAAGGACGTGTGATGAAGGCTTCTTCACTAACAACACCAATGTATTGGTCTGCCTTACATTGCAGAGTTTACTTTCATTTATTGAGACTCTATAGAGAGAAACACACCAAAAAGTTTCTGGTGGTTGCTGCAGTTTCTTGCTGCTTCCTTGTGCTTGCCTGAGAGAGGCACAACTGAGAACTCCTGGTATTCTTGCTGATCCCTCCTACAGACTCAAGCTAAGCCAAGGCTGAGGTCACGTCACCACTGTTGCTAACCTGACTCTACCGAACTGGACTGCCAGTGTATCCCTGAAGTGTTTATGAGTGGATTAAGCTGCTGCTGCTGCTGACCTATGAATTAAACTGCCAATTTCCAGACAACACAGACAAGAGTTGCTCCAAAGAACCTTTCTAAACAGATCTATTCCCCCCTCTTTTTTTCTTTTCCACTAGCTCTGGTGGGTGGAGGGCTACAAGGGAGGTTAAAGCATTTAAGAACCATCATTAAAAATAAGGTTTGAAAAAAATTACAAGTTACAGGTATGTATATGCAACACATTTGTAAAGGCAGTATTTGTGGGTTTTCTATGCCTTCCTTATTCCTGAATAACAACCAGAGACCTTTATGTTTATATATAAGCTTCGCACACTATAGCTGGGCAGATAATTATCTATTCTAACCCAACTATGCTGGCTACTTCCCAGCCATTGCCTGCCCTTAGTCTTGTCCTGGCTGTCTCTGCACTCTCTGTGTCCTCATGGTAACTCTCTCCACCCAGGTCTCCCTCACTTGGAATTGGAAGTTCCACTTAACTCTCCTGCCCAGCTACAGGCTGATCAGCTCTTGATTAACCAAGCAGAGATGATAAAGAACAATTTTCACACAACATGGAGATGGGAGATGCTTCAATAATAATGACAAGGCCGATGTCCAGACTGCAACCAGATCTCTGGGGTACAGAAATCAGCATCTGAGTAAGTAGTGCACAAATCCATCCCCCAACACCACATGTGTGCCTTGTGTCCTGGAAGTCCAAAAGAGGGTATCATATCCTCTGGAATTGAAATTATGGTAGGTGGAAGATGGTAGCTTATACTATAAAGGCTTATACACAGGTGCAGGAAGTGCTGTTGGGTGGTTGGTTCGGGTCCAAGCTTATTTGTGGGTAACTATACAAAACAGTTCTACTGACTTCTGTTTCAAAGGGCACAGAACATAACAGAATATGTAATAAATCTTGCATTAAAAAGTTTCCTAGTCACAGCAGAAATCTATGAGAAAGTTTCCTTATAATGGCAGGCTAGTCAGGTAACAGTTACCTAGGCCTTGGCATTTTACCTAGGTCCTAATACCACCACTGGCTGATAAGAAATAAGTTGGGGTTTTGTTGTTAAGAGTTATTTACCTTATATACATGAATACACTGTCACTTTCTTCAGACACACTTGAAGAGGGCATCGGATCCCATTATAGATGATTGTGAGCCACCTCGTGGTTGCTGGGAATTGAACTCAGGACCTCTGGAAGAACAGTCACTGCTCTTAACAGCTGAACCATCTCTCCAGGCCAAGAAATAATTTTTTTTCATAATAGGTAAAAAATGATAGCAGTATATGTAGGGATCCAGCAAAAATGTAAGAAAAAAGTTATTATTCCTTTACAGAGGCACATAACTAAATTAAAATAGTTATGTCAGGGTAACTGTAAAACCTCCTTTTTTTTTTTTTTTTTTTTGGTTCTTTTTTTCCGGAGCTGGGGACCGAACCCAGGGCCTTGCGCTTCCTAGGCAAGCGCTCTACCACTGAGCTAAATCCCCAACCCCATAAAACCTCCTTTCAACCATTATTCCCTGACCATATCACTATGACCACACACACACACACAAAATAAAATAAACACAAAAGATAAAATAAAGAAACTTTTATTTACCATAGATCTCTAGTGAAGATTATGAAGATGTGTGAGTTACATCTAATATCTTTATAAAGGGATGTGTAGCATGCTAGTAAGACCCAGAACCTTTAGGCCTGTAATACCAGTACTCAGCACATGGAGACTGGGGAATCAGGAATTCAGATACATGAGACCAGTCTCAAAAACCAAAGCAACATTGAGAATGAAGGGAAAGACTAAGAACATACTTTCAAACAACATAGGCGAGAGACGACAAGAACACTCTATTAGCCAAGCATGGAACAGAACATCTTTAACCCCAGCATTCCAATGGCAAGGGGCCTTTGTCTACATAGGGAATTCTAGGACATCCAGGAGCATACAGACCTTGCCTCAGAAGCAAAACAAATGCTCTATCAAACAACACAGGGAAATCATTTGGGAAGGAAAAACCCAACATTGTTTATTTGTAGCTCAGCCTGGGATGACGCTCACCATCAGGTCTGGTTTATGTGATAATGGGGATCCAACCCCAGCCTTGTGCATGCTAGGCAAGCATTCTAACACTGTGTTACATCCTGTATTTGTGTGTTTGTCCCTTCACTGAGAGGACTGGAGAGGTAGCTCAACGGTTACGTACTCGGTGCTCTTTCAGAAGAGCTTCAGTTCTCAGCACCCATATGGAAGTCTGTCAGTCTGGCTCCCGGACATCTGTTGCTCTTTCCTTTCCTCTACTGGCACTGCATGCACACGGTACCTTACAAACATGCTTGCAAAAACACATAAACACAAAAATATAAATTTAAGTTGAAGGGACACACGACACAGCACATGTATGTAGGTCAGAGGACAACCTTGTGGAATCAGTTCTCTCCTTCCATCATTATGTGGTGGTCAGGCTTTTGCTAAAAGTATCTTTACCCACTTGGGCCATTTCACATTTTTCTACTTGTCTTTTCTTTCTTTCTTTGGGTAAGGGGTTGAGGATTTTTTTTGTTGGTGGTGGTGGTGTGGTGTTTGGTTTTTTTTTTTTGTTTTTTGTTTTTTGGTTTTTGTTTTTGTTTGTTTGTTTGAGACAGGGTCTCTCTGTGTTGCTGTGTAGCTCTGGCTATCTTGGAATTCTCTCTGAAGACCAGGTTGGATTTCAAACTTTGAAACTCAGAGATCTGCTGGCCTCTGCCTCCTGAGTGCTGAGATTAAAGATCTGTGACACCACCTGTTGTCATTAAAATCTCGTTGTTGTTAAATAGCAGCCTGTGCCGGTCCGGATAGAGCACACCAAACCAACACAGTTCCCACGTGGAGAGATTTAATGGGAGAACGAGACAAGGCAAAAGTGCGAGGGAAAGGAGAGAGAGAGGAAGAGGGCAGAAGTCTGCCTTTTATTTGGAATGTGACGTAACTATTCCCAGGTGGAGGTGGGAATTAAACCAAAAGTTTACTGGGAATGTATGGCCGTTGCCATGACAACAGTGACAAACGTCGTCACTGTTGGAGGTAAAGGCAATTCCTGATACCAACACCACCGCCTTGGAACTTGTTCACCTTGGAACATGATCTCATCATCAGTGTAGACTCAAACTGACCAAGGTCAACTGTGGAGGCCTCTGACTCCCAAATGCTGGGATTGAAGGCAGCCACAACAGCTGCCACACATGGGGTGGTTTGTTCCTTTTAGACTGAGTTGCAGCAATCTTCTGACCTTGACCCCCATCTGTTCTGGGGTAACAGATGTGGGCCAACATACTTATTGAGGGTTCTTGGTGCCAAACAAATTTCAAAATTACCCGACCATCATTTGGGAGACAGAGGCAGGCAGATCTCTCTGTAAGTCAGAGGCCAGCCTGGTCTAATCAAAAACAAAAAGTTACTAGAAGATCTGTCATAGGCTTAGAATAGGCATTCAGTGACTGTCCTCTAGCCATTTGGGTGAATTCATCTAGGAAGGAATAATGTCTATATACTAAGTGTATGGCACACAAAAGATATTCCAAAAGATATTCATTAACTCTTTGAAAAAAAAAGTTTCATTTTTATGTTGGTTTTAAAACCTAAACACATTAATTTTTAACATAAGCATAGCTCCGGGCCATCCTGTATGTGTTTGAGACAAGTCTGGGGCATATAGGATCCAACGTCCTTTAAAAAACAAACAAGCACATGTACTTTCTAATTCAGTTGTGTTAATTTTTCAGAGCACGGATTGAAACTAAAGAACTCACTCTGAAGCACAAACACGTAAATTGCCCATCTTAAGAGTCAGTACTTTGGGGGTTGGAGATTTAGCTCAGTGGTAGAGCGCTTGCCTAGGAAGCGCAAGGCCCTGGGTTCGGTCCCCAGCTCTGAAAAAAAAGAACAAAAAAAAAAAAAAAAAGAGTCAGTACTTTGAAGAGTGTCTAGAAAACCTTTTTTTTTTTTTTTTCCCGAGATTGCTTCTGTCTTCACACACACCAGAAGAGGGCATCAGATCCCATTACAGATGGTTGTGAGCCACCATGTGGTTGCTGGGATTTGAACTCAGGACCTCTAGGAAGACCAGTCAGTGCTCTTAACCGCTGAGCCATCTCTCCAGCCCCCCCGAGATTGCTTCTGAGCATGAACGGAAGTCACTCTCTGAGCAGTGTCCGGTGATTTAATGATAGGTGCCATATTCTGAACAGAGTAACCCACCTCCATTCTGTTCTTCGGACGCTTGCGCCAGTGGGTCAATTTTATTTTCTTTCAAAAATAAAAGTCGAGTGCATTCAGAGACGGCCTTAAGGCAATACGCCTCATCTTCCCACAGTAAAGATGGCGACGCCGTGAGTAAGTTACAAGTAACTCCACTTCCGCAATTTTCTTGAGCCCTGGTCCAAGATGGCGGACGAGGCCACCCGGCGGGTCGTGTCTGAGATCCCGGTGCTGAAGACTAACGCCGGACCCCGAGATCGGGAATTGTGGGTGCAGCGACTAAAGGAGGAATATCAGTCCCTTATCCGGGTCAGTTTTACTCCTGTGGTTGACGGCGTAGCAGAGGGGTGGCGGGTAATCAGGTGTGCTCGGGAATTGGCTCCGGGTGGAAGCCGCTTCCGGTTTTGAAGTTTTAAAATCTAAATTCATATAAATGCGACTGTTTGGGGGTTTGGGGGCGTTACGGATGGCCGGAGGAAAGATGCAGAAGAGATTCTGGTTAGGAGCACAGTAGGGCTAGACCTTGAAGGAAAAAACAGCAGTATTCCGGGAAGGTGACGTGTCTCTTGCGCCAGGTGTTTGCTCTGCTGGCTGAAGGCGTAAAGAGGGTCAAAAATACTTCTCAGAGCCCAAAGAAGTCTCTGTGCATCACTGCTCTTCTTTCATTCTTAGTGATGAAATGAACGGGATGACTGTGAGGACTGAAAACCTCAAGTGTTTAGAGGTAGAGAGTTAAGAGATAGATATTTTAGTTATAAATTAGCCATCCGTTCAGCTAATTCCTCTGTTATGGGAAGAAAAAAATTCCCCTCCTTTTGGTGCTTTCTATCTGCTTCAAAAAACAGTAAATCGCCCGCGTTATATATTGCCTCACTGATAAATTGGCAGAGTGCTCTCTTAGCCTGCAAGATGTTCTAGGTTCTATCTCTACCATTCATGGATCCATTGACATGGATCATGCATTCTCAGTATCCAGGATGTGAAGGGACGAGGATTGGAAGCTCAGGTCATTTTAGACTACATAATGAATTCAAAGCCAGTCTGCTATATGAGACCCTGCCTCAAGCACAACAACAATAAGACATTGAGTTACTAGTACCTAGGAAGAGTATATAAAACCGAAAAAGTGGCTCTACGGAGACTGACAGAAACAGTATTAAACTGTGTTTAAGTGGAGAAACGGGACCGGACTGATGGCTTAGCAGTTAAGAGCACTGACTGCACTTCCAAAGGTCCTGAGTTCACTTCCCAGCAACCATATGGTGGCTCACAACCATCTGTAATGGGATCTGATGCCCTCTTCTGGTGTGTCTGAAGACAGTTACAATGTACTTATATAGAATAAATAAATCTTTTTTAAAAAGTGGAGACATAGAGACGTAACTAGGGTATTTTGAGAATATGGGGCAGAGAAAACAAGATGAGTAAGGTGTAGTGAGAATTCTGGAATTTTGGTTACAGAAACATAAGAATATGTTTTTGTTTTAATCCCGGGTGCGGGGATATGGGACTGCTTCAAAGCAGCTGACTATGATTTGCCTCTTGCTCTACAGAGGCCTGGGTTTGCTAGCTGCAGATAATTTCCACGATTGTGTGACAATTGTTCTGGGAAATTTTCAGAGGTTATATGAATGCTAGAGCTCTGGTGGCATTTTGGTGGTTGTTGGTCACTCAGGGACATTGGCTGTGGTTTGTTAGCAGTCTTGCACAAAGAAGAAACAAGAACCTAGATTCAGGGATTCCACCACCCCCCCTTTCCTTTCTCCTGTATTTTTCTTTTTCTCCTACCTAGTGATAGGAGATGAAGCTGGGAGATAAAGGGTGAGAAAACAAGAAACCATAAAGTAGCTAAAAGCCAGCTACAGTTAGGCTTCTTAGAAGTGGTAAAACTTGAATTAAAACTTAAGGTGTAAACTTGGGGGCCAGAGAGAGATGGCTCAGTTTGTAAAGCACCTTCCACTAAGCCTGAACAACTTTAGTTTGATCCCTGAAACCCACAGTAGAAGACAATTGGCCTTCAGGTTTTCCTCTGATTACCACAGGCATGGGTTCACACACTCCCCATATTAGCATATAAAACATAAGGGTAGGGGTAGGAAAAGGATACTCAGGATGTAAGGACAGGATGAAGAAATGGCTCCGTAACTGCCCTTGCAGAGGACCTGGTATGGTTTCCAGCACTTACGTGATTGCTCACAACCATCCATAACTCCAGTCTCAGGGGATCCGATCCCCTCTTCTAGTCACCATGAGTAGAGGATGCGAGCTAGGAACAGCATGGTATAAGGAGAAAGCTTATAATTTTAGCACTGGGGATGCTGAGGTAGAAAGAGTGCAGCTAGCTTGGACAGTTTCAAAGCCTTCTTGAGTTATGTCTTAGGGATTTACTGCTGTGAACAGACAACACAGTCAAGGCAAGTCTTATACGGACAACATTTAATTGGGCCTGGCTTACAAGTTCAGAGGTTCAATCCGTTATCATCAAGGTGGGAACAAGGCAGCGGCCAGGCAGGCATGGTGCAGGAGGAGCTGAGAGTTCTACATCTTCATCTGAAGGCTGCTAGCAGAATACTCACTTCCAGGCAGCTAGGATGAGGGTCTTAAAACCCAACCCAGGCTGGTTAGATGGCTCAGTGCTTAAGAGCACTGACTGCTCTTCCAAAGGTCCTGAGTTCATATCCAGAAACCACATGGTGGCTCACAGCCATCTGCAATGAGATCTGATGCCCTCTTCTGGTGTGTCTGAAGACAGCTACAGTGTACTTATATATAATAAATAAATAAATAAACAAATAAATAAATAAATAAATAAATAAAATCTAAGAAAACCACACCCACAATTCTACACCTATTTCAACAGGGCCACCTTCTTTTTTTTTTTTTTTTTAAGATTTATTTAGATGGTTGTGAGCCACCATGTGGTTGCTGGGAATTGAACTCATGACCTCTGGAAGAGCAGTCGGGTGCTCTTAACCGCTGAGCCATCTCTCCAGCCCCACAGGGCCACCTTCTAATAGGGGCACTTACTCCCTGGGCCCAGCATATACAAACCATCACAAGTTGTTACAGAATGACTTTAAGGCCAGCCTGAGCAATTTAGTGAGACTATCAAGGGGGAAAAAGGATAAAATTTGGGCTGGGGCTAAGGCTAGGTGTTACACTATATACCTCTAAACCTAGTACAGGGGAGCCAGAGACAGGAGAATTTCAGTGAGTTTAGTTCCAGCCCTGGCTACAGGAAGACCTGTAACAGATGAACAGCAGAAACTAAAATCATGAAAATGAAGGGAAAAAGCCAGGGATGAAGGCTGGTGATCTGGCTCAGGTGACTGAGACTGCCCTCTGAAATTGAGAATGTCTATGGTGGTTTGTAGTGAGAATTCTAGAATTCAAAACAAAAACAAACAAACAACAAGAACCCAGAAATGTTTTAAGAATGTTTTTTACTTTAGTCCCAGGTATGGGGATGTAGGGCTGCTTTGGATCGACAGCGGCTGACCATGATTTGCCCCAAGCTCTAAAAGAGGCATGGTTTTGCCAGCTGCAGACAATTTCTGCAGTTGTGCAACATTTGAAATTCTGGGAACTTTTCAGAGGGTACATAAATGTGAGGGCCCCTGAGAGGGGGCAGTCAAGGGGCTGTTGTTAATTGTTAAAGGAGGTTGGTTACAGTTTGTTAGTAGCTGTGGTCAAAGAAGAAGCTAAAGGAAAGAAATTAGATTCAGGGACTTTCCTAATTGGCCCCTCCCCTCTATCCTTGTTCTCTCCTATCTAGTGTGGGGGGGTAAAACTGAGGGGGTGGTGGATAAAGGGTAGGAAAAGGAAGTACCCACAAAGTAACAAAGACCAGCAGCTACAGCCGTCCATACCTTTATCCCAGCACTCAGGAGGTGGAGGCAGGAGAGTCATCATTCTTAGTTATATAAGGTAGGTTGAGGGCAGACTAGATGGGAGACCCTGAAGAGGAAGAGAGAGTGGGACAGTAGAAAGTCCAGTTGGAAGTTCTAAGTTTCTAGTTTCTGTTAGATAAAGGTATACATTGAAGTGTACAGTTGGATACTAGAATCTGAAATTCCGACAGAGGCTTGAACTAAAGATAGAGATTTGAGTCACTAGCTTGTGGCTGCTAATGGAAGTTAGCCCAGGGCCCTCCAGGAATAATGTATGTGGTAAACTGTGTTTGGGGCCGAGGAAAAACACTATCAGAAGTGAGAAAATAACCGCACAAGTCTCGAGATATTCTGTGCTTGCGATATTGTGGGGAATCTTCTATTATCTGCTCTGAGAAAGCCCCCAACTTAACTCCTTTAGTCTTTTCTTTCATTTTGCTTATGTCTTTAAAGTTGTTAAAAATCTGGGCTGGACATGTGAGGAGTGTGCTCTCTCACTCGTGCTTGGATCTCTGTAAACAATTTGGTTCTTAGTCCTTCTCTTGTACAAATGATGTACTTTGAAGACCGTTAGTGTATAACAGAGTTGATGTTTGTTTCCTGTTTGATTTTAAACAGAGAAAAAAAAAATCTGGGCTGGAGAGATGGCTCAGTGGTGAAGAGTGGGAAGAGACTGCTCTTCTAGATGGCCCTGAGTTCAAATCTCAGCAACCTCATGGTGTCTCACAATCATCTGTAATGGGATCTGATGCCCTCTTCTGGTGTGTCTGAAGATAGCTACAGTGCTCTTATATATGAAAATAAATAAATCTTTAAAATTGTTAAAAATCACACTAAAGAAAAGTAATCATTTTTTTTTTTTTGACAAGAGGGGCTGCCCTTGGCTCCAACACCCTTACCCTTTTGCATGCGTGCGTGAGTGCATGTGTGCGTGAGAGTGTGTGTGTGTGTGTGTGTGTGTGTGTGTGTGTGTGTGTGTGTTTGCTCTTTGTTTTTCATGTCAGGGTTTCTCTGTGTTGCCCTTGCTGTCCTGGCTTTGTAGACCAGGCTGGCCTCAAACTGAGAGATCTGCTTGCATACTAAGTGCTGGGACTAAAGGTGTTCACTACTACTCCCCTGCTCCAGCTCCCTTTTCTCTAACATCTCATTTTCTGTTTTCAGTATGTCGAAAACAACAAGAATGCGGACAATGATTGGTTCCGACTGGAGTCCAACAAGGAAGGGACCCGGTAAGCTGGCCCTTGGGAGGTACGGGTAGGAACCTCTCTCCTGGCTTAAGCAATCTGGGATCCCATAAGCACCCGCCAAAGCTGCCATACTTATTTAGAGCTCCTAGTTATTCACATGTGAGTCTTCCCTAAGCAGAGATGTCATTTGCGTATGGTGGGGATGGTCTGAGGTTTGATCTCTGTTGCAGGTGGTTTGGAAAATGCTGGTACATCCACGACTTCCTCAAATACGAGTTTGACATCGAGTTTGAAGTGAGTGTGATAGAATGGGAAGTATGAAGGTTAGTAGAAAAGGACTGATCAGCGGATTGTCGACAAGCTGACCTCTCATGAAGGGACCAAATAAAGCTTTTGAAGTGGGAGGGGAAAGCTGAGGTTTGAAGCAGATGTGTAACAATTACTAATCTCTTTGTCTAGAATCCTGGTGTGCACATGCCGCTTGGGGAATCAGCTAAACAAGCAGTTCAACCAAGAGATATATATGTTTGATTAGACTGGTTCATTTTTCTCTCGATTCTCTGTTTTATTATGGCTTTGTAATTTCTCCAGATTCCTATCACATATCCCACTACTGCTCCAGAAATTGCAGTCCCTGAGCTGGATGGGAAAACGGCAAAGATGTACAGGTAGGACTGCCCAGGAGGTGAGAAAGAGCAAAGGAAGCCTTAGGGAGGAGCTGCAGAGACACGTGCTTTCCCCAGGGCCTGCTGCTCCAGAGTCTAGAGGGAGTCCTGGTCTCCTATGTCAAACCTATGCAAAGTACTTAGCTGACCTTGTGCTCCATTCTGAGCACTCATCTTCCTGTGTTCCCAAGAGGCCGCTGTACATTAAGCTGGTTTCATGTGTTAACACCTTCCTCTTGTCCTTCTCGTAGGGGTGGCAAAATATGTCTAACTGATCATTTCAAACCTTTGTGGGCCAGGAATGTGCCCAAGTTTGGACTAGCTCACCTCATGGCCCTGGGGGTAAGTTTGTTGTTCTTGGTGTATGAGAGGAAGAGGGAGGGTTGAGGACCCTAACCCTATCATACACAAAGCTGAGACCGAACATCCCTTGGACTGTCCTCCTAGACTCTAGGACCTGGAGTCTCCGGGAAGGAGGCTCAGGTGGAACGAGAGGCATGGACTGGGACAGTAACCTCACAGGGTTTCCCTTGCATTGCAGCTGGGTCCTTGGCTGGCAGTGGAAGTCCCTGATCTGATTCAGAAGGGTGTGATCCAGCACAAAGAAAAATGCAACCAATGAAGGATGAAGCTTCTGAGGCAGGACAGAGGGACTGTTGCTAGACTCTGATTCTGTTTCCTCCTTTCTCATGATTCCTTCAAGGGTCACCTCTGGCCATTACAAAGTAGCTGGAGGGACAAATAACAAAACCCAACAAAAGGGCAAGGTCACAAAGTTGCTAAATTAAGCTGTACAGAGAGGTGAAAGATTTGGGCCTTGAAAGAGGCGGTTTGTATCCCTTCTCCAAGCAGAGCCCTGGAGGCATTTTGGAGACCTGGGGTGTAACTGACAGCATATAGCTTTTTGATTTCTGGAGACAACCTGTCAATAAAAGCTGCTTCCCATGGTGGCCTGTGGGTCTCATTGATGGCTGTTAACAAGGTGAACAAGCAAAATATGGAGGTACATGAACAACTACGTGAGGTAGGGAGGGGGGTGTGAGTGGAAGAAAATCTGGTTTCTTCCCTTGCTGTTGGGGTTTACTTTTTGCCCTTTAGCAGTGAACCATGCTTTACTTACTGCCTGAGCCTACAAAGAAGCTTGAAGAATGAGTTTTACAGGTCCAGCGCTCTCTGCCCACTAGGGATCTCCCTATCCTTAGGTGGGGTGTTAAATGCTTCTCTATTGGTTTGCTGGCTGGACCTGCATGCTGCTTTCCCACTGCATCCCTCTTGTTTGGGAAGAATCTGTGTTGCAAGCCCTTCCTTTAGTCTTCGACTATTCAGCTCTTCATCCCTATGGACCATATGACTGGGTGAGGAGCCTTGGCCTCAGGGACTTGCAGCAATGGTTTAAAGACCACCATCAGGCAGGGCCTGAAACTAGTGGTTCTAAAGTTGGCTGCGTTTCCATGGTGTCGGTCGGGGAGCCGTGGGGGCGGGTTCACGCAAGCGCCGAGGAGTTGGGTGGGAGGATTTCGAGTGTGGGCGCGCAGGCGCCTAAGAGACTGTGAAGCCGGTGGCCGGTGGCCGGGCGGCACCAACAAAGATGGCGGCGGCCCTTGCGGCGGGAGCAAGCTGGGCAACAGCTGCGGCTAAAGCTGCAGCCTGGCCTGCGGGGAGGCTGTTCGGGGGTAGGAGGGGGTGGCCCTGAGCTGGAGCTGGACCCCGGCTGGCCTCCCCCGCCGCCTCACCGGGGGACAGGTATGGGCCGGGACGTTATGGCGGGTGGGGTGGGAGAGCCGAGGGAGGATGGATCCAGACCCCAAAGGACGTTCACCACAAAGGGAGAGGCTCGCGGTGCCCAGCGGGGCCTGGGAGAACTGGGCTGGAAGAACAGCATTCTCGGACCGCGGGGAATATGCCGCCGGACCCCGTAGCCAATCAGCAGCCTCGGCCTTTCTGCCCTCGAGGGGGGCGGACCCGGGTAAAACCCTGCTGTGGTGGGAGAGGTGCAGAAATTAGGGGTCAAGTAGTTCGTCCTCTATCTCAAACCTTTGCCCCCCCCTGGGCCCAAACACCAAGTAGGAGTTCAGAATTGGAGGAGGGAGTGGATTGCAGATCATCCGTTTGATTGGCTTCATTTGCAACCCAGAGGAGCAGGGGTTGAGGTTAGAATGCTGTCTTTTTGACTGATTCTTGCGTTCACAGTCCCAGGTCTAAGGCACATCCTACTTGACTAGCCACATATGAGGATTAGTTCGTAGATTATAAAAACAGCTGAGATTGAGACTACCATTGGCTTTTTCAATAAATCTGTATTCTATAGAGAGGGGGTGGGGCATGGAAAGGTCAAAATGATGGTCTACTATTCAGTCATTTGTTTATTCAAGGAGTACTAAGTATTTTTCTTGTGCCAAACATTGCCAGGTACTGGAGATGCAAGAACTGGCTTTATAAACGTTATTCATGCCCTCACAAAGAAGCCAGCTTGCTTGGTAACCTATATCTTATCTCCCTTCCTAATTCAAATGCTGACCCTCTGTTCTCCTCAGGTCCAGCCTGCGGTGCCCACAATGCCCCAGGCTTCTGAGCACCGCCTGGGCCGGACTCGAGAGCCACCTGTCAATGTACAGCCCCGAGTGGGAGCCAAGATACCGTTTCCTCCCCGGGCCCGCAGCAAGGAGCGCCGAAACCCAGTTCCTGGGCCAAACTCCATGTTACGACCTTTGCCTCCCAGGCCAGGTCCCCCAGATGAAAGGCTCAAGAAACTGGATTTGGGTCGGGGTCGGACCTCAGGCTCTCGTCCTAGAGGTCCCCTTCGAGCAGATCATGGGGTTCCCTTGCCTGGCTCACCACCCCCAACTGTGGCTCTGCCTCTCCCATCCCGGACCAACCTAACCCGATCCAAGTCTGTGAGCAGTGGGGACTTGCGTCCAATGGGGATTGCCTTGGGAGGGCACCGTGGCACTGGCGAGCTAGGGGCTGCACTGAGCCGCCTGGCACTCCGGCCTGAGCCACCCACTTTGAGACGTAGTACTTCTCTCCGGCGTCTTGGGGGTTTCCCTGGACCCCCTACCCTGCTCAGCATACGGACAGAGCCCCCTCCTTCCCATGGCTCCTTCCACATGATATCTGCCCGGCCTTCTGAGCCTTTCTACTCTGATGACAAGATGGTGAGGACTTGCCAGCACACGTGGTCTTCCATGCACATGCTCCTCTTGCCTTCAACTTTGTCATACTATGACTCTCCTGTGTTCCCTTCTCCAAGTCCCTTTGTCAAACCCTCATTACACCAGTGGATTCTTGTCTTTTCTGAGACCTTCTAGATCTTATTTTGGGTTTTTATGTGATTCTCCAACTTGGTGTGCCATTCTAGTCCCTAGGGAATTAGCCTGACTATTTAGAATTCTTCTTTGGGTCCTTAGGCCCTCTCTTTTAAGGCAACTTCTCTCCTAGGACTAGGCCTCGACCTAATTAATCCCTGGAGCTGAAGAGGGGCGGGGTTAAGAGCACCTTTCCTGGCGTGGTTACCCATTTCCTGAGCTAAATGAGTTAGGCTGCCTGCAGTTGGAGCCAGCAGGAGAGGGTGCAAGAAGGGGCCACGGGGGCAGGAGGCGGATTTGGGGGCAGTAAGGTGGGGGTGGGGAGCAGCTGGGCAACCATGCCAGTGCTTGGGGAGTTGCCTCAGGAGCTGCAACGCCGGCTAGCTTGGCAGCGGAGTAAATGGGGACTAGGCGTGACAGCCATGGCTGAATCTGTGGTACACTCAGCTGTGATGGGTTTACTACTCATGACCAGTGAGGTAGGATGGCCAGTGAGGGAACAGGGTCGAGTTGGGGCACGAATGGGGCTGGGGAGACATTCGACAGCATGCTATTGAAAGCACCAGGTAGAATATGACTGTCCTCTGACTTTACAGGCTCACCACACACTGCTTCTGGGCTCTGGTCATGTTGGCCTCCGAAATCTAGGAAATACAGTAAGAGCCATTTTCCCGTCCTCCGTAAAAGGAATGTGAGATGGTGTTGGGGGGTGGAAACAATGGCAGAGCTAGGGAAGGCATGCAGGCGAGAGCAGTGAAGCTCTTGGTCCTGCTGGGCACCCGTCTGGAAAGGTAATGGCAGGGGCTGGGGATTTAGCTCAGTGGTAGAGCGCTTACCTAGGAAGCACAAGGCCCTGGGTTCGGTCCCCAGCTCCGAAAAAAAGAACCAAAAAAAAAAAAAAAAAAAAAAAGGTAACGGCAGTGTTCCTACTGCTTCTGCAGTGCTTCCTGAACGCCGTGTTACAGTGTTTGAGCAGCACAAGGCCTCTTCGAGACTTTTGTCTGCGAAGGGACTTCCGGCAAGAGGTGCCCGGAGGAGGCCGAGCCCAGGAACTCACAGAAGGTGGGCAACAACTCCTGATGCTTCTGTTCTCCTTCCCCATCCCCTTCGGTTCTCTCCTCCCAATACCCATGGCTCCCAGCCCTTCAAGCTGACAGATTCATCCATTTCCCCCAGTTTCTTTCTTCCTAGAGATTTTCTAGCCACTGAATCTCTTCCTGCCTGCCCTTCCAGACATTAACTTTGAATCCCTTCCCCACTGTCAAACCAACAGCCTTTGCAGATGTGATTGGTGCCCTCTGGCACCCTGACTCCTGTGAAGCTGTGAATCCTACCCGATTCCGGGCTGTCTTCCAGAAATACGTCCCTTCCTTCTCTGGATACAGGTGGGAACTGAGTGAATAGGATTTCTCTCTGGCTGTGTCTGGGGTTGGGCCAAACAGAGGCTCTAGCAGCCATGTTCTGAGCCTTGAGGTTTCCTACAGAGGAAACAGGGACCCAGATTGGGCAGGGGATACTTGTGGACCACAAATAGATCACTTGTCCATATTCTGTCTGGCTATAGCCAGCAGGATGCCCAAGAGTTCCTGAAGCTCCTTATGGAGCGGTTGCACCTCGAAATCAACCGACGAGGCCGCCGGGCACCACCAATTCTGGCCAGTGGTCCAGTTCCCTCCCCACCTCGCCGAGGAGGGGCTCTGCATGAAGAACCTGAACTGAGGTAAGGTTTGTTCCCCTTTGTTCCTCTTTTCAGTAGTTCAGTCAGCATTCAGTCTTCACAGAGCTGAGCCAACCGAAACTGGACATGTAGGGCCCAGGGGAGACCCTTTAGCACAGGAAAAAAAAGGAAGGAAGGGAAAAAGGGGGAAGCTGAGAAGTACAGATATAGGCAAACAGAAAATAGTGTCAGGGATGCCATTAAACTGGGGAAAGAGAGGCTTCTACAATCAAATATATCAAAAGCTTGTAGAGGAAGATGACTCTATCTATCTATCTATCTATCTATCTATCTATCTATCTATCTATCTCCTTTTCCCTTTCATCTTGGATTTCCCTGGAAAGTTCCCAGAAGCATTTCTTACTCCTTTGACTAGAAATTTAGGGAAGGCGCTGGTATGTGAATAGGGAACAGGGTTCTGTGGGTAATTTCAGTGGTTTAGGGGTGCCCAGTATTAACACGGCTGTCTCACAATTTGTCCCCATCCCCTTAATCTGTGGTAGTGATGATGACCGAGCCAACTTAATGTGGAAGCGCTACCTGGAGCGAGAAGACAGCAAGATTGTGGGTATGCAGTGGCACACACTGGGAGTTTAGGCTTGGGAGGAGGAAGCATGGGGCCAGGCCAGATGCTGGGGCTGTGAAACGGTGTACAGCTGAGTGGCATGCTGTAGTTAGAAAGGCAGATCAGAGGCACCGGGAGAGGTGGGGTTCTAGGAAAGCACGTCAGGCCTCCATCCCATAGTGACTTTTTCTCCTGCCTTTGTGCTTCTGCCTAGACCTGTTTGTGGGCCAGCTGAAAAGTTGCCTCAAGTGCCAGGCCTGTGGGTATCGCTCCACGACCTTCGAGGTTTTTTGTGACCTGTCCCTGCCCATCCCCAAGGTGGGATTCCAGTAGATTCCAGGGGTGGATGGAACATGGGTTCTGTGACCCACCCCTCCCCACCCCTAAGTGTGGGTGGGAACTGTGTGGGTCTCTAAAGCAGAATTAAAGCCTGGATTTAAAAAAAGATTAAAAAAAAAAAAAAAAGGAAACTCAGAACATGCTGACCCTCACTTCCCCTTTCCCACTAGAAAGGATTTGCTGGGGGCAAAGTGTCTTTGCGGGATTGCTTCAGCCTTTTCACCAAGGAGGAGGAGCTAGAGTCGGAGAATGCCCCAGTATGTGGGACTTCAGCGGGAGGGTCTGCCTGGGTGAAAGGAGATGCATGCCTCCTTAACTTGGGAAGAACAGCTGTATGTCTGGGTGAATGTTGGGGCTCTCGGGTATGTCCTAGTGTGTGCCTAGGTTAAAGGGGGAGGGGCAAAGCAATGAGACACCTATTAAACTTATGTGTGAGTTGGGGTGTCAGAAAAAACCACCTAGGTGAGAACACTGATCTAACACTATTTGCTGTTTATGTAGGTATGTGACCGATGTCGGCAGAAAACACGAAGTACCAAAAAGTTGACAGTACAAAGATTCCCCCGAATCCTCGTGCTCCATATCCTACTTTTCAAGTTCTTATTTCTCTTAGGGTATCTCCCATACAGTGTTTCCTCACCTTCAGTGAGTTTCCCGTAGGGAAAACCTGCCACCCCAACTTTCTCTGCCACTTTTCAGGACGTGTTGGGGGAATGGAGGGTACCGAATCTATTTCCGCAGTCTCCCTTTTAGAGACCCTTAGCCTCCCCAATGCTCCTTAACCAGGGCTTAGATCTGAACCGATTTTCCACCTCCCGAGGCTCCATCAAGAAAAGTTCAGTAGGTGTAGACTTCCCACTGCAGCGACTAAGCCTAGGGGACTTTGCCAGCGACAAAGTGGGTGAGTCTGGCAGGGAACGTCCTAAGGAGTCTTCAGGAGGGAGACACAACTCCCAGTTGCAGAAACTGATGTTATCTAACCTGCAGGAAGCCCTGTCTACCAGCTGTATGCCCTTTGCAACCACTCGGGTAGTGTCCACTATGGCCACTACACAGCCCTGTGCCGGTGCCAGACTGGTTGGCATGTCTACAATGACTCCCGGTGAGAACAGCCTCTTATTCAACTCCTGCCCCACCCCACTGCAGCCCTGGCACCACCCCCTCCTGTGAGGTCTGAAAAGATAAGTTCCTGACCATGGATAGGTGGGGGGGGGAGGTCTCTCCTGATCGCCACCTGGCTACGCTACACTGCGTCTTTAGGACAGAGGGGGAATCTTCTGGAATGACCACAGCCATTTCCCATCTCTCTTCTCAGTGTCTCCCCTGTCAGTGAAAACCAGGTGGCATCCAGTGAGGGCTACGTGCTGTTCTACCAATTGATGCAGGAACCACCTCGGTGCCTGTGACGCCATCTTGAAGCCCTGGCACCTGTGAAAACCTTCTCAACACCCTTAAGCCCCCAGGCTCCCCACTTACCTCACAGACGTCTATTTTTGTGTCTTTTTAATCGGGGAGGGGAGGAGGGTTGGTTGTAGCTCCCGTTATTTTTTTTATTAAGAAGTACCCTTCCACCTTGTTTTCCTGTCCCATGTACAGAAATTACCAGGCCCTTGACCATGTACAGCCCCCAGAACCTCTGCAATCTCACTTTTTTGTGAATAAATTTATTAAGAAAAAGTAAATGTTCATGTTTGTATTTGTGGGTAGAGGGAATGGATATCTAGAACTTTGGTTCTGTTGGAGCCTTTCTGGGACCCAATTCTGTCTCTGAACAGGTGGGGGCGCTCTCACAACAGAAGGAAAAGAACAGGGATTGAGCTGGCTCCAGACTTGGACCCAAACACTGACAGTTTAGTGGTACTAGGAAGACAAACCTTGAGACCTGTGAAGTTGCGGGAAAGCCTGGAACTAGAGTGCAGGCATTGGCATACCAGGTTTTGCCTGTGAAGGGGACTGCCCCTAGGGGGCAAAGCACCCAAGAACCCCTGTTGACAAACATGATTTCGTTGCTGGGCGGCCCTTGCTCCCGTAGGCCCTGTCTGTTGCTAACATCAAGGAGCTGTTTATGGAGCCTTCTCCCCACGGACTGGCCTCCAAGTGTCTCTCTCTTTCTCCCTAACTAAAGCTCGTGGGGCCCTCCCAACCTCCAGGGTTCTCACCACAGATCTGGGAAGCTTGAGCAGGGGAATGCTAACTCCCGGATTCAGCATTTCGCTGTCCTGTCCCTGGGGAAGGCAGTACTGGTTACTGCAACTAAATCCGACTAGGGAACGAACAGGTTAACCTGCACAGAACTGACTCTGAAAGCCGCTGTAGTTCCGCTGGTAGCGTCACTGCCAACATGGTGTTTTCATTGGTGGATGTATCCAGAGCCCACCAATCCAGAACCCGCTTCCTAGGACCCACCAATCCAGAAGCAGGAAAGTGAAACGGAGCCTTGAGGGCCGCCAGAATGGAGTCGACGGAGAGCCGGAGGGACCGTAAAAGTTAGGGGCGGGGATACCAGAGTTGAACCTAGTCACCAGCTGAGGCTGGAAAAACCGAGTGCTGCAGTTCTGGCCTGTGGAGGGCTTGACCTGGCGAGATAGCGTGGGCGTGGGCCTTATCTGCACACGGACAGGATGGACTGGTCCTAGGGCCTCTATATCACTCACTCGCTTTCTCGGGTTCCCCCTATCTCGTGGGTAGGTCCTGGCCTCTGAACAAAGACTTCACTCTTCCACCAGCACGTACACGCGCGTTTTGCATTAGTTGCTCATTAATCAGTAAGTGCCCAGAGGTGGGGTACGGGACCCGTGGGGTTTCTGCAGTTGTAAAGCAGGGTGCCTCCCGTTCTCCTGGGGTATCTCGACTTTCCCCCAGGCCTTACGATGGCCCGGACTGTGATAGTGCTTGGCGGAGGTATCAGCGGATTGGCCGCAAGTTATCATCTGACCCGAAGCCCCAGTCCTCCTAAGGTGAGTCCCCACTAGTACCAGAGAAAGACTCATTTAATACTCTTAACATTTCCAGCAAACGCTGGATAGATCTTTGTCCCATGAAGTATGCACTTCCCCCGACCCCCAGTCCCTTTGCCCTCCGTCGACGGTGTCTCACTTTTGATGCCAGGTGATCTTAGTGGAGGGCAGCAAACGTTTGGGAGGCTGGATCCGTTCAGTCCGAGGATCAGATGGTGCGATCTTTGAACTTGGACCTCGAGGAATTAGGCCGGCTGGAGCCCTGGGAGCCCGGACCCTGCTCCTGGTGAGCGTCTTGTGGAATGTGTAGGATAGGTAGTGGAGGAGAGTTCTCAAAAGGGACGGAGTTGCACAGAGGAAAAACAAACGTTGGGTCAGTTTTTCCTTAGTTTCTCCTCTTCCTGAGGGCTTGTGGAGAGCAGGTTTCTGAACTTGGCTTGGAATCCGAAGTCTTGCCTGTCCGAGGGGATCATCCAGCTGCCCAGAACCGGTTCCTGTATGTAGGCGGTGCCCTGCACCCCCTACCCTCTGGCCTCAGGTAACACCTCATCTTACTGTTACACACCCCCTTCTTTCGATCCCTGTCAGGCCTCCCAGCCACAGGGGGTCAAATGGATGAAAATAACCCCCAGGAGCTGGGAAGGTGACTCTAGACGTTTTCTTTTCACTATGCCTTCCTCTATGCAGGGGGCTACTTCGTCCTTCACCCCCCTTCTCAAAACCTCTATTTTGGGCTGGACTGAGGGAGTTGACGAAGCCCAGGGGCAAAGAGCCTGATGAGACTGTGCACAGTTTTGCCCAGCGCCGCCTTGGACCTGAGGTGACATTGCTCAGAGGTGGTCTCAAACCTCTTCCCTCCTGCTGCTGAGTCTTTAACTCAGACTTAACCCCCGGGGACTCTTGTATCATTTAGGGATGCCCTCTATCTATTGCTGGGATCTCCAAAACTCAGTGTTGGGAATAAACGGCTTCCTTTCCTTCCCATCCTTCTGTTACAGTGGGAACATCTCCAACCCAAACTCTGTCCTTTCCTTATTCCAAGCAGGGCCAATGGAAATCAGTCAGGGTGGCTTATTCCTCGGCCCCTCAGTCCCAGTCTTGCCCTTAAGGTGGCGTCTCTGGCTATGGACAGCCTTTGCAGAGGAGTGTTTGCTGGCAACAGCCAAGAGCTCAGCATCCGGTCCTGCTTTCCCAGTCTCTTCCAAGCTGAACAAACCCACGGGTCCATGTTACTGGGGCTGCTGCTGGGGGCAGGTGAGGTGGGGCATTGGTTCAGAGGGTGAAAATATAAAGTCTGACAAACTGAGGTACTTTGTACAAGGGGTACTATTTAAATCTTTTTCCCCCTCTCCTTTTAGGGCAGACTCCACAGCCCAATTCCTCATTAATTCGTCAGGCCCGCGCTGAGCGATGGAGTCAGTGGTCACTCCGTGGAGGGCTGGAGATGTTGCCCCAGGCCCTTCATAACTACCTAACAAGTAAAGGGGTCACTATCCTCAGTGGTCAGCCAGCCTGCGGGCTCAGCCTTCAGCCAGAAGGGCACTGGAAGGTAGGAGAACCCTCTGGAGTATAGTGGACCTATATCAGTGTTGTTAGTTTTTTTGATGTTGTTATATTGAGAATTGCAAAACTTCACTTGGCAAAAAGTTTCATATGTAAATTTGCATGACCCAATTTTATACCATAGCAAAATGAGCCCTCCGGGGAGGGAGGTGGACTTCTCTGCTCAACGTCCATTTCTTTAAACTCGGTCCAAACCTTTAAAACATGATGATACGTTTCCTCATATGGCCACCATTCTAATATCCTGTTGCCTGCAAGTTGCCGTTGCTACACACACATTGGTCACAAGAGTCATAAAGGCATCAAAGCCCTGCAGTATTTCTTGGATATGTCTGCCACCTTTTAAAGTCAACGACAGCTTTTTGTCCATAAATTTCTTCATCTAGGGAGAGAAAAGCTGAAGAAAAAACTCGGCAGTTAAGAACACGCTCTACCCTTGCAGAAGGCCTGAACTCCACAGGCGCCCACACTCACATGCACACACAGACTATGTCGCCATGTTTGTCTGGGTGGTTAACCAGGTCAGGTTAAACCACTTAGCACTGGGCTTACAGTTTCCTTAGAGAAGCTATGTAGATACTGGCTAGCTCAGGTTGCTAGGCTGTATTCGTGAACCTTCCTCCAAATGCCCTTAGATAAAAACTTGTGAATGGAAGTAGTGTTTTTGAGTGTCTAGAGACAAGGAAAGAACCTCCCACCTTCAATGAACATTTCAGAGCAGCAACGCTCGCCCACTTTCTGGATTATATAGAGGGTTTCTTGGTTGTTGTGGAGATATTGTCATTCATATTCTTCACCCTGGCTCAGCACCATCTTTCCTGCCTCTTGAGTACCTGGGAAACTGAGGCAGCATATCTCACCTTACCCATAAAGTCCTCACAACGCCATCTTTCAAATGTTCTCTCACTCAGGTGTCTCTAGGGGACAGCAGTCTGGAGGCTGACCACATTATAAGCACCATTCCAGCTTCAGGTAATTGGGACAGCCCTTCCCTTTCCCTAGCCATCGGGGGCAATAGTGTGCCTTCATATGCCAGCAGGGGATTGTGGTAAGACTGGAACTAGTCTATCATGAATGCCTGATCTCCAGTGCTCAGCAAGCTGCTCCCTGCCGAGGCTGCACCTCTGGCTCACATCCTGAGTACCATCCAAGCTGTGTCTGTGGCCGTGGTGAATCTGCAGTACAAAGGAGCTTGTCTGCCTGTGCAGGTATAGGAGGAAGAAGAGTGGAGACGGGGGCTCAGTGAGAGCCGTTCCCTTCTGACCCACAGACATCTTCCTCTCCAGGGATTTGGACATCTGGTGCCATCCTCAGAAGACCCGACCGTCCTGGGAATCGTGTATGACTCGGTTGCTTTTCCTGAGCAGGATGGGAACCCCCCAGGCCTCAGACTGACTGTGAGAGGAGACATGGCTTAGGGTGGGGTTTCCAAAGGGCTTCTCTGTGCTGCAGTGTAGGCAAGAGCAAGCTGGTCAGTGCTGTATTTCCTTGTAGGTGATGTTGGGAGGTTACTGGTTACAGAAGCTGAAAGCCAATGGCCATGAATTGTCTCCAGAGCTATTCCAACGAGCAGCACAGGAAGCGGCTGCCACACAGTTAGGACTGAAAGAGCAACCAAGCCATTGCTTGGTCCATCTACACAAAGTGAGTTGAGATAAATTCTTATTCATTTCCCACCGAAAGCCTTGAAAGTGAAGACGGGCATGTTAACCAAGCCAAGGCCTTGGAAATCATTAATAAACTTTCCCTTGCATCTTATCTCTCCTCAGAACTGTATCCCTCAGTATACACTAGGCCACTGGCAAAAACTAGGTGAGTTGGGAAAGCCGCCGGGCTGAGGAAAAGTCAGACCTCAGCTATAACATTCCTTTCATCCTTCCCTTTCAGACTCAGCTCTGCAATTCCTGACGGCCCAGAGGTTGCCCCTGACTTTGGCTGGGGCCTCCTATGAGGGGGTAGCTGTCAATGACTGTATAGAGAGTGGGCGCCAGGCAGCAATTGCTGTCCTGGGCACAGAATCGAACAGCTGACCCCCACTCTCCTACTCATGAAAGTAAAAGTTGATGGAGCTTGGTTTGGTCTTCCTATTCTGTCACCCTGTAGACTTGTCAGGGTGAGGGTGGTGGGAGAGTTATAGAAATTACAAGCAGGGGCTGGGGATTTAGCTCAGTGGTAGAGTGCTTGCCTAGGAAGCGCAAGGCCCTGGGTTCGGTCCCCAGCTCCGAAAAAAAGAACCAAAAAAAAAAAAAAAAAAAGAAAAGAAAAAAGAAAAAAAAGAAAAAGAAATTACAAGCAAAGGTGAGACAAAGTCCTTTATTAGAAAAGATATCAAAATCCCAGCCCCTGCCCCCTGGGTCAAGACCAGAGGAGTCACTCCAGCACTCGCAGGAAATGCCTAGCTAGGGGTTTCCTCTTCCAGACAGCTTCTCAGGAACCATCATAAATAGAATAAATATTCACAGAGGTCCCAGGAGAAGCCAGATCACTCTTGAAAGAGCAATGTCCACAGACGAGGAAGGGACGTGGGGTCCAGCCCTGCTCCTAACCCCAGGGGCAGAGGACTCCCAGGATTTGTCACATAAAATGACATCAAAGATTCACAGTCATAAGCCCTGACAGGTGGCCCCTAGAAAGAGGAACCTCCAGGTCTAGAGGAGCCCAGCTCCAATCTAGTAGTGAGGAGAGGTCCCTGCCCCCTAGCACAGCAGTAAAGTCCCTCACATCCCTCAAAGCAGTGAGGAGCAGAGGGTATGAGGAACTCGACCCCTCCCATTTAGTTTCATGATTACAGTGGGCAGAGAAGAGTCAGTGTGAACCATGGGGAGCTGTGTGGTTGGCAGTAGGCAGAGGGCCAGGCCTAGCTGGGGGCCGGCGTTGCAGCATCTCCTGACGGAAGGCCTGGGAGGAACCTGGTGGGTATCGGGGACCAGAGGGAGCCCGGGGACCCCGAGGGTCAGTCCCAATGTCTGCAGTGATGTTGGTGTAGAGAGGACCCAGCTCTCTTGCCAGCAGTCGGTATGTTAGTGAGTTCATTCCATCTTGTGTCCAAGAATTCTGGGTACGGACCAGGAGGTCAAATCTGAGGGTTAGAAGTTTTAAGACTAAGGTCTAAAAGGAAGAATCTGGAATTTAGGGACATTTAAGAGTGCCCTAAAGAGATAGGAAACCCAAAATCCACTAACAATCCCCTCCCTACCTGTGGGGGTTTTCCTCATTTCCTTTATCCCCTCTGTGCTTCACCATCTTGTAGTGTCCCACAGAGGTGGGTGGTCGGGAAATCTTCATCCCAGCCAGGCGAACCCTGTGAGAAAAGCGAAGGGATCTTGGAGGAGCTCGAGTGGAAAACTGCTGCTGTCAGTGAATGAGAAAAGTAAACCCACTGAGGGAGGGATGGCCTGGACTGGGGTACACAGGGGGCGATGGCATAGGCCGGGGCACACACACAGCGATTTTACCTGTCTGACAAGGAAGAATAAATAAATAAAAATTGCCAAGCATGGCAAGGCGGGACAAAAGTAAACAGAAAGAAGGTAAGGTTGGCTGTATCTAAGTCTGCAGGGCCTGGTGCCAGGTGCCCTGGGGCCTTACAACAACTGGCAATGGTAGACTTGTAACTTTTGCATCTGCTTTCTAAATGGCTCCTAGACGCTGGCTGTGGAGATGAGAAAGGGACCCTTTTGTCTAAAGTATGGAAATAGCGGACCCAAACTCAGCCACCTCGGTAGAAGTGGGGCTTACAGACGCTAAACACATACAACTGACCACCAGGCTGCCTTCCCTGCCCAGTGAAACATTCCTTACCTCTAGCCTCCACTGAACTGTTTCCATGTGTAGTGCATTTGAGCTTGATAGGCTGAATCCATCCCCTCCCCCACCCCTGTGTTTCAGGAGTGTTAAGAGAGGAGTTGGCATTATGCAAATCAGCCCCCCTCACACCCCCAAAAAAGATGGGCAGACACTGGTGGTGTATGCCTTTAATCCCAGCACTCTGGAGGCAGAGGCAGGTGGATTCTGTGAGTTCAAGGCCAGCCTGGTCTACATAATGAGTTCCAGGATAACCAGGGCTACATTACACAGAAACCCTGTCTCATAAAATCAAACAACCAAAAACAACAAAAACAAAAACAACAAAAACAATTGGGGTTATATGGAGAACCCCTTTTCTGTGGAAGTCTAGCAAAACAAAGAACTAATAGCTCCTTCCTGAGATCTAGAATTCCATATTCCTTATCTCCAATTGATCTTGTCCCCTTTCCCAAGAATATCATCAACCAGATCTACCCAGAAAACTGAAATTTTGACAGAGCAGGCAGCAATGGGCAAAGCCTGTCCCAAGGAGATTAGGCCAAAGGAAAAAGAATGGATTCCATGCAGATCCAAAAGAAGTCTGACCTGGTAGCAATGTCGTCATCCTCGCCACCCCAGCCCCAATATTCATTGGGGAAGCCATTCATCTTCAGGTACTGGTCAGGAGTGAGTGCTGAAACTCCGCCAAAGTACTGGGGGTACGGAAGGCTAAGGACAAAAAGATCCTTTCGGTTCACAAATTTGAATAGACATCCCTACCCACAATCCCCTTTGCTCTCCTCATACCACAAAGTTGGTTCCCCTACTTTCTAAGGACCTTCCATGCCCTCTACCTGTATCCAAACTTGTTCATGGCGACAGCAACATGGCGGGGTCCCCGGGGGTCACACACATACAGGTTATGGTCGTTTTCTGGAAGGAGGTCCACATCGTGTAAAAACAAGCAGTCCCACTCTTCGTCACGAAGGGCTTCCCTGACCCCTACGTTCAGCAGTTTGGCCCTGTTAAACGTTCCATTTCCAGCCTAGAAGATAACGAAGGGGGAGCAGGCTGTACACAGAGAAAGCAGGCTGCGTGTGGACCCAGTGAAAAGAACATCTAAGCGGGTATGGGGACCAGAGAAGGAAGAGCGAGATCAACCACTGAGCATGGTGGTACCTGACTAATTCTAGCCCTCAGGAGACAGAAGATTCTGAGTGGACTAGAAATGGAAGAAGGGCTAAAGATGGGGCTCGTTTGGTAGAGTGCTATCTAACATTCACTAAGCCCGAAGCACAGTGAAACCGAGTGTGGTGGCATGGGCCTGTCATCCCAGCAGTGGGAAGGAAGACACAGGAGGAGCAGAAGTTAAAGGTCATTCAGGTCCTCCTCAGCTACACGGGACCCAGTCTCAGAAAACAAAACCAACCCGAACCACTTTTTCTGATTTAGTTATTCCAATTAATTAAAACTTTTCTTACATATCAGCGTGTGGCCTGACATTTAGTTTCGTTGATTGCTAACAATCACATGCGATAACTGTTAATTGGTTTCTGCTCTTTGCTTCATGTCTTGTCTCATGTCAGAGGGACATCTTCCTCAGGACAATGTATGCCAGCAGTTGTGCAACTAGGAGTCTGGAGACACGGCTCAGCAGTTAAGAGCATTTGTTGTTCTTGTAGAGGACCCAGGTTCAATTCCCAGTACCCATGCAGTTCACATGGTTCACAACCACCAGAAACTCCAGTTCCAGGAAACTGATGCCCTTTTCTGACTCCTCAGGCACCAAACATGCATGTGGTGCACATACACATATGCAAGCAAAACGCACACGCGCAAAATAAACCTAATAAAATGTTTTTGATTAAAGAACAAGTATTTTGAGCTCATCCTTGACCAATTCCAAGTCTGCACAAGCCGCTCAACAAAGGAAAAAAATCATAGAAAAATATAGGAAAGTAGGGATACCCTAACAGAATAAGCATGGGTTTAACAAGGTAAGAAGAGAAAGGCTGGGTGCTTCTCCATTATCTATTGTCCACCATTTTACAATCACCTCACGGACTCATTAGATGAAAGAAGAGGCTCCCTCGGCATTAAGGAAGGAGTAGGCGGAGCACGGGGTACCTGGTGGATGACATAGATGCCATAAGCAAGCTGCTGGCGCTGCAGGAAGGGGTGCAGGTGATAGAGTAGCAGTCGGAGGTGGTGCTCCCGGGCACGGTGGGGCACAATTATGGCTGTTCGGGAGCGAGGCTCACATCCTGCAGGACGGTACCGGCCCCCTGATTCCACCCGGGGATTCCGCTCCACGATCTCTGCTAGTGATGGCACTGGGCTAAAGGATACTGACACAGGACCCACTGTTGGTAGGGAAAGGCAAGTTCAGAGACTGGAGCCACATGGACACAATGGGGATCAGATTCTGAGAACAGCTTCAGAGAAAACAGCCTGGTTCTGAGCTCAGTTTCGCAACGGCTCCCTCAAAAGTTGAACAAGCCTCGGATTTCCCTTCACGAAGACCCTTCCTGGAAGCCCAAGGCTGCAGGCAGGCTCTACCTTAGACTAATAACGTTCTTATTTTAGGGATCGATATAAATTTCTCTTGTCCCACACTGAAGCTTCAGGAGAAGACCACAAAGAACTACCTAATTAAGCCAAGACAAGGGAAATAATCTCCACTCTACGACACGAAAAGCCCATAAAATGGGCGGGCAGTGGAAAGCTTGTGACCCAAGAGCCTACCTCTTATCTTAATTCACAGCCCACTCCATCACAGCATCAGCCCACCTTAGAGTCTGTTAGCCTAAGTCTCACTTCACCCCCGCCCAAGACTCCCTACCCCCAAACCTTGTTCTCTTCTTCCCTTTCCACTCACCTAAGAAAGGCGATCTTTCTGGACAGTCAGGCAGAACTTGAGCTAGAGGAGCCCCTGCAGCTCCAGGGGCTCCAGGCAGGTGACTGAGGTTACTATAGACATCATGGGGATGAGAATAGTCGAATGTTGGGCCTGGATCTCGACCAAACAGGGCACTAAGACTTCGGAAGCCCCCTAGTGACAGATACATCATAACTGCCAGTTGGGAGCCCACAAGCAGGGCCAGTGTGCAGGGCCTCTCCAGCAGCCTCCGCAACATCTCGACCTGAGGGCTAGGTAAGAAGTGAAGGGACTTCTGGAAGCAAACAGGAAGAGAGCAAGCCAGAAGACAGACATCAGCAGGTAGAGATGAAAGTGCGGCCAGGGAAAGGAAGAAAAAACAGGCAGAGAACAAAGTCACAGAAAGGAACGAACACTGGTGTGATCAATCAAAAATAAATAACAATTAAAAAAAAGGTGACCAACCACCAAGCAAGTTTCATCCACTTCCCCCCCAAAACCACTCCCACCAGCTACTCTGTCTCCACCCTCAAGAAAGCTTACACGAGTCCAGTCCCAAGTCCGTTTCAGAAGGCCTTTGAGAAAAGACACACACGCACCTGTGCTCAAGCTGTCTTTTTCCGAATCATGGGGGCTCCAGGAGGTCCCCGGGGAGCAGAAAAATGAGGCATTATCTCAAATTTCAACTGTCACAGAGGACAGAAAACAAGCATCCCAACAGCCAATCTGGGACCAGCGGGAACCAAAAATGATCAAGGATAACCAGTCACCTGTACAACAGAGTTTAGGAAGAAACAACTTTGCCATCATGTCAAGTGAGGGAAAGTGATTGGAAAAAGAAAAGATCCTAGGTTCTCAGATTTATCTTCAGTGTTATAGTGTCAGGTCTGTAACTAACCCTCATTACTCCAGCAAAAAACGAGCTTGTTTGGGAGTGGGGACTGGGGAATGAATGAAGGCACAAAACCAACAACAACAACAAACCAATTAGAGAGGCAAGACATCCATAACGGGACCTTGGAGTGGCAAGAAAACAGCAAAATAGGGAACAGGTTCTTTCTGTTTTATAAGTATCAGGGAGTGCCCCCGCAGGTGCAGGGTGCTCGGTCACCTGGGAGCAGCAGGCAACAGCTCTGGAGCGTGACCGGGACAAGGGTGGGGGTGGCGTCCTCTACCCTTTCCACCTTTCTCCAGCCCTAATGGGGATGGGGAGGAGCGTTCCAGGTGAAGGGACTCGAGAGGAAGGGCTGGGGCAGGATCGGCCCGCGCACCCAGGCCGGCTCACCTGGAAGGGCGTGGTCGGTCAGAGCCTGGCGCGCGGAGGGCAGGGGATTAGAACCCCATTCTCCTCAAACACGCCCATCCCACCCCTGTCTCTTGTGCTTGCCCCTACCATGCAATGTGAAGGCAATCGGCCCGCGTCCACTTTTCCACCCGAGACCCTGTCCGTGCTCAATCTGATTTTTTAGCCTTGACGCAGAACTTCTTCTCCCCCAGACCTCCTAAACCTTTCTCCGAGGACTCTCTCTCCGTGGTCCCCAGCCCACCATACCTGGTCTGCTTCCCGTCGTCACCGCCACCCGGACAACCGGGCAAGCATCGCTGCCGCCATCTTGGAAGCGGGCGCTGGGGGCGGAGTCTGACGTCACGGGGCGTGGCCTCTGGGGAGCCAGGCGCAGGGGCCCTCCCACCTCCAAGCCTGCCAGTCCTTAGTTGGTGACCCGTACCGCGGAGATGCACATGGGTGGTCCGTGGGAGTCTCAGCTCCCGGTGCTTCCTCTCTACTTCGAGGCCTCCTGACGGGTTCACCTCAGTTTTAAAGACACAGCAGCTCAAAGCCCTTATATTTCAGTAAAACTGAGAGACACTTTCTAATATTTCGGACTACCTCAACTAGCCATAGGCTGAACTCTTACCCTAGTGTGTTAATGGCCTCCCCTGTAGTTTAGTGCTACTTAGTATCGAAGTTGTTCCTTCCTAAGGCTACTGTAACACGCATTTTGTATCCCCATGGTATATCTCACAGGCTTGAAATGGAAGTTAGTTAACAGTGAAACATATAGTATGGAGGGAAAGGCTCTGATGTAAGTATATTTTCCTAGATATTAGACTAAAATGGATGCTACAACGATGTATTTAATCCTGTGGCTTCTACCAGCCCTAGCTTACTGTTTCTTAGAAACAAATATTCTTCGCTGAGGAAACAATAAGACCGACTACTTGCAGTGTGTCTGCCTCAAACAGAACACCTTCTGCGGGCAGGGTGGGGGTGGGGCGGTGCAGAGGGGTCACATACAAGCAATACAGCGCATGATCGTGATGACCCAGAAAGAACACCTCACTTATGTATGTTGCGATGCCGGCAGGCTTTTCAAAAATAGTCATGTCTAAAGGGAAACCTGAAAGACTTGTCTGCAGCATTTAAAAATTGCTTTAAAATGTGTTCTCCTACAAGTTATTTTACAACTTTGTATAAGCAGGTGAGTTGCACTCAAATTCTGTCCTGTCTAGTAAACATCACTTGGAGAGAGAAAAAAAGTTTGTCTCGATTTCCTCCTTTAGTTTTATATTTCTCATCTGTAAATATGTATTCTGTAGAGCCAGTTCCTTAAGGAGTTAAACACGAGAAACATATGTTCCTTTTTTATATGGCTAAAAACAATTCTTCTTTATCAAATGTTATACACACTGTGCTGAGCCCTCTTTTTAACTAGATCTTATCTTCCGCCCTATTTTGGGCCTGCCTTAACAGTTTTTGCCAGAAAGAATCCTACCACATAGATAAGCAAGTGTTGTACCAGCATCCCCTTGATATTTGATCACCACCATCTGCCTGCAGTAAGAATTCTGCCAAGTCAGTTTACCAAGCATCCCTCTGTAAAAGTATCTTCTACTTTCTGTTCTGATTGTTGTCTCAGAGGCTTACTGCCTCTGCCTGCTAACCTAGGCCTAGTCCTGGAAGCTTCTAACATCTGTACAATCTAATCTAGGCCTAGAATGTTTTCGGTCTCTGAGACTTACTGCTGAATAAGCTCGCCCCTTCCTAGTTCTTTCTAAACTCTGGTGTAACTCAGCTGTTCTGACTCAAACTCCTCTCAGAGCTGACTGATTTGAATTGGCTTCTCTTCTCGGCCTCTGACTGAATAGCTCTGTTTGGCCTCATACTGACTTTGGCAATATGTTTTAATCTTCTGGCTCCTTCTCATTCTCTGACTCATTCTGTCTTGTGTCTAGCCTGTTCTCTCTCTGCAACCTGTCTGTACAATTATCCCAGCAAAAACCGCCTCCTTCCTCTCTCCTCAAGTAGCTTCCTTTCCTCTCTCTTCTTCTGACAGTTAAGAGGTGTCCTCCTATTCTGTCAGATTGTTCTCTGGTTTGTCACTTTGGATGCTTTCTCCTACAAACTAACTTTACTCTCATGGTTTGGGGCTCAAGGTGTGTACCAAGGGCATGTCTGTATACAGAGGGATTGAAGGTGTGTGCTAAGGGTGAGCTACACCACAAATAGGAACAGATTATTCCAATAAGCAACACAATCTCGGGGTTTACTGTATAATCAAATATCCTGCAACATCTCTTTACTTCTTGACGTCATTTCTAGGCCAAGTACACATTTAATTGACCACTGTCAAATTCCACTGTTAGCCTAAAGGTTATTCTGCTGGCCTGCCTTCAGGGACCTAGCAATTGCTTACGTCATCAGACATCATCTGCCAAAGCTGCCAGGTGTTTCTCTCCCTGGCCCTCCCCCCTCCCCCCTCCTCCTCCTCCTTCTCCACCCTCATGGGTCTGTTCCCAGGTCCCTACTCCTCTCCCCTCCCCCCCCAGTAAACCCCCTTTATACCAGATCTGTTGCATGGCATAATTACTCAGGGCACACCTTGGCATGGGTCTGCCAGGTACCCTCTGGTGTCACTACATTTTGTAATACCCATAACCCTGGCCTTCCTGCTTCCCTCATCTTTTTTCCTCCTATAATCCTGAATGAAGTCTCCCTTACTGTTTTAAGTGTCAGAATATAGCAAGTGTGCATGCTGAGATCTGAGACTGGAGCACTAAGCAGGTTAGTAAAATATCATAATTATGGGAACGGGGATGACACAACAGGTAAAGGCAGTTGCTACCAACCCTGAAGAACTGAAGTTGATCCCTGCAAACTACCTAGTAGGAGAGAACTGACTCCCACAGGATATCCTTGGATGTCCACACATTTGCATCATGATACATTTGCCCACATACATATATACAATAAAAATAAATAAATAAATAAATGTTAAAAAGCAAAAATCAAGTAAAAAAAAAGACTATAAAGCACTTTAAAAAGTTAATGGCACTGAGGGTGTAGATCAGTTGTTGGTCATTGTTTTTGGTTGGTTGGTTTTTTTTTTGTTGTTGTTGTTGTTTTGTTTTTGCTTTTTTGGAGCTGGGGACCGAACCCAGGACCTTGCGCTTGCTAGGCAAGTGCTTTACCACTGAGCTAAATCCCCAACCCCAGTCAGTTGGTTTTTAAGACAGGGTTTCTCTGTATAACCATGGCTGTCCTGGAACTTGCTCAGTAAACCAGACTAGCCTTGAACTTTGAGATCCACCTGCCTCTGCCTCCCTCCAGAGTGCTAGAATTAAAGGCATGTGCCACCATGCCCTTCTTCACCAAAATTCTTAATGCTCTTTGCCTTTGAAATTGCTCTGATTGCGACTTTCCTCTGGTGGAAATGTGGAACATTATCAAAGTGGTTAAGATGGGAGCTGGGGTTGTATGTCAGTGGTTATTGCCTTAGCCTTGGCAAAAAGCCAGAAGACAGGAGGCAAGGGGATTATGTGGGCAGTTATAGAAACCAACAGTGAGATAGAAGTTATGCAAAATAATGTATTATTAGATCTGGAGAGAAGGCTCGGTGATTATGAGCACTGTTGCTCTTGCAGAAGATCCAGACTTGGTTCCTAGCAGCTTCATGCAACAGTTCACAATCATCTGTAATTCTAGTGCCAGAGATCCAAAGCCCCTCTTCTGGCTTCCAAGGACACTAGACGTACACACGGTGCACATATATACACACAAACAAAAAACTCATACAGATAAATAAATATTTTTGTTAAAATAACAGAAGGTGACTGGGTGTTGCGGTGCAGGCCTTTTATCCCAGAGCTCAGGAGGCAGAAGTGGGTAGAACTAGGTAAGACCAGGCTGGTCTCCATAGTGAGCTCCAGACCAGCCAAGGCTATGTACATGGTCTTAGGTATCTAAGTAAGTTCAAACTGAGATAATATTGCATTTGAGTACAATGCTGGCTTTGAAAACCGATGACTTTGCGGCTGACCATTTGGCACTCTGTCTTTCATCTGTAAAACAAATCCTGTCCTAAGATTTGTGGTGATTATTGAGAACTAAGAAAAGTGCTAGTAAGTAGCACATTTTCTATTCTAAACATTAATGATGAACACAAAGTAGGAACTGAGTAGAAGCTCTGATGTTTAGCTCTGGGCTTAGGTTTTTGGGGGTGGAGCAGTCAAAGGACAACTTCGTGGAGTTGATTCTCTTCCACCTTTACCTTGTCTGGTTAATGTCCTTGGTAGCAAGTGCCTTTAACCCACTGACCCATTTCACTGGCCTCACCCCTGATTCTTCTGGCTCAGGGGGTGGGGTGGGGGTTGTCAGTTTGTTTGATTTATTTTGGTTTTTGGTTTTTCGAAAGGACTCACTTTTTCAGCAGAGTCAGTCTTATACAGATTATTGGTATGTGGTTTTTGTTTTGTTTGTTTGTTTTTTTTTTTTTTCAGGGAATCCTCTCCTGAGACTGCTCTACTGGTGCCTCATTCTTTCTGTTGTGGTTGCTTTTGTTTCCTTTGGTTTGTTCTGAGGCGGGGTCTCATATAGTCTAGGCTAGCTTGGAATTCCTGGCCCCCTTACCTCTCACCTTCAGTGTTGATATTACAGACGTGTGTCGGCAGACTCAGCTTGTTTCTCTGTTTCTGTTTCGTCTCTTTGAAGCAGGCAGTGCCATCTGGTCTGGTATTCTGCCTCAGCCTCTCGATTTCTGGGGATTATTGGCGTGAGCCACTACATCTGGCAGAGAAGGTTCTATTCTTGCAAAATTGACTTTCATGATGCTGTTGTTATTGTTGTTGTTATTATTAGCAGCAGCTTGTTTTAGGTGTGTGCATGTTTGTAGATGTTTTGAGATTTTGGTTTTCTTTATTTTTTTAAAGATTTATTTATTATATATACGTACACTGTAGCTGTTTTCAGACACAACAGAAGATCCCATTACAGATGGTTGTGAGCCACCATGTGGTTGCTGGGAATGGAACTCAGGACCTCTGGAAAAGCAGTCAGTGCTCTTAACCTCTGAGCCATCTCTCCAGCCCCCTGGTTTCTCTAACACACACACACACACACACACACACACACACACACACACACACACACACACACAGAGAGAGAGAGAGAGAGAGAGAGAGAGAGAGAGAGAGAGAGAGAGAAACATTATAGGAATATGTTTTCAGTTTTTTTTTTTTCTTTTTTTTCGGAGCTGGGGACGGAACCCAGGGCCTTGCGCTTGCTAGGCAAGCGCTCTACCACTGAGCTAAATCCCCAATCCCATGTTTTCAGTTTTAATCCCAGGTGTGGGGTATGGGGCTGCTTCACAGCAGGTAACAATGCTTTGCCTAGAGCTCTAGCAGGGACATGGTGTTGCCAGCTGCTGCTGGTTTCTGAGAGAGTGTTTACATTTGGAATTCTGGAGACTTTTCAGAGGATATATAAATGCTAGGGCCCTGATGAAGGGGCTGGTTGCTGTTGGTTGCCATTTATTAAGTAGTCATGCACAAAGAAGAAACAGCAACAAGAAATTAGATATCTCGACGGCAAAGATCAAACTTGCCCCAAGGACCCCACACTCCTGATCAGCAGGAAGTAGTGTAACGGTATCATCACCCCTGTCCTACCCTTGACTTTATCTGGGGATTTCTTTCTCTCTGTCTCCCCTCTATCCTTCTTTCTCTTCTATCTAGTGTTAAGGAGTTGAAAGGGGAGAAGAGGGGTAGAAAAGGGTGGAAGAAAAAAAAGAACCCACAAAGTAGTCAAAAAGTCTAGCTACATGTAGAGGCTATTTTAGTAAAAAATTTGGAGTTTTTTTAAACCCAAATATTATAAGAATATGTTTGTGTTTTAATTCCAGGTGTGGGAATACGTGGCTGCTTTGACGCAGCTGACTATGATTTGCTTTGTGCTCTATCAGAGGGTGATTTTGCCAGCTGCTGATAGTTTCTCCAATTGGGTGGCATTTGGAATTATGAAGTCTTTCCAAAGGGTAAATGCTAGGGCCCTGTGAGGTAGGGTGGGTGGGTTTTGGATGTGGTTTGTTAAGTAGTCGTGTACAAAACAGGGAGGAGAAGGAAGTGAGAGAGGGAGGAGGAGGGAGGGAAGGAGGAGGGAGAGGAAGGAGAAGGGAGAGGGAAGAGAAGAGGGGAGAGGAAGAAAGAGGAAGAAAAGGAAAGGGAAGAAGGGAGAGGAGGAGGAAGAGGGAGAGGGGTGGAAGAGGAAAGGGAGGAGGAGGAGGAGGAGGAGGGGGTGGAAGAGGGGGAGGGGTGGAAGAGGAAGGGGAGGAGGAAGTAGAGGAGGAGGAGGGGGAGGAGGAGGAAGAGGAAGAAGAAGAAGAAGAAGAAGAAGAAGAAGAAGAAGAAGAAGAAGAAGAAGAAGAAGAAGAAGAAGAAGAAGAAGAAGAAATAGAAATTATATACTCTGATGGTGAAGATCAAACTTACCCCAATGAACTCAACATCCCCAATCAGCATGAAGTCGTCTGATGATAACATCACCTCCCCTTATGACCCCTGACTTTATTCAGGGAGCTCTTTCCTTCCCCCTATCCGTTTCCCCTCCTATCTAGTGTTAGGAAGTTAAAAGGGAAGAAAAAGAGTGGAAGGGGGTGGAAGAAAGAACTCACAAAGTAGCTACAGGCTGTAAGGCAACTTTGGGCCTTGTTCCTTAGGAGCTGTTTACATTGTTTTTTTCAAGTTTTTAAAAATTAGATTGATTTTTGCATGTGTGAATGTTTTGTCTTCATGTCAACACATGCCACATGCATGCCTGGTACCCACAGCAAACCAAAATAGGTTATTGGAGCCCCTGGAACTGGAGTGACAGGTGGCCATGAGCCACTTGGGAGTGTTGGGAATCAAACCCCAGTCTTCTGCAGAAAACAACTGGGCTATCTCTTCAGCCCTCATCATTATGGTTTTACTTTTATGTGTGTGAGTGTTCACTTGCCTGTATGCCTGCTTGTGTGTATGTGTACTGAGTGCTGCCTGGTGCCTGGAGAAGCCAAAGAGGGCATCAGATCACCTAGAGTCCGTTACAAATGCTGTGAGCTGCAGTGTCGGGGCTGGAACCTAACCTGGTCTTCAGAGCAGCTAGTACTTTTTTCCACATCAGATCTTTCTTTCTTTTTTTTTTTTTTTTTTTTCCGGAGCTGGGGACTGAACCCAGGGCCTTGCGCTTGCTAGGCAAGCGCTCTATCACTGAGCTAAATCCCCAACCCCCACATTAGATCTTTCACTGAAACCTGGGATTTACTGTGTAGGCTAGGCTGGCTGGTTACTCTCAGGTCTACCTTCCCAACTGCTAGGATTCAAGTACATTGTATGGGCTGGAGAGATGGCTCAGTGGTTAAGAGCACTGACTGCTCTTCCAGAGGTCCTGAGTTCAATTACCAGCAACCACCTGGTGGCTCACAACCATCTATACTGGGATCCGATACCCTCCTCTGGCACGCAGGTGTGCATGCAGATGGGTAGAGCACTCAGATACATAAAATAAAACCTTACAAAACCAAGTGCATCGTGGTATGCACCTTACCAACTGACCTGCCACCTGGGATTCTTCTTTGCCACTTTTTAAGGCAGGGTTTTCTTGTTTGCTTTTGTTTGGTTGGTTTTTTTGAGACAGAGTTTCTCTGTGTAGCCTTGGCTTTCCTGGAACTGACTTTGTAACCAGGATGGCCTCCAGCTCAGAGATCCACCTGCCTCTTCCGCCTTTTAGTGCTAGCATAAGAGGTGTGCATCACCACACTGGCTTGAGTCAGAGTCTTCTTCCGTAGACAGGCCTGGCCTTGAATTTCTCAACTTCCTGAGTGCTAGGATTACAGTAATATTCCACCACACCCAGCCGGATTTTCCCTTATTCTTAAGATTCATTTCCCCTGCTCTCTCCTCTCTTTCTCTTCTTCTCATCCACTTCTCCTAGCCCCTCCTTTTTAAATTATTATTATTACTTTAGATTTATTTATATATGAGTACACTGTAGCTCTCTCCAGACACACCAAAGGAGGACATTACAGATGGTTGTGAGCCACCATGTGGTTGCTGGGAATTGAATTCAGGACCTCTGGAAGATCAGTGCTCTTAATCACTGAGCCATCTCTCCAGCCCCCCTTTTTTCTTTTATGAATATTTGTATATGCATTATCAAGAGAATGTGCCTAACATGTCTCTATTAAGGTGTGTGTGTGTGTGTGTGTGTGTGTAAAATTTTACTGTTTGTAAGAGCTTATACAGCCTTTTGTTAAAGACTATAATGCTTGCATAAATATACTTCCACCCTCCTTTCCTTCCCAAGACTAATTAAGAGCTCAGAGCCTGTCCCCATATAAGGTCCTGTCTGGGGATGTTGTTGAACATTGTTGCTTCCCCACCTCCTCTGACTCCCCTTTTTCTGAGCATATTTAGAGCTGATGGTTTCCTCCAGCTGTCAGCTGGTTGCTCTTGCTGTCAAAGATTTTGGCTTCTCCCCCTACTCCCCTCCCCCCGCAGCAACAGTCAATGGGGTAGGTATTCAATTGGCTCAAAAGCATCATTCTCATAGCCAATAAAATGTTAATCCTTTGAATCCATGCCCTCACCCCTCCCTCCCTGACAAGCTCTGACCAATGAGATACTGCTTTATCATTGTCAATCTGGTATGGGTGGGGGGGCACAGAGAGAGAGAGAGAGAGAGAGAGAGAGAGAGAGAGAGAGAGAGAGAGAGAGAGAGAGAGAGGCAGACTGACTGTATGGGAAGAACAGAAGTGGATCTAGAGTTCATGTAGAAAAACAAATGCCCATTCTCCACAGCGGTCTCCAGAAACCCTGGCTATCCCACCACCACCACCACCACCACCAAAATAGTGATTGGACAAAAGCCCAGATTTCCTCTGCTATAACCACAGAAGTGAGAATGTCAGAGGCAGGCAGGAGGGGGGGGGTTGAAGAAATTGATCCAAATCCTGAACAGCTACAGTCTCCTTCCCAGCTCAGGTGAATCCTCATTCATGGCATTTGCCATCTCATGAAACGAGATGGTCTGAACTCTACGTAAACTTCTTTAGGAAACACGCCCCTTGTCAATCACCGCGTCTTCTTTGCCACATCCCTCACTGTCCCTCTTTCCATCTTTCTCCCCCAATGTTGCCTATTTATTTATACATTGCTGCTGTCTTCAGACTCACCAGTAGAGGGCACCACATCCCATTACAGATGGTCGTGAGCCACCATGTGGTTGCTGGAATTTGAACTCAGGATCTCTGGAAGAGCAGTCAGTGCTCTTAACCGCTGAGCCATCTCTTCCTGCTCTTGCTTCTACACCACATCATAGTTCAAAACTACAGAGGCAACACTTAGATGGACTGGAGATTGGGCTCACCCTGGCCCATATACAGAGAGGTACATTCCCTCATCTCCACTTCTAGCAAAAGCCTGTTGGACTCTTGACTTCAGGACAGATATTGTGTGAAGCTTATATTCTGGTTCTGGAGGGCGGAACATGAAAACTCACTCTTGAAAAAGGCCAGGCACTGACTGGCATTGAGAACCAGGTACTCATTCTTTTGAAGAGCTGTCTCTGATCTTCTTTCACTATACAAACCCACCCACTTCATCAATCAACCATCAATCAATCAATCAATCAATCAATCAATCACAGAAATAGCCTTTAAACTCAGTACTTTTTAAATTTTATTCATTTATTTATACTTTACGGATATCAGTGTTTTTGACTGCATGTATGTCTGTACACCACATGCACACCCAGTACCCACAGAGAACAGAAGTGAGTATTGAATTCCCTGGAACTGGAGTTGTAGATGGTTGTGAACTGCTGTGTGGGTGCTGGGACTCAAACGCAGGTTCTCTGGAAGAGCAGCCAGTACTCTTAATGGCTGCGCCATCTCTCTAACCTATCCATCCTTTTTGGATGGATACCATGTCCTCCTCCTCCTCCTCCTCCTCTTCCTCCCCCTCCTCCCCCTCCTCCTCCTCCTTCTCTTTCGAGACCGGGTTCCATGTAGCAGACTGGTTTTATGCTACGACTTCTTTGTGCCAGTAAGACCCCTACCTGGTGAACAAAGTGGTTTTTCTTTAAAATAACATGAGACAGTGACTTACAAAGTAAATTGCCAAGAACCCCAAAGAAATGTGAGAAGGGTTACCGTAATTACCTACTCCACCAAGCCCCCAAACCGCTCCTCCTTCCTGAGCCCTCATGCTCTGGTACCAGGTTCAGGCTCTGCAAAAACCCATTTTGCCTTTTTCTTATAGCTCCTTGTACCGACCCTGTTGATTCTTTGCAGGCATGTGCTGCACAACCTCCTCCCAGGATGCAGCGTGTGCTCTCTAAGGACACCGTCATGTGTCATTTGTGTTTTATTTTACGTCCACTTCAACAAAGCCCTGCTCGTATGAGTTCATAGTATTAAGTCCCATAGACATCCTGTTGGTCCGATCTTACCACCTAGACGAAGCAACTGAAGAGGCCACTGTCCTGTTCCCGCCTGGTTGGGAGAAGCACCACAAGACGGACCAGAGAGCAAGCACAGGAGTGGGAGCTATGCTTGCTAAAGAGAGGAGTGCGGCCAGCCCTTCCCTCGGGGCTGCAGGGAGAGCAGGCATTGTGCTTGGTGGTGTAAAGTACAGAGCTCTCTCTAATGCTCCGCCTCTTATAGATCTTGACCATCAAAGCCTGGCCCCAGTGAATGCGGCACACACCACCTCCACCTCTGTGCCTGCCTCTCACCCTCACGACCCTGCTCTGTCTCTTAGGTCATATCGGGCAGTTCCCACTGAGGTGCTTTGGCTGAGCAAGATGCCTTTAGTTTCTCTGAAGTCCACCTCCACCTCAGGGGCTTCTGTGCCTACAGCTCCTTCCTACCTCAATGGTCAGTCCCTTCTGCAATCCTAGCAGCCCTGCATTTGCCACTCATCATTTGACATTCTCCACTGACACCTTTGCCCACCCCTAATGCACATACGACTGACTAGGTTATTCCTCAAGGGCGGGAGATTCCTTTCAGCCAATGCCAGATTTCTTTTTTTCCTGTTCCTCTCATTGAATTCCATTCTAACCTCACACCTTCCAAGACGTCGGTTGGGCTTACGTTGATTGATTCTGGAGTCCCTGTCCCAGTGAATCGCTACAAAAGTCACCTCTCAGGTTACAACAGCCTTTGCTGTTTGAAAATCCTCGAGTACAGAGCAACGTTGTTAGAGCAATTATTCCTGGCCCCATTCCACATACTTGTAATCCAAGGTTATGTATCAGTGCTTGCCCAGCATGACCCAGGTAGTAAGACGCTGAATCCTAGCTCCAGTTCAGGTCCACCAGCTACTGAAATGCCAGGATGCTACCACGTCATCCCTTCTCTACCCCTTCCACCGTTCCTACACCTAAGCACCTGTTTGCTGTGTTGAGGGAGTTGTTTGGTTCTGTTCCCATACCATCATGTTCTTGTTGGCTATCCTTGCCAAGTGTTTTGTTATGTCTGCAGCAGGTGCTACAGAAGTGGGCAGGGCGGCCATCTGAGAGTCTGAATTCTCTCCAACTCCTACACGGGGTGCTGCCAACCAGAGGATCTGAGCCCGGGACTAAAGATAGGCACAAGTGACATGAATCCTTGTGGACTTCAAGTGCCTTGCAGAGCCTCTGAGGAGGGTGACTGTGAAAGAACAAGGGCGACAGCAACAGCAGCTGCCATTTCTTGAGCACCTACCAAGTGGGAGGCATGATGCTAGTTCTTTATTTACATTATTTAATCCTTACAACAGATTTCTAAGGGAGGTATTATTATTGGCACATGAGAAAAGGAATGTTCAAAGATGCGGGGCCAAAGTATGGCCCACATTTGTCTGACTCCAAAAACAGCAGATAAATAGCAAACTTCAATTTAAAAAAAAAAACGTGATGATCCCTTACTCCCTGAAGGCAATCCTACCTTTGACTCTCCTTTTCCCAGGGGAAAAATCAGGAAAAGAGGAAAGTAGGGCAGGTTGTACCTCATACATAAACACACACACACACACACACACACACACACACACACACACACACACACCACGCGAACGCGCACACACACTTATATTTGTCACCAACACCCTGGATTTCATAGCTAGGATGGGCCTATAATGGGTGAGTTTCCCCATTCCTAGTCCCCTTCCCTGGTGCTAAATAAAAGTGAATAAATACTAAATAAATACAACTGGGGCCCAGGACCCCACCCTGTCTTCCCCGCTCCCTCCTGTGACCTGCAGGGTAGAGGGGGCAGTTAAATAGATGGGGTACTGTCAGGTAGGCTCCTTTCCATTCACCAACACATCACTGCCTCCCAGGGCAGGAAGCCAGGGCAGGGCCAGCCTGCGGTTTGGGGCAGAGAGGCAAGCAGGTCTCACCCTCTACACCTCCCTACTGTGTTTTAGCACGAGGCAGCTGCAGAAGCCCGCTCATTCTCCCAGATGAGTCCGAGGCCCCGGCGCCCCAAAAGGGCAGCCGGGACAGTGAGGTTATTTCCGGCCTGCCCAGGTTCGCTTCCGAAGGATCTCCAGAATCTCTGCCCTGCGTTGCAGCCAGTTTTGGGGAGGAGGGCGTGGCGTTGAAGGGACTGGCCGCGGGACAAAGAAACTGTACCGCAGACGTACATTCTGTGGGTTGCCAGCCACCAGAACTTGCAGCGTCAAGGGCTGGGCCAGCGGCCCATGTCCAGACAGTGTCTCTGAGGCTGCCGTGGCTCCGCTATAGCGCAAGCTGACTGCCCCAGGAAGTACCACATCTGTTGAGGAGGGCATCAGCGTGTATTCACCATTGAGGGCGTAAGAACCATCTGCTAGCTTCAGGGCCAGGTAGATGCTCTTGAGGCCAGATCCTCCCTGCTGCCGTACAAGGATATGGGTGGCTCCCGCAGGGATCGTGACCACATCGCTGTATCCGTACCTGTGAGGAGAAAGTAAATAAAGAACTGAGCATCACCTGAATCCCTTGAGCTTGCCTCACTGTGTGTGTCTGGGTGTGTATGCGTGCGTTAGGAGTTGCTTCTTCAAGCTTCATGCGGTCTGCGTCCACTCTAGAACAGAGCTACCAGCACGTGACCTTCCTTACTCTTATCTCTGGACGCTTATAACTGCTTTTTGAATGTCTTGCCAGTCCTGGCTTCCCTGGGGCCTGCCCAATTCCTACTCTTCGCTCGGAAGTCACCGCCCAAGGAAGCCTTCCCTGATGCCTTCAAGAGTTCTTGCGACCTCTCTGTTCAACATGTGGAGCATCCCACTGTAACCGCCTACTCCTCTGTCTCCCTGAGACTAGACTACAGAAAGTGTTGAGTCGGCCGGAAAGCCCTGGGCCCCAAGACTAGAACAGCAACCAGGAGAACAGAGCGGAGAAGAACTGCTGAAAGGACCTGAATTTTTTGAAGGAGCCTGACTGCTTGCTGCAGCTAGAGCCATTCCCACCGCACACCATGCACTTGTCAAATTTCTTTTTGGAGCCAATGATTCGATCACAGCCAGCGTGGATACAGCGGCCCTGGACACAGACAGAGGAAGAGTCTGGGGAACAGGGAGTTCCATCTGCCACCTGAGGAGTAGAGGAGGGACACCGTTAAGAGTGCTAAGTCAGCAGGGGTTTGTAAGCTAAACATCTGGGAGGTGGCATCAGAAAAGAACGGGTTAGGAAGGGATGTAGGGGAGGCCCATATGGGCTTACGGCCACGACGATAATGATACATCCAATTGTCCATTGCTCCTGCATTGACTACGAATCGAGCGATGCACAAAATGCTTTATGTCTCACAATTGCTGTGTAAGTAAGACTACTAAGGGTGAAATTGTGAGGTTTAGAAATATTACAAATTTGAGACGGCAAGGATTTTTAGTCCTAGCGCCAAACTCTGAACTTAATGGTACAGCCTCCAGATGGCCACTAGAGGGCACCAAACCTGTACGAATTTTCTACAGACTACTGGAGAAGGGAGGGCGTCCAAAGCTAGTAGGACTTTTTTTTTTTTTTCCCCTGCCTGAACCGGCCATTCTGTGATACAAAAGGCGTGTCCAAGCTTTAGTAATCTTCAGGAAGTCTACCCACTAAAGGACTGCCTGTCTGAGAATCAATACTTTGATAGAGGAGTCCATGGAAAAGAGAGTCAAGGATTTCCCTGAAAGGTCTCACCAAATGTGGTGCAAAAGAACAGGGGAAGGGAGAAGCAAACAGAGATACAAGCGGGAGCAGCTTCACTGGCCACTGACCCAAAACCAGACCTCTGTTCTCCTAAAACAGGACAACCATGGACAGACAAGGCTGAGTGGACCTGTATGCCGACTGCAGGACTGTAGGAATGCAGGACTGTAGGAATGCCAGCAATGATCTGGAGGAACCACTGGGAAGTGTATAGACCTCTACTGGGCCTGAAGGTTTCTGGTCCTCACCCGTGGCTCCAGTACATAGTAGTAGCCCAGTGCCCGGGCCTGGCAGGTGAGTTTGCACTGGTCTCGAGGGGCTACACCTGTGTAGCGCGGAACCCAGTCCATGGGCCCCGGAAAACTCTTGAAGAGGTCGGTTCGGTGGTTGTAGGCAGCACACTGCTCTTCACGGAAGGTCAATGCTATAGGCATGAAACAACAGTCTGAGCCTCTCTCCTCACACTGTCCCATACACCCTTCTGCCTAGCCCCTCAGAACTTTAGCCAGCATGGCATCTCTTCCTTACAGATTTCCAGGAATAGTTCTGGAAAGATAAAGACATTTCCCCAGAAGCAGAGACAATCAGCACCTTAGGCCAGCACTCAAGGCACAACCCTTCCTGTCCACCACCCCTTCCCAGGGCTCCCATTCCTCACACCCCTCACACCCCTCACCTGAGCCATGTGGGCAGTTCTTAGTGTTACAGGAGCGGAAGCGGGTACGGCGGCCCTCACAATACTTTCCACCATTCCGGGGGACAGGCTTTGTGCAGTCCCGGGAGGAGAATTGGACACCACCTCCACAAGTCCTGGAGCAGTCACCCCATGGTCCCCAGGGACCCCAGCCTCCAGCCTGAGGAATCTGCAGGGGCACAAAATGGAGGCAGGATGAGCACATTTCTCCTAGGCTTATGGTCAGGTCCTTTCTGCAGGCCTTTTACCCAAGTCCTGCCCTGAGGTCTCACATTGAAGTCCTTGAGCTGGTCCACGTGGAGACAGCGGCCACCCATACAGGCCTGTGCAGGTCCGCAGGGAGTACCATCGGCCCAGGGTGAGTGCTTAGTCTGACACATGGCATGGCCATTGAGGTGGCCAAAGCACCAGAGGGCAGCACAGGGCGGTGGCAGCTGTGGACAATGGCTTGAGTCAGGACCAAAGGTCAGTTGGCACTGGCGGTCAGCATCATAGTCCTTGCCAGGAAAAGTCACTGGCAGATGCAGGGGAGCCTCTGGTTTGTCTAAGAGGCAGTGTCCTGAAAGGGGAGTAAGATACAAAGTTAGCAAGAGCCTGCAATTTAGGATTACCAGTTAAAGCTGGGGCGCCTTCGTACCTAAGGTACCCTCAGCTACACAGTGTTGAATGCTTACTATGTGATCAGGGCTAGGAAAGCCCTGGCCCATAACATCTCATTTACTCATCACAGGACTGGGGGGCACTGACTAATTGCATCTAATTTGCCTGCTGGCCAACTACAAGCACAGAGAAGTGGAGTAACTTACAGACACGTGTCTGCCTGTAAACAAAGAACACAGTCAGCACAGGAACCAAAAGTACTTCTACCACCGCCACCAACACCACCACCATCACCACCATCATCACCACCATCATCACCATCATCATCACATCATTGTCATCATTATCATCATCACTACCACTACCACCACCATCATCACCACCACCATCATCACTACCATCATCACCATCACTGACATCACCATTATCATCATCATCGTCATCATCATGGTCACCACCACTACCACCACCATCATCACTACCATCATCACCATCACTGACATCACCATTATCATCATCATCGTCATCATCATGGTCACCACCACTACCACCATCATCACTACCACCATCATCACTACCATCATCATCACTACCATCATCACCATCACTGACATCACCACCACCACCATCATCATCATCATCATCATCATCATCATCATCATCATCATCATCATCATCATTGCTACTTGTAGAGGGTTGGCCTGATGGTACTTGTATTCTAATGCTAACACTGGTTCCTCAAGACCTGGCTACCCCCATGTTATTTTTGACTGGTGGGTAAAGATGCCTATAGCCAATAGTGTGCAGAAGAGACACAGGGGGTTTAGGGTTCCAGGTTTGGGAGTCAGAGGAGAACCAGAAGTGGGAGAAGGTAAGGAATGGAGGAGAAGCCCCCATGGATTAGTGAGTCATGAAATAATGGCCATGTGGGTTGACTAATTGGAGTTCAGAGCAGCCCAGATAAACATGGCAGATTATCTAATGGGATTATGAGCTGGGAAATAGGCATGGTAACATAGAGGGCAGATATCTGCTCAGCTCTTATCCTAACTATGGCTTATTATAAAGATAAAAATTGTATGTGTCTTTTATCTGGGGACTGAATATTCAAGGTGGAGTAGAATCCCCGGATTGGGATTAAAAATTCCTACAACCACTAGAACTATTTGGGTTTTCTTTTCTTTTTCTTTCTTTTTTTTTATGTACGAGTACACTGTGGCTGTCTTCAGACACACCAGAAGAGGGCATCGGATCCCATTACAGATGGTTGTGAGCCACCATGTGGTGGTTGCTGGAAATTGAACACAGGACCTCTGGAAGAGCAGTCAGTGCTCTTAACCACTGTACCATCTCTCCAGCCCCAGTATTTGTGTTTTCAAAACCATTTAAAAAAAATCACATTCACTTATTTATCGCAGGAGAACGGAGTTTGCACATGCCACAGCACATGTATGGGAGTCAGAGGACAACTTGCAGAGGTCAGCATCAGACTCTCAGCTTTGCCAGCAAATGCCTTAACCTGATGAACCATCTTGTCAGCTCTATGGAGCCTTGTGGGCAGTTTTACTTTATAGCCTCGGCTAGCCTGGAACTTACTATTCCACAGCCCAAGCTTGCCTGGAAATCATGTGACAATTCTTCTGCCTCAGTTTACCAAATGCTAAGATTAAAGGCATACGCTAGCTAGCTACCATGCAGTGTTTCTGTATAATCCTTCCTTTTTCCTCCCTCCCTCCCCCTCCCCTCCCTCTCTCCCCACTCCCCTCTCCCTCTCTCTTCTCTCTCTCCCTCTCTCTCTCTCTTCGAGATGTGATCTCCTTATATAGCCCCGGCTGTCCTGGAACTCACTACATAGACCAGGCTGGCCTCAAACTTACACAGATCCACCTGCCTCTGAGTGCTGGGATTAAAGGCTCATCTATAGGATTTCCTATAGATGCCCATCTATAGGATTTCCGAGAATGCTTCTAATCAGTTGCTTCGGGGAGCTGGAGAGACGGCTCCACAGTTAAGAGCATTTGCAGAAGTCTCAGTTCCCAGCAACTACATCAAGTGACTCGCGAACTGCCTCCAGTTTGTGGGATCCCACACCCCCTTTTTCTGACCTCCATGGGTACCTGCAAGCATGTACAAAATACAGTACAAACTTCTGTCTGGAGATAGTCATTCTGCACTCTTGTACACTTTATTGAATAACAAGGTGATCTACTGATTTATAGCCAGTCCATTTCAATCTTGGACAGCCGGTAAAGGGTCAGTTCTAATGTGTGGAGCCAACATTCGCATCCCTGTCCCCTGACCTGTGCTATTTGCTGTCATAGGAAGTGGGAACCACCAAGCTAAGACAGCAGCATTTCGGGGCTGGGGATTTAGCTCAGTGGTAGAGCGCTTACCTAGGAAGCGCAAGGCCCTGGGTTCGGTCCCCAGCTCCAAAAGACAGCAGCATTTCTCACCCCGTCACAGACAGCAGAGGAAACACAGGTGGGGGACTCAGTGTGGCCCACAGAGAATGTTCCAGAGTTAAGAGTCCAGTGAGAGAGCATAGGAATTGAGTCCCTACTTTGAGAAAGGTGTTACCAGCTTACCATAGCCATTGTCCAGGAAGTCAGTGATGAATCGGGCACTGCAGGGGGACCAGGGCTCTTCAGGGTCCACGTGAGCCATGACAGGAGCCATGACATGGCGAGAGGAACTCCCCTGCCCATTCAAATTAGCACACGGTTTGGAGTTATCATGGAGCATGTTGAAGACATGGCCTATAAGAGAAACGGTGCCGCTAGTGTCCGGTGGTTCCATCCCATGTCGACACTTCCAGGGCTCCATCTACACTTGGTTGCAGTTGTCAATGACCGGATCCACCTTCCCCCACCTCCCCAACCCCCCAGATCCCTCACGGGTCTCTGGATTCAGTGTGTAGCCCCTATTGCTCTGTCTTCTCTTCCCCAAAGGAAAGGTCCCTCTCTGCTTATTTTCCGCTGTAGTTGACATTCCCAACCCTCCACTCCATTCCCTTACTCTCTTCCCTTCCAAACGCATATACTCAGGCACGTACATACAGTTCAAAGTAAGCTTCCACCTGCTATTTTATTTAGTAGAAAAATCTATGCTTGTCCGTACCCAGAACACAGAGGGGATTCTGACCTTGGGCCTAGGGCTGGGGAGGACGATATCTTGGTAGCCCCATTCGTACTCTAGTGAGCCCCTTATATCCTTAGAGCATCCTCAGTCCCCCCTCATATCCACTTCAGGTGCCACACTGCCCCAGAGCTACCTTACCCAGTTCATGAGCGGCGGTGAAGGCCGACTGGAGCCCATCGTCCTCCACAATAGCACAGCTCCTAGCTGGGTCACACACTGTGCCCACATCAGCCATACCCAGAGTGTCACAGGTGGAGACCCCACACAGGTCCTGTGGAGAAGGAGCACAGAAGATGCTTAGGGCTTGATATCCAGATTAGTAAGGAACTAGATGCTGGGTACCCAGTGTGGTCAGGGCCCACATAGGCACCCCATGGCTGGGTGGCTGGCACCAGGCTCATGTGCAAACCCAGGGGCATCTTCTCCATCATGCTCTGTAGTGGTTGTGCCTCTCTCTGTGTTGTGGCCCCTTGCCTGTGGTGCTGAGGCCTTACCTGCCGGGTGAACAGAATGGCCGTGTCAAAGTGGTCAGGATCTGAGTCGTTCGGAGGGTTTAGGCCTTTCTGCCAGGTGCAGAAGCTGCGTAGGGTCTGGGCGGCACTTGGCCCCACTTGGGGCCCTTCCTGGCCCGACCCCAGGATTACTAGACGAGTCACCACCAAGTTGACAGGGTTTCGGATGCTTGGATGCTTAAAGGCTTTGGCAGCGGCGGCCATGACCGTCAGCAGGTAGTGCTTTAACCCTGCCCCGTGGAATGCTGCCATCTTGTCATCTGCCACCACCAGTGTCTCCACGAATCTACTCAGCGAAGCGAAGCGCTTGAGGATAAAAAGATGAGAGGAGGGTCGTGAGATAGCCTCCCAGATCCACGGATCTCACTCCCCTCCCTTCATTCCTGGGTCTAAAACTCAGCAGTTAGCTGGCCCTCAGATACCCCACAGGATTCCTGAAGTGACTGGTTTGGGCCCTCCCCCTAACCCCAAATCCCATTGCTTTTGTGGTAATGTTGAAGAATCAGCTGTTGTTCTGAAAGAAGAGAGGGCTTGCCACGTTTTCATGCCTAAGTGGGCCCCAGAGGTGAAAAGCAGCTGGGACTGCCTCGGGGAGGGGCGCCAGGGTCCCTAAGTGTGGCAGTGGCGGCAGGGGGCGGGGGCGGGGCATGTGTGTGTGTGTGTGTGTGTGTGTGTGTGTGTGTGTGTAGAGCTAGCGGGCTGAGCTGCGACGTGTCTGCCCTGTGTGGTTGGAGGAACAATTCAGTCAGCAGCTAGGGCCACAGCCAGATCTCAGCGTGGCGGGTGTGGAAGGAGTGTCTGGTCTGGATTAAAGCTAGAGAAGGGGTGGGGGAGAAAAGGGGGAGACCCAGGAGTGGGAGGGAGGAAAGGGTAGCGCCTCAGGCAGCCTCGCAGTCAGCCCACAGTGTGGGAAGAGAATTGACCCAGAGGTATGGGTTGCCTCTCTTCGCCTGCCTACTCCTGTCCTAGTTTGCAGTTTGCCAGAACAATTTTAAAGAACATCAGAAGCCAAAAACTCAATCCCTCAGGCCTCAAAGTTTACTCCTGTAGCTGGGGGTGGGGGTAAAAAAATCACTGGGGCAGAGAAAAGAGCCTAGGCCAACAGGCTGTTAGAGCTTTACTGCTGGGAACTGTGTCAGCAGGAGACTTCATGGCCAGGAAGGGGCGGGGTAGGGAGGGGGAGAGGTCATTCCGGCCCAGAGAATCTGACCTACCTCAGGGAATCCTCAGAGTAAAGCAAAGGACTGAAGCAGGGAGAAGCCAGGATTTTCCAAAGAAAGGGTGGCGGAGATAGGGAAAGCAGAGAGAAGGAGAGAAACTGGAAAGGTACAAGTGGAAGTGGGAGGAGAGAGGGTGAATAGGGGTCAGTAGGACAGACATGGCGGGAGGAGGATACGAGAAGGGATCTCCGGGGTTGCCTACCTTGGTTCTGCGGGAAATGGGACTGGGGCTCCCAGAAGGAGCCTTGACGTTGCATATGGGACCTCGGTTGCTGGCAGGACTCTTCCGGCGTAGGATGTGAGCCCCTGGTCCCCCAGCAGAGTTAAGGGCGCCTCCTTCCAGAGGCTGGAGGTGGAGTTCGGCCCCCCGGTACTGCAATACCCCCAATAGGGCTCCCCTGTCCCAGTGCAGAGACGCCACCGACTCCGGATCTCCATTGATGGTGCCAGTCAGGTAGGTACCTGGCTCTGCCCCACCCAGCATCTCAGGTGCCTGGCCCAGGTACTGTACTGTCAGCCCCTCTACCTGCACCCCAGGATCCTGCTCTAGTTCTAGTAACAATATCTCCCCAAAGGCTGGTAATCGGTACAGCAGCCTGGCAGGGACGCCTGAGCCAGGTATGATACTACTGCCGTTGAGCTTCTCTGGAAACACGATCTCCTCCTCTCGGGGGAGGGGGCTGGCTGACCAGGCTAAAGGCAGGAGGGAGGCCAGCAGCAGCAGCTGCTGCCACCGCTCCAAACCAGAGAAAGGCACAGTGCGGGGCGGCAGGCAGGGTTGGAGTCTTCGCAGTCTGTGCCCAGTCAAGCCCCTCCTGGGATGCAAGCCCATCCTGGACATGGTACCAGTGCTGCAGCTGGGATGGATTGAGGCCATCTGAGGCAGCAAAATCCTCCACACCCTAACTGTGGAAGGCTCCTCGTTAAAGCCAGAAGGGCTCGGACTTGTGCCAAAATCCGAGGCAAAGTTTTTAGAGGGGCTATGGACGTTCAGAGAAGATGAAAAATAAAACAGCCCCTGGGCTCAGAAAAAGTGCCTCTCTCCTCCAAAACTTCCTCCTGTGCCCTCTGTCTCAGGTCTTTGTCTCTCTGTGACTCCTTGGCTTCTCCCTCTGCTCAGCTGTCTGTCTTTGCCTCAGTGCCTGCCCTGTCTTTGCCTCCTCCTCCTCCTGTCTCTTTGTCTCTGTCTCTCTCCTCTTCTGTCTCTTTCGTTTCTGTGTATCTGTGGGTCTCCCCCCGGGTTCTCCCCAGCCTCTCTCCCCTCCAGCTCTTTTAAGCATCCAGAGCCTCCCTCTTTGTGTGATTGGCTGATCTGTAAGCTACTCAGCCAGTAGCTTGGTCACTGGGACTCCGAAGGGAAGGATGAATGTATCATTGCTTCCCAAAGACCTTAGTGGGTTTTTTTTTTTTCCTTAAAAAAGAAAGGAAAAAAAAATATAAAGGGACTTGCCCAGGGGAAGGGAATCTCTAGCAACCAGATGCATTTTAGGCAACGAGCCAGTTGATGACACATCCCAAATCCCACCATCAGCCTTCAGCCGTCTTTTTTTTTTTTTTTTTTTTTTTTTTTTTTTTTTGCATGGGATAGAGCCCCAGGGGAGGTAGGGACTGGGGGAAAGGGCCTGGACAGCACTCACAGATGAGAGATTCTGTCCTGGGAGAATTCACATCCCTCCTGTCCAGCCTGGTCTAGCCTACACTTGTATGTCATGTATGTTGCCCTCTAACCCCAGAGGCTAATCTGTTAGAGCCAGGTTGTCTGGGTTTAAAAGGAAGCAGGCAACAGGTAAGTAAGCATTAAGAGAGGAGAAAGGATGGGACCAAGCCTCCGGGAAGTAGAGGTGGTGGAGACAGAAAAACAAGGAGACAGCAGTGAGAACTTTGTTAGAATGAAACAAGAAGGAGATGGACGACAAAGGAGGAGTGACTACTTTTCTTTTTATAGGAGGAAGACCTAGAGAGGATCTGCTCTTATCCCGCCCCCGTCTCTCTCTCTGTCTCTCTCACCCCTACCCTATCCAAAGCATAGAGCCATTCTGCTCTAGGCCCCCTCCTCCCCAACTTCCTGGGTGCCCATTCCCCTGGCTTAGCTCCCAGTAGATTTCCCCAGGCTTTTGGCCCTGTTCCTACCCAACTACCCCAGCACACGCCCACTTCCTCTAGTCAGCCAGCCCCTCACCTAGACAAGACCTGCTCTCTCTCTCTCTCTCTCTCTCTCTCTCAGAAATCCAGAATTAATCTCTGTTACTCCCTTGACCCTCCCTACCTTTCAAACCCAATAGTTCCTGGAATATCATCGAGTAATCTTTGACTCCTCATTCCCCATGGGGGTAGGGGGCAGAGAACCTGGGATGGGGCAAGGACTCACTCCACCCTGTGGCCACCCATTTCCCCAGGAAATCCCCAGGAAGGAGAGTACATTCAGCAGTCCCTTCCCTTTCCCAGAGAAGCACCACCTCCCCTGCCCCTGTCCCCTTATTCATCCTCTGCCTGGTCACCTCCTGTCCCCCACATCATATCCATCAGAATGCTTCCTCTCTCCTCTCTCTCTCTCTCTCTCTCTCTCTCTCTCTCTCTCTCTCTCTCTCTCTCTCCCTTCCTGCTCCAGTCACTAATACCTGTCCTGCTGCTATCACTTCCTGAATTACCCACCCTGTGGTGACTTCCAGTCTCACCTCTTGACCCATCACATGCCCTGACCCTCCCTGGTCCTGAGCAGAGGGGCTGAGGCAGGAGGAGGCAATCACACAAGGGATGGGGGGACCCGAAGGGACAGGGGCAGGAGGAGCTGTCACCAGGATACTCTTATTGCCCCTTTCCATCCCCCCATCTGAGCTGAGAACAAAGAATATGACTAAGCAGTGAAAGACAAAGGGCCACAGAGTGGCAGCTACAGCCCGTGGGGGTGCGGGCAGGAGAAGGCACAAAAGACGCAGTGTCTTAGGTAGCCCCCCCCCCCCCCAGAGCACTCATCCCAGTTTCAGTCCAAACCACCCCCAGGGCTAAGCAAGCTAGAGTCTGTCTTGACTTCGAATAGGATGGATTAATAAAAAAATGAGTAGGGGGTTGGGGATTTAGTTCAGTGGTAGAGAGCTTGCCTAGCAAGCGCAAGGCCCTGGGTTCGGTCCCCAGTTCGGAAAAAAAAAGAAAAGAAAAGAAAAGAAAAGAAAAAATGAGTAATCCACTTTCCCACCATCATCACATTTTGTTTTGTGTTTAAACTATATAGCAGGGGGGAAAGCCCAGACAAGGAGAGGGGCTTGGAGAGGGTAAGGGGACCAAGCCTCTGCCCTGACTTTCTGAGGATCACCTTGTCTACACCAGGTCTTGGTCATTTCCCCCCCCCCCCCCCCCAGGTCTTGGTCATTTCCCACAGCCAACGGATCTCTGGTCCCACCCTTTGGTATGGTTCCCATTAGGTCAATGTTCAGTCTAGAAATCTGGCTCTCTCCTCTTCCTCTGCAGTTCAGAATTCGCAGTGCCACTCCCCTGGTCTGTCTGCTCCACCCAGCTGCACCGCTGGTGGGCTATGGTCCCAGGGATCCTGTCTGGGAGAGATGTGGAGGAGGTCTCTTTCCAGTGAGAAAATTGTAGAATCTCAAAGAGTGGGTGGCCCAGCTGGAGCTGGGCTTAGAGACAAAAATCAGTCTCTAGGGCAGGAAAACTCTTTGTAAATACAAAATTAGGCACAGAGTCCTAGTATTATTACATTTCTATGCTGTCAGTTACTTCTGAGGAAGACTATGACAGGTAAGACTGTCCTGAATGGAGGTGGGATACCAGGTGTTGCTAAGGGTGCTTCCTGAGTCTGTGATTTAGGAATTACAGGGATTTAAGAGTCACTGTCAGTGCATCTCCCCCTCCCATTTGTAAAATGGTGTCCCCACACCCTTGCACCAATTGCACCCTTGCTCTACCAATGTTTGTGGCCTTGGCTGTCTATTCCCTTTTGTTTTGGCGAGCTCTCAGACTCGACTTGCCCAACTGCAATTGAGTCCCTTTCCACAAGCCCGATTCTGGAAATTAACACTTTTGGATTTCGTAGTAAAGAGATAGTCATCAAAACTTGGGGCTTTAGTCGGAAAGCAGGACTACCGAAGGAGAATGACCAAGATGGGAAGGAACGCCCACACAGAGTGTGCTTAGGGGGCCTCGTGGGAGGGTAGTTTCTAAGGTATATTCAGGTCACAGAGAATGGATTTAGCGGGAAGTGCTGGGTTCGGCGTGAAGTTGCCTCAGGAGAGAACAGTTAAGTTATGCCCAGAAAAGCCGTGGGAGTGATGCCCTAACTAAAGATGACAGCAGTCGTTGTTATTTAAGCGTGAGTGAAGCTGAGAAGCAGGATCCGGATGTTGTTCCGTTCGCAATTGACCTTCCTGCCAGCTTCCAAGATGGTGACTCCATTGTGCCAATAGAGGGGAAGTCCATAAGGAGGCGCGCGTGAGTCACTTCCGCCCGGTTCTCCTTCCTAAGGTCTGCAGCCCAGTAAAGATGGCGGCCCTCAGGGCTGTGTGCAGCCTCCGCGGTGTCGGGGCCCAGGTGCTGCGGGCCGGGTCTGGGATTCGTCTGCCGAGTCAGCCCAGCAGGTGAGGAGGAGGCGGCTCCTACATGCGTTCTCTTCAAAACTGGAGTTTCTCGAGTCTGAGGACATTTCAAGGGCTCTGTGACCCCTGAGGAAAGAATGACCCAGGCCTATAACCCTCCTTACGCTGACCAGATTTCTTAGGTTCCTAGATGCAGTCAGCTTCCTGTGGCGGAGGATGGGAAGTAAGGGAGATGATTTTATTTTTATTTTTTGTCAGAAGCGAAATATGTAGCGTGAAAGACCCTACCCTTCAAATGATTAGAGCGTACCTCCCATATCCGAAGGAGACCCCTCTCTTTTCTGAGCCCTCCTTCCCCAGTTCCTCTCTTCCCTCTTTCGCTCGCATATGCGAGGTTGCACTTTCCCTCTTTCCTCCCGCCTTCCCTACTCCCCCCGCCCCCATCTCTTAGTAATCTTAAGTTGACCATGAATAAATGATGTTCTCAACATTTTTATTCAGGAGGGAGCCTCGATCCCGGCTTTGTATGTCCCAAACGTATGTGTCAATGACTTGGTATCGAAAAGTATAGCTCTGCAATTCCGGCCATCCTTCCTTGGGCTCACATAAGAGTGAATAGCATATTTAGGAATATATGTGTCTATACAAATATATGTGCGCCTGCACTAACAAAGAGTGAGAAAAGGCCATGAATTTGAAGAAGGGCAGGGAGGGGCATAGAGGGTTAGAAGGGAAAAGGAAGGGAGAAATGTGATTACATTACAATCTCAAAAACTGTTTTTGAGAAGTGGATAGGAACCGTGGAACCAAGCGTACTGTTCATGCCCCTTGTATAGGATCTATCTTTAATTCCTCAGAGGTGCTCGGCGATGGCAGCCAGATATAGAATGGGCAGAGCAGTTTTCGGGAGCTGTCATGTATCCCTCCAAGGAAACAGCCCACTGGAAACCTCCTCCTTGGAATGGTGAGTGCTGTTTCAAGTTGTCAGAAATCTTTGCTGATTTGTGTGTGTGTGTGTGTGTGTGTGTGTGTGTGTGTGTGTGTGTGTGTTTTAATCCAGCATTTCTCTGTGTAGCCTTCAGTGTCCTGGAATTCACTGTGTAGACCATGCTGGCCTCGAACTCAGAGATCCGCCTGCCTCTACCTCACGAGTTGCTGAGATTAAAGGCATGCTCCTCCACCGCCTGGCTAAATATTGATCTTTAAATGCTATTGAGCGAGCTCCCTGTCGAGGGCAAAATGTGATGATATCAGAGATTTATCAGAGAGAGAAAGGAATGATAGACATCCTCAATACTGAAAGGTCCTTACCGTCCTTTAATTAGTGTCAACTTTTTCCTGATTCTATACACTTCCATCTCTCTGTGGACAACATGATTTTCCTAATAGCATTTGAATGAAACCCACTTATATATAAGCATCTTTCCCTCATTAAAACTAGGCGTTTGGGGGCTGGAGAGATAGGAGTTAAGAGTACTTCCTGCTCTTGCAGAGGATCCAGGCTCAATTCATTTTTTTTTTTTTTTTAAGATTTATTTATTATATATGAGTACACTGTGCTGTCTTCAGATACACCTGAAGAGGGCATCAGATCCCACTATAGATGGTTGTGAGCCACCATGTGGTTGCTGGGATTTGAACTCAGGACCATCTAGAAGAGCAGTCAGTGCTCTTAACCACTGAGCCATCTCTCCAGCCCCCCAGGTTCAATTCTTAGCATCCATATGAGGTAGCTTACAACCACCTATAACTCCAGGTCAGGGAGATCCCCTGCCCTTTTCTGGCCTTTTCAGGCAGCTGCATATAGGTCATAAACATTCATGCATATAGGCAAAGCACTACACATAAAATAAAAAATAAGTCTTTAACATAGAAGATCTAAAGCGGGTGTTGGGGATTTAGCTCAGTGGTAGAGCGCTTGCCTAGCAAGCGCAAGGCCCTGGGTTCGGTCCCCAGCTCCGAAAAAAAGAACCAAAAAAAAAAAAAAAAAGAAGATCTAAAGCGATGCCTTATCCTTAAAACAAAGCAACAGTAATGAAGCAAAACCCAACCTATTAGTGTAGGAGGTCTTTACTATTTTATGGATTCTTTTTCTTACTCTTTACCCCCCCCAGCCCCCGCCCCATTTCACCCCCTATCACTAGAGAGAAGAGAGAGAAAGATAGACGTGGAGAGAGAGAGAGAGAGAGACCCCTGAATATAATTTCCTTCCTTTTGTTTCTTCTTTGAGCACGGCTACTAAAAAACTGCAACCAACCCCATACCACCCCACCCCCAAGTACTCATCAACTATACCCCGCCTCTTGGGGCCCTAGCATTTATATACCCCCTAAAGTTTTCAGAATTCCAAGTGTCCTACAGTCACAGAAACTATTTGCAGCTGGGAAAACCACGCCTTTACTAGAGGCAAATCACAGCCAGCTGCTGCAGACAGTCTGAAGCAGCCCACATTCCCACACCTGGGATTAAAACAAAAGCACATTCTTACAGTAGTTCTGTGTTTAAGAAACCCAAATTGTCTCATGACAGAGATCTGGCTTCATGGTTACGGGAACCTGGTCTTGGAGAGGACCTGAGTTCAGTTTCCAGCACCCACATGGCAGCTCAGAACCATTTTGTCAATATAATTCCAGTTCCAGGAAATCTGATGTTCTCTTCTGCCCTCCAAAGGCACCAGAACCAGATGTGTGTGTGTGTGTGTCTGTCTGTCTGTCTGTCTCTGTCTGTCTATTTGTCTGTCTGTCACACACACACACCACTCATACATAAAATAAACCTTTAAAAGGAAAGAAACAGGGTGTGTGTGTGTGTGTGTGTCTGTCTGTCTGTCTGTCTCTGTCTGTCTATTTGTCTGTCTGTCACACACACACACCACTCATACATAAAATAAATAAACCTTTAAAAGGAAAGAAACAGGGTGTGTGTGTGTGTGTGTATGTGTGTGTGTGTGTGAGAGAGAGAGAGAGAGAGAGAGAGAGAGAGAGAGAGAGAGAGAACGCACGCGAGAGCAGGGTCTTACTGAAGTGTCCAGATTGGCCTCAGTCTGGATCTTCCTGAGCATCCTATATGCTGGGATTACTTTCCCTCTTGGTCTTTGGTTTCTATCAGTGGTACTCAGATTGTCCTTCAATATGGAAACTATTTAGTCATCTAAATAGTTTAGATGACTATTAGAGTTTTTCCTCTCTCTTGTCCTCCATATCTTTGTCCAGTAAGTCACGAAACCATGTAGATTTTCCCATCATTTCTCTTTTTTAATTAAAAACAATTCTCTTTAGATGTAGCTCTCTGTGTCTGAGTGTTTTGCCTGCATGTGTCATTACGTACCACATGTGTGCCTGGTGCCCATGGAGTTCAGAAGAGGGTGTCAGATCCTTTGTCACTAAAGTTCTGAATGGTTATGAGCCCATCACTGGATAGTCTCTGCCCACCAGCCGCCCAGTTATGACACAGAGACAATTATCATTTATTATAGCTCAGGCCCTCGCTATGTTTTCCCAGTTAGCTTGTATAATCTAATTAACCTGTTTGTTCTGATCTAAGTTCCACCACATGGCCTGTTAGTTACCTCTCACTGGGTCCTGGCACCCATACCTTCTTCCACATCTGGCAGGCAAATCTCCTACCTCTGCCTCTTCCCCAGAGTTCGTGTCTGCACGGAACTTCTGCCTGTCCTCTCCTGCTTTGCTATTGGCCATTCAGCTTTTTATTAAACAATCAGAAGGTGATGGAGAAACACTGATAGGTAATCCTTCATAAAAACAACAATACCAAAGTTGGCTCATACTCACATCTCTTCTGGGTGCAGAAATACACGATTACACAGTGCACAAGAAATTGTCCCAACATGAGCCACCATGTAGTTGCTGGGAACCGAACTTGAATCTCTTGCATGAGCAACAAGTGCTCTTACCAACTGAGACATCACCTTTCTGGCCCTCCCTTGTAATTCTTTTTTTTGATTACTTTAATTTTTGTGAATACGTCTGAGACTTTGCTTGTCTGTATGTGTACCAGGCAGCTTTCTAAAAAAGACTTATGTATGCGATGGTCTGTCTTCATGCATGTCTGCACGCCAGGTTGTAAGCCAAAGTTCCTAACCACTGAGCCGTCGTCTCTGCAGCCCAAACCAGGCTGTTTTCTAAGGGCAGTTGTGTGCACAGTTGCCTACAGAGAACAGAAGAGGGCATCACATCCCCTAGAACTGGAGTTACATATAGTGATTGTGAACCACTTCTGTAGGAGGGCTGGGAACTAAACCTGGCTCCTCTCCAAGAACAGCCAGTACTCTCAACTGTCAAGCCATTTCTTCAGCTCTTCCTTTTAAAACCCATCACCCTGGGTTCGTATACCCAGCATGGCATAAACTGGACTTCTCAGCACTCAGAAAGTAGGGGCAAGAGGCTCAGAATTTGAAGGTTACCACTTTCAACTGTGTAGTGGTAGTGAGTTTGTGGTGGCCGGAGCGACTTGGGATCCAGTGTCAAAAACAGCAAACATCCTGTCATTTAGTAGTAATATTTCTCTTTTCCCCTGGAGGAGCATGTAGTCAGTCCTGTCATTTAGTAGTAATGCTTCTCTTTTCCTCCCCACCCCCATGAGGAACATGTAGTCCTGGCTGTCTTGAACTCACAGATGTACCTGCCTCTGCCTTTGCCCACATTAAAGGCATACACTACCATTCTGAGCTTAAGTATGCATTTCTCACCGATTGTCCATTTATCAGATACATTTAGATATATCATGATACTTACAGATAGGATGGCAAGGCCCAGTGGTTAAGAGCTCTTGAATAAGACCTAGGTTCAATTCCCAGCACCCAAACATTGGTTCACAGCCATCTCTAACTCTGGTTCTGGGGGTCTGATGTCTTCTGACCTCTGTGGGCTCCTGCTCACATGTGGCACACATATGTATGTACACACTCAGGCACACCCATATCCATAAAAAGTTAAATCAGTAAATGTTTGTCCGCTGTGGCAGCACATGCCTTTCTCGTTCCAGCGCCTAGGTGGTGAAGGCAGGCAGATGTCTGACTTCATCGTGCTTTAGTTCCAGGCTAGGTGGAGCAGCAGTAGTGAAACCCTACCTCAAAACAAACAAACAAAGAAAAAGAAAAATCGTAGCCAAGCCTGGTAACACAGGCCTGTAAGCCCAGTTCTTCAAGAGGCTGAGGCAGGGGGATCATCAAGGGTTCAGTTGTAACTTGTGCGGCATACAGAATGAGTTCGAGGCCATCCTGCATAATGTAATGAGGTCCTGTCTGAGTGGAAGGAGGTGGGGTGTAGCTCAGTAGTGGAGCCCGTGCCCAGTGTACACAGTGGTCTAGGTTTAATCCTCAGCCAGAAACCAGGTAAAAGATGTTCTGTGGCAGTGGTCCTCAGCCTTCCTGACACTGCAACTCTTTAATACAATTCCTCCTGATGTGGTGATCCCCCGCCATAAAATTATTTTTGTTACTACTTCATAACTGTAATTTTGCTACTTTTATAAATTGTAATGTAAATATCTGTTGTCTGGCGGCCTTAGGTGACAGTGAAAGCATCACTTGACAGGGGTCTTGACCCACAGGTTCAGAACCACTGTCCAAGGGCTTATAGAAGGAACTTCATGATCCCTCTCATTGGGAAACCCAGAGCTTCCTTTCATTTTTCTCATTGTTAGCCGTCTTCCTAGTTATTGGAATGAGGGTGCTAGCAAGGTATGGAATGTGAGCCGAGAGTATGTGGAGAGCTGTCTGTCCCTTGGGGATCCCCAAGGGCATTATCATTTGGCTCTGACCTATTTCCCACTTCTCAGATGTGGATGTTTTGAAGGAGAAAGTGGTGACCAACGTGACCCTGAACTTTGGGCCCCAGCACCCAGCAGCTCATGGAGTCCTGAGACTCGTGCTGGAATTGAGTGGAGAGATGGTGCGGAAATGTGACCCTCACATCGGGCTCCTACACCGAGGCACGGAGAAGCTCATCGAGTACAAGACCTATCTGCAGGTGTGGAGGTGATCAGGGGCCTACTGATGACGTGGGGCTGTAGCTTGAGACTGGAGGGTTTTGCTGTCCCAAAGCTTCAGGGCAGGAGGGTGATGAGGATAGTGCTTTGGGGTTAGTACTGGATGCCAGCATGGAGAAGGTGTTGAAGGATGTGGGTCAGATGGGTTCTTCCAGCATCCTTACCTTACAGCTGGGCCCATTCCCAGCTTCTCTCTGTCTGAGTTTTGGCTGGCTATTTTATCATTATTCTAGTGCCTCAGTTTCCCTCCTCTCCTTTGAGTGCGTCAAAACTAGTGTCCCTGAGGGTAGAGAAGGAGGAATGAGACGTCAGCTCTTTGGGATTCACAGCTGATTCTTATGTCTTCCCACTCTCTTGAATTTGTTTTCAAAACACTCAGTGAGTCAGAGTGACCGGAGGAGGTATGTGACAGAGTTTGCAGTCGTAGAACTGTGTGACCTAAATAGTTGAAGGTCAGGTTTGAAGGAGTTAGATCTGGAATAGATTCCAAAGGTTGGTTTTGTTTGCTTGTTTGGTGTTTGTTAGTTTTTCTTCTTACTGTTATGAAGAGAGGCCCTGGAATAAGGGCTTAGACTCAGCTCTGTGACTTCCTCTAAGAACCCTAAGCAGCAGTGGCTTCAGGTCCCAGCTTTCGTGGGTTAACTCCTGTAGCGTCATCCTGCTAATGACACCAGAACCAGAACAGGCTGTCCCAGTGAGGATTTTAACTCCGCCTTCTTCCTGGAAGCTGGAACTGGCTTAGACAGCTGGGACTTAGCTCTCTTGACATTCTGGGCAAAAGTTACTGTAAAACCGATTCCTTTTCTCCTTCAATATCTCAGTTTTAAGGGACTAGGGGGAAAAAGAAGTATGAGGCACTCTGAGAAAGGTTTCAGTGCCAAAGTCAACTTACATTGGCTTGGAAAAGCCTGAGTTTTCAATTTTTAGGAAATGTTATGACTTCGTGGCTGCAATTATTATTAGAAATTAGGGGGCTGGGGATTTAGCTCAGTGGTAGAGCGCTTACCTAGGAAGCACAAGGCCCTGGGTTCGGTCCCCAGCTCCGAAAAAAAGAACCAAAAAAAAAAAAAAAAAAAAAAAAAAAGAAATTAGATTATACATGGTCCCCTCCACCCCCCCACCCCCCCACCCCCCCACCCCCCCACCCCCCCCACCCCCGTGTATGTTTTGGCATTTTGTTTTGTTTTGAGACAAGGTTTTACTATGAGCTCTGGCTATCCTGGAATTCACTATGTAGACTAGGCTAGCCTCAAACCCACAGAGATAGTTGATCTGTATCTTGAAGATACTGTATAATTTTGTGCCTTGTGTTTCATAACATAATTTGGCCATGGTAAGAGTATTTTTACCATGGGAATTGTCAAACATGATAAATCAAAGTAATGATAAATTTCCAATTATTTTAGATAGCCAGTTTTTAAACACTTTATGCTAGTTTTAAATAAGCATGTTACTAGTTTTGGGGAAATTTCATCCTGCTTTGCTGGGGCACCTGAGACTCTAAAGGTAAGTACTGACTTTCAGTGCCTGTCAAGAGGCAGGTTTCTAGCAGCAGACAGTGGACTCTGAAGTCTGTTAGATGTGACGTTGGTTCCCTATTTTTCCAGGCCCTTCCATATTTTGACCGGTTGGACTATGTGTCCATGATGTGTAATGAACAGGCGTATTCACTAGCTGTGGAGAAGTTGCTAAACATCCAGCCTCCTCCCCGGGCGCAGTGGATCCGAGGTATGTTCTGCTCCTTATGTCTGCTCTCCACTGTTGAACAAGGGCGTCTTAAGTGCATTGAACTCAACTTTGATATGTAGATTCCAGATTCCACCCAGACTGATCTGTAGGATGAGTCCTTGGCTCCCACACACTTCTTTCTTAAAAAAGGAAAGAAAAAGAAAAAAACCATGATGATACACATTTGTTTATTTATTGTGTATGTGCATGAGTATGAATAGTGTATGTCAAGGCATGTGTGGGGAGGTCAGAGGACAACTTCTAGGGAGCCAGCCTCCTCCTACCCCATGGTTCCAGACTGGTTAGCAAGCGCCTTTCTCTGCTGAGCCATCTTTCCAGCCCCTTCCGTCATTTCCTGTCTTTCTATATCACAGTGCTCTTTGGAGAGATCACACGGATTTTAAACCATATCATGGCTGTCACCACACATGCCCTGGACATTGGTGCCATGACGCCTTTCTTCTGGATGTTTGAAGAAAGGGAGAAGATGTTCGAGTTCTATGAGCGGGTGTCTGGAGCCCGTATGCATGCTGCTTATATCCGACCAGGAGGAGTGCACCAGGTGAGTGAGGCTCTCCCGCCTGCACGCTTCCTGCTCAGGCACTTTCCTCTGTGACCACTGGAGGGCAGTGTGGGCTGATGGGACTCTATTCCTATAGAAGGGGTGCTGTAATGGGAATCACCACTTGGCTTCTAGGACCTACCTCTTGGGCTTATGGATGACATTTATGAATTTTCCAAGAACTTCTCTCTTCGGATTGATGAGGTGGAGGAGGTAAGATAGAAATCAACCAGAAGAAAATACCTTTTTTTTTTTTTTTTTTTTGTTCTTTTTTTTCGGAGCTGGGGACCGAACCCAGGGCCTTGCGCTTCCTAAGCAAGCGCTCTACCACTGAGCTAAATCCCCAACCCAAGAAAATACCTTTATCTCCCAAAAGGGCTTGTGGGGTTTTGGTATCCAGTGGTAATTAGCACAGAGGCTTTCGGAGATTGTCATGGAGAGTATTAGCACACTGGATTTCTCTATCCATAGATGCTGACCAACAATAGAATCTGGCGAAATAGGACAGTCGACATTGGGGTTGTATCTGCAGAAGATGCACTGAACTATGGATTCAGGTAGGAGAATATAACGTCTTTCCTCAGGGGTGGGAGAGGCCATAGAGAGTTACAGCCCAGTGTCTTGGTTTCAGGTGTGTTTGGTTCCCTCCCCTCCATGCCTAGGGTTTCTGTCCCATGACCGAATGTGGGGAGGGAGGTGGGAAGCACGTGTGTCCCCTCTTGAGGATGGTCCTCTGCCCATTATACCCCATAGTGGAGTGATGCTCCGAGGCTCAGGCATCCAGTGGGACTTGCGGAAGACCCAGCCATATGATGTTTACGACCAGGTGGAGTTTGATGTTCCTATTGGTTCTCGAGGGGACTGCTACGATAGGTAAGACTCAATCGTTGCTCAGGTCTTTGTTCTTGCCTGACTTCTCTTCGCTGGTTTCTTTGCTGTGTCCCGGTATGTGTAGGAGCCTGTGAAATGAATGTGTTACACTTGGTAGAGTGTGAATTAGCATTCACGAGCCCCAGTGTGCTCCTCACCACCATACATACCAAGTCAAAGCGCTGTAGGCGCCCCTTCCCCCCACCCCCGCACCTCCCATACCACCATCTTGTCTTAGAACTAGTTTGGACTGCATTTGTAGCTGAGAAAGCATAAGTTAGGGATTAGCCTGTCAGTGATTGAGTCCGGAATCCTCCTGACCCAGCGCTCTTCCTGTTTACTGACCCCGAGGAAGATTGCTACTGCTCTTCTCTTTGTTTATCTTTCCATTGACTCCCTTACTCTGCAGTCCAAACTGTGTGTGAGAGGGTAAGGAGGGAAAAGTACAGGCCACCTTCTGAAAAAAAAGATGACTTGGAGAAGGACTTAACAGTAGAGTCAAGCACTGCAGGGTTCATATGGGCAGCCACACCGAGCAGAGAGGCTGTACCAGGAGAAACTGAGGACCATTTACGGAACATTTTTCAGGTCTCCCAAAGGGCTTCCATCCAGACTCGTGCTTACTCCCCTGTGTGCTTCTCCGTGTTCTAAGTCTGCCCATTTCAGGTATCTGTGTCGTGTGGAAGAGATGCGCCAGTCCCTTCGAATCATCGAACAGTGTCTGAACAAGATGCCGCCGGGGGAGATCAAGGTTGATGACGCCAAAGTGTCCCCACCTAAACGAGCAGAGATGAAGGTTGGCCGCAGGGAGAGGGAAGAAAGGTGGGGTCTTTGCAAGGGACCAGAAGGCATGGAGCATGGGCCTGGGATTAAAGCCTTCCTTTCTGTTTAACTTTTTAAGACTCTGAACCTCTCACGGGGCTGATCTGGTATTCTGTCCTCACTCTCCCTGACTTACATGTGTGTTGTTAGTCTCCCTGAAGGTACAGATTGCTCTCTCAGGAACGCCCAAGACTAGAGCTTGGATCTGGTTTCCTTCTGTTTTGTTTTGCTTTCTTTTTCTTTTTCTTTTTTTTTAAGATTTATTTATTTATTTCATGTATGCGAGTACACTGTTGCTGTCTTCAGACACACCAGAAGAGGGCATCAGATCCCATTACAGATGGGTGTGAGCCACCATGTGGTTGCTGGGATTTGAACTCAGGAGCTCTGGAAGAGCAGTCAGTGCTCTTAACTGCTGAGCCATCTCTCCAGCCCCTGTTTTGCTTTCTTTTTTTGAGACAGGGTCTCTGTGTAGCCCTGACTGTCCTGGAACTCTCTTTGTAGACCAGGCTGGCTTCAAACTCAAGAGGTCTGCTTGCCTCTGCCTCTGCCTCCTGAGCACTGGGATTAAAGGTGACCAAGTGCTGGAATTAAAGGTGTGCACCACAGCACCCAGCTGGATCTGGTTTCTTGATGCTCCCTTTCTTTCCCTCAGACGTCCATGGAGTCACTAATTCATCACTTTAAGCTGTATACTGAGGGCTACCAAGTTCCTCCAGGAGCCACATACACCGCCATTGAAGCTCCTAAGGTGAGAGAGAGGAGGGGAAGGAAGCCTCTGGAGTGGGTGGCCGGAGGCAGAGAGTGAACGAAGCACTCCCTCCCTAGTGACAGAGGTGTAAAGGGAAGCCAGACAGGGTTTGGTAGCAGAGAGCTTTTCCTAACTAATGGGGCATCCACCTTCCTTCCCTGGACAGGGCGAGTTTGGGGTGTACTTGGTATCTGATGGCAGCAGCCGACCTTATCGGTGTAAGATCAAGGCTCCCGGTTTTGCCCACCTGGTAAGACGATCCCAGGTTCTAACTGCAGCACATTAATAACTTACTGACTTTGCTGACTATTGTTATTTTTTTTCAGCTGTTACTTAAAATTATTTAATATTTATTTTTGACTTGTGTGTATATATGTATGCCACATGAGTGCAGGTGCCTGCAGAGGCGGAAAGACCCCAGATCCCCTGGAGCTGGAGTTGCAGGTGGTTCCTAACCACCCGTTGTTAGTTTAGGGAGCCAATCTTGGGTCCTCTGCAAGAGCGATACATGATCTTAGCTGTTGAGCCGTTTCTCCAGCACCTTGCTTTTTTGAGATAGGACTTTGCTATCCAGCCCTGTTGTGTCTAGAACTCCCTGGTGGCTAAGGCTGGGCTCACATTTAGTATCTCCTGCCTTAGCCTTCCAGGGATGAGGATTACAGATGTTTATCTCCACACCCAACTCTTGGGTGAGATTTGCTTTGCTTCATTTGTATAATTAAGAGAGAGTTTTGCTACATAACCCGAATCAGCCCAGAACTCACTATGTGTGAGGGCTGTCCTTGGACTTGCTGTCATCTTCCTGCCTTAGACTCTCAAGTGCTACAGTAACAGACATGAGCTCCTGTGCCTGCCTATTTGAGGATTTTGGCTTGAGGCTTTTGTTGTGGTGGTGTTTGTTTTGTTTTGAGACAGGGACAAGGTCTCTGACTGGCCTAGAATTCTCTCTGTAAACTAGGCTGGCTTCACTCTTCCCCCGTGCTGAGGTTAGCAGTGTGTACTACCATGCCGGCCTTTGGGTGGGATTTTTAAGAGCTCTTTTCTGCAAATGTGGGTTAACACTGTTCCTGTCCCCATCTCTGCAGGCAGGTTTGGACAAGATGTCTAAAGGACACATGCTGGCAGATGTCGTAGCCATCATAGGTATGAGAACATTTTTTTTTTTTTAAGATTTATTTATTTATTATATATAAGTACACTGTAGCTGTCTTCAGATACACCAGAAGAGGGCATCGGATCTCTTTACAGATGGTTGTGAGCCACCATGTGGTTGCTGGGAATTGAACTCATGACCTCTGGAAGAGCAGTCGGGTACTCTTAACCGCTGAGCCATCTCTCCAGCCCCGAGAACATTTTATTATATAGGAATAAATATAAGACAAGGGGTTTGGAATTCTGTTTGGGAGCAAAAGCCAAAGGCTTCCTGTTGAGTGTAAACTGTTTGGGCCTGAGTGTCTTGGACATCTGTACTCTGAACCTCTGGTGATGACATTACATTCTCTAACCTTTTAGGCACCCAGGATATTGTATTTGGAGAAATAGACCGATGAGCAAAAGCACAGCCTGTGAGCTCCCTTGCCTGTCAGCTGCTTCATCGAGCGAGGCCTTTGTGTGGTGGGAAACGAGGCTGTGTTTCAGCAAACATACATGTACTCGTTGACTTAGCTGCACAGGCTTTCTGTGCATGTACTAGAAAAGGAGAAATTATATTAAATTAGCCACCTTTGGCCCCTAAACTCAACTTCTACTGTGTCTTCTTGGTGTCTTGCTTGCTGTCTTTCACTTTGCATTTCTCTGACTTAGGTTTTAGTTTTCCCAGCTGATCTCCACCCCCTCTCTGAGTCTTGCTCTTTCCACTTCTCTATTTCCCATTTCCCCTTTTCCCTCAGTTCCTCCTGCTCTGACCCGACCCTCTTGGTATCTATAAAACTGCTAAACTCAAATGAAGACTGTATATAAAATTCCAGGTAGGAAGGTAAGCTATGGTGGGACCTAAGGGAGTCTAGAGGCAGTTTGCTACCTCTGAATGGCAGGTGGGCAGATGGGCCGGAGAAGACAGTTAAACATGGCCGATATAGACAGCCTTTCCCAAGCATGAAAGTCTGCTCATTCTGTGGGTTAGGTTGGTCCCTGAAAGGACTGAGGCTTAGAGGCCAGATCTTCCAGCTCCCCAAATTGGCCCTTCGGGGAGCTGCCTGGTCTGTAGTACAGGAAGGGGAAGGGGCCAAAGAAGGCGTGGCAGGAAGGAGGGAACTGTGGTCAGGGAACTGTTCGTGGGTACAGCTGTGCAGCTCTGTCTTAGCGCGTGATCACCAGCCCCCAGCGCTGCAGCCCCCGCCCAGGATGATCCCAGCGGTGATCTTGTTCTTGCTCCTTTTGGTGGAAGAAGCAGGTAAGCGGAAGGCTTCCGCAAGCGTTAGCTGGGCTTGAGTGTGGGAATCTAGGGCAGGAACTGGGGATAGAAGAAGGCTGGGCGTGTGGGCACAGGGCTGAGGCAGATTCCGAACTTAGCCCTGTTAGGTCCACCACACCCAGACACTACCATTATTTCCTTCTTTATTGTCCCCTTCTTACCTTTCATACTGACTTTCGACCCTATGTAAAGAAGGAGTTTGCCAGGGGTATAGACTGTACAGCAATGGAGAGCAGCTTTAGGAAGGTTCTTTTCTTGATCAGCAATACCATGGGATGCTCTGTTGGGAGCTGTTAACTGGCTCATTAAATACAAAACCCTCTCTATAGCCTAGGGCTTGTCTGTGCTCGGGAGTAAGACAGGGGAGTCAAAATAGAAATGAATACCATTTCTGCGAATAGTGAGGGCCATACCATTCTTTGAACTGATAACGCAGTCTCATCAGCTGAAAAGAAAAAGCAAGAGTAGCAAAATGTAACAGCTCTGAGGTTCTAGTCTGCCAGCGAACTCCCCTCAGTATCACTTACTGTGGGGTCTGTCTACCCTGGGAGAATGTCAGTGTGAGCGGGGACTGGTGTAGCCCCAGCTAGCCTTGAAACTCCCTTTTTAGCTGAGGCTAACCTTGATCCGAATGCTGGGTTTATAGGTATATACCACCATGCCCAAAAAGGAGTTTTGAAGGACACTACTGATTGCTTTTTGCAGAGGTGGGGTTAAAGGTTAGGGAAACAGAATGACTGGAGAGAAGGGGCCCAGAGAAGAGCACAGACTTTGGGAGCAGGAAACCTGGATTTAAGTTCCGATCTGTTGCTTAACTCTGGCCCTGAGTGTTTCTTAGCTTTCCTGAGTGCCTGGGTTCATCATTCTATACAATGGTGAAATCGATGTTTCTTTCCCAGGGTAGTTTTGAGATTTACGCAATATCGAGTGTGCGAGCGTTATAGAACAAAAAGAATTTTACCAATCTTGGTATCTTGACTTCTGTGGAAGTGGGTAGGGCTACACCATTTTGTCAACCGATAAGAGGACAGGCAATGTGGAGTGCCCGGTCTTAGAGACTCATGCATCAGCTGAGGAATGCAAAAAATGGGGAGGTCCCAGCAGCAGGCTGACATCCACCTATTGTACCTGATAAGGCCGGGAGCAGTCTCTGGAGCCCAGATCCCGTCCAAGCATTTGAGGCAGGATCTCTCACAGCCCAGGCTGGCATCATTCACAACCTTCCTGCCTTAGCCTCGGATGGTTGTATGGGGCTACCATGTTCAGTTCCTGTGCCCTTTGTTTTAATGGTTTTCTGGTTTTTGGGAGGAGTGCTATTTGTTTTGTTTTTATCCTATTGGTGGTGTTTTTTACCCCCTGAGACAGGTTTTCTCTCTGGGTAGCCTTGGCTGTCATGGAACTTGCTCTGTTGACCAGGCTGGCCTCCAGCTCAGAGATCCACCTGCCCGCCTTTCGAATGCTGGGATCAAAGTGCCACCACCAGAATTTTTTTTTTTTTTTGGACAGGATTTCACTCTATCCTAGGCTGGCCTGGGCCTCACTATGTAGCTCGGACTGACTTCAAACTCATGGCAATGCCCTTTCCTTAGCCTCCTAAGTGCTGGGATTATACAACCACCACTTCTAGCTGCTGTGTGATTTTTTTTTTTTTTTTAGTTGCACAAAGTTCCTCTCTTGAATGCCTAGCATGATTAACAGGGCAGAATAGGGGGAGGAGGGATGCGTATTTTAGATGTAGTTTGTGGTCCTTCCTTTGAGCTGTGGTCACCATCCAGCTTCACATGCAAAGTCAGTGGCATCTATGGAGCCTGGAAAAGCAGTCACTTTAATTTTGGTTTGCTTTTTTGGTATGGTTAAGTGTCTGGTGAGGTAAAAAGAAGTAAGGCTGAGAAGATGACCAATAATAGAGTAATTCTCTTCCCCCCCTTCCCTGCCTCACATCCTTCCTGTCCAGCCCTCAGCCACAGGTCACAGGACTTAGCAGAGACATACTCTTGTGGTTTCTCTGCTGAAATTTGCCACTATTTCTCTCTCCCCTCCCCTCCCCCTCTGGGCTGAGGTGTTTTTTTTTTTTTTTTTTTGTTTTTTGTTTTTTGTTTTTTGTTTCAGCCCAGTAAACTCCAATGGGTCCTTGAGGTAGGCAAAGTGATGCCAGAGGAACCGCAATACTGAAAAGAGAGCTATGGGGTGGGTAGAAAGGGAAGTCTAATAAACCTAAGTCCTACTACAGCAGAACCTTTCATGCTTCCTGTCCTACTACTGTCGTGGTCTGAGGGGCAAGAGGGGAAACAATAGTCTAGAGAGGGAGTTAGTTTCTTCCCTTAGAAGGGCTCCCACGAGGGGTTGGGGATTTGGCTCAGTGGTAGAGCGCTTACCTAGGAAGCGCAAGGTCCTGGGTTCGGTCCCCAGCCCCGAAGGAAAAAAAAAAAAAAAAAAAAAAAAAAGAGAAGGGCTCCCACGAGGCCCTGTTCTACCTCTTTAACCCCTTTCCCTTCCCTGAGGGACGGCTCTCCCCTTCCTTCTACACTGGGTCCCATGGGTACCCTGTATCCCCTCAGCTGCCCTAGGAGAGCCGCAGCTCTGCTATATCCTGGATGCCATCCTGTTTTTGTATGGTATTGTCCTTACCCTGCTCTACTGTCGACTCAAGGTAAGGCAGGGTGGGGTGGTCTAAGAACCAGACCCAGAAGTGGGAGGGAGGATGTGGGGAGAGGAGGCAAGAAGGGGAACCAGAGGGGTTCCCCATGATTTGCAGGGAAAGGAGATGGGCCTCCAACTTCTCCTTTGCTGATTGCCTTTCCCCCACTCCAGATCCAGGTCCGAAAGGCAGACATAGCCAGCCGTGAGGTATGGAGTCTCCCACATCTGCACACCAATGTTTCTTTTCAAGCTCTCAACCTTCCCAGGGCATTAGCCTGGGGTCTGATGCCTCAGGGAAGTCTCGTGTCTTAGGTGTTAATCTGCACCCTGCCCCTTGCCTCAGGATGGGTAACAACCTGCAGCTGAGCTGCAAATAAAATATCCAGACAGGAAATAATCAAGTACAGGCGTGTGGGTTTCCCGCCTTTGTGGACTGTTAGCTAATTTGGTCCACGAAGGCAAAGGGAGCAGATATGTTGTTGGAAGCCCTGTGAGTATTGAATGACCACACTGGTACCCACTGTCAGTAGGCAGATCAACTTTATTTAGGGTGATTCAAGGCTTATACAGCTTTGGGGGACTGAGAGCAGGGACGTCCAGGATGGACAAAGTCATTGGCTGGGGGCTTAGGCATACGCATGGGGAAGCATTTCAGGAATCTCAGGTTCTGGCTGAACAAGTTTTGTCAGGAGAAAGGAAATTGGTCCTATAGTGTAACTGAGGCTATGTGACATTCCTCAGATAGAGGCGCGTGTGTGTTTGTGTGTGTGTGTATGTGTGTGTGTATGTGTGTGTGTGTGTGTGTGTGTGTGTGTGTTCATGTGCTAACCTTGCCAACAAAGGGAGTCTCCCATATTGCACTGAGCCCAGAGCTTATATCCCATCATGGTGGACTTCTACCTTAATTAGCAGTTTTCCCACAGAGGTGACAATTAGTATCCGAGAGAGTTGCATATGGCACTGAAGTGCATTTATAGTCATATCGTAGGTAAATGAACAATGATGTGAGTGCTCCCAGCTTAAGGAGCTAACGTTGATCTTGACCCAGATACTCCCTGGGTGGGAAGGACAATGGTGAGGGCCTTGAAGAAGGTGGGTCTCTAATACCTTGCTCCCTCCATCTCTGCAGAAATCAGATGCTGTCTACACGGTGAGTGAACCTCATTTTATTCCTACCTTAGGGAAAAAGAGGCTGGGGTTGGGAGTGATTTTGGTAGGAATGGAGTCTGAGGTGGAAGGGGGCCCATGATGAGCTCATCGTCCTGATCATCCTTCAACTCTCCTGCAGGGCCTGAACACCCGGAACCAGGAGACATATGAGACTCTGAAACATGAGAAACCACCCCAATAGCTTTACAACACGTGTTCTCAGCTGCATTCCTTTTCCGCTTTTAATTCTCTCCTCGCCCTCATGATTGACGTGGCTGTGCTACCTCCGTGCTTCTGGAACTAGCTGACCTTATTCCCAGAACCATGCTAGGCTCTAAATCAATGTCCCCATATCCACCAAAGACTTACTCACTGACATTTCTCTTCTCCCATCCTCCTTTGCTTCATTCCTCTTTCCTTCCCTGATCCTCTGTGCTCACTAAACAATGGGAAGGGATTACCCCCCAATAAAGCTGCCAGAGATCACGCTCAATTCATTTTGTCATTTGTCACACACTGGCAGAGCTTGGATGAAGCATTCGGCCGGATAGTAAGGGTAGAGTTTTGAGTGAGGAAAACTCAGCTCCTGAGAACACAGGACCCTAGAGATACTTGGTTCATTTGACCTATGCATGCTGACTGAACCCGGATGAGAGGTGAGACCCTCGGTCCTGCGCTCGGAGATGGAGATGGAGCAGGGTGCATTCTCACACTCTAAACTCTGTGTTGGGAGTAGAGATGTATTTGGAGACATTAGAACCTGAGAAATTCCTTCTGTACCCAGTGTGGCTTGTTGTGTCTGAAAAATGAATCATGATTGGTTTGTGGGGAAGCCTGTAGGTCTAACCCAAAACAGTCATCAATCTAGATAGTGTCAATCCAGCATGTGCATGTTTGAGTTAGCATAGCTGAGAAGCTAGACATTCCGAAGGAATGTGATGACCAGCATCATGACAATATTCTAGTGGAAGATTTGATGAGAACTTTCAGGGGATTTGGGAGCAAGACGGACCTTAGAGAGAACCCAACAGAGAGGTAGGCAAGGCCAAGGGAACAAGTCAGATCTAAATGGGGGGAGTCATTTTCCATAAGGACTCCCCTGACAGTACCTGTCCTTTCCCCAGAGTCTCCAGGAAGCTCTGCTTGGAAATATTTAAACCTCGTTAGGTGCAAGCTGTTTCTGACTCTGCCTGCATTTCTTCCTGAAAGGCCCAGAGTTTCCAAGCTTACCCCTGTCAATCCCCTGTCCCAGACAACACACTACCGTGCATAGTGATTTATATTTTCAACCTGTTTTCCCATTGTGTCATTTTATCTGATTATTGACCTAGATAAGAAGTTCAGGCTCTTTGAAGTGTTAACTTGTCTAAGGTTATCTTGGAAGCAGGGACACTGACTTTCTTGTCTCTATACATAAAAAACAAAAAGTTTTTTATTATTATTTTATTTTATTTTTGTTTCTACATTGGTTAATCAAATGCTAGGAATTGAACCTAGGGCTTCACACATACTAGGTAAGGAGTTTCATTAAACTATTTTTGTTGATTTCCTTCGGGGGGGGTTGTTTGTTCCTTTTTTTATTATTAGATATATTTCTTTACTTACATTTCAAATGTTATCCCCTTTCCTGGTTTCCTGTCCATAAGCCCCCACTCCTCCCCCTCCCCCTATGGGTATTCCCCCCATCCATCCCCCTTACTGCCCCCCCATATTCCCCTGCCCTGGGGGTCCAGCCTTGGCAGGACCAAGGGCTTCTCCTTCCACTGGTGCCTGTGTGTTCTGTTTTGAGACAGGATCTTTCTATTTTGTAACTCTAGCTGGCCTAGGACTTACTATGTAGACCAGGCTGGACCTGAACTCAGAAATCCACCTGCCTCTCTCTCCCAAATGCTGGCATCCTTTTCCTTTTGAAAGTCTCTCTACATTTTCTAGGCTGGCCTTGAACTTGCTTTGTGGCTCAGGCAGGCCTTGAAATTGAGATCCTCTTGCTCCAGCTACAATTACAGATGGATTTGGAAGGGCCCAGTGAGAAGCAGAAATATTGAATGAGAAGAGAAGGGGAGTGGTTATGAATGCTGAAGGTCTTGAAGGAGGCTGATCAATTGGAAGACACTGGAGCCATTCCCAGTCTGTGGGAAGCTGAGTTTGAGATAAGATGTGAGCCAGGGTAGGTATCTAGGGTACTTTAAAATGGAGGACTGGGGGACTGGGGATTTAGCTCAGTGGTAGAGCGCTTGCCTAGCAAACCCAAGGCCCTGGGTTTAGTCCCCAGCTCCGAAAAATAGAAAAAAGAAAAAAAAATGGAGGACTGGGAATATAGCTCTTCTTTTCTCCCCTTCCCTCTTCCCCTTTCTTCCTTGATAGGGTCTTATTATATAGTCTAGGTTGGTTTTAAGCTCCTGAGCTCAAGTAATCCTCCTGCCTCAGTCTGCTGTATGCTGAGACCATACATATACACCACTGTGCGTAGTCATGTGAGAGATTTCAAATTTTATTTATTTATTGCTAAGGGTGGGAAGTGAAGCCACCACAGTATATGCTCAGTAGGCACCACTGAGGGTACCAGAGAGTACATTCAGAGCATTAGTTTGTACTGCAAGCATTTTTACCCAGTTGAGCCACTTTGCCAGCTCCCCTCCCCCATCAGGAGGGTTCCCCCCCCCCTAATTTTTATTACATTTATTTAGTGCAGTGCAGGTATGTCATGTCATGCATGTAAAGGTCAGAGGACAACTTATTGGAATCTGCTGTCTCCCTTCACCATATGGGTCCCCAGGAATTGAATCTAGGTCGCCAGGCAAGCAAGCACTGTTTGTTTGTTTGCTTGTTCTACATAAGGTTTCTCTGTGTAGCCCTGGCTGTCTTGGAACTCATTCTGTAGACCAGGCTGGCCTTGAACTCACAAAGATCCACTACCTCTGCCTCCCAAGTGTTGGGATTACCACACAAGGCTAAATTAGAGGTTTTGAATCAAGAAACCAGAGCACTTTGGAAGAAAGGGATTAGCCTAATCTCTTTATTATGGGATGGAGGAAACACCATGTTCCACAGGCTCAAAAGGAAAGCAGGGTCTTGAGTCACACTGCTGGGCTCTTAAACAACAACAACAATAACAACAACAACAACAGAACTCACCATCTTTTATAGAAAGGTGAAGGTGGAATTCTGAGGGTGACCCTTGTTTCCTATGACCCCGTGAAGGGATCTTGTCTGAGAGGATTTCATTCTTTTTTGGTTCTTTTTTTCCAGCGCTGGGGACCGAACCCAGGGCCTTGCACTTCCTAGGCAAGCGCTCTACCACTGAGCTAAATCCCCAATCCCGAGGATTTCATTCTTTTCTTGGGTCCACGTCCTTCAGTAAGGCTACAGAATCATTCACATGGGACATTTCTCGGGTTTGGAGACAAATTACAGGCACCTACTCTGTCACGTCCATCACTTGTTTCTTCAATCCTTTCTCTACCCACGACACCAAAACTTGTCTCCTTCTCCTTTTTGAAACATATTTCTTATTCCTTCCTCCTTCTCCTCCCCCACGCTGCTGCTTCACCCAATGATCCAAAGACAGAAGAGGCACGAAGTTTAACTCCTTCCGAATTTATTGGAAAAGACAAGCAGAAAGTCGGGAGAGGGACTCCAGCGATGGCCAGTGGGTCAGCTGGGGTAGGAAGACGAGTCCTGACACACCTCACTTAGCGGCAGGAGCTGGTTTCTCCTCGGGGCTCATTAAACGGCTTAAGAAGTCCATCAGATTCGTCCCAGTTCTCTGGACAAAGGGTGTCAGTCTCTCCTGTGCATTCTGAAAGTAAGCCCTGGAGAAGGGAAGGACCAGAGATTAGTGTGGAGGGCCCTGCTCACTGACAGGGTCTTTGTTGGTGATGAAGGTCAGAGCAGACTGACTAGGGTCCCCAAATAATATACCCTGGTGTAACCTGGTATAGCAAAGCCTGTTAGAGGGGAGGGGATAGACCGTCCATGAAGCAGAGGATCAGACTCTACAGATTGGAGTCCAAGGTCCACTTCTTGCTGCCCCCATCCGGGGGAGAAAAGGATTTTTCTCCTTAATTTAAGTCTAATCTCTAACACCAACCCCTAAGTTCAGATTTCTGTGAGAACTGTCTTCCTCCTTGAAAGCAGTCCTGGCCTGGAGAGATGGCTCAGTGGTGAAGAGCACTGACTGCTCTTCCAGAGGTCCTGAGTTCAAATCCCAGCAACCACATGGTGGCTCACAACCATCTGTAATGGGATCTGATGCCCTCTTCTGGTGTGTCTGAAGACAGCGACAGTGTGTAATAAATAAATAAATAAATCTTAAAAAAAAAAAAAAGAAAAGAAAAAGAAAAAAAAAAGAAAGCAGTCCTGTAGCCCTTTGAGCTCTCTCCCAGAGAGACTTACTTGGCTTGGTTCTGAATCTCTGAGGGCTGGGCCTTCTCCATCAAATCCTTGCCATAGTCAGTTAAACTCTGAAGATACTGGCTGAACAGGGTCTGCACATCCGTCTCCGCTGCCTGTCTCCGAACCAAAGCTCCTACACAAACACATATCACAGTCTTTGTATTTGGATTGCCAGCAATGAATCCCCATCTCCCCTCACACTCCACAGGACCCACCCCAGCTTTCAGCCCCTTCCCCAAATTGGTGTGTCCTGCTAGGTATTTTTGTTGTTGGTGGTGGTGGTTTGGTTTGGGTTTTTGGACTTTAGTAATCTTCCTCTTGAGTCCACTGGTTGGCACACTCAGCTAGAGAAGCACAGAGAGTTGGGCAGCTAAGACTCTCTTTTTTTTTTTTTTTTTTAAAGATTTATTTATTTATTACATGTAAGTACACGGTAGCTGTCTTCAGACACACCAGAAGAGGGCACCGGATCTCTTTACAGGTGGTTGTGAGCCACCATATGGTTGCTGGGAATTGAACTCATGACCTCTGGAAGAGCAATCGGGTGCTCTTAACCGCTGAGCCATCTCTCCAGCCCTTTTTTTTTTTTTTTTTGGTTCTTTTTTTTTCGGAGCTGGGGACCGAACCCAGGGCCTTGCACTTCCTAGGTAAGCGCTCTACCACTGAGCTAAATCCCCAGCCCCCCCATGGTTTTCTTATAATGCTTCTATATTCTCAGCTAAGACTCTCTTAAGGCACCTTCTTTCCTTTGGTTTCCCCGTATCAAAACACTCACCTTCCAGGCTACAGATGGTGACCAGCAGTGCAACCATTGCAAGCAGCTTCATGATGGCAGAATGCGGCCTAGGAACAGTGCTGCTGGTGAGAAAGAACACTGCCGTCAAATGGGCTTCGGCCCCTTGTAGGGATCCCCAGACCTGGATGCTCGCTCTAACCTAGCTTCTTCCCTTTCCACAATTAAAGTCCCATCCTCTTAGCACGTGGCCCCCAGCGCTTGCTCCCTCATCATACCGGGTCTGTGTTGCAGTCCTTCCCGTCCGCTACTCCCGGCTTGGCTGGAGGTAGGGGCTATATACACATCTACTCCTTCACTCCCACCCCCATACCCACCCCACCCCCATCAGGTGACAGAGAGAATGGCAAGTCCAGAAGGGCAGAGATCATACTGGAGTAAACAAGCTTTAGAAATGGACAAAAGGACAAGCAAAAGGGACTCTTGCTGTCGCAGTGAACCACAGGGGTGTAAACTCTAGAGAAGGCCAATGTCTGCTTATGACTAATTCGTTTGGGATCAAGAATTGATGGACTTAACATTTTAACATGGCTCAGCGGTTAAGAGCGCTGACTGCTCTTCCAGAAGTCCTGAGTTCAATTCCCCACACCCACATGGTGGCTCACAACCATCTGTAATACGATCTGGTGTGCCTGAATACAGCTACAATGTACTCATATATAATAAATAAACAAAATCTTAAAAAAATTAACATTTAAAATAACATTATATGGGGGCTGGAGAGATGGCTCAGCGGTTAAAAATGGACAGATTTATATTTATCAATCAGGTAATCAGGATTCTAAGTTATTTTTCTGGAAAGCTCCAACATGAAGCCCCTGTCATCCTTACTTCATTATGGACAAAATTCACTTCCCCAACCTTACATCCCTTCATAGTGATTTGGCAGAGAGAGAGAAGTATTTGGGAACAGAAGGAGAACAGAGCTAGGCATAGGGGCACAAGTCTTTAATCCCAGCACTGGGGAGGCAGAGGCAGCTTGATCTTTGTGAATTTGAGGGCAGCCTGATCTATATAGTGAGTTCCAGGGCTGCATAGAGAGACTCCATCTTTTTTTAAAAAGAAAGGAAGGAAGGAAGGAAGAGAGAGAGAGGGGGAGAGAGAGAGAGAGAGAGAGAGAGAGAGAGAGAGAGAGAGAGAGAGAGAGAGAAGGAGAGGAGAAAAAAGAAGGAAAATAAATTGAAATAGGAGGTGGAAGGGAATGGGGGTTGTGGGAATATAGGTCAGAACAGGTACAGCTGACTCTGTCTCTTTTTTGAATTAATGTGAAATGAGACAGGAAGCGAGCGTGAACATCACACACACACACACACACACACACACACACACACACACACACACACCCCTCATAGACATACAAAGACACACAGAGAAAATCCATTGGAATTATTGCATTTGATAGGTTTTGTGAATAAAATTCCTTTAAAATAATCATGAAATACAAGTCTGTTTATGGGTTCCCATCAATGCGGACTCCCTGCCCCCCAAAAAACAAATTCAGAAAAATAGCCTCTGCCCTCCTGCTCCCAACCTCAGTAGTTAAGAGGCTCTGTCTAAATAAAGGTCAAAGGTGCCTGGTCATTTGATCCCCTTATCAGTTAGGTCCTGGCCCCTGACTCAACTCTTGATTATGTGGAAGACAGAGGTACATTCTCTAGGCCCAGAGCTCTCCAGTGGAATGAGCTAAGGAGATACTGAAAACATTCCTATCATTCACCCCTTTGCCCCCAAGCTTAACCTGTGTGCTTTGGAACATTGGTGAGAGATATGGAAGTTGAAGTGTGGAAGCTGGTGAGGGAAGGTGCAACCAAAGACCAAAAAAATCTTATTTTATTTATGTGTCTTGTTTCCACGTGTGTCTGTGTAAGATTGTCAGATTCTCTGGAACTGGAATTACAGTTCTAAGCTGCCATGTGGGTGCTGGGATTCGAACCTGGGTCCTTTGGAAGAGCTGCCAGCACACACACACACACACACACACACACACACACACACACACACACACACACACACAGAGAGAGAGAGAGAGAGAGAGAGAGAGAGAGAGAGAGAGAGAGAGAGAGAGAGAGAGACTCCCTCATTATGCTCTATTTGCATGTATGAATGCAAACAGAAGGGTACATCAGATTTCATTGGAGATGGTTGTGAGCCACTATGTGATTGCTGAATTGAACTCAGAACCTCTGGGGAGGCATCTGAGCCATCTCACCAGCCCAGCCAGTGCTCTTACCCACTTAGCCATCTCTCCAACCCCAAAGACTGAGAAATCTTGCACATTTCCAGTTGTCCTCTTGTGGACTTATCTTTAGTGTCACATTACTGCTTGCCCCTGGCCCTGAGGGACGATCTTAACTAACTTCAGGCTGTCATATTCTTAGATGATTTTTTTTTAATCTTTTCTGCAAGTAAATAATAACTAGAGAGGGCAGCTACTTCAGAAACTAGTTCTTCCCGCAACTCTCTCCTCTCCCCTAAATTCTCACAGCCGTTTCTAGTCTAACAAAAGGCAAGGCCTGTGAATTCCAGAGGGAGGAGGTAGTGAGGGTAGGGTTTCTGTTTTCTAGGGGAGAGCTGTGACTTTGAGTAGCAGTTCTTTGGAACTGTAAAGTGGAGAGTGGGGATTCTCCAACAGTTTTCAGGAAGGTGGGGGGTAAAATGAATTATGTCTTCACAATTCCTGAGTGTTTCTTCACAAAATATGTAGTTACACTTCAAACTGTAGTTTCACTTTTCTCACGTCCGGTTTAAGGAACTACAACGGTCTAATAGGCAAAATGCTCCCTCTAGTGTCTTGAATGCTCACAAGTTTATCTCGACCTTGAGGAGGCTGGGCGATCTTAGAAGGGGGCCTTCTACTCATGTCTAAAGGGCCACCCACAAACTCCCACTCGCCACTGCAGCTCGGACTGAATGAAGTTCTGGAGTGGTCACACTTGCCATTCTTCTGTTTTCTCCTCTCTTATTGGTCACTAGTAAATTGAGGCACCTTTTTCATCATTGAGTGGGTTGGGTCTTTGGGCGCTTCCTTTGCCCATTTCCAAGATGGCGTCCACGGCTGTGCTGGAGATACAGGTTGAAGCTGCAGCTCTGCCATTACTCAAGATGGCTGCCCCCATCAAGATGACCGGGGTGTGCCTAGGGGAAAGAGGCAGCAGGATGGTTTGAGATGGTAAGGGCTAGGTGTTCCATTGCGGGCAGACCCTTGGGACGTGGGGATGAAGAACAGAGAAACTAGGAAGTCAGCCGAAGCCTGTGGCAGTAGTTAAGACTAGATAATGGGAGAGCAGACGGGGGTGACAGGTGTGGGGGTGAGGGATCAACGATGGGCAGGAGTGTACCTAGGATTTAACTTTCGTATCGGTGCTCTCTCCCCCTACTGTTCCTTATTGCAGGTCTTGCATTGAACCGTATGGAAGTTTCTGAAACTGGGGAGCCTGATGATGGGGGGTGGAGCCCGTGGGGGATAGAGGGAGCAATAGATTTTTTCCCCAGCTAACCCCAACCCCTCCCTGTCCTCTGAACTAAAATGGGGAACACCCTGGGCCTGGCACCGATGGGGACTTTACCCCGCTGGAGCCACCGTCGGGAGGAACCGCTGCCCAACCCCGGGAGCTTCGATGAGCTGCACCGGTTGTGCAAAGGTGAGACTGCAGCATTTGGGTGTCTCAGGATGAAGGGTTAGCGAAGGGGAGGGTCTCGAATGCTGATGTTCGGTGATGAGAACAGAATGGGGGAGATCACAGCTGGAGCATCCAGCAGTCAGGAAGGATCAGATGCTCAAAGTAGAGCATTATTTTTGCAGGATTTGAAAGGAGGTCATTTCCTCCCGTGCGTCATAGGCCATTGAAAGGGGAGTCTATCTTCCGTGGTTAGGGGTCCTTATCTGTGCTTGTTCCTTCCCTTCAATCCCTTCAGATGTATTCCCAGCACAGATGGAAGGCGTGAAGCTGGTTGTCAACAAGGTTCTGAGCAGCCATTTCCAGGTGCTCCCACTTGTCTGGCCCCTCCGTACTACTCCTCCCTGCTTGTCCCTGGGTCCTCTTCTTCACACCTATTAGTCCAGTCTTAGCCAGGCTATGTGGGACAAATGAGGGGAGATGTGGAGTTTCTTTTTACCCCCTTTGCCTTTAAGCAACAAGATGTGGGACTTGTTGCTTAAAATCCAGTGACCTTCTGCATAGGTTGGAATAGTTGAGGTTTTAAAAAACCCCCCTCTGGATAAAAAAAGGTCAAGGGTGGGATAAGGGATTGAAGGGAAATAGAACGCTATGCTCTCATTGTCTCCTCTTTCCTCAGGTGGCTCATACTGTGCACATGAGTGCCCTGGGCTTGCCAGGGTACCACCTCCATACCGCCTATGCAGGGGACTGGCAGCTTAGTCCCACAGAGGTGAGGGCTCCCCCACACTCGCGTCAACTGTCTAAAACCCACATGGACATAGGTCTTGAGAATGAGGAAATGTATGGGTTCAGCAACTGTGGTTGGTCTCAGTGCAGCTTCTGAACCGGAGCTCTTCCTGTGCAAAGATGCCAGAGTTTGTCTTTGGCGTCCACCAGGGGGCACTGTGAGACGCTACTGAAATCCCTTCGTGTTCCTGTTCTGATGACTAGCGCTACCTACCCATCTCAGCCTTACTGTCTATGCTCCTTAACAGGTGTTCCCCACTGTGGTGGGGGATATGGACAGCAGTGGCAGTCTCAACGCCCAGGTCTTGCTTCTGTTGGCAGAACGGCTGCGAGCTAAGGCTGTCTTCCAGGTGACCCACAGTTCCTGCCTCCATCCACCGAGGCACCTCTCTTTCTCCTCCATGGGTATCCTCCCTTGGGGGAGCCAGGGGGAGGAGGAGCGGAGGCAATACTGAACATGAAAAGAGAGACGGGTGTTTTATTTCATACTCTCCCTACCCAGACACAGCAAGCCAAGTTCCTGACATGGCAGTTTGATGGTGAATATCGAGGAGATGACTACACAGCCACTCTGACCCTGGGAAATCCGGATCTGATTGGGGAATCAGGTGGGGAAACTGAGGCAGAGTTCTTGCCTGTCCATTTGCAAAATAAATAAATAAATAAAAAAGTCAACATGTGCAGTGCAGTTTGGGGATTAGAAATGGAACTTTCGGGGTTGGGGACTTAGCTCAGTGGTAGAGCACTTGCCTAGCAAGCGCAAGGCCCTGGGTTCGGTCCCCAGCTCCGAAAAAAAGAAAAGGAAAAAAAAAAAAAGAAATAGAACTTTCTGGCTAGGCTAGGGTGGGGATGACCGGATAGTAAAGAAATAAACCTGACTCTTGTGTCCTCTCTCCCTGACAGTGATTATGGTTGCTCACTTCCTGCAAAGCATCACTCATCGGCTTGTACTAGGAGGGGAGCTAGTTTATCACCGGCGGCCAGGAGAAGAGGGAGCCATTTTGACTCTGGCTGGGAAGTACTCAGGTATGGGACCAAGTGAATGGTGGTGAGGAGGAGCGAGCCTGGGCTTTTCTGGGATTCCTTGCTTATGTCTATGATAGTAACTGTCTTTTCCCTCTGTTCTTGCCGCCCCTCACCCCCCCCCCCCCCAGCTCTTCACTGGGTAGCTACATTGAATGTTGGGTCAGGTGGGGCCCATGCAAGTTATTACCACAAGGCAAATGAACAGGTAAGACTACTGAGCTTATCTCCTAGCCTAGTAAATCAGTGAGAATCTTCTGCCCCTCGAGTCTCCCCAGGCTTCTGGCCTATTATTCTAGGAATATCCTCATCTGGTCTACATTTTCACGCATGCGTTCCAGCTTGCTTATACCCTGTGAGAACTCCTGTGGTATCCATAGTGATGGATCCTCCTCTTATTCTTGTCCCTGCTTCTTAGGTTCAGGTTGGAGTAGAGTTTGAAGCAAATACAAGGCTACAAGATACAACCTTCTCCTTTGGTTACCACCTGACTCTGCCCCAGGCCGATATGGTGTTTAGAGGTGAGGGTTTTGAGACACTTAGAATTGGTGAAGGATTTGGGAATATGCAGGAAGGGAGGCTCTACCTTACTTCTGTGGACTCCAAGTCCTGCTAATCAACTGGGTCAACATACTTCTCCCTGGCAGGCTTGGTGGATAGTAACTGGTGTGTAGGTGCTGTGTTGGAGAAGAAGATGCGTCCCCTGCCTGTCACCCTAGCCCTCGGAGCCTTCCTCAATCACTGGCGAAACAGATTCCATTGTGGCTTCAGCATCACTGTGGGCTGAGGTTGTCCCGGAAGCAGCCTCTACAGCAGCTGGAACCTTTGCATCTGATGCCCTAGGGCCTGAGACTAACTAGGTCCCTCTCCAGAGCCTACCTTGCCGGATGACTCCTAGGTCCCATGGGCAGAGTGGGGGACAGGACAATGTCCTCCTCAGAACTGGAACTGCCACAGAATCATTTTTCCAGTCAGGCAGTGAGTTGAGGCTCCCAACACTGCCATCAGCCCCATTATAATTTCCTACAAGCTCTATGGCTCTGGAGTAAAGGAGAAAGACTAAGGGATATGTCTGGCTTCCCTCACCCTACTTTTTTTTTTCGTTATATATATATATATATATATATTTTTTTTTTTGGTTCTTTTTTTCCGGAGCTGGGGACCGAACCCAGGGCCTTGCGCTTCCTAGGTAAGCGCTCTACCACTGAGCTAAATCCCCAGCCTTTTTTCGTTATTTTTGTCCCATTAAGATATTAGTTCCTCCTTCCTCAAAGCAGAGAAATCTGCATGAAAATGGGGAGCAGAAGAAAACCCTTCTATCCCATCTCTCCTGGTTTGTCCATTCCTCGGCCTCCCACGTCTGGGAAGGTGGGATTAAAGAGCTAAATCTTTGGCCACGGAAAGATGAAAGAATGGGCCCACACATCCCAGAGGGAACTTTATTCACCTCCTGGCCCGGAGGCTCCTGTCTTTCCCACCCTCTGTGTTTCCAGAGAACAACTTTGGCCCTATGGCCACCCAACTCCCTTCTCTCTGTCCCCTACCCACTCCCTGCCCCACTGATGACCGCACGAAGAGACAGTTACTGTTCAGTGTTTCTTTGCCATAACGGAGCTCCTTTCTTCTGGTTCCCATTTCGGGTACCAGCACTTTACCCTTTCCAATCCAATGCATCCCAAGAGGTCTGGGGAAGGATCCAAGCCTGGGCCTCAGCTGCAAATCTCCCCAAGCAGCGGCATCATAGCAGACAGTCCCTGGATGCGATGGATTTCATATGAGTATGCGCTGTTTATACTCCGAAGCTCAGCTAGCAGGCCCATCAGCTTTGCATACAGAAACCTTTGGAGGAAGTGGCAGGGTTACCAGGGAACTAGGGCAGCTAGAAGTCCTGTCCTGAGGTTCCCATCCCCTGAACTGTCCCTAAGAGAGGCTAAGTCTGAGCACTAGAAAATCATGCTCTTGGTGGCCCATCTATATTTGGAAAAATCTCAGACATCCCCAAGAAGGGTCTCTATCAACACTCTTTTCCTTCTTTGTGCCTAGTTTTTCTTGAACCTAGGGCTTTGAGGTCAAGGATAAAGCAAGGACTTGCCCAAAACTTCAAGTAGATAGAATCGGAGGCTGGAGCCTTCTGGATCAAGTTCCAGAAGGTGGGTGTGTTATGCTACGGTATAAAGCACCCCCCTCTGAGCAAATGGATCGATTAGGGAATGAGCAGAGCAAAAGTGGCATGGACTTCTGAGCAGGGGCAGGCTTCGTCTGTGAAAGTGTGGAGGATCCTAACTTCAACGGGACCGAAAACTTCAAGGAGTTGAGCCAAAGGAGAGGAGCAGGCCACAAAAGTGAACAAGACTGAAATTTTAGCTTTAGTTTGGAAAAGTCGGGGAGGTGAGGTGAGAGATGTCCCCAATCTCAGGAATGCTGTCACACACAGGCTATGAGCCACTACTTTGCATCTCTACGGAATGAAAACAACAACAAAAGCCAAAAAAGTTGGGAAAGTGAGACCAGCAGTCGGGGCAATCTGGAGACCGGAACTATTGTTATGGGGAGACCCCGAGGGGAAGGTCTAGATTCCTAAGTACTTGGTTTCCCAAAGGAAACAACAGTAAAATGCATTCGTCCAGAGCTCTCTGTTTCTCAGATCCCTTCCTTCCCCCAGGGCAGCCTCCGAACCTGCGGCCTCCTGCCTACCGACTTTGGAGTCTTGACTGTTGCTCCATAATGTGGTTGTTGAGGATCAGCGCGACCTCTTCCTGCAGCTGATCAATCTCTTCTCTTTGGGTAACCCCAGGCCTGTCTGAGATAGGAGAGTGGGAAGGACAAGGTGGCAGGGGCACAGATGGGGAGCCTCACATTGTACGGGGGCTGGGCATGGTGTAGACCCTCTCTTGGGCTTGAAAGCTAGATGGTCAGGGATGGATTAAAGGAGGCAGCTGAGAGTTTGGGTAGAGGTGGTGGGGCCAGAGTTCCTCGGCTCTGGGATGGTTCTCACCAGGAGAGAAGAGAGCCATGGCAGCCATGAGCGCATACTCGGGCTCCTGGAGCTGCAATCTTTTCAGGGTTTTGTGGAAGTGGATGATCAACTCCAAAAACTCGTACTGGAACCCTACTGTGAGAGATGGTGGGCTGAGCAGCCTCCTGGCCATTGCTCCACACCTCATACCACAAGGTACATACCGTGTTCTGTACTACTGTCTCACCATGGACCGCATCTTCCATCTTGTAGCAAAGGGGCCCGCAGAAGAAATTCTGTGTTTGAAGGCAGAACGTAGTGTTGAGTGAGATATGCAAGATTTCCACAGCCGCTCCCTTGAGAAGGGAGATCTGGTCCTCCATGGTTAGGGAACTGTGTGGGGTGGTGAACAAGGGCACTTGAAACTTAAGTCTTTTCATCAGAGAGGTCCAACTAGCACACTTAACACTGAAAATGTAAGACCCTAGCGCTCAGAAAGGCCAAAGGGTATGAGACCTCAATCCGAGACTGCTATGACTTACGAAGCATTTGCTCCCTGAAAGCTCACGTGCCACTCACCGGAAAAGGGGCAGATCCTTGGTGAACTTGATAATCTGCTGCACCATGAAAGTATTGATATCTGCAAAGTGTGTGAGCAGAGGCAACACGGGGGCCAGGGGCTGGAAAGGCCGGTGATGGCTGAACAGGTAGGCCGGAGGCTGCAGAGTTCAGAGCGTTAGTGAGAGGCCCCAGCACTGGCTGTCCTTCAGGCCTCACCGGGCCCTATGAAGGGGTTTTTTGCTGAGGGACCTGCCCACTCCGGGATTCTGGAGACCTGTTCTCCACCAGGGCACGGCACCATAGCCTTCTTCCTTGGGCCACCTCCTCAGGTACCCAGGCCAAAATCTGGTAAGTTCTCACCCTGAACTGCACAAACTGGTCAAACATGGGGCCCACATGACGAGTGTGGGCGCCCAGGAGGGTCTGGATGAGCTCTTTCTGCTGCTGACTCAGTTGCAAAGATGCTTTCTGTGCCCGCCGCCGTGCCTGTCTGGCTCTCCGCAGTGCCAGGGCTTCTGCTGACAGTATCACTGTGTCAGGGGAGAGAGATGACAGAGCTGTAGAGACCAGCAGAGGGCAACTTTCTGCCAATCCTTGAGTGGGGGCTACTCAATCTCCCCGTATAAGGAGGGACTAAGGAAGAAAGTTTCTGAGGCTTCCTTGGACTTCACTGAATTAGGGTCTCCAAGTGGCAGGGGGATCCCTACATACTTCTGCTGGTCTCAGATTCATCTGTGATACACTTGGGCAGAAAACAGTGCACCATGGGAAAGGAGAAGGGGGAAGAATAAGTGGGAGGGGTATAAGACGTTTGGTTCCTTGGAAACATTGAAGAGGAAGGAGGTCTTAATATTGGAAACACCGCTTCGTATCTGCGTAAATTGTAATTTCAAAGGTTCTGAGGCTGGATGTCAGTGGATATAGCAACTCTTAACTCAGACCTCATGTTTTTCAGAAACAGACTCCAGTAACCCTTCCACAGCCGTACACTAAGTGATGTAGGTTGGCCAGGGTCATTTGGCTTCTACAGTGTCCTTTCCGCTGCTCCATGTTGAAAAGCAGCATGATCAGGAAAAGCAAGAGTCTGAGAGGCGGACAGGTTTGATTCTGAAGTGTGATCCTGTTTCCTAGCTGACTAATGCGGACAACTTGGGTTGTGGGAGACCAGCCTCATTATCTGTTGGAAGCATAGCACAGTTAGCTGTCACAGAGAAAGCAGCAGTAAATAACTAAGAAGCACCTATGAGGTGACGGGTAGTATGTACCTAAGAGAGAGAAGAGGAGAAGCCATATGACTGTCTAGGGGAAAGGCATTTCGGGCAAGGGGATGGCAAATGGGAAAGCCTTGGGGAAGAGGATGCTTGCTCTACATGCTCAAGGCTAGCTCAGAGCCAGCGTGGCTGGAATATATTGAAAGGGGTTAAGAGACAACATCGGAAAGCGTGGACCTTAAAAGATTGGGATGGGGAGAGACTGGAGGGATGTTTTTCACTCAGGGTTAACAGCACTTGCTGATCTCGCAGGGAACCTGGGTTCAATTCCCAGCACCCACATGGCAACGCACAGACACCTGCAACTCCAGTTCCCGGCGACCCAACACTCTATTCTAGCTTTTGTGGGCATCAGGCACACACATGGTTCTTAGACATAGATGCAGGCAAACATACACATTAAAAATTAGTATTTTTAAAACAGGAGATCAGAAGTTTTGAAAACAGGCACGATCTGATTAGTTTCAAAAAGCTGACTCTGCCTGCTATGTGGACGTGAGCAGAAGCAGAGACTCGAGGTCAATGGACTGCAGGAACGGTAGGGGCCTACTCACTGTCTTTCCTCATGCCAACATTTAGACACTTCTGCAACCTGCAGGCTGGACAATGGCGTCTCTGGGCCTTGCTGACCTCACACCTCCCAGCAAACGGACAGATGGGACCAATGGTCTTGCTGACTGTTCGTCTGTGAGATAGAGACAGACGCTGCATGGTTTTAGATGTCAGAGAATGTGCAGGTGGGTATAAGGGGACCCTGAAAGGACATGGCCTAAAAGACTGACTGATTTAACAACAGGCTAATCTGAGCTGTGCCCCTTCAGAGGCAGTTGGAGCATTTTCATGAGAACACAAGGTCACTCAGGAACCCTTGCGTACTACTTGGTACTTTGCAGGTAGTGTGTGCTGAACAAAGGTACTTGACTGCTATGCTAGGCTGTGTCTCTAGGACAGATGGTTAGCCTGATTTGGTATCACGTCATCAGGTTCAGCTTGTGTTGTGGTCAGCAAGATCGAGGTGCCAGACACAGGGCAGTTCAGCTTATCTGCAAGAATATTATAGCTTCATAAACGTGGAGATGTGCCAGTGTTTAAAGGTGGTCTGACGGGAATGTGGGGGTCATTTCTGTCAGGAAGAAAGCATTCACCTGAAAAAGCCTTTGCAGCCCTCACAAGTCAGGGCATGGAAATGATAGCCCGTGGCTCGGTCTCCACACACCACACAGTTCCTTGGCCCATACTCTTCTTCACTGGTCATGGTCTCTAGTGTTAGAGTAGCTGTCATGGTCTCCTGAATGTGGGAGGAGTTAAGAGTCAGCTCTGGGCCACAGGGCTCTCTTCTTTTTCTTCCATAGACTGCCCGACACCAGATCCCCAGCACCGTCTCCACTAAAAGCAAAAATGTTGCTTTCAGTCTCTGGCCTCCAACAAATTACCTACCTGTTTCTCTTAGGCAGCGTGCCACATGCAGGTCACAAAATCTTGGGTAGGATGTCTCTCCCCAAGCCTCCTTGATAACCCTGCTTTCCTTGTGAACTCAGGAACAACTGACAGGAATTAGGGATTGTGGTCCTCAGTGCCTGGAAAACAAGGGACGTCTCTTGCATGGAGCCTCCAGGTAGTCTCAGTGCCATATGTAGGTAGGACGTAGACTCTGGACCCAGGGCAAAGACCTGGGTGTGTGTGTTTGGGGGTGGGGGTGGGGGGGTTACCTAGCATGCCCAAGAAGTGTTGGTTGGTAGCAGATGGGGAGGGACTAGGACCTCATGACTCATTAAAAGCTGTCGCTTAGCAGGCTCGTGGGAGCTTTCCCTATGGGTGAGCTGTAGGCTAAATCTATAGTCTCCTTTGTGCATGGATCCTGGATAAACCGAGAGATGACAGGAGAGATGGCAGGCTTTTTCACACGCAGTTTGCAAATGTAAAAGAATGAGAATTATACCAGGCTCCCAAAGGATTTTCTTTCTTTCTTTCTTAAATTTTTTACTGATTTTTTTTTAAAATGTGTACACCTAGTACCCACAGAGATCAGAGGACACTGTCTGATATTCTGGGGCTAGAGTTCTAGGCAGTTGTGAGATGGCATGTTGGGTACTAGGATTTCAAGTAGAATCCTCTGCAAGAGTGCTTTTCCCCTCTTACCCAGAGATCTGTTTAAAAAAGACTTTGGTATTCTAATTAAGAGCTTAGGCGTAGAGCTAGAAGAGATCCCACTTTCTTACAAGGGGCGACTGAGATAGGAGGAAAAGTGAACTCTAGGTGCTGGCGAGATGGCTTCGTCTGTTAAGTGCTCACAAAGTAAGCATGAAGAGCCGAGTTCAATTCCTAGAACCTACATTAAAAAAAAAAAAGGCACAGTGAGACAACTCATAATCCTAATGCCAAGGGGGCAGAGAGAGGTGGGTCCCCAGGGTGTACAAGCCTAGCCTAGCTGGTGAATTCCAGTGCGGGAGAGACTGTCAAAAAAACCAAGGTGGAGTTGGTGTCAAGACAGTGGGTAAAGGCATTTGCTGCCAAGCATGGTGACCTCTTTGACCCCTGGAATCCACATGGCCCCTGCAGGTTGTTCTCTGACCTTTATACACACTCAGTGGCTCATTGGCATCTTTCCTGCCCAAAAAGGGATGTAAAAACAACAAAACCCCTCCAGGCTCCTCCCCTGATACCTGGTGTCAAACCTCAGCTTCTCTCTTTATTCTGGAGCTTCCGTGCTGCTCAGATCAGGGGTAGTGGTTTCTTGTTAATCATAGCTTATTATTCCAACTAACTGGAAACTACAGATTCTTTTTTAAAGATTTATTTATTTCATGTATGAGTACACTGTCACTATCTTCGGATACACCAGAAGAGAGCATCGGATCCCATTATAGATGGTCGTGAGCCACCATGTGGTCGTTGGGAATTGAACTCGGGACCTCTGGAAAAGCAGTCAATGCTCTTAACCGCTGAGCCATCTCTCCAGCCCCAAACTACAGATTCTTATTAAAAATATCACACGAACAGTCCTGGTATATAACTTTAATTTTTTTAAACCTTATTTTAATGATGATTCTTAAATGCTTTAACATCTCTTGTAGCCCACCACCCATCAGAGGTTGTGGAAAAGAAAGGATACTGGAGCAGTGGGCCTGTTTAGAAAGGTTCTTTGGAGCAGCTCCTGTCTGTCTGTGTTGTCTGGAAATCAGCAGTTCAGTTCACAGGTTAAGCCGTGGCGGCTCGATCCACCCGCAAACATTTTACAGATACACCAGCGGATCAGTTAGAGTCAGGTTAGTTACAGCAGTGACACTACCTAGCAGAGACAGCCAGGCCTCAGTCTCAGCTCAAATGAGCAGGAGGGATCAACAGGAACACTAGGAGTTCTCAGCTGTGCCTCTCTTAGGGAAGCGAAGATTAGAGAAGACATGAGACGCCCAAGTGTTGCACAGCTAGCGGTACCAGCAAACCAAGCTCTGTCTTCATCACTCTGTGGAGTCTTATTTATACCCTCCAAACATCGCATGTCTTCTATATGCCTTGCCTCAGCACTGGTCTTGCCTTAGCATGTGCATTAAATCAGCCCCAGTCCACGAAGCTCAACTACTCAATGTAAGGCGGACTAATACATGCGTGTTGTTAGCAAAGAATCCTTCATCACGCGTCCTTTCACGTGTTTGCTTTAGCAGAACATCCTCTCTCCTGTGTCTGCTTCAGTGAGACACTCATGACACGAGTCTGCCTTAGTCTTTCACACCTGTGTCCACCTCAGGAAAACACTCCACATGATTGCTCCAGCAAAACACCATCCAATACAACTGACTCTCCAAAGAACAAGTTTCCACCTCACTGATAGTCCTTGGTCCCCTCTGTAATTTCACAAAGCCTCCATCATTTGTGTTACTCTTACCTTCTTCTTTTTTTTTTTTTCTATTCTTTTTTTCGGAGCTGGGGACCGAACCCAGGGCCTTGCGCTTGCTAGGCAAGCACTCTACCACTGAGCTAAATCCCCAACCCCTACTCTTACCTTCTAACCTCCCACAAGTGTAGATCAATAAGCTCAGAGCGCTCGGTAGCTTTTCTAGCTCAAAGTCCCTACATCTTTCTTAACATTCCTCTCTCTGACATGGCCAAGCCATTCACAGCAACACCCTACTTCCAGTACCAATTCTACTCTAGTTTGCTTGCTACTGCGATAAACACGACAACGAAAAGCAACCTGGGGAGGAAAGGGTTTGTTTGCCTTATATATCCTGATCGCAGTTCATCATTGAGGGAAGTCAGGGAAATACCTCAAATAGAAACCTGGACGCAGGAGTCAAAGTAGAGACCACAGAGGAACTCTGATTACTGCCTTACTCTCTATTGCTTGCTTAGCTTGCCTTAAAGAATTATTGATTTTGGGGTTGGGGATTTAGCTCAGTGGTAGAGCGCTTGCCTAGGAAGCGCAAGGTTCTGGGTTCGGTCCCCAGCTCCGAAAAAAAGAACCAAAAAAAAAAAAAAGAATTATTGATTTTATGCATACGTATACCTGAATGAGCATAGATGTATCACATGTATGCATGGTCTATGAACTTCAGAAGATGATGTTGGATCCTCTGGAACTGGCTTTACATGCAGTTGTGAGCCATCATGTACATACTGGGAATGGTCCTCTTCAAGGACACTAAAGACTCTTACCCATGAGACGTTTTTCCAACCCCTTAGCTTGCTTGCTTATACAACCTATGGTCACTGCCCTGGGGTAGCATCACCCACCGGGGTTGGGAGGGGAACCCATCCACATAATCATGAGTCAAGAAAACGGCCCCACAGACTTGCCTACAAGCCAACCCTTTTTTAAATTTTTTTTAAAAAAGATTTTTTTTTGTTTATTTTATGTATATGAGTCTACCTGTCTTCATGCACACCAGAAGGGGGCATTAGTTCCCATTACAAATGATTGTGGGTCATGATGTGGTTGCTGGGAATTGAACTCAGGATCTCTGGAAGAGCAGCCACTGGTCTTAACTGCTGAGCCATCTCTCCAGTCCTGCTACAAGCCAGTCTTATGGAGATATTTTCTCATTTGAATTTTCTTCTTTCTGGATGAGTCTAGCTTATGTTAAGTTGACATGCACATGTATCAGGTGCCAGGCATGGTGGCACACACTTGTAAACCCAGCAGTAGTGAGGCCCAAGGCAGGGAACTATGAGTCCCAGGACAGCCTGGGCTACACAGCAACATCCCATCTGAAAAAACAAAACAGGAGTAGAACGTGCCTGTAACTGAGAGACAAAGGGCCAGGTCAAAGCAGGGTGATCAGGAGTTCAAATCGACCCTCAGCCACATAGTCAGACTGGGAATGACATCCTGTCTCAAACAAACCGACATACAAAGATATGTACCAAATATATGTGGAGTCAAGATCAAGGATTCCTAGGCTGGTATGATGATGTCTATTTATATTCTCAATATTTGGGAGGACGAAGCAAGAGCTGACGTGAGTTCAAAGCCAGCTTGGGCTACATAGTGAGACACTATTGCAGGCTTAGATTTTTATTTCAAAACCCTCTTTGTTTAGGTTCACTTCAACTTCCCTTCTGGGCCACCTACCAGAGGTAGGGGAGAAAGAAGGTTAATAGGAAAAGAGGGTGGTTAACCTGTTTAGAAGTAGTTCCTTGGAGTGATTCCACTCTTCATTGTCGGGACACTAGCAGCCCAGTTCAATAGCAAACACCAAAGATGAATCATAGTGGGGGTTCAATCCAACAGAAAAAACAAGGCTCTGCCAAAGGGCATGAGTCAGCGCAAGTGGCCAGAATCAACTGGAATACCATGAGAACAACTTTGGCTCCATTTCTCTCTACAAAGTGGAAACCGGTGAGGAAGCAAAGTGTTGCACGGCATTGCAATGCAAAAGCCTTCCCTCACTGCTTGTGGGGTTCCATGTATACTCTTTCTAAACATTGCACACCGTCTCACAAGACAACCTCCAGAAAAACATCACATGAAACAACTGAGTGGCTAAAGAAACCAGAAATTTCCACTCAGTGCTACCTCAAAGCAAAATAAAAGATGAACTTCTAATAAATAATCAGAAGTAGGCATCCTCATAGGTTGCCTCATACCCTATCACCACTGAAGAATATATTTGAATATATGGTTACATTCAAAACAGCTACAATCACAAAAAATAATTTCCAAAGTATTTGGATGTTGGGTGGGTAGGAAATACATTAGATAAATCTCTGTTGGGTGATTTTGATCCCTCACAAACTGGAAGAAGTCAAAGATATGGTCTTCCTAGGTAGAAAGGAAAGAAAGATTCTTTTACTGTAGGTCTTTCTGGGCACTTGGTAATTCTGCATTGTGCAATCTTTTCACCTAGAAACAAACATTTCTTTTGCTTTCTATTTTTTTAAAAAAAAAATTTTTAAGAATATATGGATGTGTATGTGTTTGTGTGAATGTATGCCTTAATTTATGCCTGCTGAGGTCAGAAGAAGGTACCAGGAATTAGACTTGGATCCTCCTGGGAGAACAGGAAGTTCTTTTAGCCAAGAAGCTGTCACTTCCCATCCCCTTTCCTCCTCTTCCTCTTCACCATCCTCTTCTTTAAATTATTTGTATTTTATGTTTATGATAGTGCTTTGTTTGCATATTTTTCTGTGCATTTTATGTATGTGTGGTGGTGTGTGTGTGTGTGTGTGTGTGTGTGTGTGTGTGTGTCCGTCCTATGGAAGCCAGAGAAGTATATTGGGTCCCCTAGAACTGGAGTTACAGATGGTTATGAGTCGCCATGTGGGTGCTAGAAATTGAACTTGGGATCTCTGGAAGGCAGTGTTCTCAACTGCTGAGTTATCACCCCAGCAAATCCCTCCACCCTTCTTCTTCTTCTGTTATTTTTCCTGTGTTGTCATTGTTTTGTTTGTTTCTCTGTGTAGCCCTGGCTACCCTGGAACTCACTCTGTAGACCAGGCTGGCTTCAAACTCAGAGATCCACCTGCCTTTACCTCAGGAGTGCTGGGATTAAAGGTGTGTGCTACCACCAACCAGCCCCTGCTTCTTTTCAAAGTTCTGTGTTTGTGTTTTTCTCCCTTTTCCTATATATCTGTCAAAGGTTTACAAGTCCAATGTCATGTAATTTCTTTAAAGATGAGTTAAGTCCCTCAAGTATAAGCTAGAGCCGCCAATACAAGGTGAGAAGGAGAGAGGAGGAGGAAGATGGAGAGGAGAGACTGACTTTTTAAATGCCTTGTTTAGAATGGAGGTGCAGCTCAGCTGATGCAGAGCTGTCTGGCTTGTGTGGAGCTTAAGGTTCAATCCCCAGTATCACTTAAATTAGGCATGGTGATGCAAGCCGTGCCTAACCCTCAGGAGGCAGAGGCAGGAGGATTGCTTGCTGTAAGTTCAAGGCCAGCCTGGTTTATGTAATGAGTTTCAGGAAAACCATGCTATATAGACAGAGCCTGTCTCAAAAAAGGTGAGAGAGAGAGAGAGAGAGAGAGAGAGAGAGAGAGAGAGAGAGAGAGAGAGAGAGAGGAGAGTGCACCACACAGATACTTACATTATGTATACGATCAAACCCAGGACTTTGTGTATGCTAGGCAAGCACTCTGTCAACTGAACTACATCCCTAACCTTAAACAAGTCTCTTAAAAATCTACTCTCTCTCTCCCCCCCGCCCTCTCTCTCTGTAAATGTCTCTTTAGATGACTCTAAATCTGCACTTGGGGATTTTCTTTTAAGATTTATTTATTTATTCTATATAAGTACACTGTAGCTGTTTTCAGACATACCAGAAGAGGGCATCTGATCTCATTACAGATGGTCGCGAGCCACCATGTGGTTGCTGGGATTTGAACTCAGGACCTCTGGAAGAGCAGTCAGTGCTCTTAACTGCTGAGCCATCTCTCCAGCCTTGGGGATTTTAATTCATCCTTAAAGAAATATTAAACTGAGCTCTTAACTAAAGAAGCAGTTAAGATATCTCTGTAGTTATATTATCTATCTCTATCCACCAATATCTATCTATCTATCTATCTATCTATCTATCTATCTATCTATCTATCTATCATCTCTCTCTCCATCTATTTATCTAATCTGTTATTGACTTTACTCCAGTGGAACTATGAGAAATCGTAGTAATTATTTCTAGTAACAAATACTGACAAGTTTTTACCGCATGATAAAAAGATGAGTAAGACACTCTCTTGTATTTGTGAAGTTTAAACCCTAGTAGGGACAGCCTTTTAATAGATACAAAGAAATATATTCAGGCCCATGATGGTGCTATGTTCAGAGGATTATGTAACCAAAGGGGGGACCCTTAATCCTGATTTGACAAAGTGATGCTGTCTTCCCTCTCCTTGGGTGAGTGGCAACTGATTTTTAAAAGAGAATGAAGAATTAGCCAGGAGAAAATTAAAAAAAAAATCTAAGCAGAAATTGCAACCGAGATGTTCAAGAAGCCAGAAACACGAAGGCAGATATGGTAGAGCCATGGATAGGACTCTCACTGAGACAGAAAACTTTTACTGAGAGTGAAAAGGGCAAGGACTAGAGAGATGAGACATGGGGCTGGACTTGGCAGGGCCAGATGCAGACGCCTCATGTGTCAGACTAAGTAGTTTGAATCCATTGGGGAACTTTATTTGCTCCTTTACAATATAGGTCTCAGATCTTGCTGTGTAGCTGTGGCTGGAATTCTTGCGATTTTGCTCCTTCAGTTTCCCCAGTGCTGGGATCATAGAACTATAGCACTACGCCAGTTTTGTCTGATAAACTGGGAGACCAGAGAGATGGCACTGGATTACAGGTGCGTGCTGCCAATCCCAGGGACACGCATGAGAAGCGACGTCTGCTAGTTGTCTTCTGACCTCTGCACATGTGCTGCAGTGAACATGCCAACACACAGATAAGCACATATAAGGGAAATTAAAGACGGGCTGGGAAACGGCACGGCCAGATCTGCATCCTGAGTAGCTCACTTCGGTAGCTTGTTGGACGGTAAATGGGAAGATGGAGGGCTGGGAGCAAAAGCAGTGAGCGAGCTATTGCTGTGATGCAGGTGACAGATTAAGCCTGCTCTAGAATGGTGGTAGGACATTTAGGAAGAGGGGGTGCTGAGAACCACACAGGAAGTGAAATCACTGGGTGGAAGAGACTGGAGGATGACGGTGCCCAGGGGAAGAGAGGCTACTAAAGAAGGACTTAAATCCTCCACTTGGTTCCCGATCCTCTTCCACAGTGACTGCATTTCAGCAACATACTATCAAGTGCCTGTTCTGTGCTTAGACTCTGAGGAGGAGGAACAAAAGAGAGGTCTTATTACAAAGGAGTTTAATTATGGCGCTTTTCTAGCTTATGCTGCTGTGGTAAAATACCCTGGCAGAAAGCAGCAGAAGGGAGGAATGGATTTATTTAACTCACAATTCCAGGTTCCAATTCGTCATTTCAGGGAAGACAAGGCAAGAACTCAAGCAACCAATGGGTCACAGCACATCCACCCTGGCTTCCCTTAATGTCAGAGTGGAAAGTGTAACCTGAAGTAAATCATTTCTTTCCTCCCCCATGCTGCCTTTTCTTTTTAAACCACAGAAATAGAAACCTTAAGAGCTGGACATTGCTATCACTTGGGAGTCCCAGTACTCAGGAGGCAGAGGCAGGTGGATCTCTGTGAGTTCAGCCTGTTCTACATAGTGAGCTCCAAGACAGCCAGAGCTATGAAGAGAGACTCCTGTCAAAAAAAATTGCTAACCAAGAACTTGAGTTCCAGTTCTGACCCTAACTCTTACTGGGTGAACTATTACTGGCTTTGGCCTTTTCTTGGTTGTTGGACACAGTTGAGACCCAGTTCAATGGACCCTGGGAATTGGATATTGTCATCCTGAACTCTCTACAGAATCGGAAAAGAATACTTATATGTTGGCACACATGGTGGTTTGAACAGGAATGGCCTCCAAAGTCTCACATATTTAAATGTGTGGCCACAAGGAAGTGGCACTACTTGAGAGGGATTAGGAGGAGTGGCCTTGTTGAAGGAAGTATGTCACTGAGGGTGGACTCTGGGGTTTCAACCACTCAAGCCACGCCTAATGGCTCTCTCTTCCTGTTGCCTGTGGATCTAATGTAGAACTCTCAAGGCATTTCTCCAGCACCATGTCTGCCTGTGTGCCATCGCAGTCCCCACCATGCTGATAATGGATTAAACTGTAAGCCAGCCCCAGTTAAATGCTTTTCTTATCAGAATTGCAGTGATCATGGTATAGTGGAACTTTCATAACCCACCAGCTATATAAATGATGACAGATTTTTTAATATTTTACCGCTTAGACCTTTTGGCTAGGACAGTCTCTCAGCCAGCTATCTAAATTTAACATGACTAACTACCCTGCGACCTGCCACATGACTACCTCTGAACCTCTCTGCTCCATGGCAGTCTGTCCTATCCCTCAGAGTCAGATGGTGAATTTCCTTGCTTCTAATTTCTTCTCAGTCCAAAAATTCTGCCCTCCTTTTCCTGCCTAAACTTTGTCCATCCACTCTTTATCAAAGCCAGTCAGCAAGGAGGGAAGGATGAATGTTTACAAAATCGGAGGCTAGCAATGGGCTATAGGAAGAATTATACCACAGCTAGGGCTTAGCTCTCTGGGAGTACAGTAATCAACAATCGAGAGTACAGGGCCACCTTCACACGATGTATCCAAACAGTCATGATATCTCTTCACAGCAATAGAGCACTGACTAAGACAGTGCTGGATGCCTACTGGTAGGTCAGCTGGAGGGAAAACATTTGCGCCTGGAGCTGTTCATTCACTGGGGTCTAGGAATTATACCGAGCCTTATTCTTAGAGAAGCCTACCTTGTACTTCTGCTGTTGCTGCTGTTGCTATTGAGACAGGGTCCCATGTAGCCCCAACTTGTCTGGAATTTGCTATGTGGCCAGGGATGGCATTGAACTCCCAATCCTTCTACCTCTGCCTCCTGTGTGCTGAGATTACAAACATGTAGCACCGCACACCTAGTATATCTGACACTTCTTAGAGACAGTGTTGCCTTGGAAACAGACCTCTCTGAGCTTTCTCTTCTGCAGAGCCTTAGGGTCTCTTTTGTGGAACAGATCAAGAGTGGAATCTTCTGCAACGGGTCACTGGCATCCATAGAAAATAGACTTTAAATGAATTGATATTTCACCCTCTCCCAACACACCTACCTCAGGCCACGATCAGAAAACACCCGTGCCAGCCGAGACCCGACCATTAAGCTTTCTGAATTTTTATTCCTTTTTACTTGGACTCAGGGAACTATCAGACTGCGCCATTGTGAAGAATAGGGTAATAGATGTAAAATTCTTTAGACAGTGCCTAAAACTTGGGAGAGGTCTACATGTGTTCACGCCCTTACTGCCTTCTGTCTCTGCCCGTTCGTTCCCACCCTCTCCCAGATGCTGAGCTGGAAGATGGAGTCACCTGACCTCTTTTCTCTCCCTAAAATTAACTATAAGTCATGATTTGTCATTGCTGTCCCCTGACCTCTAAATGCCCACTGCCCGTGAGCTGAGCTCCGGCTGTCATTTTTCACCCATCCCGGCAGTAGCCTGCTGAATTATTCCCTCATCTCCTAACCCATCCTCCGTGGTTGCTATTTCTAAAATGCTAATTTGATCATGTCTCTCCCCTGCTTAAAATTCTTCATTTGCTTTCCATCACCTTCAGGGAAAAAAAAAATCCCAACTCTTTAGCATGTTATACAGAGTCCTTTGTGATGCGGTCCTTATTTATCACGCTGGCCTCTTCTGTTCTGTCCCCACTTCCCTGCCCTGACCTAGTACATCACACTTGGCTCTAGATGTGTTCAAACACTTAGTGCCCTGAACAGACTGTGCTCACCTACCTCCGACACTCGCCCTTGTTGTTCCATTCAGTTGGCATCACCTCACATATCCTGAGCCCCCGCCTCCACTACGTTCAGTCTTTCCTCCATTGGGCCTCCTGACCCTGCAGCCTTGACTAGCTCAGATTACCTCTAGGGGCCTGTAAGTCATATCTGCACACAGATTTGTCAAAGCCCAAACGAAACAACAACCGTATGCTTCTGCCTATCAAAGAAATGTAAGTTGCTAGCTTAAAGAACTGCTTTTTTAATGGAGTTTAAAAAAAAAAACATTTTCTTTAAAAATTTTTTTAAATTATTGCTCTCCCTTCCTCCCTCTTTTCCTCACTCTCCCTTCCCCCTCCCTCCCTCTGTGTGTGTGTATGTGTGTGTGTGAATGTGTGTGTGTATGTGTGAGTGTGTGTATGTGTGTATGTGTGAATGAGTGTGTGTGTGAGTGTGTGTATGTGGGTGTATGTGTGAATGTGTGTGTGAATAAGTGTGTGTGTGAGTGTGTGTGAGTGTGTGTATGTGTGTGTATGTGTGTGTATGTGTGTGTGAGTGTGTGTGAGTGTGTGTATGTGTGTGTGTGTGTGTGTGTGCGTGCACGCATGTGCCTGTGTGAGAGATCATGTAAGAGGGGATCAGAAAGGTGTCAGATCCCCTGGAGCTGCGGTTGCAGGCAGCTGGGAGCTGCCCCATGTGGCTGCTGAGAATCAAACTCTGGTTCTCTGCCAGGAGACGATGTGCTCTCAACCCCCGAGCTGTCTCTCTGACACAAGGGTTGCTTTTCCTTGTTTCCTTTCTTTTTCACTTTAAAATCCTATTTTATGTGTGTGGATGTTTTCCCTACATGGATGTCTATACACCACTGTCTCAGTTAGGGTTTTCCCTATGAATAGGGAATAGGCTGTGAATAGACGCCATGACCAAGGCAAGTCTTATAAGGACAACATTTATCTGGGGCTGGCTTACAGGTTCAGAGGGTCAGTCCATTATCATCAAGGTGGGAACATGGCAGCATCCAGGCAGGCATGGTGCAGGAGTTGCTGAGAGTTCTACATCTTCATCTGAAGGCTGCTAGGGGAAGACTTTCAGGCAGCTAGGATGAGGGTCTTAAAAGCCCACGCCCACAGTGACGCACCTATTCCAACAGGACCACACCTCCAGATAGCGCTACTCCCTGGGCTGACCATATTCAACCATGACACTACATACACATAAATAAAGAAAAAGCACTGACACACATAAATAATAGAAAATAAGGGCTGGAGAGATGGCTCAGCGGTTAAGAGCTCCGACTGCTCTTCCAGAGGTCCTGAGTTCAATTCCCAGCAACCACATGGTGGCTCACAACCATCTGTAAAGAGATCTGATGCCCTCTTCTGATGTATCTGAAGACAGCTACAGTGTACTTATACATATTAAATGAATAAACCTTAAAAAATAATAGAAAATAAAATATAGTCTCAGTCTAAACAATCTTTCCACATGATATCAAGTTCAATTATTTATGTCATCAGTCCATACATCCATCCATCCACCCATCCATCCACCCATCCATCCATCCACCCATCCATCCATCCACCCATCCATCCATCCATCCATCCAACCATCCATTCAGTAATGGGTGAAGGCACTCATCATTCTTTCAATAAATGTTTAGTGGGTATCTTGTCTGTGTGAAGCGCTTTGCTATATTGGAAGTCCCAAGGTGTCATCTGGAAGCACTCCTATTTTCCTTTTAGCGGCTGTCTTTCAAGTCTGACTATTCTTTGTTGTTCCGACTCTCCGGCCAGACGCCTATTAGTCTCTCGTGCTCATTCCAGCTCCGTTCTGACTTCTGAACTGTTGCTACATGCTGTTCCTACCTTCCCTGTTTGCATTTGATGTTGGCTGACCTCGCCCTGTTATCCAATGACCCAACTTTCCCTTTCCAGTCTGGACCCGCTCTGTTCTGTTTGACCTTCCAGGCACTGGCACAAACACTGAACAGGAAGGGCGGCTTTCATTTGAGTCCTGTAATCTGATTTTAATCTTTTCTTCTTCTTCTTCTTCTTCTTCTTCTCTCTCTCTCTCTCTCTCTCTCTCTCTCTCTCTCTCTCTCTCTCTCTTCACCAATGATCTGTTATAGTCTCTTGAATTCAGTGAGCTTTCTTTTACGTTTTTCTTGTCAGCATCTTTACCACTTTTGAACCTCTGACACTGCAATCCCTCCTGTGACACTTTTCTTCTCTATCTTCTATGCTGTTATTATTCCTTCATGTACCCCAGTGCTGGGGATTAAACTACCAGAGAAGCTGTCACAGAGCCGTTCTTCCAGCCCTGCCTCTCCATGTCCCAACAGCTCTGTTTTCTTCCTCCTTCAGAGGTGTTTCTTTTCCCCAGACTCTGGGAGCAGCTATGTGTATTCCCAACTCGGGTCCAGTCTCAACCTCACTTACCTTCATCTTTGATGTTCTTCCTTAATAATTCATCTATTCATGGGGGCTGGAGAGATGGCTCAGAGATTAGGAGCACTGACTGCTCTTCCAGAGGTCCTAAGTTCAATTCCCAGCAACCACATGGTGGCTCACAACCATCTGTAATGGGATCCAATGTCTTCTTCTGGTGTGTCTGAAGAGAGTGATGGTGTACCCATATACATTAAATAAATAAATAGGGGTTGGGGATTTAGCTCAGTGGTAGAGCACTTGCCTAGCAAGCACAAGGCCCTGGGTTCGGTCCCCAGCTCCAAAAAATAAATAAATAAATAAATAAATAAATCTTTAAAAATTTAGAGAGAGAGAGAGACTTGATATATGTTCAGCGATGAGATCTGATGCCCTCTCCTGATGTGTCCTGAAGACAGCTACAGTGTACTCATATATAATAAATAAATAAATCTCTAAAAAAATTCATCTATTCACAATGTACCAGAAAGAAATAAAAATATCTAAGTTTAACATAACAGTTTGTAAAGTACCTTTATATGCGTGATTTTATTTCTTCTTATCTTAGCATGTGACCATCTCCAAAGCCTATAACTAGTTCCACAGAATCTCGCTGTTTGTGTTTGGGACAGTCTCACTTCGTACGTATCCTAGTCTAGTCTGAAGTTTGATATGTATACCAAGTTGGCCTTGAACTTGTAAAGATCTGCTTACCTCAGCTTCCTGAGGGCTGGGATTAATTAAAGGTTCCTACTGCCACACTTGGCTTTTAATCTTTAAAATTTGCTATTCTTAATAGTCATTTCTGGTGTTTTCTCAAGTTAAACCACCTCCCCCACTCTGCCCCCGAGACAAGGTCTCACTGTGTAGCCCAGTCTGATCTTGAACTCTTAGGGGTTTGCCTGCCTATGCCTCCTAAATGCTAGGTTGAAAGGCCTATGCCACAATGTCCAGCAACTCGAACCTCCTTTTATTACTTTTCTTAGACTCTGCCCTTGCCCAGACTTCTACCACAACACTGTAGCCGGCCTTTGTCTACTTTGTGGGTTCTTCTTTCTTCCATCCTTCTCCACCCTTTTTCTTCCACCCTTTAAACCCCCTAAAATTAGGTAGGAGAGAAAAATGGATAGCGGGGAGATCCCTGAATAAAGTCAATAAAGTCCAGGGTCAGAACAGGGGCAACAATGTTGCTTCATTAAACTACTTCCTGCTGATTGAGGGCATCAAGTTCTTTGGGGCCAGTTAGATCTTCACTGTCAGGATATCTAATTTCTTCCCGTTGTTTATTCTTTGCACATGACTACTTAACAAAGCACCACCAACGATGTCCAACAACAGTCACAACAGCCAACAGCAGCCAATAATAGCCAACACTGGCCAACTACAGCTAACAATAGCTAAAAACAGATAACAACAACCAGCCAACAACAACTGATCAACAACCTACCTTGCCCTCTACCCAAGCATTTATACACCCGCTGAGAAGTCCCCGGAGTTCCACAGTCACACAATCACAGACACTTTCTGCAGCTGGCAAAACCATGCCCCTGCTACAGCACGAGGCAAATCACAGTCAGCTGAAACAGCCCCATATCCCACACCTGGGATTAAAATGGAAACATAGTCTTACAATGTCTCAGTTTTTTTTTTTAAGCAAAACAAAACTCAAAAATTCTCATTACACAGCACTTATAGCTGTCTGCCTTTCTGGTGCATGCTGGGGTGTTTCCCATTAGACTACAAGGTCTACATTGCATAGGAATTACTGCTGTTTTGATGTTTGTTTGTTTGTTTGTTTTAAAGACACCATTTCTCTGCGTAGCCCTGACTGTCCTGGAACTCACTCTGTAGACCAGGCTGGCCTAGAACTTAGAGAACTGCCTGCCTCTGGCTCCCAAGTGCTGGGATTAAAGGTGTGGACCACTACTGCAAGGCAGATTTTTGTTTTTTTGAGAAAAGATGTCTAGCCCAGGCTGGCCTCCTCATGATACTGGTACCTTCACTTCTCCATTGCCGGAAGCACAGGCGTGCACCCATTCTTGGCTTGTTGTCTGTTTCTTTCCTTGTTTAAGGGTTTTATTTATTTTACATATTGTGAGCACATTGTCCCTGTCCTCAGACACATCAGAAGAGGGCATCAGATCCCATTACAGGTGGTTGTGAGCCACCATGTTTTTGCTGGAAATTGAACTCAGGACCTCTGGAAGAGCAGTCAGTGCTCTTAACCGCTGAGCCATCTCTCCAGCCACTGTTGTCTGTTTCTTGATGCTGTGTTTTTTCTCCTGGTACTGTCACCTAGGTCCTTACACGGTGGACAACTGCAGTGCCCCTACCATGACCTTCTTGCTGTTAATGTTTTCCTTGTAAGAGTAATCCTCCTTCCTCTGCAGAAAAAACAACCTAGAAATGGTATTTGTTTACTTATTTTCTTAATATTGTTATGTGTTTGATGGAGGGAACTCACGCCATGATACGTGCATGGGGGTCAGAGGGCAATGTGGTGGGGTCAGTTCTCTCTTTCTACCTCTGTACAGGTCTCAGGGAGTGAACTCCAGCACTTTTAGCCACTGAGCCATTTTCTCATCCATAGCAGTACTATTCGTATGGGGGCTAAGCTTAAATCTTCCTCTGATAGTCAAAACCCTCCCATATATCTTTAACTGTATTTTCCATATCTACCTTAACTGTATTTTTCTTATTATCCACATTTCCTCCTTCCACTTGTCTATATTCCTTATTGTTTTTGAATCTCTTCTTTTAAGACCCAACTTCAATGTTACCTTCCCCAGGAAACTTTTGACTCTTTTGGTCCTAACTAATGTCTTTCTTTTACATATTACTATTTATCATCATATGACTTACTATTATAGCATATCTAGACATATTTTTATTATCATATAAATATAATATCGTATATTATCATCTATGTCAGGGATTGGCAGTTATGATTTATGATCCAAATATAGCTTACTGTAGGTAAGAGTGGTTTTACCAGTGCTGTAGACCTGGCTCAGGAGTTAAGAACCTAGGCAGCTCTTCAGAGGAGCTTGGTCTCAGTAGCCACATGAGAGTGCCTTATAACTACTTGTAACTCCAGTTCCAGGCAATTCAGTGACCTCTCTGGCCTCCATAAACACCTGGACTTCCACGTACAGTACTCCCTCCCCACGTGATTAAAAATAAAATAAATCAGGGACTCAGCAACTAAGAGCACTGCTACTCTTCAAGAGGATGCAGATTCAATTTCCCAGCACTCATAGGGTGACACATAACTGTCTATGACTCCAATCCTAGGAGATCCAATGCCCTCTTCTGGCTTCTGTGGGCACCAGACACACATATAATACACAGATAAACACTTAAATACATAAAACAAAATAAAAATGATTTTAAAAATAAGATAAAATAATCAGAGCTAGAGGGTTTGTACGATGGCTAAGAATACTTGCGACTCCGGCAGAGGGACCTAAGTTCAGTTCCCATTGGGGGCTCACAACCACCTGTACCCCCAGCTCCAGGGATCTGACACTCTCTTCTGGCCTCCTTGGGCCATCAGGCACACATACAGTATTTGCAGGAAAATATTTACATTAAAAAATTATTCGTTATTTTGTGTTTTATTCCTCCTCTTTCTTTCTTTCTTTCTTTCTTTCTTTCTTTTTCTTTTTAAAAGAAGTTCAATTAAGTAGCTGCGGCTGTTCTGGAACTCAAACTCACAGAAAACAACTTGCCTCTCCTTCCCAAGTGTTGGGATTAAAGATGTGCACCACCATATCCAACAAAACTAAATCTTAAAAATATGAAATAATAAAAAAAATCAGATCCTGGGGTTGGGGATTTAGCTTAGTGGTAGAGCGTTTGCCTAGCAAGCATAAGGCCTTGGGTTCCGTCCCCAGCTCCGAAAAGAAAAGAAAAGAAAAAAAAATCAGATCCTACAATTAGATCATTAGATCATTTTCCCCATTATGTAGTATTGTTAGTGTCTTTGGGAATATATATATATATATATATATATATATATATATATATATATATATACTGTTTTACACTGTCTTAGTTAGGGTTTATTTTATTGGGGTTGGTTTACAGGTTCAAGGGTTCAGTCCATTATCATCAAGGCAGGAGCATAGCAGCATCCAGGCAGGCATGGTGCAGGCAGAGCTGAGAGTCCTACATCTTCATCTGAAAGCTGCTAGTGGAAGACTTTCAGGCAGCTAGGATGAGGGTCTTAAAGTTCATGTTCACAGTGACACACCTACTCCAACAAGGCTACACCTCCTAATAGTGCCACTCCTGGGCCAAGCATATACAAACCATCACATTCCACTCCCTGGCCCCCATAGGCTAGTCCAAACACCAGTCCATAGGGGCCATACCTACCCATAGCATAATTAAAAAATATATAGTCCAACTTCCAAAACCCCCATAGTGTATAGCGGTCTCAGCAATGTTAAAAGTCCAAAATCCAAATTCTCTTCTGAGATTCATCCAATCACTTAATTGTAATCCTCAAAGCAAGACAGGAAACCAACTGGGCAAACTCCAAACTCTGGATCTCCATGTCTGATGCCAAAGCTGTCTTCAGATCTCCAACTCCTTTTTCATTTTTGTTGACTGCAACAAACTTCTTTCTCCTGGGCTGGTTCCACTGCCTGTAGCAGCTTTCCTCAGAAGATATGGCTCTGGCATCTCAAATATCTTGGGGTCTCCTAGGCAACTTCAGTGTTACGGCTTCTTGTTCCAATGTCTGGGATCCACACATGATCTTCTGGGCTCCTCCAAAGGGCTGGCATCACTTCTCCAGCTCTGCCCTCTGTAGCGCTCTAAGCTCAGGTTGATTCACTCCACTGCTGCTGCTGTTCTTGGTGACCATCCCATGGTACTGGCATCTCCAATACACTGGGGGTCTTTTGCTGCAACTATGCTTCACCAATAGCCTCTCAAATTCTCTCTTCATGGCGCCAAGGCTTAACTCCTTTGCATGACCTCTTCAGTCCTGGGCCATCAACTACAACTGAGGCTGCAACTTCACCAATGGCCTTCCCTGGCCTCTCACAGTGCCAAGCCTCAGCTGCTCTTCATGACCCTTTCGTACCTTCAAAATCAGTACCACCTGGGTGACTCTTACACATTACCAAGTACAGCTGCAACATGAGGTACAACCTTGGCTATCTCTGAAACACAGCTTCTTTGGGCTGTCAGAAAACATTTTCCCAGAAAACATTTCACCTCAGTGATGCTGGTCTCTTCTTTATCACCACTAATTTCTTAGCTACAGCTGACCAGCATCAATTATCCCTGCAGTCCCTTCTAATTTTACTCTAAAGCCAGAGCCACATGGCCAAAGCTGCTGGGTTCTGCTGCTTGCTGGGGCTGGAACATGGCACCTTGTCCTATTACATCATCACCAGTTTTCTGTTTTCCAACTCCTTCACTGCCTAAGCTTGGCTGTCCTGGATCTTGCTCTGTAGACTGGCCTTGAACTCAGAGCTGTGCATACCAGTCTCTTGGGGTTAATATCGTGTGCCACCATGCCTGGATCTAAACTTAGCTGGGTAGGATCTTGCCCCAAATTCCAATTCTCTTAATCTGTTATCTCCTAGAATCTAGGATTCAGCTCCATTCTCCTTCCTGGTGCCTCTTGAATACTTAAACCATATATTTTGTATAATTCCTTTCTCAGATTGATTCTTTTCATTAAAATGCTCTTCATAAGAGTGAAATTTAACCTCATGAGACTTTCTTTTTCAAAGCAATTAATCTAAATCTCTTCACCTTAGCCTCAGGCAACTCTTCAGTCAATGGCAAAAAGCAGCCACATTCTTTACCAAAATACCACAGAAGTAGCTTCAAAGCCATATACTGAAATTCTTCTCCACCGAAACCTCTTGGGGCAGGTCTGCACCGTTCTGCCATTCTAATAACGCTCAGCGTCAAAGTCTTCCATATTTCTACCAGAATAGCCTGTTAGCCCCACTTAAAGGATTCCACTGATTTCTAAATCCAAAGTCCCAAAATCCACATTTTCCAAACAAAAGCATGATCAGCCCTATCACAGTGATACCCCAGTCTCTGGTACTAACTTCTGACTTAGTTGGGACTTTACTGCTGTGAACAGACGCCATGACCAAGACAATTCTTACAAGGACATTTAATTGGGGCTGGTTTACAGGTTCAGAGGTTCAGTCTGTTATCATCAATTTGGAGCATGGCAGCGTCCAGGCAGGCATGGAGCAGGAGGAGCTGAGAGTTCTACCTCTTCATCTGAAGGCTGCTAGTGGAAGACTGACTTCCAGACAGCTAGGATGTGGGTCTTAAAGCCCACACCCACAGTGACAAACCCACCCCAACAAGGCTACACCTCCTAATAGTGCCACTCCCTGGGCCAAGCATTTACAGACCATGACATACATTAAAATGTATTTACTGTATGTGTGAGTATATGCCATGTTCCCATGTTTGTACAGGTGCCTGTGCAGGCCAGAAGAGGGAACCAAGATACCCTAGAGCTGGAGTTATATACACGGTTGTGAGTCATTGGATGTGTTTCTGGGAACTGTCCGTGGAATTTCCGGAAGAGCAGCAAGTGCTCTGAACTGTTGAGCCATCTCTCCAGCTCTCCCACTAAAATTTAAAAAGAAGACATAGTGTAGCCCATGAAATTACATGAAATTCAAACTTCAGGGGTCACAAATAACATTTATATCAGTTGCAGCCATAACCGTTTGTTGACATAACTGTTCAAGTGCAATAGGAGATGATGGCTCAGCAAAGAGAACGTAGATCCTGCAAAACAAAAAACATTTATTATTTGGTACCTGGGAAGCTAACTGATCCCTGACCTAGATGCTAGTTCTCATTATCACCTCAAAGCTGGTCTCATAGCAGCAAGAATAAAGGTTTGTTTCACTAAAGACAACCTTTCCAATGCTAATTAATTGTTCATTAGAAAGCTTCCAGAGGAGTAGGCTGTTCAGAGTGAGTAGGAGCTTAGTTAGAATTTTAGTAACGGAGGCAACCAGGTTCCTATTAGAAACAGAATCAGAGGATCTCAAATGGATCTTTCTTCCACCTTCCGTATATCTAACCCGACCGAGGAAAGATATAAAGAGTCAAGTTAGGAAAAAAAAAAAAAAAAGACTGTTTGAGGTTTTTCTTCTTTGAATTTGGTTGTTGAGAAGAGACCAATCCACTGAGTGGTTGAGGCAAGCCACAGTTAACAGTTGCAACAGTGTGTGACGGTACCAACAGAAGAATATATTTGTGAAAGCTGAAAGTATCCGGGTTTGGCTGACTGAAGCTGTAAGAGATTTTTTTTACAATGCCAACAAGTACCGTAGGCATGAAAACTTAAAGAATTTCCTTAGATGGACTAGATAGATAAACAGAACTACATTTAACCAAAGTTATCAGAAGCTCCGTGCATTTACCTGTGTTCTGTTTATTTTCTTCCTTACCTTTTCCCTAAAAGATATATACCATGTGGGGTTGAGCTAAGGCTCAAGGGTTTTTATTAGCTGTTCTTCCAGAGGACCAGAGTTCAGTTCCTTCAGATACTACTTACTACTTCTCTTTCCTTTACCAGCTCCCTACTTCATTTTCTGTCTTCTCATCCCCCATGGTCTCCCCCTCCTTCCCGCTCTCTCTGTCCTACCCTAGTTTGGAAATGCAGCAGATTTCTGAGCCTGCCACCACTGGGTTCAAGGAGCTGTCAGTCTGCGCTAGGCAGAGTTTCTATTGGTTGGGCTGGAAGCAGGGAACCGCAGCTCACTATAAAAGGTGGAGCCGGTCAAGGCGCGGGGAGCTGCTGACAGGACCAGGTCAGAAGGGGCTCCCTGAGCTACGCTGCAGCCTGAGCGCCTGGGGCAGCACGAAGCAGCAGCTCGTGCCGTGCACTCTCCCCTCCAAGACCGCTAGGGCCTCTGCCCCGGAGCCCAGCAACTCTCGGCCGTAGTCCACGCACGCATCTCCCAGGACCCCTTTGCCTCACCTGCGCCTGCCACGCCCCGTCCTGCCGCCGGGATGAGCGAGGTGAGTGGTGCCACTCAGCACACCCCGCCACCTCCGGCGCTCCGGGCCAGGGCTGCGGCGGAGAGAAGGCTGCCGCTCCAGGTCCCCGGGAAGCGAGAGATACTCTCTGGATGGACGCCACTGCCCCTCCAGGAAAGCCCCCATCTCCCGGTTCTCTGAAGTTACTGGGAGGGGGTGCTTTTAGCCTAACAATTGCCTAGAGTGCTTTGGGGAGGGGATGACTGGAGTCAGCTGTAAGCGGGAACTGAGCTCTCAGGGTGATTAGCCTCTTGGGGTGCTATCCTCTGCAACAATCGTATTGCTCCGAGGTTACCATGGCTTTCTTTGATGCCCCCACTTCAGTTCTCTCTGGCTTCAGCAAGGATTTTGTGGTTCTTGAATTCCATAAGCAGCAGCCAACAAGAGCTCCGTCCCTGGCCACCTAACTCCTTCCCTTCAGGTGGCACTTTTCAGTGAGGAACGATGGGGAGACCTGCCGTCCATGAATACTGTAGGGGAGGAAGGCACATCTAGCACCTGGGGAGATGTTCTCATCCAGGGTAGACCTCCCTCTGCAGTGCCCGTTACATTCAAATCTTCGCACAGGTATGGTGGTGATGGGAGCCAACCCGGTCCTTTAGCTGGTTGACTCATTTCAAAGAACACTGTCCATGGTAAGACTTTAAGATGACCTGTTCCCTATTGTCTGACTTAATTCGTAGCATCCTGGGCAGATCCTCTTATCCGGAGACAAAATTATCTTTTGCAGAGGATGTTGGTTTGAACAGTGGGGTCTCATACCTTCCTTCTACGGCCCCTTTCCTAGGAAGCTCGCCCTTGTGTTCAATCTGCTTCTCAGCAGTATGCCAGCATCTAGTTGTGCTACTTGGTAGCTATGCGGTCTTGGGAGCACCGCTTAATTTGTCTGTGTTTTGGCTTTCTCTCTGTAAAGTGGAAGCAATACTGGTTGTTCTGAAAGACTAAGTGAGATATGTCAAGTACTTTAAACACTACCTGGCTTCTAATGGAATCTGAGTTAGCTAGTGTGTGTGTGTGTGTGTGTGTGTGTGTGTGTGTGTGTGTTTCAAGTTAGTTGGTTCCAGAAAACCAACTTAAGAATCGACAAGCCTCCTTAATGATAGAGCACTCGTCTTGCATGAGTGAAGTTCTGGGTTCAATCTTCAATATTAAAAGCAGATAGACAGAGATACAGATAGAGATAAAGAGAGAGACAAAGAGACAGAGAGACACAGGTGCACACACGCACACACACACACACACACACACACACACACACACACACACACACAGACAGACAGACACAGAGAGACAGAGAGACAGAGAGACAGACACAGAGAATTCCCTGCAGCCGGGGCCTGTTTAGATAGGAAAGATGAATATTTTTCAGTAGTCCTGCTGACTCCTACCAAAAGTTATCACCTAGGGAGTCAATTAGTACCAACTGCTATGTTGTCTTGGTTGCTATGTCCACTGAGTTTATCCTGGAAAATCCAGCTCGCTTGGTGGGCTGCAGAGGAAGGAAAGTTTCCAGTACCTCAGCTCGTTGTGACAGTGACCATGGCAATCTTGCAGAAAGAAAATAATAATAAAATTAAAAGGACTGACCCTCTCTGGCTTTTTCCAGCTCTAACACGAGAAGGGAGGCTTTCTTTGCCCTTTTACCTCGCCAAGGTCTAGGGTCCCAACCGCTCCTCCCCAACATCCCCTTTCTAAATCCAACAATTTTAACCCAAGCCAACCTCCACTGGTGAATTTTTCTGAAGACTATGCTGACAGGATCTATGGTTAGTTTGTGGTAAACTAACATGAGGAGACACGCGTGGCTCCCGGGTAGGACATGCGGTAGAGGGCTTTCGAAGTGACATTTAATGAAGTGGGATGCTTTTCCACGGTAAGAACAGTTTGGAGTGCGCTTGGGGCAGTCAGATCTTGGCTACTCTAGACAGCAGCCGAATTTGACGAGAAGCTCTGCAGACTGATATGAGTAGGATCCATCAGTGGGGACTCTGTGTAGAAGACTGCTCAGCCTCCTAAGCTGTCATGAAACTGGGCTAGTTAGCAATTTAACCATCCGGGCTGTCTTCTAACACCGAGTGGAGCCTTGCTTCAGGGATGAATATTTATAATATCCAGAGACAGCCACCTGGGTGTACACAGAGACCAGCTGTTTCTAAACCAGAGCCCCAAGGGTGGAATCTCCTTTTCCCTACAGGCTAAGAACCAGTCTGTTTTCTTCCTCTTGAAAGAAACTATGATAAAAGCGGAAGTGTTGCCTGGAGCTGTGGAGCCCTAGGGCCTTATTTCTTTCAGCCCTACTCTCTTTCAAGTTGATGTGCTCCGGCCAGGAGAGCCAGGTACCCCAAATCTTATGTAGATTTTACCTCCCCCACCTGCTTATTTTCTTGTTTCAGAGACACTGCTTGAAATGAGAAGATTCAGGATATCTTTAAGAGATTCGAGTTTCCACTGAGGGACAACTGGGGAGGGGGACTCTGGACCAGGGCAACTGAATGGGTAAGGAAGGTTCTGGTAGGGCTGCAGAGCAGGGTGGCTGTGCTTTCTCCTGGTGGCTGTCATTGTCACTCAGTACTGCAGCGGAACATTTCAGTGTCTGCATGCTCTTGTGCACAGGAGCTGCAGGGAGGGCGTCATCTCCAGCTTGTCTGTGTTCACAGCTGGAGGCAGGACTTGATTGCCGTGAATCACAGTCTGTCTCCTGTCCTTTAATAACTTTCCCTCTGGTTCCGGGGAAGCTTGGGTATGGGAAATGCGTTCAGTCCTGGAGGGCTCTTTCCTATAATCCCCTTTTATGCAGCGTAGCTGGCTGCAGAGAGCAGAACTGCAGGGTTTTGTAGGAAGCCGTGACATTTCTCATCTGTGAGGCACTTAGCTGGGCGAATCCTTTGGTCCAACAGTCACTTTGCTGAAATGGGAGTCACAGATTACCGGTGACAATTCCCACACCCGTCTCCTGAGTTTTAGCTGGCAGAGGACAGAGACCGAGGGACAGAGCATCTAGATCGTTAGGAGAGAACTTAGAACTGCTGTTCTCGAGTCCTGTTGTTAGTCTTCTGAGGTGTTCTTACCTAATGGAAACAGATATTGCTCTTCAGGGATCACTTTCTTCCCTGTGCACATCTGTCTCCATTTGCAATCTTCCCCACAAAGGACATTCAGGGTGATGTAGTTCTAGTGGACCTCTGTGAGTCAGTTGTTAGGAAGCTTGTCACCCAAGTTTCTCTCTCCCTCATCGATGCTCATTATATTGCGCTTTGTTGTTATTTTATTATTATATTATGTTTTATTGTTATTATTTGGTTAAATTGAATATAAGACATAGGACTGACTACTTGTTATTAGAATGTCTTCTATCTCCAGCAATCTGTTTTCTAAAATAGGGAAAGCAGGGTTTGGCTCACAGCCTTCTCGCATGGTTCATCCTCTTCTCGCTCACCCATTTATGTCATTGGGTTTAGCTGCTTGGCTAAGACTTTCTGGTTGGTGAGAAGCTGATGGCTTTGTCATCTTCTGATCTGAGTCTAGAGACGATTCATTTTCCCAGTCGGCAGCCATGATCAGGTATCTCACTGCACGCCAGGTTTCTGTGGGGCAGGCGGTCATATGAGAGTCTGATGCCTCTTTCCTGCCTGTCTGTGGAGGGCCCTAACTAGCAGACACGACGGAGATTTTTGATCCTGGTTGAAGGGAAGAAAATAAATCAACTGCTATCTTTTCAAAGTGTTGGTCCTATGGATGCTTACCGCTTTTTACGGTTTACGTTTCCTAATTTCCAAGTCATTTTTTTTTTTTTTTGGTAAGTCTGGTTTATCATAGAAAAACTAAACTTTGTTTTGAAAAATTTCTTCGAGGTTGAAAGTCAGGTATATCTTTTACCGGGATAGCCTCAAAATGAAATATCAAGACACTGCAGTGATAGAGTTTTAGATTTGCTGAAGAGCTTTAAAGATCATCTGGTCCCGTTTTCTGATTTTACAGGTGAGGAACCAGAGCCCAAGTCTTGTCTGCGTTTGTGTAGTACCAAAAGACAAGGGCACAGTACTGCTGATGTCTCTTTCCAAATGCATTTTCTTCAGGACTCTTTTAAATTGTTGCTCCATTGAATATAGAAAAATCTCATTTACCTGTAGTTTTAAAAAAACAGCCTTGGAGATCAAACCCAGAGCAAATACTTTATCACTAAGCTATCATCTTTTCCCTTAAAGTTTAATTAATTAATTAATAACTTCTTGAGAGATATACTTGTGCCTTGGCCACCTCCCCTTACTGCCTTTACCTCCCAAATGATAGAATTACAGGCATTCACCACCATTCCCAGCCCCCTTTTTATGTGATTTTGAGACAGGTTTATATTAAGTTGCTTATACTGGCTTTAAACTTGCAACTCTCCTACATCTGTCTCCCAAGTAATGGAATTAGAGCCGTGTATCACCATGTTTAACTACCTTCAGCCCCCACCCCCAACACACACACCTTGGTGTTTGACCTAGGATCCCACTATGTACCTCAGAGTACTCTGGAAGTTTCTATACTCTTTAAAGCTCTTGACTCCCGAAGAACGTTGCCTGAGGTTGTATTTCCACCACCACCTGCACATACTCACATGTTATACACACGCCTCCCAGAGGTATAACACACACACACACACACACACACACACACACACACACACACACACACGGTAAGGGACTGTTCAGAAGCAGAACAATTTTCCAGCGTGTATAAAGCCTTTGGCTTCAACTCTCAGTGCAGTACATGTCCTCCCTCACACAGAAAGCTCAGTCAGAAGTAGATTCATAACTCCTTTGCAATGGTGCGCGTCTGTAGGCTAGGAGTTGGAAGCAGGAGGATGAGTTTGAGGCCCTTTAGCCTATGTAGCCAGTTCAAGACCAGTCTCTGGTACAAAGCTAAAACAAGCAAAAGCTAATGCTGTTGCAGTTCAGGTGGTAGACAAGGTCTTCCTTAGGTAGTGAGTTTGAGGCCTGGCTGGGTTACATGAGAGCTTGGGAGAGGGAGAGCAGGAGAATATGACAATCAGGAAGAATGAGAATCAGTGAACACAACACCGAATGCCGCCTCCTCCTCCTCCCTCTTCCTCCCTCCTCCTCTTCTTCTCCCACCTCCTCCTCCTCCTTTTCCTCCTCCTCCCTCCTCCTCCCTCCTCCTTCTCCTTCTCCCCTCCTCTTCCTCCCCCTCCCCCTCTCCCCCCTCCTCCTTCTTTTAAGGTATCCTTAAATAAAGGCCGGGAGGCCTAGACTTGGTGGCTAGGTGTGGGTGTGTGTGCCATAATCCTAGTGCTTAGGAGGTGATAGCAAGAAGGTCAGGAGTTCAGCCTGAGCTACTTGAGGCCCTGTGTCAAACACCAAAACAAAACAAACGGGCTGAAGAGAGAGAGCTCAGTGGTTAAGGGCACTCAGAGGTCCTGAGTTCAATTCCCAGCAACCACGCGGTGGCTCACAACCATCTGTAATGGAATCTAATGCCCTCTTCTCATGTGCATGAACATGAAATAAATAAATAAATCTTTAAAGCAAAAGTCTACAACAAAGCTAAACAATGAATTTAGACCTTGTGACCTTCTCCTCACCATTCAGACTCACTGAAAGCCTGGGTTGCTTTCTTCCTTCCCTCCCTTCTTCCCTTTTCCCTTCCTGCATCACCAGCCTAGGCTGACTTAGAGCTCATCAGCTCCGACTAGCCTCTGAGATCCCGGTGGCTCAGCCTCCTGACTACTGCTGTTACAGGGGTGAGTTGTTAACACGGGTGAGCTACCACATACCACAGGGCTGAGCTCCCTTCCTCAACTCCGAAGCTTGATTCCTGCTTCCGGCCGCTGGACTCCAGAAGGCATCACCTGGTTCCCAACCCCCACCCAGGGAAAAGAGGTGCCATTTACCACTCTGTTGTGTTTGGTGCTGCCTCCCTCCCACACAAAGGCCTCCAGCTGAGTGTTTGCTTTGTAGGCTGCAGGGGGATTAATACGTTTATTTTAGAATGTTAACACCGCTGGTGGGATGCACATTGAAGATTATAGTAATAAATGAAGCTTTAGCGTTACTCTCTCTCCCCATCCCCTGCTCCTCAGTATGGGGTAAAGGCTCGGCTCCAAGCTGCGTGCAGAGTGCCACAAATAACCACTCATTAAACTGTGGCAGCCCGTGCTGGGGGGAATGGGCAGGGGCTGTTGACTCATTGCATACCATGAGTTGGCAGGGGCGAAGAGTTCTGCCCCTGCCTCTAGTGGGGGGTACTGCTATTCCAGGAAACAGAGTGTGGTGGCCAAGGGGAGAGGGACAAACCAGGGGGCTAGTCTAGAAAACAGGGTGGGTGGCCAAGGGGAGAGGGACAAACCGGGAAACTGGTGCTGCTTAAGTTTCTAGTCTTGTGGTCAGAGGTATCTAAGATGTCAGGCGTCTGGTCTTAAAGTTTCTGTATTAGGAGAGGAATGTGCGTATGGGGAAACTAAAGTAAGGGTTCCTAGTTCTTTTTCTGTTATTATCTTGAGGGTGACCTTGAGCAAGGCTTTCTGAAGCTGTTTGAGGACTGCTGCTGGTTACTGCACTGAAAGAGTTGAAACAGTTCCAACAGATTTCCAAAAACAGCAGTCCAGGGTCGTGCAGGGGCACGGGATCCCAGAGGCTTCTGTAAGGGCTGTTAGCAGTGACTTCCATTGGGGGAGAACTCATCAGTATAAAAACACCCTCTTGGGGGATTAAGAACAAAGCCTCTTACCACTCAGTACCTGGAAAAATATCCACTAACTCGTGCTCCCGTTTCTTCCTGAAAATGGAGTTTGTGAGATCTTGGACTTATGTCAATATAAAGACGGGGAAGGGGGGAGTTTGTTTTTTTGTTTTTTTTGTTTTGTTTTTTTCGGTTTTAGTTTTTGGAGACAGGGTTTTCTCCATGAAGCCCTGGGTGTCCTGGAACTCACTCTGTAGACCAGAGTGGCCTAGAACTCACAAAAAATCCGCCTGCTTTTGCCTCCTGAGTGCTGGGATTCAAAGTATGCACCACCACTGCCAGGCATGGGGGTGGGGAGGAGGGCTCTTTTAAGGCTTATCTTTAGAATTTTTTTTTTTAGTTTTTTTCTTTTATTTATTTATTTATTTATTTATTTATTTATTTATTTATTTATTTATTTTTTCCATCTCTTTAGAATTTTTTTTACGCTTCAAGCTCTTTTTAGGCTTCTCTGTCCTGGTCTACAGAGAGAACTGTGAGTATCTGTGGCTGTCCGTCAAAGCTAAATAATTGTAGCAGTACTGGAATCGGTGTTTTCATCTGCACAGCACCCAAGTCATGTCATACAAATGCGGTTGTCCCAGGTACGGGGTGGGGTGGGGGTGGGGGCGTCCCTTGCTCCTGGTTATTACTGCTGTTAACCATCTGTGATCCCGGGAGTGTGAAGGGCGTGGAGAGAGCCCAATAGTTTACCCTTCCCCAAACTGGTTTTAACTTGCTGCTTGGAAAAGAGGAGGGGGAGACCCAGTTTTCCTCTTCTGGTGATGATGGTTGCTGTGGTAACACCACTAAAGGGAAATTGACAAAGGAAGAAAAGGAAGACCGGTAGGAGGCAGGGTGAGTGGATCCTGTACAACAGTTGAGTTATGGGGTACCTGCTCCCCATTGGCCAAGGGGAAGGAGCAGTTAGGCTGCTGCTATGTGGAATGTCTTTAGGTGCTTTGCCAAGACAATGCTGACTCATACAATTATTTTTGGATCTGTTTTTTTATCTTTTTGTGTTTTCCTTTTTTTTTTTTTAAGACAAGGTTTCATAATATAGCCCATGTTGGCTTCGAACTCATGATCTTGACTCAACCTCCTTGTGCTGAGATTATAGGCATGCTGTACCACGATTGGATACAATTGTCTTTTGTTTGCTTTTGCTCTTGGGTTTCTTTTGGGGGTGGGGAGTGGGGGTGGATCCTGAGAAGTAGCAGCCAGTGCTTTTTGTTGTTGTTTTTTTTCGGGACAGGGTCTCTCTGTGTAACCTTGACTGTCAGGAACTCCATCTGTAGACCAGGCTGATCTTGAACTCACAGAGATCTGCCTTCTGCCTCCCGAGTGCTGGGATTAAAGATGTGGGTCACCGCTGCCCAGGTCTTGTTTTGTTTTGTTTTTTTTTTTTTTTTTTTTTTTTTTGGTTCTTTTTTTCGGAGCTGGGGACCGAACCCAGGGCCTTGCGCTTCCTAGGTAAGCGCTCTACCACTGAGCTAAATCCCCAGCCCCTTTGTTTTGTTTTTTAAAGGTTTGTTTATTTATCATATACAAGTATACTGTAGCTGTCTTCAGACACACCAGAGGAGGGCATCGGATCCCATTACAGATGGTTGTGAACCACCGTGTGGTTGCTGGGAATTGAACTCATGACCTCTGGAAGAGCAGTCGGTGCTCTTAACTGCTGAGCCATCTCTCCAGCCCCCTTGTTTTGTTTTTTAAAGAGAGGGTCTCTCTATTGTATAGCCCTGGCTATAGACCAGATGGCTTCCAACTCAGAGATGTGCCTGCTTCTGCCTCCTGAATGCTGGGACTAAAACCACACTTGGCTGGAGCCAGTACTCTAAACCACTGAGCTCTCCAACCTCCCCTGACGTTCCTTGATGTTTAAGACTTACTTTCATGCGCGTATATGAGTGTTTTGCTTGAAAGCGTATGCAAGTGAACCATGAGCTTGCCTGGTGTCTGAGGAGGCTAGAAGGAGGCGCTAGGTCGCCTGAAACCGGAGTTACAGATGGTCGTGAGCCTACATGTAGACCCTGGGAACAGAACCTCAGTCCTCTTTGTTAGAGCAGCCAGTGCTCCTAACCACCGAGTTATCTCTCTAGCATACTCTATGGTGACTCAGGCTTGCAATCTCAGCCCTCAGAAGGTTAAGGAGGATTGCATGAGTTTGATAATAAACGAGGACCACATAGCCCTAGGTCAGCTTGAGTTACACAGTGTAAGACCATGCTAAGCAAACAAACAAACCCCCAAACCTCTGGAGTGCAAGTTTTTTCCGCCTGTAGCTTGGACCCCTCTTCTCTTGGGAAAAGTTCCACTTTATAATGCTTCTCTATGAGTTTTGTTTTTGCTACATCTAAGACATTTTTTTCTATGCTGAGGTTGCAAAACCTTTGCCCCTAGGCTTTATTCTAAAATCTTACACTTAATTGTACCCGCCACTGCCACCGCCACTACCACCACCGCTGCCACCGCTGCCCTGAGACGGGATTTCGTGTGGTCAGCCTGCAGTACTGTACAGGCCACGTTGACCTCAAGCTTGCCTCAGTCTAACCGCCTCCACTTCTTCAAAGTTTAGCTTTTGAGTCTGTTTGCAGCTGATTTCTGTAAGGTCCAAGTGAGCTAGTTTTGCAGTGTCCATCCAGTTGTTTCCATACTGCTTGTTGAAGACACCCCCATCCCCTCCCCTTCTGCTTTCAAGTCATGTGCATTCTAGCATTTTCTCCTCTTCCCTAATATCTCTTCCTCCCCTTCCTGGCCCCCTGTCTATTTTCATCTCTCTCCTGCGCCCGCACCCCACCCCCGGTGTCTAGAGTCTGCATAGGAGAGAAAACCGACTATTTGTCTTTCTGGGTCTGGTTTATTTCTCTTACCATAATGATTTTCCTTATCCTTTTAATGTTCCTGTTCCTCAGACCTTGGCCCCAGGTCTGTTTCTTTTCATTCTAATGGTACTTGGAAAAGGAATTCACATCAAAAGGGGAGGAGGGAGGGCAGGTAGACAGAGATGGGGGTGGGGAGTTATATTAGAGGATAAAAGGATGGATTGTGTGGTTCCTAGAGGAAGGGGCTGAGCCTGGAGCTCAGATCCCTAAGACCTGGTCTGACTGTTAATAAAAGGTCTGGGAAGGCGGAGATGGGCGAGTATACAATGGCTTCCTGTGCTCGGATTTGGAGGAACTAAAAAGGGCAGATAACTTTTTGGAGGGAAATACTAAGGAAAGAGAACATGGCCTCCATCTGCATCTTAAAGCCTAATGGGATAAAAAGGAAAAAAAAAAATCCCCTAATCCAGCAGGCCTTTGTCATCTACTCTCCCTACAGAGCAGAGTCCACACCTTTGAGCTGCAGGGAAAACAAGAGCATTCGCTTAGGAACTGGCACCTACTGGCAAGTGAGGGAATGGAACATTGGAATACATCAGGCCCAGAGGAGGGAGTGGATGAAAGGAATACAAGAAGGTAGGCAAGGGAAGACGTTGGGGCTCTCTAGGGAAAGTGAGATGTGATGGCTTTCACAGTTGCTAATTAGTGTTTGGTACAGAGAAGTGGAAACAATTAGTCCTGTGTGGGCAATGGCACTGCACTGAACCCAGCTCTGAGCTCACTAGGACGCGAATAATAGTTTCGAATGTAAGCAAGGGAGTCGTTTGCTCTGGGAAAGAGTGCGATGGTCTTGCACACGGAATTCTCAGACTCTGAAGGGCTAGGATCTGGTCCTGCGAGTGAAGAATCTGGATCGTCCCTGGGGGTCAGTTTGGTGTGTCAGGAGCCTCACAGAGCGAGCACCAGGAAGCAAACACCAAGTCAAGGTGGTCCGGTCAACAAGCCCAGCACGAATCTGAGTGGGGCTGTGTGGTCTGGGATAAAGTCCTCACATAGCATGTAGTAAGATTGCTCCTCCATAATGAGAGGGCAGGGTCCAGCTCCCCAAGGTGACGTGAAGAAGGCGTTTTGGATTGTGAATTGAGAAGCTGCTTGAGAATCCGAATTGGGGAGAATTTGGATTCAGTCGCCTGGCTGTCGGTATGGAATTCAACCATGATTCCAAAGATCTTCCTTCCTACCTGGGGACTGCTCTGCTGTATGTGCTAACTTCTACAGTCAGGTCATTCACATTAGCCCTCCTCTCGAGTGTATGTGAGTGAATGTGAGTGCACACAGACACTTTAGTTGGAGATCTAGATATCACATAGCATAATGTTCAAGAGCATGGACTCTCAAGACTGCCTTTCTGACTTCAAGCCCTGTCCTTGTGACTTACCTATGTGACCTTAGGCCAAAAAAATTAATCACTCTTGTCCTCAGTTCCTGGTTTGGAAAAGGAGAATAAATATTTTCTGGAGCTGATAGAGTGAGTCCGTATGTTAGTGGCTTTAAAAGCGCACCCAAAAGTAACAGACTGGTAGTATTTATCTATGTGGTTATAAATAACAAGGCAAGGTTACATTACCAAGTCCTTGATTTCTATCAGTTCTCCTACAAGGAGCCTGCAAGGGTGTGGTTCTCAACCTGTGACCCCTGGAGGCGGGCAGTTGAATGACATGACAGGGAAACGGATACTTACATGATGATTCATAACAATAGCAGAATTATAGTTATACAGTAGCAACAGAAATAACTTTATGGTTGGGTCACCACAACGTGAGGAACTGTATTAAAGGCTGAGCGTTAGGAAGGTCGAGAACCACTGCTGTAAGGAGAAGGAAGATTTTGCTAAACCATTTTATCATTGTTAGTTCTGACCTGAAAGGAGCAGAACGACCAGGAGCTTTGTGATCCACACCCGCCTAGCATGAGGGCAAAGACGAGGCTGAGAAACACAGACCTGTTGTAGCTCTTGAGTTGACGTTGCTCCTTTGGAGAGATGAGAGTTTGTGAGGGCTTTTTGGTTTTGATTGCTTTGTTTTTGTTTTTTATAGAGTACCAGGTGAACCTGAAGTACAGATAGGATAGTCTGATAGTTTGCGAGTACCTGTACCAGATCATCCTAATTCATCTAAAGTTGATTTTTCTAGAAAACAACCCAGAACGTTGAGGTAGAGGACAGGGACCAGTGAGCAACTGAGTACCATACAGAGGCTAGTCCGATTGTCCCTACCCCCAACAAGTCACAAACAGCTAAATCTAGAAATGCAGTGCCCACAAGTAGCTATTTTGAGAGTTGGCTCCAAAGGATGGAGGGAGGAGGGGCAGGAAGAAGCATCCCTAGCAGTTTTCCACGGATGGCGTGAGGGAGATTTCAAGGGGTGTTGTGAGCAGTAGGGACCTTACAGTACTCCTTTCTGGCCTCACCAGTGGAAACTTGTGATTTGGGTTATGATCCTTCATAAATATAACCCAAATGGAGTTAGAAACCCCTGGGGAGCCAGATCACAGCCACTGCTCTATTCCAGGGCCAGGCCAGGCTCAGGAAAGGGGGAGGCTAGTAAGGCAGAAGAAACATGGCAGTCTGTGGTTCAGCTCTGACACATACTCCTGCTTAGAGGACTTGGCTCCAGATCAGCTGACATGAGAAGGAGAGTTGAGGAACAACCTATTAGTTATTTCTCTATTACTGTGATAAAACACCTTGGCCAAGGCAACTAACAGAAGAGAGTTTACTTAGGCTTATGGTTTCAAGGGTTAGAGTCTATGATAGCAGGGTAGAGGCAGCTGGTGCTAGGAACTTCTGGATGCTGAGAGAGGAGGCTGAGGGCTCGCACTCTGAACCAGGAGCACAAAGTAGAGAGAGTAAACTAGAAAATGGTTTAAGTCTTTAAAGTCTCAAAGTCAGCCTGCTTCCCCCAACAAGGCCACACCTCTTGAGCCTCCCCAGACAGTGCCACTAGCTGGGAACTGTTGAATGAGAGAATATCCCCCAGAGGCTCTTGCATTTGAATGCTTGGTTCTGAGTTGGTGGAACTGTTTGGAAAGGACTAGGAGGTGTGGCTTGGCAGAGGTTTGTGACTGGGGTTGGCTTTGAGGTTTCAAAAGACTTAGCCATTCCTAATCTGCCTCCTGCTTGTGATTTGGTTTGAGATGTGAGCCCTCAGCTGTTCCCGCTGCCCTGGCTTCACTCTGCCATCATGGACTCTATTCCTCTGGAACCATGAGCCTTATTAAATGCTTTCATTGATAACTTACCTTGGTCATGGTGTCTTTTCACAGCAACAAAAGACGAAGTAATACAGTGTCTTAGTTGGTGTTTCCACTGAGTGGTAAAGCGTGTGATGGAGCACCATAGCCAAAACCAACTTGAGGGGAAAGGGCTTATTTCATCCTACAGCTTGTCCACCATCCTGTGAAGTCATGGCAGGTACTCAAGGCAAGGACCTGGAGGCAGGAGCTGAAGCAGAAGCCACAGAGGGAATGCTGCTTACTGACTTGCTCCCCATGGCTTGTTCAGCCCTTTTCTTTACAGCACACAGGACCACCAGCCCAGGAGTGGTACTGCCCACAGTGAGATGGTTCCTCTCACATCAAGAAAATGACAATAGCTTTCATCACAAGATGTTTTCTATGCTTTGGGTTATTTTGTTTTGTTTGGTGTGTGTGTGTGTGTGTGTGTGTGTGTGTGTGCGCGCGCACGCGCGCGCTATTTTGTTTTGGGGAGGAGGTGGCAAGGGCAGATACAAAGGGATGAGGAAATGAGTGGGACTGGGTGCATGAGGTGAAACTCACACACATACAAAAAATCCTTAAAAACTTAAGCACATGACTGGCTTGCCCATGACTAACTTGCCTACAGGCTAATGTGGTGGGGACACAATTGATGTCCCCACTTCTAAAAGTACTCTATGTCAAGTTGACATAAAACTAGCCAACACACACAGGGCTAAAGCATTCGAATGCCCAACACTATAGGGAACATTTCTTATTAATATCATCATAAAACTCCCGTAGGGGAGATATTTCAAGGGAGTCATTTTTTTTCCAAAAGGGAGGAGTCAGGATAGGTTTGGTGGGTTAAAGCAATAAGCTAGGAGTAAGAAATGGATAATGGGGGCTGGAGAGATGGCTCAGTGGTTAAGAGCACCCGACTGCTCTTCCAGAGGTCATGAGTTCAAATCTCAGTAACCACATGGTGGCTCACAACCATCTGTAAAGAGATCCGATGCCCTCTTCTGGTGTGTCTGAAGACAGCTACAGTGTACTTATATATAATAAATAAATAAATCTTTTAAAAAAAAAGAAATGGATAATGGTCAAAGCCAGGATAACAGTTGGAGATGTGCTGGCCAATAGAGAAAGTAACATTTGAAGTTCGAGACCATGGTACTGTTGAACTTGCCTCCCGACCCATGACTCTCCTGTCTGTCCTGGCTGTTCTCTCTCACTGCAGACACTCCGTGCTGTGCTTTTGCAGTGTGGACAGACTTTTCAAGACTACAGTATGGCACAGTGAAAGGTATTGCCTACTAGATCACTATGCTGATCCCAATGCACCAAAAATAAGGTAAAAATTATCTAACTCAAAAAGACCAATGAGAGAAAGAATAATGCTGTGGGCTAGTCATTCCAGAGTTTCAAAAAGAATCCCTCCTCCCACAAAAGCTCTTCTGGTCTACAAGAGACCAGCAGGCCTTTCCTGGGCTTTCAGAATCTTGCTTGGTGTGTTTTCCAATCTCTCCCTAGCCTCACCTCCCCACCTCTATAGCTCAGGCTGGTTTAGAATTTGTAATCCTAATGCCTTAGTTCCCCAGGTATTGGGATTATACATTTGTATCCTCATATCTAGCCTCAGATATTAAATTATTTATTTCTTACTCACTATATGTATGTATGCATGTTCCAATGGGCATAAGTATATCATGTGTGTGAGTGTGCCTGCGTGTGGAGGCTACAGGCTAACCTTGAGTGGTCTTTTTGTGGGTGCTATCAGGGTCTCTCACTGGCCTCAAGTACACCAATAGGCTAGGCTGACTGAGAGATGCCCAGAGATCCACCTATTTCTGTCTCTCCCTCTGTTAGAATTACCTTGTTTCTTTATGTGGTTTCTGGGGATTGGACTCAACTTCTTAAGCTTACATAGCAAGCACTTTTTAAAGCTAAGCTATCTTTCCAGCCCTAGCTAGCCTCAAATTATACACGCGCGCGCGTGCGCGCGCACACACACACACACACACACACACACACACACACACACACGTGTATATATATAAAATAGTTAAACACATGTTATCTTTTAAAAAAATATTGGACTCTGTCAAGTGACTTAGAATATTTATTGCTGTGAAGAGATACCATGACTATGGCAACTCTTATAAGAGAAAGCATTTAATTGGGGGCTGTGTGGTTTGGATATGCTTGGCCCCTGGGAAGTGGCACTATTGGAAGGTGTGGCTTTGTTGGAATAGATGTGACCTTGTTGGAGAAAGTGTGTCACTGTGTGGGCCGGCTTTGAGTACTCTTACCCTCAGGTTCCACCCAGTGCAGAAGGGAGCCTCCTCTTGACTGTTTGCAAAAGACAAGTCTCCTTCTGGCTGCCTTCTGATCCAGATGAAGAACTCTTGGCTCTTTTAGTACCAAGTCTGCCTGCATGATGCCATGCTTCCCACCATGATGATAATGGACTGAACCTATGAACTGTAATCTAGCCCCAATTAAATGTTGTCCTTTATACGAGTTGCTCTGGTCATGGTGTCTCTTCACAGCAATAAAACCCTAAGGCCAAGGGCTCACTTACATTTTCAGAGGCTTAGTCCATTATCATCATGGCAGGAAGCATGGCAGCATGCAGGCAGGTGCTGGAGGAATAAGTTACGAGCTACATCCTGATCTGTAGGCAGAGAGAGAGAGAGAGAGAGAGAGAGAGAGAGAGAGAGAGAGAGAGAGAGAGAGAGAGAGAGGGGCAGGCGCACATGAAAAAGCAAGAGCCACTCTGGATCTAACGTGGCCTTTTTGAAACCTCCAAACCCAACACGGGTGACACCCTTCCTCCAACAAGGTCACACCTACTCCAAAAAGGCCACACCTCCTAATAGTGTCACTCTCTAAGCATCCAAATATATGAGTCTAACAGGGACATTCTTTTTCAAATCACCACAATCAGTTTGTTTGGTTCTCAGAATGGAAACCAGGGCTTTGAACATGCTAAGCACCTACTCACCTACTGAAGGTCACCCAGACAGTGCCAGTTTACGACCTACTCTTTTTTTTTTTTTTCTGAGACAAGATTTCACCTTGGTTGGCCTGGAACTCACTATGTAGACCAGGCTGGCTTCAAACTCACAGAGATCTCCCTGCCTCTGGCTCTCAAGTGCTGGGATTAAAGGCATGCATCTCCATATCTGGCTATGACCTTGTTAAAGGCTCTTTTCTGTGTTAATACCAGTATATCACCATTTGAGTGAGTGTGGAAGGGCTTTATATGTTGGGGTGTGCATGTACACGTATGTGCATGCATGTAGAAGCCAGAGGGACACCCTCAGGTGGGGTGTCTTTTGGGATGGGTGGGGAGACAGGGTCTCATGCTGACTTGGAACTTGCCAATTGGCTTGGCTGGCTACCCAGCAAGTTCAGAGATCCACCTGCCTCTGCCTCCTCAGTGCTGGGACTACAGATGTGTGCCTGTCCGCCTCCGTGTTTTTGCCTTGGATCTAAGTATTGAGCTCAGGTCTTCATGCACGCCAGCTAACCCGTCACTAACTGTGCCGACTCCCCAGTTCATACCTCACTACTTCTTATGTTTAATATTTTCGTAACTTTAAATTGCTTTCCCATTGTTTGTGTTTGTTTAGAGGCAGAGTTGAAGTTAATTAACAATTCGTAAGAGCCGGTGAGACGGCTCAAGAGATAAAAGCACTTGACGTGCTAGCCTGACAGCCCGAGTTCCATCCTCAGAACTTGCATTGGCGGTGAGAAAAGACGCTGAAAATTGTCCTCTGGCCTCTACAGTGCACCAAGGCACACACATCCACACCAATGTACATGTGTTATGCACACACACTCACTTATAATGATCAATCAATTAAGTAAATAAATAAACAAATACATTAATTAATTAATTTTGGGCCAGACATGGTGGTGCATGCCTTTAATCCAGTACTTGCAAGGCAGAGGCAGGAGTAGTTCTGTGAGTTTGAGGCCAGCCTGATCAACAAAGTGAGTTCCAAGACAGCCAAGGATACACAGAGAAACTTGTCTCAGAAAAACCGTTGATGATGATGATGATGATGATGATGATGATGATGACGATGTTAAACACTAGGGTTAATTTAAAAGTGTTCAGGAGGAAAGTAAGACCCACCCAAGATCATGGGGTTGTCAAAGAATTCCTTTTATCTTTTTTTCTACAACTTCCTATATTTTGAAGGCTGTCTTGAATTCCCGATCCTTCTGTCTTTATCTCCCAAGCACTGTATTCCCACACCTAGATTCTCATAACTTTCTACTAGAATAGTTTACCAGGGTTGAAAGACTAGTCTAGTGTACATCTACATGTTCTGAAGAGCGTGGTCATTATTAACACATCGAGGTACTTGGTTAACATGTGAAAATACTGTATCTCTTTGTGACTTGGCCCTGGGTGAGACCCAGAACATTGTTCTAAGTTTGCTTCTTCAGCTATGAAATAGGATGTTTATCTCACAGAGTTAATAGGCCAGGTTTGTCACACAATAATAAATGCCCAGTAATTACCAGTTTCTTCTCCTCACTGTGCTGGCTAGTTTTCATGTCAGCTTGATACAAGCTACAGTCATTTTGAAAGAGAGAGAGACTCAATTGAGAAAAAGCCTCCATCAGATTGTCCTGTGGGCAAACCTGTATCATATATTCTTGAAAGAGGCAGGAGGGACTGGCTCACTGTGGGTGGTGCCAACTCTGGGCAGGTGGCCCAGGACTCTATAAGAAGACAGACGGGCAAGCCACTAAGCAGCACTCCTCCATGGTCTCTGCCTCAGTGCCTGCTCTCAGGTTTCAGCCTTGAGTTCCTGCCCCAACTGACATCAGTGATGGACTGGACCTCTAAGCTGATATTAACCCTTCCCTGCCCAGGCTGCTTTTGCTCTTGGTGTTTGTTATAATACGGACACCAGGACACTTCGGACTTCCCTTGGGCGATAGGACGGTATCTTGCTTGGTTTCACTTTATATCCCTGCTGTTAAACTCCAGAGGGCACTTTCACTCTCTGCTGATCCTGTTCTACCACACCTGTCACTCACTGTCTCAGGCAAGGATCTCACTCATCACCGTCTTTCCTCCAACTGTTAACACTTCTTGTCCTTAGTCTCTCAGGTGACAGTGCCCTTCTTGTTTCCCTGAATAGAGAGCATCTGTATATCCCCAGCACATCTGCCACCCTGCTCACCTCTAGCCCATGCCTGCAACCCTATCTGTAAAGGCTGTGCCAATCGCCTTGTTGAAGGCCAACCCTTCCACTCATGTACTGAGTCTGTTTTTTTCTTGAGTATTCAAACCACCACTCTGCTAATCATCCTTTCTCTCTTCCATCACCAATTCTCCCTTCTCTACCAAACCATTCCCACCACCATTCAAATCTCCTACCCTAACAAACACCTTTCTACAACCCATATCCACCCCAAACCATTGTCCAGTTTTGCCGTCTTTAAAGAGAAATCTCTTCAGTAGTGTTCTCTGTACTCAAAACTGCACCTGCAAATCTAGTTTACATTACCATGAAACTTCTTTGAAGTCTGAATACTCTATCATTTTGTCACTGTGATCACAGTCTAAAGTCCTCTCTCTGGTTTACAATGATGTAAGACTCTCTGTTTCTCCTGTGGTTTTTCTCTTTCTCTGCTATAGTTTAATCTCTGTCAGACAGAACAGTCCTGTAGAAGCCAGGTGGTGGGGTGCACACCTGTAGTCTCAGCAGTCAGGAGGCAGAGGCAGGTGGATCTCTGTGAGTCTGAGGCTAGCCTGATCTACAGAGTGAGTTCCAGGATAGCCAGGGCTATGCGGAGAAACCCTGTCTCGAAAAACAAAACAACCCCCTCAAAACCAGGATAGAGAGGATGCAACATGACCAACCGTCTCGCTCTCTGCTGCCATGCCTCCTCAGCCATGATGGGCTGCGTCCTTTCTGGAAGCGGATGTAGAGCCTTCCTTATCAAAAGCAACAACAAAAAACATACTAGAGAGAAGGGCATCACGGTACACACCTGTCATCCCAGCACTTGAGAGGTGAAGGACAGGAGGCAGGAGAATTAGTGCAAAGGCTTCCCTGTCTGCATTGCAACCCCTTGTCAGATGAGCGAGAAACATCTCAGCTGACTAACAGCTATCCCAAACTTTTTCAAAACAAAACAAAAATCCTCTTGTTCTTCTTTCTAAAACCCCTCCCTTAGTTGTCTTTTCTGTAGCAGGAAATGGGTGTAGGTTGATGTCAATATGCAGGTGTGGGCTGGCACAAGTTAGGTCAAGGCCCATGATTGGACAGTAAAAAGTAAGGCAGGGACAGAGTTTTTTGTAAGGAGAGAAAGAAGGGAAAAAAGAAAATCAAGATGGAGACATGATCCAGATCCAGGTGGCCTTAAATGGCCACAGGTAGTTATGAACATTTCTTAAGGGATATATTTCTATAGGTCAATTTATCTTATCTAGGTGGATGGTGGATGGTTTATATTCTTTTTTTTTTTTTTTTGGTTCTTTTTTTTCGGAGCTGGGGACTGAACCCAGGGCCTTGCACTTCCTAGGCAAGCGCTGTACCACTGAGCTAAATCCCCAGCCCCAAATGGTTTATATTCTTATTAATTGGTTTGTGAGTTTCTTGTGTGGACGTATTGTAGATTGAGAATTTAACATATAAATCTGATTACTAAATCACAGCTTATTGAGTCTTGATTTTAATGGTTTATTGGGAGTTTGTACTTTAACTACCTACCAGTGGGCAGTTAGTGGGAGTGTGGACAGAGTCCACAACAGGGAGCTGTAATAGGCCAGCCTCTGCTGGATCTCTAGTGTCTTGATTTTACTGGGTAGCTGGGACCAGAGAGTTCCCAGCTGGCAGAGAGACAGCCAGGAGAGGGCGACTAGCAATGGGAGCTGAGAGACTACTGGGGTTAGAGGATAGCAAGAGGTAATATGGCATGGTGCCACACTGGAACCAGCTGCCGCTGAGATAAAGGTATCCTTCAGATGCCATGTGGCCCTATGGTGTCAGCACTAGCACAGGATATAAAGGTCCAATTATTTATTACTGCAACTAGTGGTAACTTCTTTTTTCTGTTTCTCCTCCTCAGGAATAATCCTTGACTTCCCCTTTATCACAATACCTCTTATCCAGTTAGAATCATTTTGATCACAGTTTCCCAACCATTCCAGACTTTACTTGCTAAAACCAAGAGGGAAAAAAAAAATGCTGACACCTTGTGTCCCCTTCATGGCCATTGTTCAGATTCAAGCTTCCATCTTCTCTTGCTTGGCTGGCCTCTAACAGGCCTTACATAATCTGCTCCCACATAACTGGGCCTGATCTCTTTCCCATCCCTCCTTCTCTCTCTCCACTTAAGCTCTACCTGAATCCTGCTGCTCTTCAAAGAGGCTGGTCAAACTTCCACCCCTACGGTCTTGCCACAGATATCCAGTCTTTACCATTTCTTAAAGCTTTGTGCTCAAATGCCACTTTTCAGACAGTTTGGTGGGAAAGTATTTACCAAGCATACATGAGTCCCTGGATACTATCCCCAATGTCAAAAAAAGAAAAAAAGAAAAAGTTACCTCCATGGTTGACCAGATAACCTTTTTCTGACAACTGTAAAGGCTGCTCTTCTGTCCATACCTAGTACTCAGCATTTCCTACCTTGCCTCCTCTGGTTCTTTTTTTACCATCTCACATCACAGTCACCTTGTTTGTCTGAGTTATCCCTGGAATGAGCTCGGTAAAGGCAGGGTTTCTCCATCTGTTTCGTGCTCCAGGTTTCTGTACCATTACTAAATACTGAGTTAATTATTTTTGAAGTAAGTTTCCATTAAGTAGCTCACTATGTGGCCCAAGTTGGTCTGGAAATCATGACACTCCTCTTGCCTCAGTCTCCTGAATGTTAGGATCACAAGCATTCTCTATCACTCGGGGCTTATTGACTGAGCTTTGATGAATTTTCGTCTGACCTCCATACCTGCTTCTTCAAAAGTCTTGGGAAATTCGCCTGGTTGTGGGAAAGCTTGAACGTGCATAAAGATCTGATGAGGCAGCACCTTCATGCTTCCATTTGTCTCTCACATTATTATTCTTTTCTTCTAGCTTAACACCAAAACACCTCCAGCAACCAGCCAGGCCTCTGACCCTGAGGAAAAAGGTGAGTGCAGTTGGGCTAGGCTGTTGGTAGAGGTAATGAAGAAGGTAGAAACCTGATCCAAGAGTTGTAACTCTACAAGACAATCCTGTGGATGTCAAAGAATGGGGAAAGGGCAACTAAAACAAGCGATTACTATAGTGCTGGTCTCTGGCTACTTTTTCCTAAGAAGCAATCATATCAGTATTTGTCTCTTGGTTTTAGCAAGTAAAGTCTGGAATGGTTGGGAAATGCATGTAAATGATAAGGAGGGGCAGCAAGGTGGCTCAGTGGGAAAAAAGACACTTATTTGTCAAGCCTAATGACTTCAGCTTAGTCACATGGGGAACCCACATGATAGAAGGCAAGAAGTAACAAACCCAAGTTGTCTGTCCTCTGAACTCTACACATGGAGCACACACACACCAAAATAATAATAATTTAAAAAAATAAATATTTTAAAGGATGTTTAAAAAAATGTATATGTTTGTGTGTGCACCCATAGTGTGAATTTATGTGCAACACATGCATACAGATGCCTTCAAAGGCCATGAGGCTTCAGAGCCCCTTTAACTGGAATTACAGGTGGTCGTGAGTCACCAGATGTGTAACCTGGGTTCTCTGCAACAGCACCAAGTTCTCTTAACCACTGAGCCATTTCTCCAACTCAACCCAACAGTGAGTGATAAGAAGAAACTTGTCGGGGTTGGGGATTTAGCTCAGTGGTAGAGCGCTTGCCTAGGAAGCGCAAGGCCCTGGGTTCGGTCCCCAGCTCCGGAAAAAAGAAAAAAAAAAGAAGAAACTTGTCAGATAATCCAAGCCATTTTTCTCCAATGCTGGAAGCGTATTTTGGGATTTGAACTGCAGGATTTGGGAGTTAGTGCTGGCAGAAGGCATTTGTCATATCGATCCAAGAATAGCAAGACGTCTTGAGGCTGCTACATGAATTACTAGCCTAGCACCCTAACTTTTAGAATCATCAGTAATTTGTAATCCTGGAGAAGATGGGGGCAGAGTGAGGGGACCTCAAGTTGTCTGGCTGAAAGTGGACTCCAAGCGCTTTGTCTGAGGTTTGGAGGGAAGGGCTGGAATCATTTGGGTTGATTCATCCAGGTGTCTCCAACCAACAGGGAAACCTGGCAGCATTAAGAAGGCCGAGGAGGAGGAAGAAATTGACATCGACTTGACGGCACCAGAGACAGAGAAGGCCGCCCTTGCAATCCAGGGCAAGTTCCGGCGCTTCCAGAAGAGGAAAAAGGATTCCAGTTCCTGAATAACCAGACTTCCCCTTCACCCTTCTACTTCCTCTGTCCCCTCCACAGCTCTGACTCTCACGTGTCTCATCCCCTCATCCCTCTAGCCTGTCCCTGAGGCAAGCTTACCCTTTATATATTCTTGTCTCAGGCTCTCTTAAGCCATCACAGTAGTAGAGGCACAAGGACATGAGAAGGCCAAGACTCTAGTTGTTAGTCACTAGGCTAAGGGTGGATCAGTCCATTTAGGAGAACTAAAGGTTCTGAGGTTTGACTCTCCCCTTCACCTAGTGCTAAGGGGAAGAGGGGAAAGCCCTCAGAGTGCAGAGCCTCAAGGTGGGGCACATGTAGGCTTCTGCCAGTTGCACCATTAACACATCAGATGACACTTTCAGGTCCTTCTGCACAGCCCCTCCCATCTCCGTGATTCAGCCTCAGTGCAGCTGCCCTTTCTCCCGGGGAAGACCTGAATCAAGAAGCTTGCAGAATGTGGGGGTGCATGCCTTTAGTCCCAGCACTTGGAAGGCAGAGGCAGCTGGATCCTTGTGTGTTCAAGCCAGCCTGGGTGACATAGTGAATTCTAGGTTAGCCAAGGTTACAAAACAAAATAAAAACAAAAACAAAATAAAAAAACCCTGCCCATGCAAAAATAAATAAATAAATAAATAAATATAAATAAATAAATAAATAAATAAATAAATAAATAAATAAGGCAGCTCAATACATTAGTGCATGCTGAGTAGATTCCTGCCAAGGAAAGAAAACTGGGGCTGGTAGAGACCAGGAAAAGCTTCCTTCAGGCTGAGGTCAGAGAAGCCAGAGATGGCAGAAGGTTCAGGCCAGGAGATGAAACTGAGAGATGTTTAGGAAGGAAAAAAAAAAAAAAGCAGAGAAGGCCAAGATGTCTGAAGCTATATGCTATCGTTGTTAACTAAATACTACATGAGGGGCTCTCTGGCCTTTGCTAATCTGCCTACCTCTTTACCCGTCCCCATCTCTAGTCATCCCTAGAGCCATGTGAACCCAGTGACACCCCTGTAGTTCTCAGCCACCCTACTGTGGAGTCAGGGCAAACATCGCCACTGTATGTGACTTTAGCATGTTTAATAATTATGACAATAAAAAAGCCCTCAAATGGGGGCATTGAACCTCTACGAGTGGTGTGTGTGTGTGTGTTGTGTGTGTGTATGTGTGTGTGTCTGTGTGTGTGTATGTGTGTGTGAGTGTGTATGTGTGTGTGAGTGTGTGTGTCTCTGTCTGTGTCTGTGTGTGTGAGTGTGTATGTGTGTGTGTCTCTGTGTGTGTCTGTGTGTGAGTGTGTGAATGTGTGTGTATGTGTGTGAGTGTGTGTATGTGTGTGTATGTGTGTGAGTGTGTGTGTGAGTGTGTATATGTGTGTGAGTGTGTGAGTGTGTGTGTGAGTGTGTGTGTGTGTGTGTGTATGTGTGTGTGTTGAGATGAACATGAACATCGGCCTACGCTGGCCCAGGGAGGGTGGTAGAGAAACCGCATGGATTATGTGGCAGCATAGGAAACTAATCGAACCTGAGTGCGTACATTCCAGCCGAAGCTAAGCCTGCCTCCTCCTGCCCTTGCCCTCACCTTGATGCACCGCCCACACTGTGTCTCTCTGCTGCTGTCACCACCCCCAGGATACACCTGCAAGGGTGACATCTTCCTGCTCTCCTGCCAGCTCCGAGCACACTTGGTATGTATCTTTGAAAACAAACCTATTCTCCCTTGTTTCTTATCCCCAAATGACCGGTTTTAGATGTCCCTCCTACTAGGTCTTCCTCCCAGATTCTCCCCTCCCCTCCCAGCGTTTATAAACTTAAGAGAGGGAGTCGATGACTCTGGACACTAATGAGTACCACCATTACACTGAAGGTTCTAATGAGAAATTAAATAAAAATAATGCTTTTCAAGTGAGCTAACATTGCCAAGAAATGGTCTCTACACATTAAAATGACTGAAAATTGAGCAGAAAATCATTTATACTTGCCTTGCTCCTTTCTACTTTTCTGTGGGGGAGTGGTTGCTAAGATATTTTCACTACGCTAACCAGGCATGGTGGTGCACACCTTTAATGCCAGCACTCAGGAGGCAGGGGCAGGCAGATCTCTAGTCTGAAGCTAGCCTGGTCTACAGAGCAGCAAGTTCCAGGACAGCCAGGCCTACAGAGAGAAACCCTGTCTTGAGGAAAACAGTTAAAAAAGATCAAAACAAAATTATGTGGTCCAGGTTAACCTAAACTTGTTATGTAGCCCAGGCTGTCTTTGACGCCACAAGCTTACTACTGCTTAGCATCCCAAGTGCTGGGTTTACAGCCTTGGACCACTGTGCCCACCTAAAGACTCTTATTTTGGAAAACTTTGTAAAGCATAAAGTTTACCATTTTTACCACTTTTTGTTAGTTATTTTTTTTCTTTTTCTTTTTTTTCGGAGCTGGGGACCAAACCCAGGGCCTTGTGTTTGCTAGGCAAGCGCTCTACCACTGAGCTAAATCCCCAACCCCACAGTCAGTGCTCTTAACCGCTGAGCCATCTCTCCAGCCTGAGATACTTATTTTATATGCATCAATGTTTTGCTTGCATTTGTCTGTACAAATGGTACACATGGTAATGTGTATGCCTGGTACCCTCGGAGGTCAGAAGAGGATATAAGGCCCCCTAGAACTGAACATACAGATGGTTGTCAGTCACCATGTAGGTTTTGGGAGACAAGCCCAGGTTCTCTGGAAGAACAGTGTTCTTAATGGCTAAGCCATCTCTCCAGTCCTGAGTTACTCTTATTTTATGAACTATTATGAAAGTATTTCCTGCGTGTATGCATGTGCACCGTGTGTGGGCTTAGTATCCACAGAGGCCAGAAGACAGCATTAGATCCCTGGAACTGGAGTTTCAGGTGGTTAAAAGCTGTGGGTGCTGGAGACTGAATTCAGGTCTTCTGCAAGAGGACCATCTCGCCATCCCCAAATTTTATCTTTTAAACAACTCTCATCTTCTCTTTTCCCAGCCTCTGTAAACTATTGTTCTACTGTTCTCTATAGTTTCCTCTTTTTTGTAAAGACAGGATCTTAATACGCAGCATCCTGAAACTCAAGATTCTCCGCTGAGGGCTGAGATTATAGGCCTACCACCATGTCTAACTCCCTTCTCTTTTTCAGTCTAAGAATACAGAACTCAAAACCATTCATCAGCCACAACTAAGAAACAAGTGACTGACCCTGAAGGCAGGCTATACTCCAGAGTATATTCATGCCCAGCAAGCCCATGGCTATGGGAGATTAATAGATTTGAACAATGATTCCTAGGAAGTCCCTCTGCTAAAGGAAGTACTTCTTCCTGGTGCAACAGAAAAGGCGGAAGCTTCATTGTTATGTTTGGAATCTGACAGGAGTGCAGTATAATACTGATGGTGGCCTTGTATCTTAGCCTCACAGGCAAATTAAAAATAAGCTCATTGCTATACCTGGAGTGTGTCCAGGACGCCCTGATAAATTAAGAGTCTTCCCTGGGCTAGAGAAGCAGGTGTATGTAAAAGTGCTTACCGCTCTTCCAGAGGACATGAGTGTGGTTTGTAGTACCCAGTTCAGATCTAAGTCCAGCTCCAAGGGATCCAATGCTCTCTTCTAGCCTTTAGCCTTTGTGGCCACTCAGACACACACACACACACACACACACACACACACACACACACACACACACACCAAATCATTTAAAATCAATGTAAAGAGTAATCCCTGTCCCCATGGTCCATGGATGAGATGCCCTCCACCTCTACTTTGGTCTGCCCTAGAACACTAAAGCAAGGGAGAAGGTGATTTCTCTGTTGACAGCCCTGTCTCCAGTGGACGGCCACTTGGGGGATCCGCTGAACCACTTAAGCCACTCTGATCTGGGGTCTGTTGAAGCCCCAAACTCTTCATGTACATCCCCTCTCCCCAACTACTTTATGGATTCACTTTACATCCCTTTCGAAGCACCCTCATCCCACCTTCATATACATTTTTTAAAAAAGATTTATTTAATTTTTGTATATGCGTACATTGTCACTGTCTTCAGACACACCAGAAGAGGGCATCGGACCCCATTACAGATGGTTGTCAACCACCGTGTGGTTGCTGGGAATTGAACTCAGGACCTCTGGGAGAGCTGTCAGTGTTCCTAACTGCTGAGCCATCTCTCCAGCCCTCATATATATTCTTTTTTTTTCTTTTTTTTCTTTTTTCCGGGGCTGGGGATCGAACCCAGGACCTTGCACTTCCTAGGCAAGCGCTCTACCACTGAGCCAAATCCCCAACCCCATATATATTCTTAATAAGAGACATGATAGCATTGACCTGAGAAAGATAATTCTGACCAAAAAGAGAGACCTGGCTATCTTTGGCTAAATCAGCACTAATTCTCAATAAAATAGAGGCTTTAAGGGATTGTTTTCTCCCTAGTCTGCTTGCTGTTTCTCATGCTTTGCGTTGAGTTGCTTCTCTCTGCCTCTCTGGAACACTCTCTTTTGATGGTCGCTGAGCTTTTGATGGGCTCTCCTTGGGGCCGTACAAGAATCAAGAAATGATTCTTGAACGCTAATCACAGAGAGACTTTTCTCGGGTGTTTCATCTTGTGGAACAAAAACTGGAAATCTCTGTGTGCTGGGGAGAGGCTGTTATAAATGGACTAGCAGAGAAGATAAGCAGAAGAAAATAAACAGACGTGAATCAAGGTTGGGCATGCCTGTAATCTCAGTGCTTGGGAGGTAGAGGCAGGAAGATCAGGAGTTCAGGGTCATCCTTTATAGCTTTTCTTATTTTTTTTCACTACTTTGTGTTCCTCTCCTTACTGTCTCCTAACAATATCTTCTCTGCCTCATGGTCTCCTATTTTCACTCTGCTCCATCTCTGTTTTGCTCTGTCTGCTCCTTTCTGGCCCCACTCAGACTTCTCTAACCCTATTCTCATACTCCTCCAATCCCACTCTCTTTTGCCAGCTGGATCCTACACTTCCCAGAATTCCAAAGGATGCCGAAGGTCATAGGGTCAAACAGTTCTAAGGATTAAGCATCCCTGAAGGGCCATTTGGCTAGCAACTGGGGATCCTTTAAAGAGCCAGCCACACACAATAAATCATGTTACCACCCTGGGCAACGCATGTAGTTTAATGCCAGCCTAACTCTGTATCAACCCCCACACTCCAAAAAGTTTAAAAGAAAACAAACTTATATGCACAACAAATGTGGGAGTGCCCTCACGTCAAGCATTCTTCATCTCTTAGGACCAGGTATCCAGACTGGATGCCACCTGTGGCTGCGTGTGTAGCTAAGGAGCCACCAGTCAGAGAACTTCCTCCTCCTGCTTAGCGATTCACTTCCATGGCTCATAGAACTGGGGAAAATTCCTGATGACTAAAACCATTCTCTTTTTAAGGACTCAGCTCAGAAGCCACTATGGTAGTGGGCATTTGTAGTCCCAGAATTACAAGAATTACAAGGGATTCTGAGGCAGGAGGATTATGAGTTCAGGGGCAGCTTGGCTTAGTTAGTGACATAATGAGAGGTGAGAAACAGGGGAGACTCCCCTTCCTGCCTCCTAAGAAACAGCTACGAAGATGGGAGAAATAAACGTGAGGGGAACGGAACCTGGCGTGCCGTCTTTGGGCACGTTCCTGGCACGCCAATCTGAAAGCCCTCTGAACCTTGAACCCCAGGTTTAGCGCTTTTATAGAGTCATCATTACATAAGCACAATCGGCTGTTGGTGACTCACTATGCACTCTCCCCTTCCTGGAGAGCAATCAGAGTTGAGCTAAAAGCTCTAACTCTCAAATCACAAAGCCAGCTTCTCGAGCAGTCAGCCTGAGACTGGCTTCCAGGAGTCATCTTGAAGTGTGGCTGAATTAGACTTTTGAGCTGAGGTTGCGCATGCCTGTAATCTCAGCAGTCAGGAGACTGAGGCAGGTGGATTGCTTTTGAGATGAAGACTGGCCTGTAGCTACACAGTGAATTTGAACTTGAGGTCACCTTGGGCCACATAGGTAGACCTTGTTAAAAGGCTTAGGAAGAAAGGGGGCTGGAGAGATGGCTCAGCGGTTAAGAGCACTGACTGCTCTTCCAGAGGTTCTGAGTTCAATTCCCAGCAACCACATGGTGGCTCACAACCATCTGTGATGGGATCTGATGCCCTCTTCTGGTATCTGAAGACAGCGACAGTGTACTCACACACATTGAATATAGAAGATAGATATTTCCCTCATTCAGTAAATGCTAGAGGTTCTGGGATTCCTGTGCCAAGACATAGCCACATTTCTTACTTCATTCAAGAGAATGAACATCAAACATATGTTTCTAGTAGGAACTTGTCCAAGGCTTGATAGGAACTAGTCCAAGGCTTGAGAGTAAAAGAATTTACCAGTCTAGAATTTAATAAAGAATAGACACTTTAGACAAAAATACAGTACATGGGGCTAGAAAGATGGCTCTGTAAGCAGAGGACCCAAGCTTGGTTCCTAGGGGCACCTCACATCCAGAGGGAGAGAGAGAGAGAGAGAGAGAGAGAGAGAGAGAGAGACTTGGTGGAAGGTAATGGGATCCTTCAATAGCAATTAGAAATTGCTCAGTCTTGCCTCCTGGGCCATTCGTGCAGGGTCACTACTCAGCTATGCAGGGGTAACAGAGCTGGGATTGCAGTCCCAGTGAAAGCAGAAGCAGTCCTGAGATTTTTTTTTTTTTTCGGAGCTGGGGACCGAACCCAGGGCCTTGTGCTTGCTAGGCAAGCGCTCTACCACTGAGCCAAATCCCCAACCCCTTTTTTTTCTTTTTTTAAACTGATTTTTTTTGTTTTGCTTTTTAAGATATACATACGAGTACACTGTAGCTGTCTTCAGACACACCAGAAGAGGGCAGCGGATCCCATTACAGATGGTTGTGAACCACTATGTGGTTGCTGGGATTTGAACTCAGGACCTCTGGAAGAGTAGTCAGTGCTCTTAACCGCTGAGCCCGGTTCTGAGATCTTATGAGCCAGGGATATACTTTCCTTACATTCCCAAGGCCCAGATAGGGAGAGCTACAGGCCCAGGGGCATGGGTGGGGATGAGAATGAAGGGTATGGGGGGGGAGTATGGGTCTCAGCCTGCTCTCAGAGACTTCATGATATTTCGGGATAGGTCTGCACTGATCTTGCCTCTGTGTTTGGCTTGCTTCTTTCACTTCCTGGCTTCTTCTTCCAGGAATCTCTGCCTAACATCTTTCTAGGAGCTGTGTCTGTGTGTCTGTCCTTCCAGCCTTAGCCTCTCCTTGCTGAGTTTTCCTTGTGGTGAGAATTCTGGAATTTTGGTTCCTTAAAAAAAAAAAACCCACAGAAATATTATAAGAATATGTTTTTGTTTTGATCCCAGGTGTGGGATATGTGGCTGCTTCCGACTGTCCACCACAGCTGACAATGATTTGCCTTTTGCTTTGGTGGGTGTATGATTTTGCCAGCTGCAAATAGTTTCTGCGATTGTGTGACATTTGGAATTCTGGGGACTTTTCAGAGGGTGCATTTAAATGCTAGGGGCCCGGTGGGTTGTGGGTTGTTTGTTCATTGTTGGTCACAGTTTGTTAAGTAGTGATGTGTGAGGGAGGAGGAGGAAGAGGAGAGGGAGGAGGAGGAGAGGGAGGAGGAAGGAGATGAGGAGGAAAAGGAGGAGAAGGAAAGGGAGGAGGGGGAGGAGGAAGAAGAAGAGGAGGAAGAGTTAGAAGTCCTGATGTCAAGGATCAAACTTGCCCCAAGGAACTGACTCCCCTAGTCAGCAGGAAGTAGTCTAAGGATGACATCGCCCCCTCTGTGCCCCCTGACATTACCTTTTTCCTCTATCCTTTTCTCTCCCTTATCTAATGTTAGGGGATTGAAAGGGTGGGGGGAAAGGGTAGAAGAAAGAACAATCCACAAAGTAACCAAGACCAGCCACAAGTGGCACCCAGACGTGGAGCTAGGCAGAATGGGAAATCTGATTTCAGATGCTGAAGAGAAAGGGGCAGAGGATGAAGGGATGGGTAATTTTTCTTTCAAAATGCCAGCTATGTTTCTTCATTTCTGATCCTGCTTGCAGAGGTAGTGGCTCCTGGTGGCTCCCTTGTCCCTGCCACATGTTCAACATCTGCGAATCAGTCCCAACTGGATTCCTTCTAGTTAGCTGCTGTTGTCTTTGTTTTTCCTAACCACTCTAAATGTAGTCCCCGTAGTCTGTGCTTTCCTGGAAATTGATAGTCTGAGGGTGAGCAGTGTTGAGAAGTGTTAGGTTTCATTGGTGAGCTTTTTGGTTAAGTGGCAGGTCTGACTCTAGATCTAAAAAGGCGAGAAACTCATGGTCCAGAGATAGGCAGAAAATCATCCTGGTCACAAGAGGAGAGCTTCCTCGTTTCCTTCCTTGACACTGCCCCCTGGAAGTCATGGCTTAGGAGAGCATTGGCAGCCTTGTTTCCCTTCAGTCTTGGAGCTTTCTTTAGAGTTCATTTATCACCATGACTGTTAATCAGCAATCACAGAGACTGTAAAAGTAAAGGGACTTTATCTGGTGTCGTATGAAATACAGTCAAAGAGCCAGGTCTGGACAGCATTTGAAGGCGTGATCTCAAAGACAGGAGGAAATCAATAGCTTGTGTAAGCAAGTGGTACTGTTTTATTGCAATGCAGTAAAAATCCCTTTTTAGGAAAATTCTGTAGCATGCTGCGAAATGACTGGGGCGATGCATCCAACAGAAGACAAAGGGTGTGTGGAGTAAAAATGTCCACAGAATGGGAGTCCAACCTTTGGAGACATAGCTTAAGTCTCCGAGCATGATGTAATTGTCTGGCATTTCCAGATGTCGGCACTTAAATGGCGAAGGTGGCCAAAAGCTCACACACCTAGAAACCTGCGTGACAGGCAGGTGCATAAATCTCGTCCCTCAATGTCCTCTCAGTGCTGGGTCCTGAGTTCTAGTCTTAGTTCAATGACTCATGTGCCTTAGCAAAGTTAATAAATGTCTTTGTGACTCAGTTTCCTCACTTTTCAAGGGGGAGGGAGGCTGTGTCAGAATCTAAGGACGAAGTGAGAAATGAGAAGGGGAGGTTACCTGTGATTATTCTTTGCTGGGTTGAATTCTGTTCACTTAGAAGGTTTCATAGTTGGGGTCCTCTGGAATCCTCATTCCCTAGGTCAGGGTGATTCTTGAGTCTCATGCTACAGATAGGCCATTACGTGGTAAGGAGGATTGTAATGTCCCCCTGTGGGTCAGTCCCCTTTCCAGGCACTTTCACGTATATTAACTCATTTAATTTTTTTTTTCAAGACAGAGGTTCTCTGTGTAGCCCAGGCTGGCCTCCAACTCATGATCCTCCTGCCTCTGCCTCCTTCAGCAAATCCTACCGGTGTGCGCCACCACAACCGGCCAGAGGTTCTCTGGAACTCACTCTGTAGACTAGGCTGGCCTTGAACTCACAGAGACCCACTTGCCTTTGCTTCCCATGGCTCATTTATGTTCTTACAGTGGTACTTGTATCTCCATTTTGCAAATGAAGAAAGTGAGCACTGAGGTACTAAATAACCAAAGCAAATTAGTAGTTGAAGTAGATATAGAACTCTGGTGGTCTGACCTAAATTTGTGTTTTTTATATGATATGGATAAACTAAAGGTTGATTGTCAAGGATGCTGTCCAGCCTGGTTTAAAAGGCAGAGGGGCAGGGCAGGCCCCTTCTTAACTGACCTCCAGAATACCTACTTGCTTCTACATAGCAGACATGTAATAGACCTTCTTTCTTCCTTCTTGGGATGACCCCAGCCTGGCTCTACCTGACTCCCAGATTTCTAACAATGTCTTAATCTCATCCAGATGCCTCTTCTGCTGCTTCAGGGAATGTATGGTTAGGCTCTCTGAAGTTAAAAGTAGTTGGAAGTGAACTAGATAGATAAACAGGTCTCAGAAGAGCTGATGTGCCTAGAGAAAGAGAACCAACTGGAGGCTCAAGACACTGGCTAGATTCTTTCTCTATTTAGGGGGCCTCTGGCCTTATTTACACTTCTAGTTCTCAACAGCAAGGTACACTGCCCTCTAGGGAAAGTGTCAAGAATCTATGAAAGGCTTTTTGTTTCTTGGTTTGTTTTAGTTATTAAAAAAAAGGGGGGGGGGCTGGGGATTTAGCTCAGTGGTAGAGTGCTTACCTAGGAAGCGCAAGGCCCTGGGTTCGGTCCCCAGCTCCAGAAAAAAAAGAACCAAAAAAAAAAAAAGGCTCACTGGGGCCACCAAGATAGCAGTTGAGGGCACTCTCCAGGGATGCTGATGACTTGAGTTTAGCTCTTGAAGAGTCTGAAGTCAGCCTAGGCTATAAAGTAAGTTCAGGACCACCCTGAGACACAGTGTGGGACCCTGCCTCAGACAAACTAAGGAGTAAATAAACAAAGCACCACCTAAACTGGGGAAAGAGAAGCTGGACAGACGGTTCATGAGTAAGAACACGTGTAATCTCCAGTTTCAGGGGATCCAATGCCCCCTTTTGAACTCCTTGGGAAATAGGCACTTGTATGTGTACATGCATAGAAGCAGGCAAAAGACTCATGCACATGGAATAAGTCTCAAAGCAAAACTTCGAAAATAGCAAGTTAAGGGGGAAGAGAATATTCATCTCCAATTGACTATAACCTTGTGGAAAGTTTACATTAACATGAAAATAAACCCACCATGTGTAGGATAAACCAGAGAGAATATTCCAATCTCTGCTATAAAGTTAATCCATGCATTGCTCAAAGTGATAAAAACAACAAAAAGCAGAAGAGTCGATCTCGAGGGAGCCAAGTGGTAAACCATTACCGAAGAGAGGAGATGGTTGAAAATGCTGAACACCGCAAAGGGATGGCAGGGACTCAAAAGTGACCACTGAGTTTTGACAACGGGAGCTAGTGCTGTGGCTCAGTGGTAGAATGCTTGGCACAAGTGCACAAGGCCAAGGGTCAATCACCAATGATACCCAACACACACACACACACACACACACACACACACACACACACACTACGCTATCCTACAAGCATATTTATATTTAGCGTGGATATCATTGACGCCCTTTGAGGAACACAATTTTAGTGGAGTGGTGGGCATGACTGAAGTAGGCTGAAAGGACACAGTGGAACATATTGTAGATACTATACCAGACCAGACATGTTCAAATGGCTTTATCAGACAGGGAAGCAGATAAATGATAGATAGAGGTGGAAGTAGGGAAGCTATTAAAGTGCATTATAATTTCTCCATCACTCCCAGTTAACTTTTGGATTTTGTTTATAACATTTAGTATAGTGTATTCTGCCAATAAAGAGGATACAATCTAAAGCATTTCCTGTGTGAGTTTTAGATTCCCTGTGTTGCTTAAAGGTCCTCTCCTTGTGGAGTTTAAGCAAATATTTCCTTCCGCCCTTTCTCGTCTCCTAGACTGGCTTTGAACCCAAGGTAATCCTCCTGCCTCATTCTCCTAAAGGTGATTAAAATTGCAGTCATCAGGCAACTTGCCAGACTTTAAACAAATTATTTACTCTTTTTTTTTTCTTTTTTCTTTTTTCCGGAGCTGGGGACCGAACCCAGGGCCTTGCGCTTTCTAGGCAAGCGCTCTACCACTGAGCTAAATCCCCAACCCCCAAATTATTTACTCTTAATAATTGTTTCCCTCACTCCACAAATTCATGATGACCTCTTCTTTAATTATTGGAGGGTGTGTGTGTGTGTGTGTGTGTGTGTGTGTGTGTGTGCCTGTGTGTGTGTGTGCTTGTATGTGTGATGTGTAAGCACAGGCTGCTGACTCCATTTACTTCTACTTATATGTGTATGGCTTGGTACTGTAATTCTGTTTTGTTTTGTTTTTTTTTTTCTTTTTTTCGGAGCTGGGGATCGAACCCAGGGCCTTGCGCTCGCTAGGCAAGCGCTCTACCACGGAGCTAAATCCCCAACCCCTTCTGCTTTGTTTTTAAACAAGGTCTTGTTCTGTAACCTATCTAACCTTGAGCCCCTAGCCATCCCTTTACCTTCCAGCTTTCTGAATGACAGAATTATAGTAATGTAGCAACACACTTTTTTACATTTTATTGCTTATATAGTGTAAAATAAAGTCTTAGTTTTCCTCCAGACATTGTGCCTGATTCTTTTATTAAGAATCCTTTTGGGCAGCTGGAGAGATAGCTCAGCAGTTTGTCTGTGTCCTGCTCTCCCAGACAACCCACGTTCAGGTCCCAACACCCACAATCAAGAAGTTTACAATGGCTAGTTATAACAGCTCCAGGAGATCTAATGCTCCCCACCCCTACCCCTAGGAGAAGCTGTTACATTTTCCCACAATCATCTAAAGATTCCAGGACATCATCAACAAAGTGACTAGTCAGGTATTAGTGATGTATCTAAAATATAAAAAGAGGAAGTTGTTGTTTTGGAAATAGGGCCTCTTGTATCCCAGGCGGACAATAAATGTTAATTTGCTACTTTTTCATAACTGGTCTTGAACTTCTGATCTTCCTGACTGTATGTCCTAAGTGCTGTGTATAGGTATGTACTGCCATGTTCAACATAAAGCTCTATGTGTGTATATTCGAAGCGTGTATGAATGAGACTTATACTAGTTTATGAAGTGCCCTCCTTTATTTTATTTGTACAACTGATTCTCCTACATGTAAGTCTGTGTACCACATGCGTGCCTGTTGCCCACAAATACCAGAAGAGGACATCAGATCCCCTGGAACTGAAGTTACAGATGGTTATGAGCCTCCATGTGGGTGCTCTGACCCATCTCTCCATCCCCTAAAGTATACTCCCTTAGGCAAGACAAGAAACACTTTTAAGGACCTGACCCTTAATAAGTTATTTATATGTTATAATATGCACAACTAAGCTTATAGTTTATAAAGGTTACCATACATGGTCTCTTGATTCTCATGGAAGGTCTAGGAATTGTGCGGGGGCGGGGGCAGGGGCACAATTTATTTATATTGTATTTATGAAGTGCAAAACAAGCTTACCAAAGGTAAGTAAGCATTCTGGGGCAGACAGCCAGTGAGTGGCTGGCATGCTTTTGAATCTGGGTCTTGGTAAAGAAAGCTATTGTGTATCCACACATGTAAAAGCAGAGCTGGACACAGATTAGGACCTCATCCAGGCTCACTGGAAAGTTTTTTTTTTTTTTTTTTTTTTTCTGGAGCTGGGGACCGAACCCAGGGCCTTGCGTTTGCTAGGCAAGCGCTCTACCACTGAGCTAAATCCCCAACCCCTCACTGGATAGTTCTTAACACATAAATGTGCCCATGAGTCTAAGATTCTTATCTATTCTGTTCCATGGGCCAATACCATAAAATCAAACCTGACAATGAAAACCAGCTAATGAGGAAGAAATGTAGCCTGGAAATGAGAGAAGAGATTGGGATTCCTCTGAGGATTTGAAAATGCAAAACAGAGGCAGCAGCTCCTGGAAATGTCAGTGTTTATTAAACATTTAAGGACATTTGGAGATGGTAGGAGAAATATACAGAATGTAGAAAAGTCCTAACAGTCCCCTGTGCCTGGGAGTGCAACCACTTCCTTTCCTTCCTATTCTCATTGGCTTTCCCTGTTCTCCTTATTACTTATTTCGAAGACGTTTCTTGAAGCTCCCTACTGCACCCCTGACCTGTGAAGATCCATTTTTTCTCTCTCTCCTTCCCCAAATCTCGGAGTCTCAGAACTGTGCTCCAGAGTGGTCAGTCAGAGGGCCTCAATTATGCTCTGCTTGCCTGGCTGGCTCTCCAGTAAAGACTTAATAGGAGTGGGGAACTGCAAAAGCCACATGACGTCATTGGTCCTCGGTCATGGGGCCGTGGGCTCAGGTAAACAAAGGATGGATGAACAAATAAAAAATACTCAGCAACCTAGATAAACCCTGATGGAGAGTCTGATCTGCATGATGTGGATTTGAGCCCGAGGACAGAGTGTGGAGCTGGGCCACCACAAGGTAGGAAAGGAGACAGCAGGAAGGAGCCAGGGGAACCGGAGGAGGAGATGGGAAGGCCCAGTGGCCTGGAGTTGGGCAGAGGCTATCAAGGTTCCTTTCTTCTCGGTGCCTGAGGGAGAGGCACCAAACACACAGCCCTTGGGGCAGGTGAGGAGTAGGGTTAGTCCCTAGGCTCCCGGAAAGCCGAGGGGAAAAAGTGAAGGAGAAATACAAGACTTGGGAAGGAACATTGGAATGAAACTTTACATCTCATTGGGAGGTAAGGGCAGGGCAGGGCTGAGGAGCAAGGGGAAAGCATCTAGACCTGGGAAAAAGAGGAGCCTAGGTCCCCTGCTCTGACAGAGCCTGGAGGTGACGGTCACTTGTCCGAGTCCAGGCCCATCATGTTCTTGAGGGCGTTCTTGAGGCTGGTTCTACTGGGGGATTTGACTGCAGGCCGGAGCTCCGAGCTCTGCTCATCTTTGCGAAGCTCCATCTCGATGACCACCACCTGAGAGCCTTTGGAAGACTCCATCGCAGACCCCCGACCCCCCGCCCGGCCCGCTAACCGCTATTTCTTATCCTTGCGAGACTCCCCCAGCCCTTTAGATTTCTTCTCACTGGCAGCTTTGGTGCTTCGGCTGTGGTCCAGCATGGCATACAGCACTGGCGTCTGCGGGGATTGCACACGTCAGCCTTGGGCTTGATCATGTCCACCCGTCCCTCACAGCTGTCCCGGACTACCCAGCGTTCTCCTCCCCACTCTCAAATCCCGCTAACCTGCCGCCCGCGCTTCGAGGAGTCCTTAGAAGACTTGTGAAATTTCCCCTTCTCCATGGCACTGCGGGAAGAGAGGTTGCAGCAGGATTGGGCTCACTGGAACCCAGTACACTCATCTTTCTTTTCCCCTTGGCCCTCCCACCAGTGAAGCAGTCTAGGGGATCCCGGATAAAGATGGGGAGTCAGACTCCGCCCCTTACCTGAGCCTCCTCTGCAGGGCAGCCTGCCTGCGCAGCCAGCAGTACCGGATCAGGTAGAAGAGCAACAGCAGCAACAGCACCACCCCGAGGATGCCACCGATCACGGCTCCCAACACCACCCCATACCTAGTGGGCACTAAGAGGGGAGGGAGAAGAAACACGCGGGTCGCGGGCGGAGGAAGCAGAAACATTTATCTATGTTGCTTCTCAACTACACCTGTTTCCAGTTATTGGAAATGTGAGAATTTTACCCAGGCTGCCTTCCCTTTTTGGCGTCTTTGGTTTTTACTACTGTGATTGTTTTTGTTTTGTTTTTTGGGGGTTTTGTTTTGTTTCGGGCGGAGGGGGTGTCGTCTCACGTAGCCCAGGTTGGCCTTTAAGCAGTCTTTGGCGACTTGCCCCTTGCCAAATATGGTCTTGACCTTCCGATCACTCTGCTTCCATTTTTGGAGTATTAGGATCACAGCCAGACACATGGTGCTCATCCACCCGCCTCCCCTATCCTGCCACCTCCCTCCCAGTTTTGCTACATATCCCAGGCTGATCTTGGCTTCATTATTTTACCAAGCAATCACTTCCTGAGCCTTCCCAAGCTGGGGTTAAAGGTTTGCACCACCTGTTAGTTGAAGCTATTTGCCCTACTCACAGTCTATCAGCCCTCCCTGACACTGCCCTTGGACCACCTCCCAGTAACCTGTCCCTTGTCCCTTCTCATACCTTTTTCAAAGACATAGAGCGTGACCTGAGACGTCTTGCCCACTATGTCCGGTGGGTTTTTGACATCACATGTGAAAGTGCCGTTGTCACTGTAGTCTAGGTTGTGTATGACAATGGAGCCATCCTTCCAGCTAGGGTCCCCTACCCACTGGATGCGCTCCTTGAAGGTCCCCACCTCATCGATGTAAGGTTGACCCTTGGCATAGTGGAAGATCTGTGAGGAATGAAGGAAATGGTGTGAAAGAATCCTAGCGTGAAAAGCTGCCAAAACTTGACTCCAGGCTCAGGGTCCTAGATCTTGGCCTGTGAGAAGGAAGGCAGGGCACACAGGTCCTAGGCATGGTAACAAAGACTGTCTCTTAGCTTTCTACAGTTGAGTTTATGTCTCATAAAGCATTTTCCCTTCTCTAGCCCATGTTCTCTTTTCTGTTGTTTGAAGTACCTATTGTTGTCTAACCCCAGGACACCCACCACCACCAGGGCACTTACTGAAATGGCATCTCGGCCTCCTTCAGGCTGGTAGCGCCAGGTAAAAGAGATGTCATCTGAGACCCATTCACTGGACCAGAAGGAGCAGTGCAGGGTCACCTGGGAGCCCACAGCACCATAGACTTCCCTGTCCGTGTAAACCACAATGGCCAGGGTTGGGGACAGCACTGCAAACAGAAGGAAATGAGATACACATGAGGGCCCAATCAGTTACAAAGAGAAGATGAAACCAACCAGCAGTCAGGGGCTAAGGTACTGGTAAGGCCTTAGCAAAGAAACAAACATATTGAGGCCTACCTATGAAATGCTGTATCTGCTCAAGATGTCAGCATAAAGAATGTCCCTCAAGTCCATAGCTGTGCCATGCTGGGTATATCCAACTTTGTCTTACCTCTTAAAGCTAAGCAGGGTCAACTCTGGTTAGTACTTAGATGGGAAATCTTCAGTGTAGAGGAAATGAAATCAGTGCTTTTCTTTAGGATTCTAGAAGGTGGATTGTATCCAAGTCTCATTTTCCACTTTAGTCTCTTTCTTCTCTTTCTTCCTTCCTTTCCTTACTTCTTTTGAGACAGTCTTCCTATGGAGCCCAAACTCTCCCTCCTGCCCCGACTTCTGAATGTTCGAATTACCACATGTGCCAACAACTGATATCTAACTCTTAAGTAATTAATTAGAAGTAGGGTTTTGAATATTTTAACTAAATTAAGATATACTGAGTTTGTTTGCTCTAAGACAGGGTCTTACTATGTGTAGCCCTGGCCATCTTGGAACTCAATATGTAGACCAGGCTGGCTTGGGACTCACAGAGACCTACCTGCTACTACTCCTGAGTTCTGGGATTAAAAACATGCACCGTCATCCCATGCATACATTCGTATAAAGGTTCAAATAATGCAGACAAAGCTAACTTTGACACTCACTCTAACAACCAATTTCTTTCCTAAAGTCTCCACCCTGATAGAACCACCCTTACCAGTTTTCTCCATGTATCAAACTCAATAAAAATGCAATAAACTCAAGATGTATCTGTACTTACAACAGATGGCTAAGTTTGTTTTGTGGAGCTCTTTAAAATGTAATGTATATACAATACATTGCATTAAATTCTCCTTTTTGGTTTTGAATTAAGACATAAGTATCTGGGGGTTGGGGATTTAGCTCAGTGGTAGAGCGCTTGCCTGGGAAGCGCAAGGCCCTGGGTTCGGTCCCCAGCTCCGAAAAAAAGAACCAAAAAAAAAAAAAAAAAAGACATAAGTATCTGAGACAGCTTTCTGTGATGACTCATAGATGTCAGTTGTACTGTTAGTAGCTGTACAGTATCTTCAAATTCTTGTAAGAAAGAGAAGAGGAGGAAGAAGAAGAGGAGGAGGAGGAGGAAGGGAGAAGGAGAAGGAGAAGGAGAAGGAGAAGGAGGAGAAGGAGAAGAAGAAGAAGAAGAAGAAGAAGAAGAAGAAGAAGAAGAGGAAGAAGAAGAAGAAGAAGAAGAAGAAGAAGAAGAAGAAGAAGAAGAAGAAGAAGAAGAAGAAGAAGAAGAAGAAGAAGAAGAAGAAGACGACAAAGACTAGAAACTACAAGTCCTCTTTCTGGGCACGGTTGTCATGCCTCCCTGCTACACCCCAGGTTCCCACTTAGTGTATTCTTGACTGGAGATCCAGGGGAGGAAGGACTTCATATCACTGTTAAGAGAAACTAGATATAGAAGACCCCAAGTCCAGCACCCAAGTGACTCTGCATGTGGACCTCTGTGGTCCAATCATCCTCACCCTCTCCTTGGTCATCTTGGCCCAGTGCCATCCCTATAAGCCGCCCACACAGGGAGAGTCATCCCAGGCAGTCTATGTGTGTGGGCTGGCTCTGGGGAGGAACAATTATAGACTTTTCTGTTCTTTAGGAGGAGGCGACCAAACAAAGTCTCATTGTCTAGCCAGTGCTGGGGGCTCATAACTACACCCACTCCCCCCTCACTGTCCTGAGTCTCCCATCTTAACATGCAATACCTTTTACTTACCTCCTGGGAATTCTGTCTTAGAGCCTTCTTGGGAATCCCCAGTGTAACAAGAGAGTTATTTATTGTTTGGACTTCTATTCTTCCTATTATATCATCAGTCTCTGCTCTTCTCAACTCTGCTCAGTAGTTCTAGGATTGCGACAGAGTTCTTTTCCTCCCTAGACGCCCCAACTCCTTGTTTCCTTTACCAAGGCTCTCTCCAACTCCCTGACTTCAACATTGTTTTGGGATACCACAGAATAGTCCAATAGAAAGCAGAAAAGTCTAAGTGTTGGGTTTACAACCCAAGGAGTTGAACTTGACCAAGGAAAGAACCTTGGATTTTCTAACTGTTCCCCTTTCCCGCTGCTGACCCCATCATGCCAACTGCTTACACAGCATGCAAGGCACTTTGGAAAGCTTTACTTAACTAACCTTGCTTTGACGTTCTCTTGCTCACTCAACATCTGCCAAAGGGAAAGGGAAAAGGCTGGCCAGTTTAAAAGGATGGCTTTACTGAGACAGGATCCTAGGATTCGCTCACATTACAGATGAGCGGCCACAGGCAGAAATTCCATCTCAGTAGCTAAGAAGTGGACTCATTCCTTAATTCATACTCCCTCACTTTTCTCTTCTGAGTAATCAAGGTTGGGTACCTCTTGTGCAGCCAGGGGATGAAAGGGGACCAGAGCCCAGGGTTTGATCCTGTTCTTCACACACTCTCTTTGCCTCCTGACAGGCTGTCAGCATGAATCTGGGGGTCACTGACTGGTTTCCAGGTGCTCGGGGAACTCTCTGTGATCTCTTTCTCTATGTCTCTTTGGGAAATAGCTTTCCTGCTTCCCTTAAATGATCTATACCCTCCCTTCCCGCACATAAATACCTTCTTTCTCTCCTTGGCTGGCTCTCAATAGTGGAGGGTGTGAGGTTGGGGGGAGTCTCTGAGAGACTACCAAATCTCAGGTTTCTGGGACTCGTGGCTCCACTTACCCAAAGAAGAGAAGAGCAGGGCAGCCAGGATAGGGCTGGGGCTGGATGAGGGAGCCCCAGGAGCCATAGCTGGGGTAGGGGCAAGGGCCCAGAGCGTCTGTGGGGTGGAGAGAGCGGGGGACAAGGAACTGAGTGGTGTTTTCTGGAACCTGCTTAAAATCCCCTGGATCCCCAGCATGAGGGGGCTGTCCTGAGCCAGTGACCAATTGCAGCCTGGCATGTGCAATTGAGAGGTGGTGGGGAGGGTGGCAGGGGCATGGAGCAGAAGGGGCATTGTATACTCTGGGTAGGGGGGTGGGGGGACACATACCACCCCTTACACAGAGGGCTTTGTGTATACTGACCTCCCCCTACCCTAGGTTGGAATGTTGGGGTGGGGTGAGGCAGAGGGACAGAAAAGGGACATAGACACACTTCTCTGAGGGATAGATAAGCTGAGAAACCTAAATCCAAAAGGCTACAGCAAAGGATTCCTTCTTAGCCTCCTTGCCTGAGAGCCCTAGGGCCTAGAGGCAAGTTTCTTTCAGAGCACTCCCAAATTAGGGTGTCTCGTTGTTCCGATGGCTACGACAACACTGTAGACTACAAAGTCCTCTGGGGAACAACTTTTTCCATCTCCCTGCATCCTGGGAGATTCTACCCAGGCAGAAGATTTTCTCTATCAGGAAACTTCCAGGAAGAAGCCCAGATCTCCCCCCCCCCACTTCTGTTAAGAAATCCTTCGATTCCTTTTGCCATGCAGCAGTTTAAATGATCAAGACTGCCTATTGTCCTGCTTGGTGGCTATTTGGAGAGTTCGAGAATGCTCGTATTAGAATGGTAATTCAGTTCTTTCTACAAGCTCAAGATCACTAGATGAGGAGGCAGAAGGGAGAAACAGAGGGCAATCTCAACAACTACCAAGGCACAGTGCACTAGGAATACCACTTAACACAGGAAGTTCAGAGGAAAGAGGAGTCAGGTCCAGGAAGCAGTGTTATTTGGAACCTTGAAGGAGCAGCCATTTTGATAAGGGAAATAAGGGGATGGGAGGGATAATGTCTAGATGGGACAGCAAAGGTAAGGGCAGAGGTGGAAGTGTGTGTGTGCGTGTGTGACACACGTACGTGTATGACGTTTGTGAAGCTCTGCATATATTTAGAGTAGATATGTGCCATCTGTGTTTGATTTGATGTGGGGCCATTGAAAGGGTACAGCAGGAAACGAGTCTGAACAGGAAGCTTGAAGGTCTCAAACAACAGACTAAAGAAGAAGCATATCGGTTGGGGATTTAGCTCAGCGGTAGAGCGCTTGCCTAGCAAGCACAAAGCCCTGGGTTCCGTCCCCAGCTCCAAAAGAAAAGAAAAAAAAAAAAAGAAGAAGAAGCATTTAATCTAGTATGCTGTCAGCATCTCCTGAAGAGTTGTGGGGTAGAATTAGAGATGGGAAAATCAACTGTGGTATGCCTCTCTTCCTAGTGCTTGGGAGGTGGAAGCAGGAAGGTCAGGAGTTCAAAGCCAGTCGGGGCTATCAGAGACCCTCTCAACAAACAATGGGAGATGTTTGGAATGTCACATGACCGGAGTTGAGGGTTTTTTCTTTTTTATGGCTCATTTGTTTTTATGTGTAACAAATGCTTGCCTGCATGTATATGTTTCATGCGTGTGCATGCTAAGTATAGAAGCCAGAAGAAGGGATCAGCTCCCCTGGAACTGGAATGGTTGTGAATTCCCTTGTGAGTGTTAGGAGTGAACCCAGAAGAACAGCAAGTACTCTTAACCTCTGAGCCATCTCCCTAGGCCCTAGTTTTCTGTTTGTTTTTTTCCCTCCTCACTACCACAAATTATGCAGATGAGCTGATTTTAAGACGAATCTACCAAACAAAATCTTTTGGATGTATCCAGTGTCCTGCCTCTTTTTTCTTGCCTCCTTGGGATCATCGGAAATGACCATGATTTTCGTTAAAAGTGCCACTCTCTCGTCTCCTCTCCTCTCCCGTGCTTCTCTTACTTCAGATCATTGCGTTATACTGTTCATCTTTAAAGAAACTGTTGATAAAGAGCTTGGCTCGCTGAGAGTGGTAGTGTATGCCTTTAATCCCAAGACTCAGGAGAGAGAGGCAAGCATTCTCGGGAGTTTGTGGCCAGTCTGGCCTACATAGTGAGCTCCAGGATAGCCAGGGCTATAAAGAGAAAACCTGTCTCAAACAATTACATAAAAGAGTCCAGATTAAGGTTTGACGTCTGAGTTTCTGCTTTCTTTCTTTAGATTTATTTATTTTGCTTTATGTGCTCCACTGTTTTGCCTGCCTGTCTGTCTGTCTGTCTGTCTGTCTGTGTATTTGGAGTCCTCTGGTGCTGGAGTTATGTATGTGGGTGCTGGACACTGATCCTGGGTTCTCTGCGAGAACAGCAAGTGCTAAGCCACTGAGTCATCTCTCCAGCCCCATGGTCTGAATTTCAATGTGATTTATTTCCATCAGCTATAGTGTAGGTTATGGAGGTTGACTGCAGTGACCATTGATTGCTTAAGTCAAGTTTATCTATCTATCTATCTATCTATCTATCTATCTATCTATCTATCTATAATGTATATATACACACACATATACATATACACACATGTATATACACACATATAATGTGTACACAAACACAAACACACACACACACACACACATACATACACACAGTTTTGATTGGCCTGGAGCTGTGGTGACCTTTTTCCTGCCTTCTGAGTGCTGGGATTATATGGCACCACCTACCACACCCAGCTTGGCCCTGCTTATGAGACATTATAGGCACATCCGTGTGAAGCCATCAGTCTCTTAATACCTTCCATGCATCTCAGATCATAGTTCTTGTGAGTTTCATGGTTAGCGCCAGGATTCTGGTAATGGAACAGTAAAGAGAGGCTGAATTATAAATTCTATGGACAAAACTGTCACCAGCAAATGTTTATAGGATGCTGTAATCAATATCCTCACTTAACTTCACTTCCTTCCATTTCTCTTTTTTTTTTTTTTTTTTTTTTGGTTCTTTTTTTTCGGAGCTGGGGACCGAACCCAGGGCCTTGTGCTTCCTAGGTAAGTGCTCTACCACTGAGCTAAATCCCCAGCCCCCCTTCCATTTCTCTTTATCTAGCCACTTCTCTTAGCTATAGCTTGTTTTGGAGGTGTGCAGATTCTCTCCCCACTTTCCCAATCCCTGCTAGCTTTCCACTTGCTATATAAACCAGGGATGATCTTCAACTTGATTTTATTATAGGTCCTGAGTGCTGGGATTATAGGTGTGCATTACTCTGTCTGATTTTATGTAGTGCTGGGACTAGAATCCAAGACTTAGTGCATACTAGGCAAGCATTCTATCTGAGCTATATCCCCAGGTTTACTACTTTTTTTTTCTTTTCTATTTTTCGGAGCTGGGGACCGAAACCAGGGCCTTGCGATTGCTAGGCAAGCGCTCTACCACTGAGCTAAATCCCCAACCCCAGTTTACTACTTTTTATATTTGTTTCTTTACTGACATTGTTAAGGCTATAAACTTATTCAAGTGGACAGGTCAAGGTGTTCTTATATCTTTGAATTTCCTGTCGGACTTTCACAGATCGGCAAAAAAGCCAATAGTACATATATGCTAAATAAAACTGTTCAAGACCTGAGTGATGGGACTGGAGAGGTGGCTCAGCAGTTAAGAAGACTAACCTCTTCCAGAGCATGAAGATTTGATTCCCAGCACCCACATGGCAGCTCACAGATCTGGAACTCCAGTTGGGGGGGGGGGGGGACTGGCGCCCTCTTCTGGTCTCTCGGAGCACCAAGCACACATGTGGTGCACATACATACAAGCTAGCAGAACACCCATTAAAAAAAGAGCTAAGTTGGAGGCTGGAGAGATGGCTCAGTGGTTAAGAGCACCAACTGCTCTTCCGGAGGTCCTGAGTTCAATTCCCAGCAATCATATGGTTAGAGAGGGTTGGAACAAGGCTGGGAAGGAGGTCAGGAGCAGAAAGCTGGATTTACTAGAATGACTTTCTACTGACTGCTTACTAAACTTTTAAAAGCTGTTTTGTTTTTTATGTCGTTTTGTTTTATATTTCCTGTCTCTGGAGACTGACTTCAAACTCATGACCCTCTTACCTCAGCCCCCTAAGTGCTGGAATTATAGGCACAGCTACTGCTCCCAGCATGAAACTCATTTTTTTGAGGTAGCTGGTACTGAGTCGTGTTACATCCATCTTGAAGATCACAAAACACTGCAAAAAAAGATTCTTGCACTGAATAGAGAGGACAAGAGAACCTCTAAGGTCCCTTCTAGTCCTGAAAGTCTACAAAGTGCTTTCTTTGTCTAACATCACAGAAATGCAAAATAATATTATTCATTTGCTGAAGGGGGAATAAAGCAAATTTGTGCTATTTAAATCCTGAAAAGAAAAAGGCAGGAGAGTGCTAGAGTGCTAAATATAAATGGAATCTGAATATTAATACAATCAAAAGATTTGCTACAGAATAAGAGTTGCTCTGGGCTGCCCCCCTTTATTCTTTCACTCTCTGCCTTGCCACCCCTCAGCGCCCAGGGTCAGGAACTTTGACATTCTATTTCATTCCTCTCTTGCTCACTTTCTTTCCTCAGTTGAGGCACTCTGCAACTGATTTCTGTACTTGGATTCCTCAAAACCGTGGCTATACAGTATATATAAATCAAAGTGGGTTCTCCTCCACACCCCTAGGTTCTTGTGACTGTGGGTGTCACCCACATATCACTGAAAAAGAAACAAAGGAGCGTTGTCTTTGGCCAGTGGGAGTTTGGTTCATGCTGCAGCTCAAGCCCTGGAACTGCCAGGCCTAAAGAAAGGAGGTGGACAGAAAGGATGCCAACCTTGAAAATGATGGTGGAAGGCCCTCTGACAGCCTGCCCTACACTCCCTACTGCCCAAATTGGGGTACAGTGTGCTTATCTTGCTGGGGATATGGCTTAAAGGTACAGTGCTTGCCTAATATCTCTATAGGGCTGAAGAATCGTGAGGAGGCCCCGAGTTCAGAGGAAAGCCAAAGGAGCTTTTTCCTTGGGTGTCTCAGCCAGCTAACTCAGGATTTTTTTAGGACAACTTGGAAGGAGGGGCTTGAAGTGAGCCTCTGAAATCCTCCGGGAATAAGCCGGCGAAGCCAACTGCTATCTGGTAGAGCGAGCCCTACAAAATAAACACGCAGGCAGGTAAATGCACTAACTAATCACTCGGCGATTTTTGTCAAAACTTAGACAAACGACGCTAGAAACTGGAGCGAGAGAGGAAAACCGAAGAGCCGAAAAACAAAATCAAAGGAACAAGCAAACAAAAAGAGGAACCGTCTACAAACAGCGAACTGAATAACCAAGAGGAGGTTCCAGCCTAGAAATTCTAAGGTGTCACATGACAGCGTCCCCCGCCCCGGCCCGCTCCGCCGCCAAAGGGAGGGTTACGCGGGGGCGGGGCGTTGGGTCACTTCCGTCCAGGCCGGAACTCAAGATGGCTGCGCTCTTGCTGAGGTGACTTTAGCCTGGGGCTGGGAGTTCGTTCCGGTTACTCTTGGGGAGCCTGAATTGGTCCCTCAGTGGGTAACAGTGGGGTGTGCCCTGCGGGAACAGGGAAAGGACCTGTGGTGTGCAGGCCGGGTCCCTGGGATCTTAGCACCCTCTCTTCCCCCCGGCAGAGAGCCTCGGAAAGGCTTAGAGGTCACTCTGTGTAGCCGAGTGGCGCGGCTGTCATTGTTTCTGTCTCGCCCACGTCTAAAGCCTCTTCGCAAACTGCTCTTGTGGCCCCACCCAGGTCCGAGCCTCAATCCTAGGCCTACAATTTTGGGGGAGGGGGAATTTAGCGATTGTAGGGGGAGGGACTCCTTGGAGCACCTAGTCTGTGCTTTTAACTCCTGGCAGCTCTACGGCTGGCAGCCTGTGGAGACTGTCAGGCTTCCTAATGCATCCCTCCCATGCCAAGGTCAAGAATAACCTCCACAGTGGGGCTTTTAATGCTGCCCAAGAAATCATCACCCACTTTGGTTTTGGTTTAATTTTGGTTTAGCGGGCTGTTGGGGTGGGTCTCACCGCCCTTATATAAAGTGTTAATTTTCTGTCCAGAGAAATAGCTTAGATTTTCTTTTGTTCTGAATTCCCAGAGCCTTTATCGTTGTAAGGGCTAGTGACATTTCTGATACAAATCCCAATACACTTTTGTGCCAGTCCTATTTTTGGAAATTATTTGTTATGGAAAGTTAGCTTCAGTGCTTTTGAGATTCCAGACCCTGAGTCTCCCAAATATGTTTTCATTTCTCTTTCCACTTCTGTCGTGCAGTATAAAAATAGAGGGATTCTGTTTAGTTTTTCTTTGTAAAAGTGAGTCTTTGGGAGTTTGGATTGGTTATCTTTTTTTTTAAGCTTTTTAAAAATTTTTACTTTTTTTTTTTTAATGTGTTATACACTGTAGCTGTCTTCACACACACCAGAAGAGGGCATCAGACCCCATTACAGATGGTTGTAAATCACCATATGGTTGCTGGGATTTGAACTCAGGACCTCTGGAAGAGCAGTCAGTTCTCTTAACCGCTGAACCATCTCCCCAGCCCCTGGATTGGCTATTTTTATCCTTCATTTTTATCTTGCTGTGCATCCTCATAGCCATAGCACAGGTCCAGGTTTTCAGAGCTGCATCTTTCATTCCTAATTTTGACCGTAGTTGAATGCTTTCAAATTCTATGATGTAACACATCACATTCGATGGTGAAGGTTAGGGCGTATTGAGTCAATGATGAACATTTAGCTTAAAATGATCATATTGGTTCTAGACATTTATTTTAGGAGTTTCGGGATTAGTGTGGAGAGTCTTCATCTCTGGGTTCTTCTTGGATCTAGTCAGTCTCAGATCGAAACTATTTGAAAAGCCGATCACAAAAAGCAGTTTGAGTGTGCTACCTGCCAAGCATTGCACTGAGTCTGTGTGAGTGGAACTGTAGGTATGCCCTGGTCATTCAGGTACTCTGCCATCCCAGCCCTCAGAATTGTTTGCTTCACCTTCTGTCCTCCTGCAGGCTTGTGATTGGTTGTATCTACAAGTAACTCTTTTCTTATTTCTGTGTATGGATTGCATGCACATAGGTAGCTCCTCCCACCCCATTATCTTAAACCGTAGAGTGTAAGATAAGGAACATTTACATTGTAGTGGGGACTATAAGTAATACAGAAATTGCTGGAAGTATAGGAGAATGTGCACGGGGCATATGTAAATGCCACACCAGGTGAAAACATAAACGACTCAGCTGCTTGTGGAGACTCACACCACTCACCTCAGACTTAGACTGAGACAGGAGGGGTGCTAAGGTGGAAACCAGCCCGAGCTAGATAGTGAGTTGCTGGCCAGCCTGGGCCATAGAGTGTGATATCATCCCAAACCAAACTCTTGCTTCTAGCTCTAACCTTTTATAATTTTGTTCACTTTTCTTTAGTAAGGGTGTAGGTGGGTGCACATTTGCTATGGCTTGTGTGTAGGGGTCAGAGGACAATTGTGAATCCCAAGGGTCTAGCTCAGGTTGCCCCGCTTGGTGGCAAGTACCTTTTCTCTCTGAACCATCTCACTGGCTCCCAGCTGTAACATGTTAAGCTCCATCTCCAGGGTAGAGAGTTTCAGAGTTTCCAGTTTCACATGAAAGGCAAGGATAGGTAAGTACTTCCATATTTCAAAAGAGGCTGTCAGGTTTGTAGAGCTCGTGTCTGTAGGGTCTTGTGCAAGGCTTGCACTGGTATTTGGGAAACAATAGCCCAGAGAGCGTGCATAGATTCCAACCCACATGTGCAAACTCTCGCTGGGCAGCGGAGTGCCTGGGCCTAGCTCGGCGTGAGGAATGGGTGCCCTGCAACTTCAGAGACAGTTCAGCCGATGCAAAGAGCTTTGTTCCCACTTCTTTCAGACAGCCCTGGGTACACAATGTCTGCATTCACCTCTTGCCTACAAAGGGAAGGGGAGAGCTGAAGAAGGGCGGCTGGTTGGATTTTCCCCTTCTGTAATGGGCCCCTCTCGTGTGCTAGAGTAACGTAGAAGGCTCTTGAAATGATTGTGTGTCTAGTATCATGAACCCATTGAGAAGATGGTTGGATCTTTTGTTGTTTCTGTGTAGCCCTGGATGTCCTGGAACTCACACTGTACATCAGGCTGGCCTCAAACTCACAGAGATCCACCTGCCTCTATCTCTGAGAGCTGGGATTAAATGTGTGTGCCACCAAGCTCAGATTCTTAGATCCCAATGAGCTCTTATATCTCCTCAATGTCTTATACATTAATGAATAACTAGTTACATAGAATTTACATAGGTATTTTCACTTTCAGAATTTCACCGTGGTCACTTTGCTGAGTGCTTTAGACATCTTGACTGGAATTATGGTATTAAAGAGTGTGTGTGTGTGTGTGTGTGTGTGTGTGTGTGTTTCACTTTCCTTTTTGGTTTTTGGACAAGGCATTAAATATAGCCCTAGCTAGTCTGGAAATTGCTGTTTAGACCAGGATGGCCTTGAATTTACAGCAGTCTTCCTGTGTCTTGCCTCTTAAGATTACCTAAGTTCCACCCCAGAATCCAATGGTGGAAGGAGAGAACCAACTCTTCACAAGTTGTTGTCTGATCCCCACATGTGTGTTGTGGCATGCACCATCCCATACAAAATAAAGTGTAATTTAAATGATTTTAAATTAATTTTTTCGTGCGTACGGGTGTTTTGCCTGCATGTATGTTCATGTATCAAGTACATGCTGGTTCCTTCAGAGTCCAGAAAAGGGCAATGGGTTTTCTGGAACTGCCGTATAGATGGTCGTGAACACATGTAGTTGCTGGAATCGATCCCTAGTCCCCTGGGAAGCAGCCAGTGCTGTTAACCACTGGGCCATCTCTCCAGCCCCTATAATTTTTTTTTTAATAGCAACTTTTAGGTAGAAAACAGTTTTCTTTTGTGTGGAAATGGTAAAGAATCTTTGCTTTTTCCTGATTTTTTTTTTTTTTTACTATTATATGAGAAGCTTTGTGACTTGAAGTTTACCTCTGTATCTGTAAGTTGATGGTAACTTTTTAATTTTTAAAAAGTATTAACTATTATTATTGCCGCATGTGCTTATGTGTACGTACTGTGTGCACATGTGTCGGTCAGAGGAGAACTTTGTAGAGTTGGTCCTCTTCTACCTTTAAGTAGGTTTTTCGGGATAGAACTCAGGTTACATTTATGTAGAGTGCTTTTATCCCCTGAGCCATCTCCCCAGCTTCAGACTCAGTTGGTAGTTTTTGAAATCACCTAGGTAATCTTAGGGTTGTCCACCTCAGATGCCTTGTTCCTCACATTTTGATTCGTCCATTGGGTCAGGTCTCTGCTATGCATAAACTAAGTGCTTCTCATTACTCGTTCTGAATTTTTGTTTTTGCAGTGCTGGAAATGTAACCCAAAGCCTCACCAAGCATAGCACTATGCCACTGAACTGTTGAAACCCCTCCCCCTTTATTAAACACTTGTGTTTTATTTAACCACTTCCTGTAAGACGTAGCTTAAACAAACAACAACAATGACACAAAGTGCGTCCTGAAGAGAAACATGGAATCCTCCCTCACACTGGGAGGCGGAAGCAGCTTAGCTGCATAGTAAGTGTGACGCTGGCCTAAAACACAGACGATTTGTTTCTCTTTAATATTGTTGGCTTCATTTTTTCACCTTGTATTCATTTAAAATATTGTTTGTGCCGGGTAGTGGTGGAAACACCCACCACTTTGGGAAGCAGAGGCAGGTGAATCTCTGTAAGTGCAAAGCCAGCCAGGGCTACACAGAGCAGCCCTGTCTCACAGGATAAAAACATAACTAACAACAATAATCCGGTAAACAAAGGAGGGGAGGCTGGTGCTGGTGCTGGTCTCTAAATTTGCACTCTTGAATCTCTTGCAGACACATCGGCCGCCATTGCCTCCGAGCCCACCTTAGTTCTCAGCTCTGTATCAGAAAGTAAGTCAAATCTGGGACTGTTTTATTAACATTGTCTTCCTTATGAGAAGACAGGAGAAGGCCGTGTGTGGTGGTACATGCCTGCAGAGGCAGGTGGATCTCTGGCAGTTAGAAGCCAGCCTGGTCTATAGAGGGAATTCCAAGACAGCCAGGACTACATAGTAAACCCTGTATCAAAGCAAACAAACAGGCCCTTAATTTAAGTAGTTTCAGGACTTAGTTCTTATATTTTTTTCCTACTAAATATTTATTCCTAGTTGTTGATATCAACAATTGCCTTCAATAACTTTTTAAAAGGTTTTATCTTGGAAATATATACCTTATACTTTCAGAAAATATATAAGAACAGTGCTATTTGGTTCCGTTGATTTTTGTTGTTCTTTGGGTTTGTACTCCTGGCTGTCCTGGAACTTGCTGTGTAGACCAGGCCAGCCTCGAACCTCAGCGATCCACCTGTCTCTGCCTCCAAGGGTGGGACTGAAGGCACTGGCCACCAAGCCCAGCACGCACTTTTGATTTTTTTTTTTTTTTTTCCTTCGGAGCTGGGGACCGAACCCAGGGCCTTGCGCTTCCTAGGTAAGCGCTCTACCACTGAGCTAAATCCCCAGCCCCCGCACTTTTGATTTTTATGTTGGTTTTATTGTTCTGTTTTCTGAGGTAAGTCTTTTTTTTTTTTTTTTTTTGGTTCTGTTTTTCGGAGCTGGGGACCGAACCCAGGGCCTTGCGCTTCCTAGGCAAGCGCTCTACCACTGAGCTAAATCCCCAACCCCCTGAGGTAAGTCTTGAAGTCTTATACAGCATACTGTTGGTCTTAAGTGCCCCTTCTCTGTAAGCCTCTGTGCTGCCATCTAGACATTCACTGCCATACAGGGTACTGTGCACCTTTCATCCAGATTCAACACTTATTAACATTGTCATTTGCTTATGTGACCGTATACTTATACAAGCATAATCATTAAATTTAGTAAATTAACTGATGAATGCTTATCTGATACACAGTTGATTAGTGTGTGTTTGGTGGGGCTCATGGGTGTGCAGGTGGAGGTGAGAAGACATTGTATGAGATTTGGTTTTACCCACAGAACAGTCTTGCAGATCCAGCAATACCCTTTTAAAAAAGACATTTTCAGTGACTGGAGAGCACAGGGTAAGAGCATGTCCTGCTTTTGCAGAGGACCCGAATCAGTTCCTAGCACCCATACTAGGCAGCTAACAACTGCTATTACTCTAGGAGATCCAACACCCTCTTCAGGCCTCAGCACTAAGACACACACATATATACACATAACTAAAAATAAAATAAAACTTTAGAGCATACTTTTTGCTGTGTAGAATCTGTGCTTTAGTCCTGTTTGAACCTTTTGTTTTAGTGCTGCTCCTTTGGGAACCACAGCTAAGGAAGAAATGGCACGGTTCTGGAATAAGAACACGAGTTCCAACCGTCCTGTCTCTCCCCATTTGACTATCTACAGGTAAGGGCTCTGGAGCTGGATGGGCTGGAGTTGCCCTTATTTTGCTAAGTATTGGGAGTACAGTACATGGGAGCAGTGGGCTGGCCAAGAAAGATGGCATCGGGTACATTAGCATCCAGCTTCTTAACCTGGGTTGTTGATGTAAAGGATTTCTGAATGCACAGCTGCCAAAAATATCATTGAAAAGCAAGCAGGTTGGGGTTGGGAATTTAGCTCAGTGGTAGAGCGCTTGCCTAGCAAGTGCAAGGCCCTGGGTTCGGTCCCCTGCTCCAAAAAAAAAAAAAAAAAAAAAAAAAAGAAAAGAAAAGAAAAGAAAAGCAAGCAGGTTGTGTGTCTGAGGCATTTCCTGTATTGCTTGCCTGTGTTACGTACACGGCACGCACACTTTATATTGTGCATTGCCATCACACTACACAACACTAAATGCTGTCTGTGACACCTCTGCTCACATTTGAGTCTATGGTATGTATATTTTTTTTAATCGAGGTGTTTTTTACTCTTACAGAAGCCTAATGGTTTAACTGTAGAGAACAGTGACTTTTAGTACATCTCTACTGTGATTCCTCAGCGTATAAGTATCAAGCTCTCACAACATTGGAGTATTATGCTAGAGTGTTTGCTCTTAAAAATCACCGTTTGAGGACTGGGTGGCGACACACGCCTTTAATCCTAGCATTTGGGAGGCAGAGGTAGGCAGATCTCTGAGATTTCAGGCCAACCTGCTCTACAGAGTGAGTTTCAGGACAGCCAGGGCAATGCATAGAGACTCTGCCTCAGGGAAAAATTGTTGTTTGAGGCTGACCATAGTGGCACATGTATACATATGTGGAGTGTTGAAGCAGGAGGATCAACCTCAGTTAAATAGCAAATTCAAGGCCAGCTTGAACTATAAGACAAATGTATACTTTTACACTTCTATTAGAGAAATGGCTCTTCCCATTAAACTAAGTTATCAGGCTGAGAAGATGGTTCAATAGGTTGAGGTTCTTGCCACTAAGCACAATGACTTAAGTTTGATCCTCTGGTGGAAGGAAAGAACTGACCCCCTAGGGTTCAACTCTGACCTGCATTTTGTGTATCATGGTACACTAAATTAATAAATGAAATATTTTAAAATAAATAAACATGTCAACAGAGGCTGCATTCTTTTCCTTTGGCTGTAGGAAAATCTGTAGTTTCTAGCTTCTGGGAGCCGCTTACACTGCTTGGCTTTGTGCCTTACTAATTTATTTATTGGTGTTTTAGACAGGACCTTATATAGCTCAGGCTGACTTCAGACTCAGTATGTAGTTGAGATGGCCTTGAATAAATAAATAAACCCTAGCTTGGCAAAGCATCATGAGCCTTGCTACCTTTCAAATACTGAGATTACAGGTTGAGCACCACCACAGTTGTCTTTTTTTTTTTTTTAATTTATTTATTTACTTTATGTATGAGTACACCATATCTGTTTTCACACACACCGGAAGAGGGCATCAGATCCCATTACAGATGGTTGTGAGCCACCATGTGGTTGCTGGGAATTGAACTCAGGACCTCTGGAAGAGCAGTCAGTGCTCTTAACCACTGAGCCATCTCTCCAGCCCCATAGTTGTCTTTTTGAACATGCCCTTTGGATTTCTTTCTTTCTGTAGGGCAAACTTGCTTTCTTTCAAGGATTCCTATTTTACACAAAACTTACACTTTTTATAGTCATTGTTTCTTCTGATGTTCAAGTTGTAGCTGTGGCTATAGGGAGTTCTTCAGTATGGGACCAGTGTTGGGGTGCTAGTCTTCAGTATGGGACCAGTGTTGGGGTGCTAGTCTTCAGTATGGGACCAGTGTTGGGGTGCTAGTCTTCAGTATAGGACCAGTGTTGGGGTGCTAGTCTTCAGTATGGGACCAGTGTTGGGGTGCTAGTCTTCAGTATGGGACCAGTGTTGGGGTGCTAGATGTGCTCATTGTTACGAGAACATTAACTGTAGGTCCTCTCCTTGGATAGAGCTAACTAAATTCACAATCACCTCCCCCACGCACATGAGTATATGGTTATGTATGTACTTATACATACATATCTTTTCATCTCTTATTTTCAGAAATAGAAGTGCAAGCTGATTTTGTTTATGTCTTCTAAGAAAATCCCTGCAGACCTTTTTAAAAATTAAAAGTAAATAAACACTAGCTCAGCAAAGCATCTTGAGCCTTGTTACCCTCTTTGCTTGGGTTCCTGCCAGGGGATACTGGCCATTTTTTTAGCCACCTCCACAAATACCACAACCCTTTGAGATTTTTTTCCCAGCTCAGATTCCAGAAATAATTTTAATTGCAGAAATTGGACATTGTACTCTAACAGAAGGAGGTTAGTAAGTGATCTTAGTATTCTATAGTGAAATGTTTTACAAGATGAATGGTGAGACCCTGTCTCAAAAAGTGAGGAAGGAAGACAGATGGTTTGGGGAGGGGTAGGATCACAATGTATAGGCATAAGTTTTTTGCAACCTATTTTTAATAAGGGTTCAACCTCTCCTCTAGCCCACCACCCAGCAGAAGTAGAAAAGTTATTGGGATGTAGGAGAAGTGGACCTGTTTAGCAATAGTTCTTTGAGAGTGAGGTTGATCTTTGGCAGCAGTTCAGTCCTGTAGCAAACATCAAATACAATTCAGCAGCTGCAGACCAGTCCTCTCAGCAGGCAGACACCAGGCAGTTGTAGTTCAATCCTGAGGAAACCTCCAGACTTGCCAACCGGTGTAAGGCGAGGCCACAGAAGGGGCAGCTGCTGCAGGAACCTCATGAGAAGTTACTGGGCGATTTCTCTCAGTGTTGGAGTTACCACAAGTTGAGCTCAACAATGCTATGTAAGGTGAACCAATACATGCGTGTCGTTAGCAAAGAAAACCAGGGCTCAGTGCTCATCTCCCACTGTCTGTGGGGTCATATTTATACTCCTTCATCAAGCGTCCTTTCATGTGTCTGCCGTAGCCAAACATTCCTTCACCTGTGTCTGCTTCAGAAAAACATCCTTTCACCTCTGTGCCCCAGCAAAACAGCATTTGACATAACTAACTTTCCAAGGAACTAGAAGTTTCCACTTCAACAGTGATGGAGAAAATCCCAAATAAATGTAGCCTTTCTTCATAATTCATTTGAAGAAAATAACATTAGGTCCATTTATGGAAGTTTGCATGAAAAAAAGAAATGGCAGGAGACATGGAGCTATTTCCCAAATAATATGTCAAGAAAAGTGTCTGAAGTAGCTAACGTCATACTTTTCCTGTTCCTTTGTTTTCTGAAACAGAGTCCTGTTTGGTTGAGACTGTCCTTGAACTCTTTTAAGATTGATGTCTGTCTGTCTGTCTCACGGTGTAGCTCAGAGCTTACAGGTGTGAGTCACCACAACCAGCGCAATTGCTTTCTAGTTGTCCTCCCTCTAACTGATCCTCATATGGCGACCCCGGTGAAAGGATTTTGAATTGTAGTGCTTTTACTTCACGTACAGAGTTCTCTGCTCTTACAGAAGCTTAATGGTTTAATCACAGTATTTGCTTTCTGTTTTAACAGTAGCAAGTATTTGGTTTGGTAAAGTCAGGGATAACTTTTAAAAGAATTTTTTTATTTCTGTGTATAAGTATTTTGTCTGCATGCATATATGTATACCACCTGCATGCTCTCTGCCCACAGAGGCCGGCTGGGTTACAGACTGTTGGGAGCCATGTCATGGGCGCTTAGAACTGATCCTCTGACCCTTGCGAGAGAAGCAGGTGTTCTTAACTGCTGAACAATTTCTGCAGCCCTAAGAGATATTTTATTTTTAGTTGTGTATTTGTTTATTTACTTACTTACTTCTGTTTTGTTTTTTGAGCTAGTGTTTTTCTGTGTAGCTCTGGATGTCCTGGAACTCACTCTGTAGACCAGGCTGGCCTACAACTCAGAGATCCTCCTGCCTCTGCCTCCCAAGTGCTAGGATTAAAGGTGTGTGCCACCACTGCCTGGCTTTGAGATACTTTTTAAATAAATAATTTTTCTTCTTTTTTGCAGTGGAGTAAACCCAGGGCAACATGCATGATATCAGTCTCTGAGCTGTGTACTCAGCCAAATTTTTTACTTTCAAATTAGAAAGTGAAAATAAGAATATGAAAGTTAGGTGAGGTTTTCTTGTTTTTAAGGATTTATTTTATGTGTATGAGTGTTTTTGCCTGCGTGTATTTGTATACGCCAAATGTGTGCCTGGTCTCTCAGAGGTTAGAACAAGTGTCAGGTCCCCAGAATTGCAGTGACAGCTGTGAGCCACCATACAGGTGCTGGGAATCTAATCTAACCCAGTGCTTCTGCAAGAGTAACAAGTGCTCTTACCATGAAGCTGTCTCTCCAGCTCCAGCCGTTTTTTTTGGTCTTGATTTTTGTTTTTTTGGGTTTTTTTGTTGTTGTTCTTTTTTTTGGAGCTGGGGACCGAACCCAGGGCCTTGCGCTTCCTAGGTAAGCGCTCTACCACTGAGCTAAATCCCCAGCCCCCGATTTTTGTTTTTAAATTATGTCATCCTAAAAACAAAACAGAAACAAAATCAGAAAGCTTTGTCACCCTTTCCTTGTTAAGATTGTCTTTGCATGTCTCTTCGTAGGTGGTCTCTTCCCATGGCAATGTCTGTTTGCCACCGAGGCTCTGGGATAGCCATGAGTGGAGGTATGTATGCGAGTTATACACACATGTGGACAGGCACACACGCGTCTTTGAAGAACTGCTTTTACTGACTCTTCTCCCTGCCTCCTCCTTTGCACACCAGCAACATGGTTGAAATGAGTACGAGTCCTTAAAGCTTTACTTTTTTTTCTTTCTTTTTTGGTTTTAATTTTTTTCAGTTGGTCCTGTAGATGGTCTCTCTGTAGCTCAACCTGGCCCCAAACTCAGAGATCCATCAATCTTTGCCTCCCAAGTGCTGGGACTAAAGGCATGTGCCACCACTGCCTGGTTCCCGTTAAGCTTTTTATTAATTCATTCCTTTAATAATTAATTGAATCCCTATGTTCTTACTAACCACAGTAACACTTAATATTCTTGTAGAGGACTGGGGTTTGGTTTGGTTCCTAGGGTAGCTCACAACCATCTGTAATTATAGTTCTGGGGACCCATTACCCTCTTCTGGCTTCCATGGGCACCAGCCACACAATTGGTACACATACACATGTGCAGTTACAACCCATACACGTACAACAAAATACAAACAAATCTTTTAAAAGTATTAAAAAAGAAAAAAACAATCAAAAACAAAACCAGGTTTAAAAAAAATACATCAAGAATTCCCAGCTAGTCATGGTAGTACATGCTTTTATTTTTAATTATTTATTTTTATTTTATGTACATTGGTCTTCTTCCTGCTTATGTGTGTGTGCGAGTGTCAGATCCCCTAGGACTGGAGATACAGGCAGTCTTGAGCTGCCATGTGGGTGCTGGGAATTGAACCCAGGTCCTTTGGAAGAGCAGTCGGTGCTTTTAACTGCTGAGTCATCTCTACAGCCTGGTGGTACATCCTTTAAATCCCAGCACTCAGGAGGCAAAGGCAGGGCAATCTCTGTGAGGAGGCCAGCCTGATCTACATAAACAGAGTTGTTTTGTCCTTCAAGATTCCCTAGATCATCATTCTTCTCACCTGTGATATCTCCTTATGATGGGGAATTTAATTAGCTGCATATACTTCTCTGCATATAGGCTGTGGTGACCACCGTTTATATTAGTGATTAGCTAATCTTTGAAATCTCGAAAAGGTCTGCTCATTTATAGTTTAAATCTTGTTCTCGGTTGGGGATTTAGCTCAGTGGTAGAGTGCTTGCCTAGCAAGCGCAAGGCCCTGGGTTCGGTCCTCAGCTCCGAAAAAAAAAAAAAACAACTTGTTCTCAGCCCTCTGTACAGTACATTGTGAGTACCTTGTTTTGGTGTCTGCATTGCCAAGATGGAAATATATGGGGAAATGGTCAACAGAAGAGGATGTGCTGACAAGTACTTTACTGTACGTCAGTATGTCAGTGCGTCAGTGTGTGCTTACTCCAGGGTCTGAGGAAGATGGGAAGGAAGCAGATGGTCTGAGCATGTCACAGTGATTAGTGTAACACCGCTGGAGATAAAGATAACAGGCTGCTTCCAACCTAGGATTTGATGATCTCTTGGGTCACTTTCCCAGGGTTCTTTTAGAGGCTTCATTTTTATTGCAGGGCTCTCTAGGAAGAAGTGTCTGAGAGTTTATGGCAGCTCTGAGAAGAGGCAGAACAGTTGCTGACAGTCACACAGCCCTCCAGAGCACTTTACAGGCAGACAGCCTGCAGGACTGGTCCAGGCAGCCGAGCAAAGGCACCATCAGCATTTTCTGGGATTCAGGGGGGCAGCCTTGCCTGCTGTGCATTGTTTGCTACTCTGGCACCCAGGTTCTAAGAGGGGCCAGAGGGGGTGTCTCTGACCTATTGGATGCCAGAGGGACATGTAGGAAGTCTCAGATGAATTTCCTAGGTATTTTCACACATGGCTAACTTGGGACTCTCATAGCCCAGGCTGGCCTCAGACTTAGCAGTCTTCCTGATTCTGACAGAGCAGCAGGGTGACCTGAGCTGTCAGGTAAGGTTTGTTTTTATTTTAGTTGTGAGAGATAGTAAAAAGGAGAATAGTGCCTCGTTTTGCAACCTCATGTTACCATCAGAGTCCTAGTAGCTTGCCCTCCAGTATAAACTTCTTCCTGGTGCTGGAGATTGGAGATCAAACCCAGAACCACATCCATGGTAGGCAAGCGCTCTCCTGCTGACCCACACCATTAGGCCTCTCACTAGAGCATGAGACACAGATCTGAACACGAGTTTACATTTTTCTATTCCTTTAAAGATTTTGTGTGTGTGTCTCTGTGTGTGTATACATGTGTGCCAAATGTATAGGTACTTATAGAGCCAGGTTCCCTTGACGTGCCCTGTGTAGTCCTGGGACTCTATATATACTAGACTGGCCTCAAAAAGAACTCTGCCTGCCTCTGCCTCCTGAGTGCCGGGATCCAAGGCCTGCTCACCACCCCCGGCAGAACTGAACTTCAAACCCTCCTCTATCTCCCCTGTGCTGGGATGATAGGCATGTATAACCACACATGTTTTGTTTTGTTAATTATTGTTACATTTATAAGTATTTTGCCTGTATGTATATCTATCTACCATGTGCATGCCTCATCTCTGAATTGGCCAGAAGGCATCGGCTCCCCTAGAGATGGCGTTACAGGTGGTATGAACATTAACATGAACTTGGTATGAACTTGGGTGCTGGAAAATGAGCCCCGGGTGCTCTGGGAGTGAAGCTGCTACTCTTAACTATTGAGCTACACGCTTTATAAAGTATATTTTTATTATTTTTAATGATGTGTATAGATTTGTAGGGTATGTACACATGCATACAGGTGTTCTCCAAGGCTGGAGGTGTGTGATTCCCCTGGAGTGGGAATTACAGGTGGTATGAGCTCTTCAGTGTGCTCTCTTGGGAACCAAACTCAGGTTCTCTCCAACATCAGTGTGCACCGGTAACAGAGGAGTCACCTCTCTGGACCCTTATGCGTGGTTTTATGTGGTACTAGATTTCAAACCCAGGGTTTATATATTTTGGCAAGTGAAGTACATCCCCAACCTAAATTTTCTATTTTAAAGTGGTTTAGGATCATATCAGGTATCAAGAACAGTCATAGAACCCAGTTAATACATTGCATTCTTTGTAATTGATAGCTACATGTTCTCTCCCTCAGGGGTCTCTCTTTTTGGCCTGTCGGCACTGCTGCTTCCTGGGAACTTTGAGTCGTATCTGATGCTTGTGAAGTCCCTGTGTTTGGGGCCAGCGCTGATCCATGCAGCCAAGTTCGTGCTTGTCTTTCCTCTCATGTACCACTCATTGAATGGGGTCCGACACTTGGTGAGTCATTTGTGGGTAGCGGCAAGCAGGCGGGAGGACTGGGAGGGTGCCCTCCCTTGTTTCTGAGCTTAGTGTTCTTTGACCTTTTCATACCCTCCCATCCCCCTCTTTTTGATGCTAGGGTCACTGAACCAAGGCCTTATCTGGGCTGTACCTTTGAGCTAGCCTCTAACCTTAGAGCTAGTCTTTGTTCGCTGAGACAGCCTCTCACTACATAGCTCTGGAGGGCCTGGAACATTCTATCCTCCTGACTCTGCATCCCAGGGGCTAGAATTATGAGGAGAGACCACATATAGCCTAACCTTATTTGACTATCTGTTTTAATTTTGTTTATTAATGTTTTATTCTGTGTGTATGTGTGTGTGTGTCTGTGTGTGTGTGTGTGAGTGTGTGTGTTTCTGGGCACTGAAATCAACTTGCCTTTTCCTGAGCCATCTTGCCAGCCCTCCAGTACTATTCTTAAGGCTAATTGTACTGGATTGCATTGAAATCCTTTTGGAGAAAGCTAAACAAGGTTTCTCTTGCATTCCTTTATGAGTGTGGGTTAGGTCAGTACTGAAAGGGATTAGTGTGAACTTTCCCACTTTCAAGAGAATATCATGAGTAAAAGACCCCTGAGACTGGGGCTGGCAAAGAAGACATACCGATAGTTAATGTGAGTTGGTGCCTGTCTTTGGTCAAGCATGGAAATCTCATTATGAGTGAGGTAAGCAGCTACTGCTCTCAGTGTGACAGCCTTCCTAACCCGAGTGACGAGTCTGTCAGACTCCAGTGTGCTGACTTTGGTTTCCTCTCTGACTTATCAATAAGTAACTGGAGAAAATGAGAGCAGGCGCAGGTTAGGCACTGAGGACCCTGGGGGTGGTGGTGGGGTGATGGTGGTGGTGGTGGTGGTGGGGGTGGGGGTGGGGGTGGGGGTGGGGGTGGGGTGATGGTTTGTTAGTGTGGCACTGGGAATTGAACCCAGGACCTTGTGTGTGCCTGACAGGTATTGTACTACATGTACCGTATAGCTATATCCCTGTCCTTTTAAACCTTTACCACTTTAAAATTTTATTTTGTTTTTGAATATGTTGTCTCTGTATGTATGTGCACCATGTATATACTTAGTACCTGTGGAAGCCAGGAGAGGAAGTGGCTGTGACACCTTGTGTGCTGGGGCACACCTGCAGCCTCTAGAACAGGCAGTGAGCTGTCTGTCTCTCCAGCCTCAACCTACCCTCAACCCCCAGAAGGGCTCATGTAGTCAAGATTGGCTTCAGATTCACTATTTAGACAAGAATGATCTTGAAATTTTTTTAATAGTACACTTTAATGAGAATATATGTTCAAAACAGCATAAATATTACAGTGAAGGAACTGTGCAGGAAGCAGCTTGTGAAAGTAAAAGTTTGTTATTTGGTTGATTTCTCAATGTATCATCCAATATAAAGCCAGTTTTTGTTTTTTGTTTTTGTTTTTTTTAAGATTTTTTGATTATATGAGTACACCATAGCTGTCTTCACACCAGAAGAGGGCATCAGATCTGATTACAGATGGTTGTGAGCCACCATGTGGTTGCTGGGATTTGAACTCAGGACCTTTGGAAGAGCAGTCAGTGCTTTTTTTTTCTGGAGCTGGGGACTGAACCCAGGGCCTTGCGCTTGCTAGGCAAGTGCTCTACCACTGAGCTAAATCCCCAACCCCAGTCAGTGCTCTTAACCACTGAGCCATCTCTCCAGCCCATAAAGCCAGTTTTAAGGGCAGACCTTGAAATTCGTATTCTCCTGCCTCTAACTCAGTTGCCAACTGCTGGGATTATAAGTGAGCGCTACCATTTTTGGCTTTTGAGACAGGGGCTCATAGAACCTAGGTGTGCCCGAGGCTGGCTTTGAGCACACCTACATTACTGTTGTATTTCAGACAGGACTTCACTGTGTTGCCCAGGCTTGCTGGAACCAGGCGGGCCTCAAGTTCCCTGTCCTCCTGCCTTGCTCCCTCAGTAACTGCCATTACATTCCTGAGCCTCCAGTCTTGACTAGGTTCTAAATTCAGATCTTGGAGTCGGGAATATGGTAGTCAGCTGAAAACTGTTCACGTTGCCTCCTACATTGATTTTAACACTACATGGTGCTACTTCAAATTGAGGCTAGGCCTTGGGACCTTTCCCAGCATCACATAGTAAGTGTGTGTGTGTGTGTGTGTGTGTGGCCCGGGGGGGAGGGGTGACGGTGCTAGTGACGGTGACAGCATGCTGCCACATAATTTGGACCCAAACTCTCAAAGGCAGAGGCAGGAAAATCTTTCATTTCAAAGCCAGACTGGTCTATATAGCAGATTTCAGATCAGAAACTCTGTCTTAAGCAAGCCCCCGACAGCAGCAGCAAATGAGTCAGCACTTGGAGAGGAGGTTACAAGTTCAAGGCTGTCTCTGCTCTTATAATAAGCTTCAGGCTGCGCTTGGCTACGTGAAATTCAGTTTGTGTTTTGCCTTCTTTTTTCTTATTTTTTTTTTTAAAGATAGTCTTTCATGGAGGCTTTGCCTCAAACTGGCTGTATATAGAAAGATGACCTCGAACTCCTGATTCTCCTGCTTCTGCCTCGAATTCTGTAGTTAACAACTTATACCAACACACCCAGTTCTTCTCTTTAAGGACCTAGTTTTATTTTATGTACATTGAGTGTTTTGGCTGCATGTGTGTTAGTATATTGTATATGTGCCTGGTACCCACAGAGTCTAGAGGAGGAGGTAAATACCCTAGAATTAGGTTAGAAATGGGAGTCAGCCAGTGCTCCTAACCACCGAACCATCTCTCCAGCACCAGCTCAGAAGGAATTAAAGCTTGGTCAGACCTGCCTTGGGGTCAGAGCATTTTAAGAGTTCATATTTGTGACCCACTAGTCCTGTATCCTTCTTCAAGAAGGAACTAAAGTGTATTTTTTTCCAGTCTTCCATTATTTCTGAACACAAGCAAAATGTCGGTTGCATGCTTTTGCCTTAGTTTGACCTTTTATAGCCTCCACATCAGAGCCAACCTTAGAGACAGACATTCTCTGAATTCCAGTCTGGTCCAATAGACAGTTGAGTGAGGAGAAAAAGCAAGAGCTAAATGATCTATTAAATTAAGTGTATTTATCAAGTGTTCCCCGGAGCAGTGTTCAGTTTGATTTGAAGTGACTGATTCCTGAGGGAGACAGTGGAGAGAAAAGGCAGTTTTATTAATGGCTTTTGACTCCGCAGAACAAAGCTTGGTAACGAGAATCAGCTGAAGGCTTGACATCCTGGCTCAGACAGACACTTCTTTCTGTTAGTATTTGTCTTACACAGAGTTGGACTTGGGGGTCATTTGGCAGTCTTAGAACTCAGGCTTTTTGCCCTGGTTCCTGCCTATTATGGTAGTCTCTGTGGGATAAATTAGGCACCTAAAGGCTTTACTTAAGCCCAAACTCTGCTTTTATGTTTTTTTCTTCTGCCAAGTACTAGCTCTGGGTATAGGTCAGGCTTTGATGAAATTGTGCTCTTAACAGTTGCCTGGCTGGAAGGTATGATCGGGTGAAGGAAAATGGTGTGGTGGGTTATAAAGAAGACATAGGATCTCCCCCACTGTGACCTCCTTTCCCCGAGACTGGGGTTCTTTTGTAGCTTTGACTGTCCTGGAACTCACTCTGTAGACCAGGCTGGCCTCAGATTCACAGAGACTCATCTGTCTCAGCCTCCCAAGTGCTGGGGGAGGTAGGGCCTTTGACCTCCCTTCTGGAGGCTTCTCCTATCACTGCTACCCAGACTCAGTGTCTTATAAGCACTGAGCAAGGAGCTCTTTGTGCAGTCTGCCTAATACTTCATGTAATCTGGGGAGAGACTAATGAGGGTATCTGGATTTTTTTTCTGGGTTCCCCCAAATCTCTCTGCAGTGATTCCTAGTTCAGTCTGTTTTCAGTTAGATTGTGGGGTTCACATGTTCATATATGTGAGGCTGCTGTGTGTGATACGTACAAACCTGAACACTGCTTTTTGCCCTAAAGTTGTGGTTCTCAACCTTCCCAATGCTGCAACCCTTTAGTATGCTCCAACCCCAACCATAGAACTATTTCTGCTACTTCACAACTTTAGTTTTGTTACTGTTATGAATCATAACATAGTGTCTGGTATATAGGATATATGAAATGCAACCCCAAAGGGGTCACAGCCCACAAGGTGAGAACTGCCCTTGAGTATGCATATCCTTAGAGGGTAAGAGTCTAGTGTTTGGGTTTGTTTGTTTTGCTCTCAGTGCTGAAGGTCTACCTCCGTACATACAAGGCAAGTTTTTATGACCCAATATATACAAACCCCCATTCTTAGTGTTTGTAAAAATGTGCCCTTTAACTCAGTGGGTAGACAATCCACTTACTGGATTGATACCAAAAAAATTAAAAAATAAAAAAGACTGGAAAGGAATTTAGTAGAATAGAAAATACATAGCATAGCATAGCCTGCATTAGTAATGGCAAATATTTTTATTATGTTTCATACGTATATACACATTTCTACGAGGCTCCAGTTTAGAGGATGTTTTTGAATGAGATTGTAATAAAAAGGTTTTGAGCTAGGCATGGTTGTAAATGCCCAGAATCCTGGCTGTTTAGGAACCCGAGATGGGAGGATCCTGTCCGTGAGCCGGGGAATTTGAGTGTTTCCTAGGTCAATAGAGTAAAGTCCTGGATGGGAGAGGATGAAAAGCAAAGAGAACATAGAAAGTTAGATTCTGCTTGGGTGGTGGCGCAAACCTTCTCAGTACTCAGGAGGCAGAAGCAGGCAAATCTCTGTGAGTTTGAGGCCAGCCTGGTCTACAGAGTTCCAAAGACAGCTAGGGCTAAATAGGGAAACCCTGTCTCAAAAACAAACAAACAAACAAACAAACAAACAAAAAAAACAGCAAAAAAAGGAAAACCAGAGCTGAATAGCTCAGCAGTTAAGAGAACTGGCTGCTCTCCTAGAAGACAGGTTAAAGTCCCAGCACCCACATGACAGCTTAAAACTATCTGTAACTCCAGTTCCAGGGAACCTTCAAACATACATACAAGTAAAACACCAACGCACATAAAATAATTTTTAAAAATCATTACAAACAAACAAAAAAGCTAGGCATGGCGGCACACACCTTTAATCTCAGCACTTGAGAGGCAGAGGCAGGTAGAGTTCTATGAGTTCAAAGCCAGCCTGGTCTACAAAGCAAGTTCTAGGACCTTACATGGAGAAACCCTGATTTCAAAAACCAAACAAACAAACAAACAAAAAGATAGAGTTCTTAGAGGGAGATTCAGCTCAGTACTTGCCTAGCATTTATAAAGCCCTGGGTTTGATCCTCAGTACCGCTGAGAAGGGAAGGTGGAGGCAGGAGAATCAGAAGTTCAAGGTTTTTCTTGGCTATCTGATGAGTTCAAAACCTGCTTGGGAACTATGAGATCCTGTCTCCAAAGAGCAAGGAAGGAATTGATGTTAGGTCCCAGAAGTATTCTCCAATTTATCAGACCTTGAGGACGATCTCATTGAAGAAGAATTCTGTGATTGACTCTACTATGCATGCATATTCCCTTTGGAGATTCACAGGCTGTGTTAGTAAAGTGCTTACGAAGCTTGCAGTCGTAACCACAGAACTTTAACCACATCCACATAATGCCCTACACGATGCAGAAATATGTTTGGTCCAGACATGATGAACACCTGTAATCCCAGAACTTAGGAAATTTAGGCAGGAGGATCTTGAGTTGAATCCATCCTGGGATACATGATGAACTCTATGCTAATTTGCATGACATAACAAGATCCCTCCCACCCTTAACCCCCAGCTGAGAACTGAACCCAGGGCCTTGGGCTTGCTAGGCAAGTGCTCACTGAGTTAAATCCCCAACCATGTAACCAGATTCTATTTCAGAAAACAGAACTATGTTTTGGAGGAATACCTTTCCAGAAACTGATCTAGATGTGCTGTGACGTGGGGAGAGGAGGTTATATCTGTACAGTCTGGAAGCTTTTGTGTGGATGGCCTTTGGCATTCTGGAGAGTAGTCACCATCACTACCACAGGAGAGGACTTGGTTTTCAGTCCCTGGGAATGGGTGGTAAGATCACATTGAGACTTTGAGAAGTGTGAAACTGGGGCATAGGGATATGGTGCTTCTCTCTGGAACCACAAAAAATGGGAGGTACCTAACTGTCCAGTAGGTAGAACATTCTGAGACAGGAGTTGTCAGAGTGACTAGGGTTCTAATTGCTGAAAATAAGAATATAAAAACTTTCCCCTCTTTTTTTTCTACAGATGTGGGACCTAGGGAAAGGCCTGTCGATTTCCCAGGTCCAGTTGTCTGGAGTGACGGTCTTGGTTCTTGCAGTGCTGTCCTCTGCAGGACTGGCAGCCATATGAAGAGCTGGGATTCCCACATCCGTCCTGTGCATCATCACACTGATCTCTATTCCTGTTTGTCACTCCTCCCTCCAGCCACCAAGGTTCTCCTGATTTGTTTAGATGTCATGTGCTTCCAATCCCCTGGGGGCACAGTAGAGAAGCTTACAGAACTGTAATAGTAGAAAGAATCCTTTTCCCTAGGCCTAGGAGCCCTCATTCCTCTCCACTTTTGACTCTGATTTGTGCTGAGGGTCAGCTTTGTGCTGCTTCTTGCTGAGACAGTGGAAACAATGCCAGTTCTGTGGCTGCCCTGAGTGCCACTGCCTGTGGGCTGCAGGCTTAAAGGACACTTCTGTTCATTGGTCAGCTCAGGGCCTTTAGCACCCACACAGCGTGACTGAGAGAAGAGAAATGGAGGTGGAGGGGATCATCCTGCCCAGCTAGAGGGAGATAAAGAGCAGCGTGGATCTTGGGAGCTCATGCTTGGGGGAAAGACAGACAGCTTTCCATGTATGAGGAAGATCAAAAAAAAATTGTATTAAGATTGTTTCATTTTTCATTTCTAGGAACATACACCTTTAATGTCATTTTTTCTAATCTAAATTCATGTACCATCTTTCTTTGGAAATGATTAAAGTACTACTCATTTTATGTTTGCCTCTTTGAAATTTAGTGACAGTAGGTAGAAAGGGTCTAATTTCTGTCCCATCCTTTAGATTTTGGACATTTACGCCCTCCGGTATGACATTTCCCAGGAGAGAAATAGTTTGCCCAACAACTGACCACAGGAAAAATTGAGGTAATCACATCCAGGTAGTCGAGAGATTTTGGAGAGAAGAACAATCAGAAGGCAGTTAAGCACATCGAGAGTTCTGAGATTTCACAGGGTCACATCCCACCCTGTGGATGGTGGCTATTTACTTCAGCAGATTATTTGGTCATGGACACCTAGTACCCCTGGACACCTCTACCTTAGCTAAGAGCTAAGTAGGTCTGGGGGATGGGGGAAGTAGTAGAGATTTTTTTTTTTCGGAGCTGGGGACCGAACCCAGGGCCTTGTGCTTGCTAGGCAAGTGCTCTACCACTGAGCTAAATCCCCAACCCGAGAATTTTTAAAAGCAGGGCAGGATTGGGGGTCTCAGAATTCTAGAAAATATATACAATGGGAAAACTTGCTACTTTAACCCTCTCGAGACCCTGAATCTTAGCAGGAGTGCTTTGTCTGTGGTGCTAGGGATCAAAGCCAGGTCCTTGTACATGGTAGCAAGCACTGCAGCACTAGACAAGTTCCCCAGCCAGGAGTGCTCTTCTGATAAACTGCCAACGCTGGAGTCAGAGCTCCTTCTTGAGACTGGAGATTTGGTCCCATGATAGTATGCACAAGACCCATGTTCAGTTCCCACCACCAAGGAGAGCACGACTCCAAGAGATCCGTCAAAGCACTGATTGAAGAATGATTGCTTAATGGCAGTTAAGCAAGGCAACGTGAACCCAAATGGATGGCAGCAGAGGTGGGGTGGGCCCAGGTCGGGCTAGGTTGGGGCCTGTTTCATTAGTCTCTTGAAATCTTTTGAGAAAGGGACTTACCATGTACCTCCAACTGGCCTGAAACCCTTACCCAGACAACCCTCCAGTAGTCTGATATTGCTTCTGCCTCCACAGTACATGATACCACCACCCTCAGCCCTCAGCCATTTCTCTTCCTGATCCCAAGTAGTGTTTGACGTCAAGCAATGATCACTCCCCACTTTCCTCTAGATAGGCCCTGGCAAGTCTTCTGCTAGGAATTCAACCTAGAGTCCCATTCGTGCTAGGCAGGCACTGGGACAGGCCTCACCAAGTACCCAAACTGGCCCAGATAGGCCTTGAACTGATGCGTACCTGCTTCAGCCTCCCAAGTAGCTGGAATTACAGGACTAGGCTTCCACAGCTCACCATGCTGTGCAGTTCCTCCAGCGTCAATCATCTGTCTGGAATCAGGTTGTCCTTTGAGTAGGGTCAGTGTTCATGGGGCTCCATGTTGGCTTTAGACTTGGCAAGGCCATTAAATTTAACCAGTGCCAGAAAGATTAGCGGGGCGGTGGGGGGGGGGGGGGCAACAGTCAATGGATTGGCAGGCTGGGAAATTATGAGGACATTTTTACTTTTTTCTATGATGGCTTCTTAACTATTCAGTGATTGAAGGGAAGTAGATTATCTGACTTTATTTTTCAATTTGTAAGCTGGTCTATAGGCTTATACTTTTTTAAAACCTAGTTTAATAAGGGTATTTAAACACTTTAACCTCCCTTCAAGCCACCACCCACCAGAGGTAGTGGAAAGGAAAGGTTAATTGTCAGGAATTTTTACTTCGCTAGAGTGTCTGTCAGGATAGCTCAGTGGGTACATGGTCTAGCCACTAAGCCTGAGGACCTGAGTTTGAACACCAGGATCCCCGTGACAGAAGGATCCATATGCCCATATACGTTCTTCTCTGACTTCCACATGCTTGAGGCACGCCTACATACATACATAAATTCAATGAATACGTGTACTAAGAGGTTTTACATGCTCTACTAAGCAACCATACTTGTGATTTTTGAAGACATTGGCTGTACAAAGTTCGGTTCTCTGAAGTTTTACCCTTGTGTGGTACAAACCAGCTTCCTCTTGGTCATTGTGGGAGTCACTGAAGACTCACTGTTCCTTTCCCTACCCTCTTCCCCAGTCTTCCTGTAATTATGGATTACAAAAGACAGTGGTAAACGAAGAGAAAACCCAGGTCAGTAAAAGATTTAACAAGCAAACAATGTTTATTTTCCCAAATTTACCTTTACTCCTGGCCCACCATTTCCCTATTCCACACTTCTGAATACAGGGTCTTGTTTATTTCAATCAGTATCTAAAATGTCACCCTAGCATGGCCTTTACCCCGCACAGCTTTGCTCATCTGGATCTCAGCTAGACTAAGCCCCGCTTGGTGCTCTAACTTGGGCTCGGAGGTGGATTCTTGGGAGAGTTGAGTGGTGTCTGGGGACCTGGAGTGTGACCCGCAGAGGGGTGTGAGCTCTGAGGTTCATCCGGGTTGTCTCCTTGGATCACCGGGGAGCTGGGGATTATGGTTGGATTTAGTGCTTGTTGTACAGTCTTTGTGACAGATTTCTTCTGTTTCTTCTGACTGTTGAGATCACGGGGCTGTTGGAGAAAGGTGATCATAGCTCTCATAAGGCCCAGATTGTTCCCAGGAGTCAGCCTCAGAATCCAACTCTCTTTCTTAATACACTCCTGGCAGGCGGAAGGAGGTCAGGGTTTGAACAAGAACAGTTACATTTAACCTCCCTTGGAATTCTTTCTTACTGGGGTTAGGGGTGGGGGACAAGACGACTTCGTTTCGTCCCTTCAGACTTGACTGGGCAGCACGAGACAGATTTGGTTAGAGGTCCCCTCCCCTTACTGGAACAGTTTTGAGGCTGAAAAGAAATGGAGACAGTGGGAGTTTGGGTTAAACAGGAAGGATAGATACCTTGCCGATGATTTCAGGACGCAGCCCATTACAGGCATTGAGTAGGTCAGGATTCTTGTGTATCCATTCGGTGAGGGAGTCGGCAGCAGCCGTTGTACGGGCGGTCAAGTTCGCCTTAGCAGGTGGTATCTTCAGGGGCATTTGCCAGGTGCCTATGTAGGAACCCCAAGGACTTGCCTAAAGGGAAAAGGGATTGCTCACCAGGTCTTCACGCCGTAAGTGTCTGCTTGGCAGGACTGGCTGGCTTCGTGGCCATTCTGATGCTTTGCCAATGCTTAGTAAGGAAACATCTGGGAGGATGACTAAGGCATTGGGTTACCGAGGAAAAGGAAAGCCTTTTCTTCAGTCAGTTTCTCCAGTTCAGCTGTTTTTCGGCCCCTTTCCTTCCAACTTAAAGTTTTGCATTCTTAGGCTAAGTGTGACAAAGGAGTTCTGTGCATAAATATTGCCAGCGGAAAACAGTTTATATATTTGTCATTTTCAGGACTTCCATGGTGCTAAGCACAGCTCTGTCCTGGTGGATAGAGGGTTGGGGCATCGCAGGTTGGAGTTTAATTTTCTTTGCTCTTTTTGTTGGTTTTGACACAGCATCACTCTATAGACCTTGGCTGTCCTGGAATTCACTATGTAGACCAGGCTGGCCTCAAACTCTCCTGCCTCTGCTTACCGAGTATTAAATCCCCCCTGGGATTAAAGGTGCAGGCCACCATGATTAGCTGGCTCTTCCCTTTTTTGTATGATGGAGGTGAGGAATCTCACCTTGGAACGGGGCACTGAAGGCAAGAGGTGACCTCGATCGTTGGCGATTATCTGAGTGTAACCTTCATGGGTAGCGATTTTCTGTAGTGGAGGTGGAAAGTGTCTGAAGTGAAAGAGGGGCTGGGGGTAAAAGTTATGGGGGAGAAGCACTTGGATCATTCCAAGGCTAAGGGAGTTAGGTGACAGGGGGAACTCGAGGCCAGTCACCATGAACTGGCCTTGAAGGGGCACTGAGCTCAGAATACCTCTTTTGTTGGCTTGGCAGGAGACCAGTTCTGCAGGTACCTGGGTAAGTAAGCCCTTTCATACTGTGGAGAGAGAGAGGAGGTTCCCGTGAGGCTCAAAGGTTTCCCTGTGAGGTGGTGGCACTGCTCTCTACAGTTATGTGAACTCTAACTCACTGTGACAGGGGTATAGGTGGAGGAAGCCATCTTAAGGGGGGTAGGAGCTAAGGAAATGTGCTACCAAGTATGAGGAAAGCTGAACTAGGCACTGAATCTGGGAAGAATCCCAGATTCTGGGATCCCTGAAGCTGGAGGGGAGAGGGGAAGGGGGAACGGTTGAGAACAGCACACTGACTCTCGTGTATGAAGATCCCCTGACAAAACCCAACAGTTTGTTTGCCAATCTGAAAACACAGCAAAGAGAGAAGAGATTGTGTCTGGCTTTGCCATGCTGCGAGTCGAACCCAGGATCTTGTGCATACTAAGCAAGTATAATCTGTCTGCTCAGGATGTGTTCTGGGGGTGTAGCTCTGGGTTACAATGCTTATCTCGCATTACAGAGCCCTGGGTCCAATTCTCAGCGCTAGTCGGGGAAAATGGATTCTAAAGAGCAGGCATGAGATAGGTGTGCACAGGGAGGGGGAGGAGACGGGGTTATGGATGGGAAACCGGGAGAGGGGATAACATTTGAAATGTAAACAAATAGAACATATCCAATAAAAAGAAGATAGGTATGCATGTGTGTGTGGAGTGGCTTAGACTGTTTTGTTTTTTAAAATGCAATTGAATGTTAATGCTTGGGGTTTATTACGTTCTACTGAGCACTAAATATAATTTTTAATTTTCACACAGTTGCTAAAACCTCTAAAATTATGTTTGTGACTCAATCTATGTAACCAAATCTATATTGCTACCTTCTTTCAGATAGCCAAAGGGCAGAAAATGCCGGTTTTATTTATTTATTTGCTTGTTTGCTTGTTTATTTAAGGCTGCCCCGTCTCCCTGGCAAGAATGGTTTTTATTTGTAAAAATAACCCATTTGTGGGCTGGAGAGATGGCTCAGTGGTTAAGAGCACCGACTGCTCTTCCTAAGGTCCAGCAACCACATGGTGGCTCACAACCATCTGTAATGAGATCCGATGCCCTCTTCTGATGTGTCTGAAGACAGCTACAGTGTACTCATATACAATAAATAAGTCTTAAAAAAATAACCCATTTGTAAAAGTATTTGTAAAAATAAAACAACCATTTACGTTGCTTTGACAGAAGGTAGTTAGCCAAGATGGCACACACCTGTGAACCTAACACTTAGCCGAGTGAGGTAGGAGGGTTTTGAGTTTGTGGGCCAGCCTGGGAGAGAAGTATGTAGCAGCAAGACCTTACCTACCCACACACATACACATAAACAAAGAAAAAAGAACAACACTAAACCTTGAATACTAAATAAGGGAAATATTTTCTCCAAAAGAAGTCTAAAAATGTATAGACAATATTTTTTTTTCCTTCAGACAGTCTTACTACAAGACTCTGGATGGCCTGGAACTCTCTATGTAGACCAGGCTGGCCTCCAACTATCAGTCATTGTTCTGTCTTCTTGTTGGAATTACTGAGATTATAGGCGTGTCCTACCATGCCCGAATTCATGTACACTCTATGTCTCTGTCTCTGTCTGTCTCTGTCTCTCTCCCTCTGTCTCTCTCCCTCTCTTCTCCCTTCCCTCTCTCTCTCTCTCTCTCCCTCTCTCTCTCCTCTCTCTCTGTGTGTTCATGGGGAAGAAGGTTCTCTTGAAGCTCAGACTAGCCTTGGACTCAGTATATAGCTCAGGATACCCTGAACGCCTGATCCTCCTGCCTCTGGGATCACTGGAGAGCATCTCCACACCTATATTTTGAAATTTTCCAAAACAGATTAGTGATAACTTCCATGTAAATAGATATGACTTTGTTACTTGATTTACAAAGCCTAACAGGTTTACCTCTGGCCTGTAAAAATAAAATCACTGCTTTCTGCCTTGCGTTCTACAAATTTAACACAGATCCTTTTGCTTGTTCCTGGGCCCTCCCAACCATGAAGTAAAGCACCACCTCAGCCCAGTCAGTCTGATGGGAGCAGGTAGGTCAAGGGTAGAATCTGGAACGTAAAATCAACGTAAAAGGGTGAAGAGCAAGGACTTACCTGGTTGGCACTGTAGTTAGTGGCCATGATCCAGTGCTGTTTACACTCGTTGCCTAGCAACTGCAGGAGGACAGCCTTCTGGGAGTAACTCCCAGTCAGCAGGGGTTGGCTACCTTCTAGGGTTCACACTGCCCCCTTCCTTTCTCTCTGAAACTTAGGTCCATTTTCATTTTAGACTATCGAGGCCCAAACAAACGTGAGAAAATGAACTGAGAAGTAGCCATGGATCTTCCTGCCTGCCTCTGCTTCTAAAGTCCCGGGACCACTGGGGAGGACGGCTATGCCTGCCTCAGTTACTAGATTTTGAATTTTTCCAAAACAAAGTAGAGATAACTTTCATGTAAAGAGCTCTTTCTCCAACATAAGTTAACCCTGCTTCAGAATTTCCAGGTTGTCTTTGGATGACATCTTCAACTGTTTAAACAAACTTTGTGACCCCCCCCCCCCAGCTGAGTTTGTGAGGCACTGTGGTATAATGAACTAAGCCCCTGGCTTTCTCCACTAAATCCCTCTCATCACATATTGTAGTGATGGCCTGCTTTGTACACGGAAGGATAAAGCGAAGGAGAGGTCTAGACGCTGTAAATGCTTATCCTTGGTGCCTCCTGCCTCCTCCATCGCTCTACAGTCTACAGATACAGCTTCCTGGTGTTGGTTAGGATATGGCACATCGGGACCGGGATGGGGAACTAAGAAGGGAGAGCAAGAGAAAGTCCGAGATGAAAACACTAGGTTTGGGAGGATCAACTGATGGTACCAGGGCCCAAGCCTATTAGCTATAAAACCAAGAAACCCTGAGGGACTCATCTACATTTTTGTTAAGTCCATCTATTCGTCAGTTAGGGTGTTAGAACTAGAGGGCTTGTCAGTTATACAGTCTCAAGTTTTAAAAAGAAACAAAGTTGTCCCAAGATACTTCTGAGCCAGAGGTGGCTGTGCACACCTGTAATCACCCCAGTATTCAGCAAGTGGAGGCAGGAGGATCTCAAGTTCAAGGTCAGCCTTGGGTACATAGTAGGACCCTGTCTCAAAAAAAAAAAAAAAAAAAAAAAAAGAAAAGAAAAGAAAAGAAAAGAAAAAAGGGGGAAGGGACTCACGAGGCTCCCCTCCTTCCTGGGGTAATATAGTTAACCATTGTTGGGGGAGGGGCTCACAAGGCCCCACCCTGTATGTTAACTGTTCCTGGCAAGATCTTTTTTTTTTTTTCAGTGTTGCAGCCACACTGGCAGGTGGTCCGTGTTCCTGTAAATAACCTCCGGCTTTGTGCAAGCAACTCTGAGCTCAGTGAGACATACACACTCACTCGCACACCAAGGCATGGCGATGCCTTTAACCTCAGCACTTAGGAGGCAGCCAGACCATGTGAATTTGAGGCCAGCCAGGTCTACATATAGTGAGTTCCAGACCAGCCAGGGACGCACAGGGAGACCGCATCTCAACAACCAAACTACAAGAGCCAAAGCCCACACGGAAGTGGGAGGAGGGCAAGGTGAGAAGCAGATGGGGGGGTCCATCGGGAGGGGGAGGGGCGTAAGAGCATAAGAGGGTGAATTAATCAGAATCCTTCGTGTCTGAAAACGTCACAATGAGACCCACTATTATATAGATCACAGATGCTGGTTTAAAGGACATGGAGAGATGGCTCAGTGACAGAAGAGTGCTTTCTGTCCTTCCAGTGGAGCCAAGTTTGGCTTCCCAGCACCCATGACTCACACCCTCCTGTAACTATGGCTGTGTGGAATCTGACACCCTCTTCTGAAACAGCCTCCTCAACTCCACACATAGGATTAAAAAAAATTTGTTTTCCAAGAAAGCAAGCTGCTTGTGGTAGTTTTTACCTGCAAATCGCAGCCTTTGGGATGCTGAAGCAGGAGGATTGCTACAAGTTTGGGTTACTTGAGAGTGCCTCCAAAATTCAGGTGGGGGGGGGATAATTGTTGGTTCTTTCTCTGCCTAAAATCTTTATCCTATCCAACAGAGCCATCATGATGATACTCCTGAGCCTTCTAGATAATGGCATAAGAACAGCTCTTATTCTAGGCTCTGACAGTTCGTGGCTGGGTACTGTGACATAGGTCAGTAGCCCCGGGTGCTCTGTCCCTGTGGTTCTCATTACTCTAGAGTGATGGAGGGCACAGGAGTTATTTTAGGATCAAGGACTGTCTCTGCTCAAACATCCATTTTGCCCACAAGAGGCAAAGTGACAGCCGTGCACTCATGGCTTCTCTGGAAACTGCTGCCTTCATTGCCAGCTATTAAGGCAGTTTTCCTTGTCCCTGGGCAGTGTGTGAACTCAGACCTAAGTAAGGACAACCATTAATGTGCATCCTGGAGCCAAATTATCTTGGGTGAAATTCTGGCTGTGTTTAGAAAATGAGGCCTTAGAAAAGTCCATCTGGCCCAGCTTTGTGACCTTGCATGAGAAATGAAGACTGCCCTACTTGGGAGCATTAACTATGTGTAACATACCCTGGTAGGCACCTGATGCAAAGAGGCTCAAGAATTTTAACCTTGTTATTGGCTTAAGGGTGCCTGGGGTGGGATGGGGTGGGGTGGGGTGAATGTGATGGTGCACACCTTTAATCCCAAAGTTCGGGAGGCAGAGCTGGTAGACCTCTGTGAGTTTGAAGTCAACCTGGTCTACACAGTGAGTTGCAAGTCAGCTGTGGCTACACAGTGTTGTGTGTCTCAAAACAACAGAAAGAGCATCCAGAGGTGACCAGCAAGATGACTCGGTGGGTAAAGAACTACTTGCCTGAGAAGCCTCGTGAGCTGAGTGTTGTCCCAAGTGAAAAAGCCAGCTGTATCCGCAGCTCCTCTACCTGGACGGGTATGCACGATAGGCACCCTTGCCTGGTGTGCAAAGCAGGCAGAAGCAGCAAGAAGATCACACACACACACACACACACACACACACACACACACATGCAGACACACATACAGACACATACACAGAGATACACACACACAGACACACACACAGACACATACACACAGAGATACACACACACAGACACACACACAGACACATACAGATACACACACAGACCCACAGACACACACAGACCCACAGACACACACAGACCCACAGACACACACACACACAGACCCACAGACACACACACACAGACCCACAGACACACACACACAGACACACACACACACACACAGACACACACACACACACACACACACACACACACACACGAGGACCAGTTCAGGTTATGTTAAACAGAAAAGGGTGGGGCACTAGAAAGCCACAGGTGTGTTTAAACTACTCCAAGGTAAGAAGCAAAACCTTGGACTGGAAGGACAGAGGACTCGGGGGTAGAACACGGTCACGGGAGGGTTTCACTCTTCTCCTCAGCACTGCATCTCCTTACTACAGAAACTGATCTTTATTTCCCCTCAGCCAAAGTCATTTGCTCCGAGCTGAGGACCACTCTCCAGAGATTGTGTGAGTTCTGCTCAGAGAGTCTGACAATGTGAGACAGCAGAGAAGAGGAAGGACAGAAAGGATCCTGGCCAATGAAAGGGCTGGGATGTGGCTCCCGTTGGTAGAGGGTAGAGCGCCTGCCTCAGAAGCAGGGAGGTAGAGATACCCAGCACTACAATAAATCCCAGTGCCTTGAGGCAGGAGCACCAAAAGTTCAAGGTCATCCTCAGATGTATATTGCCTTTGGACCCTGTCTTAAAATAATATGATAAAATAGAAGGGGGCTGACACACTGGGTCAGTGAGGAAAGGTGCTTGCCACACAAGTCTCACAATGTCTTAAAACCAGTCGTCAGTTCTTGTATAGATTTCTAAAGACATGATCTGGACATGACAGGGGAGGCTTGTAGTTTGAGCATTCGGGTAGATAAGACAGGAAGATCCCAGATTCAAGGTCATCCTATACAGAACTATATAGTAGGAACCTTTTCCCTAAAGAAATTAATTAAATAGATAAAGCAAGCCAGTTGTGGTGGCACATACCTTTGATCCGGCACGCTGGAGACAGTCAGGTGGTCCTCTGACTTCAAGGCCAGCCCGGTCTGCAGAGCAAGGCTCAGGACAGCCAGGACTACACAGAAACCCTGTCTTGGGAAAAAGTCAATACTGTTAGAACCAGTTACCAGTTTTCATATTTTTTTTCAAAGATTTTATGTGAGCACATGAAAGAGAACAACACAGGGGTTGGGGATTTAGCTCAGTGGTAGAGCGCTTGCCTAGGAAGCGCAAGGCCCTGGGTTCGGTCCCCAGCTCCGAAAAAAAGAACAAAAAAAAAAAAAAGAAAAAAAGAAAGAGAACAACACACAGACACACACCCCACATCTGACCCTCAAGACAACCAATTTCCTGTGAACCCAGCCAGGGCCTGAAGCTCGGACTATTAAGATTCTGTCTCAAACAAAACAACCATGAGAAAGCCATGCATGGTGTATAACACCTCACTTCATAACCATGTGTGCACCACGGAAAGCGCACATGCCGAACACGGAGGCTTCACCCAAGCTTTCCCAAAGGCAGCAATGCCTCTGCCCATGTGTCACTTTGCATATGCGCATGTCTGTAGAGTCCGGCAGGAAACAAGGTTGTAGACTCAAAAAGCCAGCTTTGGCAAACTGCTTTTCATGGACATTTACTTCATCCTTGAACTGCTTATGAAACAGGTCTGGGGATGGAACTTAGTAGAGTAGTTGTGTGGTGTGTTCAGGGGGAGCCCTGGTTTCAATCCCCAGCACCTCAGAAAACAAAGAAAACAGAACCACCACCACCGCAACCCCCGCCCCCACCAAATCCAGCAAGTTGGAGGCAGACCCCAAAAGCTTAGCTCTCCAAAGAACACAAGCATTATGTACTATGGTTTATCTAATTCACAATAGCACAAAGTGAGAAACTTAGACCTCTGCCACAAGACAGGGTCTCTAGACCATGCCGACTCAATTCCTTATGTAGCTGTGGGCTGGAGATGACCTTCAACTTCTGATCCCCCTGCCTCCACTTTCTGAGTTCTGGAGGCATAGATGTGCATCACCACAACACATTTGAAACACACACTTCTCTTTTCTAAATCAAATGCTTATATTTTGTGTGGCGATTCTTCAGAGGGGCCACGCTGACCTCCCCTGCGTTGTTCTGACTTTAGCTGTGACTCACACCTGTGATCTTAGCACTTAGCAAAGCTGTGGCAGGAGCGCAAGCCTTGAACTTTTTGCCACCCCCAACCCCTGTGGCAAAAGTGAGAAGCTAAAAAAAGAAGGTTTAAGCGGTTGTTAATCAAGACTGAGGCATCTATAATTTCCCCTCTCAGGCAGTTTGACCTGAGAACCGTTAGCTCTGATATCATCAATCCTCCAAGATGTCTCCCAAGGTAGCTCCGAGGAGCCCTACCTGTTACCTCACGGGTCCAGGCGGTACCTAGGTGCTGGAGTGGAGACCTGGACTTTGTAGGTTTTCCATAAAAGTTGAGAGCAGTTTGGTACACAATAAGGCCAGAAATGGCCCATGGCTCAAAGGTTAAAAAAAAAAAAAAAAAAAAAAAAGCTTCAGTTCCAAAACTCCTGAGTTCAAAAAAGCAATAGTAAATTTCTTTTCTGAGACTACAGCACCCCCTGATGGAACTTGTTATTATCACTCTCTTTAATGTGTGTGTGTGTGTGTGTGTGTGTGTGTGTGTGTGTGTGTGTGTGTAAAAACAGTAACAAGAATAAAACTGGTAGATTTTCCAGACAACTGTTCAAGAAAATGGATGGAGATGACACAAACTAAATTAGAGTTATCGAGGAGGCAGAAAACCAAGAGTGTATATTTGAGACAGGGTATCACGTAGCTCAGACTGACCTTTGACTTCTTGTGTGGTAATCTGGCCTTTTTCCAGCTCCTCTTGCTTCCGTCTACTGATCATTGGGGTTGGATTTTGAGTGTATGCTGTGACACATTCAGTTTGAACAAAAGAACTGTTTTAAAAATAGGAAAACCTTCGTGAAGTGAATTTAAAAAAACAAAAACAAAAACAAAAACAAACGGAAATCAGCTTACTAGAACCGGTCTGTGCATCCACGATGGGCAGGTAAGAATTCAGAGGCTGGCGTTCAAGCCTGGGTCTGCCATGCTCTCCAGCTTCCTTCCATTCATGGGAGCACCTTTTTTTTTTTTTTTTTTTTTTTTTTTTTCCGGAGCTGGGGCCTTGCACTTCCTAGGCAAGCGCTCTACCACTGAGCTAAATCCCCAACCCCGGGAGCACCTTTCTCTTCTCTGTTTTCATAAGCTATTTTTTAAAAATTACAGAAATTGCTTTCTCTTCTGGTCCCCGCGACTTACCGTGCAGACATGGCTAAGTTCAAGAACCACACCACACACAACCAGTCCTGCAAATGGCACAGAAATAGCATCAAGAAATCTCAGTCACAAAGATATGAATCTCTTAAGGGGGCTGACCCCAAGTTCCTGAGGAACATGCGCTTTGCCCAGAAGCACAACAAGAAAGGCCTGAAGGAGATGCAGGCCAACACTGCAAAGGCAGTGAGTGCACGTGCAGAGGCCATCAAGGCCCTTGTGACGTTTCAGGCCGTCAAGCCCAAGATGTCAAAGGGCCCCCAGCTGCAAACTCAGCCGTCTGGCTTTCATCGTTCACAACAGCTTAAACTTTTTTTTTTTCATTCAAAGCTACATGGCCAAGGGTCTTGGCTCTGCCAACCAAATCCCAAGGTTCAAACCAAGGCAGAGGCCAAAGCTCTATCAAAGGCCCAGGCTGCAGCTCCAGCCCAGGCTCCCAAAGGTGCCCAGGCCCTTTGAAGGCTCCATAGAAAAGGCTCCTGCCAGTGTGAAGACAGACGACTGCTGTGACACACCCACCTACACAGTATTCACAGATGACCGGTGTCCTATGCTGTTTTTACAAATAAACTTGAGGGAAGAAAAAATTTACAGATATCACTGTTGCATGCCTTTAATCCCACCCAGCATTCAGGAGGCAGAGGCAAGAAGATCTCTATGAGTTCAAGGCCAACCTGACCTACAGAGTGACTTCCAGGACAGCCAGGGCTGTATAGAGAGACCTTGTAGCAAAAAGAAAATAAAATTAGTTTCAGTGGGCACAGTGGTTACAGGAATACAATGTCAACTGCTCCAGAAGCTAAGGCAGGAAGATCATAAGTTCAAGGCCATACTGGGCCACTTAGCCAAACCTTGTCTCAAAATTTTAAATATTCAAACAAAAGGGTCTATACACGTAGCAGAGCAGCAAGGACCTTGTCTGGCATAGAAGCAAGGCCTGGTTTTCCATTGTTCATACCAAAGTTAGAAGAAGAAGAAAAAGGAGGAGGAGGAGGAGGAGGAGGAAGAGGAGGAGGAGGAGGAGGAAAAAGTAGAGGAAGAGGAGGAAGAGGAGGAGGAAGGAAGAAGAAGGAGGAAGAGGAAGAGGAGGAAAAAGAAGGAAGATGGGGAGAAGAAGGAAGAAGGAGGAGGAGGAAGAAGAGAAGGAAGAAGAGGAGGAGGAGGAGGAGGAAACTAGAGGTTTGTCTTCAAAACAAAACTGTCCTAGATAGTTTCATAGAGGATTCCATTAAACCTTATTTTTAATTCTGTAAGTACCAGGGGCTGAACCAAGGTGTACCTGTGAGGCAGCCCTCTATCATGGAGATACATTTCCTATCCTTTTAATTTGTTTAGGAATTGCTTTTCCTGGACTAATGAGGTGGCTACATGCGTAAAGGCACTCACCACCAAGCCTGACAACCTGAGTTTGATTCCCAGCTCCTCACAATGGCAGACTAGCCAGGTAACAGTGACTGAGGCCTTAACATTCCATTTAGGCCTTAATATTTGAGGACTGGAATAGTTGAGGCCAGCTTGGGCTACACAGTAAGACTGTCTCAACAGAACAAAGAGAATGAGTTTGCTTTACATGTCTTTGTTGATTGGAAGCAATAAGTATACATTTCTTTGGTAACTTTTTTTTTTAAAAATGCCAGGTTCAGTGGAACAAGCCTGCAATTCTGTCTACTCAGGAGACCGAGGTGGGAAGGTGGTGAGTTCAAGGCTTCCAGTCCGGACATTAGTGAGATCCTGTCTCAAAATAAAAACATAAAAAGGGGGTGCCTGTCTACACATGAGAAACCAGGTTTCAATCCTTAGTAGTGTGTGTGTGTGTGTGTGTGTGTGTGTGTGTGTGTGTGCGTGCGTGCGTGCGTGCGTGTGTGTGTGTGTGTGTGTGTGTGTGTGTGTGTGTGCGCGCGCGCGCGCATGCACAGGACCACTCCTTTGTTACTGGCTAAACTTCATTATCAATTTGACTAAATTTAAAACCACCTAGGAGACACACTTCTAGGAGTGTGTGAAGAAGGTACTGTCAGATTTAACTAAGAAGAGAAGACCTTCCATGAATGTGGATCACATGGACTGGAGGTCTATCCTGAATACAGTGGAGAACGCTGATAGAGTACCAGTGTTCTTTTCCACTTCCAGACTGCAGATTCACTGTGACCGGCTGCTGCATACTCCCTCAGCACGGTGGACTGTACTCTTGAACTGTGAGCCAAGATAAAGTCATCATTCCATAAGTTGTGTCTGTCCGGTACAGTGATGAGAAAAGTAACTAAGACACAAGCCTGCTGGTATCTTGTACTATTTCAGGATATTGACAGCAAGGAGCCCATATAACTTTAAAAAATAAATATAAAACCAACCTGGTCCTCGTATTGAGTTCCAGGACACCCAGGACTATAGAGAGAGAGACCCTTAAAAACTAACCTAAATAAATGAACAAACAAAGAATGACATTTAAAGAACCCCAAAGGTGGGAGGTGGAAGTGAGGGCCCATCATGTTCTTGGCTAAGTACCGGGCTAGGTAGCAACACCCTGTTTGAGAAAAGTGTAGAGGTAATATAGTAGGGATAACTTGTCTCTACCCCAAATCAAAATCACTTGGAGACTCCAGATAGCTCAAGGATAGTTGGAATCATCTGGAGCTGTTCATTCCGTGACTAGAAATTACACTGGTTGTAATGTAGACTACTCTGGTAAATTGTCACATATTGTTTGAGATCACTAGGAACTGGTCCTGGTCCTGGTCCCCTATTTCAGACCCCAGCCTGCTTGTCAAAGTGTCCTCCCTCCAAGACCCCTTATCTGTGAATGGGCTGCCCCACTCCTACTGTGACTGGCGGGTTGGGGGACATAGGAGGCATGTGGTGTTGGCTACTTCTTAGCTGAGGTTGCAGTCAGGAGTACACACATATGGCCTCTCAGAAGATATCATTCAGAAATGAATTTTATTTAGTTATTTTGCTATCCGGGCGTTTTATTTCCCACGTCCAGGATGGCGGGTTCTAAGTGTATCCCAAGAGAACAAGGAGGAAGATGTGTCACTTTGTCTAATGATACTTGTGTCATTTCCTCTTTAGTCAGTTTCTCCCAAGGAGGAGATAGAGACCACATTGTTCAAGTGAGTACACAGAAATAGCACAATGCAGGGCAATGACTGGAAGCTATTCAGTGACTACAGTTCCGTGTCCGGTCTTACTCTTTTGAGATGTTGGTACCCATGCTCAGGTTTGTAAGGTGTGTCCCGTCTTTTCCCTCAGCTCCTCTCTTATCTTTCCGTGTCTGTCCTTAAGTCTGTATTAAACAAGGTGCCATGTACACCTCCAATCAAAGCCGCCACTCAGGAGGTGAGGAGGAGGTGAGGCACCAGTACTTGCTGTTTCTACAGCTCCTGAACACTTCAAAAAAAAAAAAAGTTGAAGGTTAAGAGAGAGACTAGGGAAAGAATAAGACATACTTAAGTATGCTTATGGACTCCTCAAGGGAGAGCTATACATAAATATTTTAACCTGAGCCATAGTTAAAGCCATAGCCAAAGTTTTGCCTCAAAAGGTAGCTTAGGAACACACGTTTATTGAGTAGTTCTAGAGAAACCACCAGGGTCACTCAGAGGGTTTCTGGTGAGAGTCCGGGAAAACTGTCTCTTCACAGATGGGAAGGGTTGTAATCCCTTAGGTAAATGTTGCTAATTGTATTTTATAGTCTGCTACTTTGTGAATTCTTCTTCCTTCCACCCTTGTCCATCCTTTCAACCTCTATAATTATATAGGAGAGGAAAAGAATAAGAAGGAAAGGGAGCGACTTCATGGTTGGACTACTTCCTGTTCATTAACGGTGGAGTTTCTTGGGACAAGTTTGATCTTTGCCCACAGGATACCTAATTTCTTCTTGTTTCTTTGCACGCAAATACTTACACGCCTGGACCAACAGCTACCAACCAACAACTCACCCCACCACTTGGGGACCTACCATTTATACACACTCTGAAAAGTCCCCAGAATTCTAAATGTCACACAATTGCAGAAAGTATCTGCAGCTGGCAAAAACACGCTCCTGCTAGAGCATGAGACAAAGCATAGTCAGCAGCTGTGGACAGTCTGAAGCTCCATATCCCAGGCCTGGGATTAAAATGAAAACATACTCTTAACAATATTTCTGTGTTGCCTAAATAAACCAGAATTTCAAAATTCTCTCTACACTACTTACAGTTCTTTTGTTTATTTTCCTTCTTTCTTTCTTTCTTTCTTTCTTTCTTTCTTTTTTTTTTTTTTTTTTTTTTGAGATAGGGTTTCTTTATGTAGTTCTGTAGATCAGGTCTTGAACTCAGAGATCCACCTGCCTCAGCCTCCTGAATGCTGTGATTGTAGTGGTACAATCCCCCCACTTCAATTCCCCCCTTCACCCACCCACCCACCCCCATAACTCTGACTGTCTTGGAATTCATTATATAGACCAGGTTGGCCTTGAACTCAGAGCTCCACCTTCCTCTGCTTCCCAAGTGCTAGGATTAAAGGTGTCCACTGGCTCTGTAGAACAGATTTTAAGTCAGTGGTTCTCAACCTTCCGAGATCAGGCGCGTTCAGGGTGGTATGGCCGTAGACGAGGGCGGCGGTTCTCAACCTTCCTAATGCTGCAACCCTTTAATACAGATCCTCATGCTGTGGTGACTCTGGGCTATCAAATTATTTACATTGCTACTTCATAACTGTGATTTTGCTACTGCTATAAATCACGATGTAAATGGATATTTGATATTCAGGATATCTGATATGCGACCCCTATGAAAGGGTTATTGGACCTCCGAAGGTGTCTTGATCTACAAGTTGAGAACCGCTGTTTTAAATGATATTCTGACGTAAAAAGGAATTTGTGGACATCGATGTAAATGGCCAGGGTTTGGACCTAGGTCCCATCACCTAATAGGATGGGGTCACATGCACGCCTATACTTTTCTTAATGTATAACATTTTGATGATGGTGGTTATCTCCTAAGGTGATTACAAGGATTTGATGGCACTACAAATTAATCTGCTACAAAGGAAATGTAAAACGAGCAATTATGATTTCAGAGTTCCCATTAGTGAATTGAAGATTCTGTAAGTTACTTAATGAAAGATAACCTTCCTAAGTTAACTGCTGAACTGTTGAGCGAGGCCAGGGATTGGGGGTGGGGATGGGGGGGATGTGCACCACAGCAATCACACAGCTCAGGAGGCCGAGGCAGGTGGATCTCTGAGTTAGAAGCCTGATCTACATGGCTACACAGAAAAACCCTGTCTCGTAACCCCCTCTCCCCTCAAAAAAGGATTAGGCTGGAGCGACGGGAACTCTGTTGGAAGGAAAGGGAAAGTATCCATTTCGCTTGTGGAGGTTTTCAGAGTCCCTTGGCCACAGCCTCTGTCGCAGAGAGGTCCTGCCCTTTCTCTGCTCTGCTCTCCTCCCGCAAGTGCGTGGCGCCCGAGAGTCACATCCGGTCCCACTGTCCAGAAATGAGCTCAGCGCGCAACCCCCCCCCCCCCTTTTACGGTGACTCACGCCTGATTACCCGGAAAGCTCTACTGGGACCGTGGGACCCGGCGTGAAGGCGGCGGGGGGTTGGGAGGTGCACAGGGGACAAGGCCGAACAGGCTGCGTCCCGGAGAAGGAACCGGATGCTGGGGATGAGCCCAGTGGCCTGCAAATCCTCAAGTCCCGCATTTTGGTCTCAAAGTGCTGTCAAGAAACGCTTTGCAACCTAGGCCAGCCCCAAACTTGTCTGGGAAGCCACCACTACAGACAACGCCCCTCTGTTTTCGGTTGGCTCCCTTTATAACCAGTGGTTGCAACCGCTAATTTGCTTTCCTCTTGTTAGACCGGTTCATTTGCATAAACCAGCCTCAGTAAATCTTCCATCTCAAGGTGTGTGCTCCACGTTATGTGTATTAGTACACCTCTGTTAATATAAGAAAATACCGTAATAGGTACAAAACGAAGATTATTTAGGCCAAAGATCCAGTATCAGGCGCTCTCGTGTGTTAGTTCTCTGGTGAGGACTTCATGGTGATACAGGAGACATACGTGGAGAGCCAGAGATCGAGAGGGAATTCAGGGGCCAGACTTTTTTTTTTTTTTAAATAGCAACTTTATCTTGAGAAATACATACATGATGTAGCTTACTTATTATGCCCTACTTTTTTTTTGAGATTGATTTATTTAATGTATATGAGTACACTGTAGCTGTTTCAGACACACTAGAAGAGGACATCAGGTCCCATTACAGATGGTTGTGAGCCACCATGTAGTTGCTGGGATTTGAACTCAGGACCTCTGGAAGAGCAGTCAGTGCTCTTAACCGCCGAGCCATCTCTCCAGCCCCCTACTTTTATTTTTAATTTATTTTTATGTCTATGGATGTTTTGCCCGCATGTGTATGTCTGTGCACCGAACTGGGTGCCTGGTGTTAGGGAGGTCAGAAGAGGGGGTAGGATAGCTTCCCTGTGGGTGCTGAGATCCTCTGGAAGACACCAGTACTCTTAAACACTAACCTCATCAGGGCTACTTCTTAATGCTTCTAACGCAGCCACACTGAGAACCATCTTCTAGCACACAAACAATTATCCATAAACCATATCCCATCTACAGTACTGTATGAGGCAACCTATTCATGGCTTAATACATGGATAGGTTGGGAGGGGGTGTTTTGCCTAACACTATGGGTCAAGGTCAGTGTCTAACAGTTAGAGGTTAGTGTATGATTTATGGTCAAGGTCAGATCGCAGCTCTGTCCTCATCCATCCTTAGTGGAACTCAGGATAATGGTCAGACTCAACAGTACAGTGCTTACTTCTCTCTGAGTCCCAGGATGTGGTTTTCACTCTGTGCTCTGGAGTTAAGAATAGGCCATCATATACTTGGCATTAAATAAAAATTAAAACAACAACAACAACAACAACAAACTCAGGTGGCTGAGGCAGGGCCAGCATGGAGTACAGTATGAGACCCTGTGTTCTATATCGTCCTTCAGTTTTGGATGAGTGAATTCAGTAAGTATAAATTGAGCGAAGTTAAGAATTATCCAGGTAGAGTAACAGATACCTTTAATCCCAACATTGAGGAGGCAGAAGCAAGAAGATCTCTGTGAATTTGAGGCCATCCTGTCATATTCAGTAATTTCCAGGCTGGTCAGAGCTACAAAATGTGTCTTAAAAAGAAAAAAAGCACAGGATACCCTTCCAGGGGACTAGGTTCTGTCCCCAGCACACGACAGCTCCAGTGTCTTTAGCTCCAGTTTCAGAGGACCCAATGCCTTCTTCTGGCCTCTGAGCGCGTGCACTATATTGCATGTGGTACACAGACATATATGCAGGCAAAACACCATATGCTTTAAGAATAAATAAAATAAAGGGACTATGGAAGTGTTGTTGAGGCAGCCAAAGTTCCCAGTCCAAAGTTGGAGGCACGCTGTCCTCCTGGGTGAGGTTTCCAAATAAAGGAGCAAAGAGCATGCAGCAGACAGAGGCTCGGGTTGCTTGCTGAGGCAACGGTACTGGAGCTCACGGCGGAGAGTTCTGGCTTTCTTAGTCAAGGTTGGGAATCTGAACTTAGGTTTCCATGCTTAGGGAGCAAGCACTTTGTAGACTGCCATCTCTCTCTAGCCATGGAAAATATTTTCCCCATAAACATTATTAGTATTATTGTAATTTTTGAGACAGAGTTTCTCTGTGTAGCCCTGGCTGCCCCGAAACTCACTCTATAGAACTCAAGAGTTCTGCCTGCCACAGCCCCCCCCCCCCCCCAGTGTTGGGATTAAAGGTGTGAGCTACCACTGCCTGGTGGAAAATAATTTTTTTAAATAATTTTTTTAATAAAGAGAAAATATATTGTTTCGAAGCGACTTAGGATCAAGGACCTTAAGATTCCTCATGGCAAGAGACTGTGAAGTGGGAGAGAGGGAGAACGATTGTCATGTCTGAGAACTGGATGGTTGACATCTTAAAACAAATAGTAAAACCAACCACAGCCAAGACGGGTGTAAATAATAGTTTCTCTGCTGTATGAAGGGTAATGCTACCGCATTATAAAGCAAGATAAAAGATCATCACGGGGTAGGGGGTGGCGGGATAGATCTCAATACAGGTTATAAACTCTGGAGAGGAGGGACTGACGCGAGGCAATCCCTGCTGAAAAGATCAGAGCCCTTCCGGGGGCAGAAGTATGAACTGACGACTCCACGCACTGAGCAGCGGTTTCTGGCTTTCAATGTGTCCGCAGTGCCTTCTGGCAGAAGCTGAACAAAGGCAACAAAAGAAGGACAACAAAAATAACTGCGGATCTCTTGCTGCAGAAACAAAATCCATCCCAAGCGTCATTGCTCTGGGAGGACCTGTTCACCCCCGCCACTCTCCCGTCGTTTGTAACTGTGCTGTTCCATCCCTCCGTGGGACCCAAGAGGGCGTGGGATCTCACTGTAATTCGATCAGATCCTTTTGTGGATTCTAGCGGTAAAATCTTTTAGATCCTTCAATAGGATTGAAAAGAGTATAATAATAGGTACCTCCTACAAAAAGTAGGAAGTAGCTGTTTCCGCCCGGTTTCGAACCGGGGACCTTTCGCGTGTGAGGCGAACGTGATAACCACTACACTACGGAAACTAGCTGTCTACTGCGCTTATATAAACTGTACTTAAAGTGAATTGTTTCTTTTCTGGCTCCCATTCTTTAACTTTACTCCGTCAACTAACATCTAGAATCAAACAGGTTCCTCTCTGAAGCTGTTAAATGATACTCACGCATGGAGACTAGACAGTGCCTCCAAAGAAAACTGCCAGCAAAGTTAAGACTCAGAGGCCTCGGGAAGAGCGCCAGGCTTCCGTCAACACCAATAGGTGCAGTTTTCCAGATCCCGTGGGTCTCCAGGAATTGCTTGGCTGACGTGTCTAGGGCACCACCTGGCGCCCAGCATCTGCTGTGCGGCGCGCGCGACTGGAGAAAAACCGAGCAGTCATCAGGCAGGAGGAGACCACCGACCCAAGTGATGGCCCGGGCAGGGAGGAGGCAAGTTCAGGCCTGAAACAATGAAAAAACACTTTATGCTTGTCCTGAATCTAATGCAAATGGTGTTTTCAGGCTTTCTCGTTCAGTTTTTTGTTTGTTTTTAATGAGTTAAAATGTTTATTCGTTCATTTCCTGCAAATGAGGTACTGTTCGGTGACATCCTTGATCTTAGTACTTAACTACTGCACAGCTACATTAACTGCTTTATCTGGTTTCTCGCCGGGTCGGTTTTGCAGAGGCCTGCCTGCTCCCCTGGTTTCTCCTCATCAGCCTTAGGTCTGTTTGGTGCTTGGCACGAAGGTCTTCCTCCAACTCGACATTCACAAGCTCTTCACAACTGGGTGCATGTTCCAAGGACAGACTCGGTGCTTGTCTAGGGCTTTGGTAGTTTCGTGAATTCCAGTGCTAGGCCAAGGTGAATGAGAGAGATCTCCAGACCCTTTTGTAAGGCAGTATCAATGTCTACTATATCTCCAGGAGCAATGACTTCCCCGGCCATGGCAACTGGAGAGAAAGAGTCCTTCCTACATCTCAAAAAATAAAAACGAAGTAAAATAGCCGTAAGACGCAATGGGACACTTTTGGGTTTTTTGTTTCTGCAGCAAAACTTTTGAGACCGGCGGGCATTTGTGCTGCCCTACTTATTATAAAAGTGAAAGTCTGTGGATGAGTACATTTGATTCGGCTACGCTAAGATGGGAGGAGAAAGGAAATGAGAATCTGGAGTAGGGAGTCACGGTTAAAGGATGAGTAAGAAGGGAGGGAGGCTGAGTTGGAAGTGGTGGTGAGAGAGTTGCAGGGAAGAACTGACTGTGGGAGGCTGTGTAAAATGTGAAAGGACCTCAGGTGTTTCCCAGCCGGTGCTGGGCCAACACTAAAGAACTCATCATGCTAAGCTACTTTTAGGGAAATGCTTCCTCAGGGAATCTTGTTCCAGCACATGCTGATCCTAGTCTGTTGGAAACATTTACACTTTAGAGATCACTACAGAGCCAGATGGTAGCACATAACTCTAATCCCAGCACCCAGGAGGCAGGTACAGGCAGATTTTTGAGTTGGTGGCCAGCCTGGTCTACAGAGCAGGTTCCAGGACAGCCAGGGCTTCATAGAGAAACACATAGGGAAAAAAAAGTCATTTTGAAAGGTTGGATTGACATATATAGTTTCAGTAGGATAGAGGTCCTCTGCAAGTGTCCTGGGAGTGTCTGGTGAGTCCTAGTTACACTATCTCCAAACAGCACTGTCCTTTGACAGGTCTTGCTTCAGCAAATCATCACGTGAATCTGCATCACATGACACAACCAGAAATTTCCACTCTTCCCTCCTTCCCTCCCTCCCTTCCACGTACTTGGGCCTTTAAGAGTGGGTGTATTTATTTGCTCCGTGTTCACTGGGCTCTAAGAGCAGCTGTATTGCAGAGATTCAGATCACACAAGTAGTTTTTCCAGCGCCAGTGCTGTCTCCACAGCTATCTCTTCTCAGGTGGCCCAATTACAAGGTTCAATCGATATACTTTAGTTATTAACATATTTTAGGAATGGAGTCTTTCTCAATTCATTAGGTCAGAGAGAAAAAAAAGAAAGACAGAGAAGAGACCAAAGAAAGAGGACACATTTCTATCCAGTAATGTACTTTATATGTGAGATGAACTACAATGAGTTAAGCAAAAGAAAGGCTCTGAAAAGCATCAGGGTCCCTGACCAGATTGACCTTGACCCACAGTCGGCAACATGACTTCAGATTGTTTGACAAATAGAGCAGAGGATTGTGGGGTGTCTGGCAGTTACAATATTGACTAGAAGTAAAATCAAAATGCCCTAACCAAGAATTAAAGGCCACCATGGTGACAGTGACGAACCCTAGACACCAGACCACCAGGAAGACATAATGAATGTTTTGGTTGGTTGGTTGGGTTGGTTTTAGTTTTCAAGACAGAGTTTCTCTGTGTAGCATTGGCTGTCCTGGATCTCTCTTTGTAGACCAGGCTGGCTTTGAACTCACAGACATTCACTTGATTCTGTCTCCCGTGTGCTAGGGCCAAAGGTGTTCACTGCCATGCCCAGTTTATAATGAATGCTGTTCCTTAGTGCACTCTGAGAAAACTTTTCAGGATCGGTTTCAATATTTTTGCTTGTGTTAGTGTTTCTGAGATGAGGCCTCATGAAGTCTAGGCTAGCCTCCAACTTGATAGGTAGCCAAAGCTGGCCTAGAACTCATGATCCTACTACCGCTGCATCCCAAACGCTAGGATTGCATTTGTGTGCCAAGAGCCATCTAAGAGAGGCTAAACACTAGCAGGCGATCTTCCTGATTTGTCTCCACCTTGGATTAAAATCTATGTTGGAGGGGCTGGGGATTTAGCTCAGTGGTAGAGCGCTTACCTAGGAAGCGCAAGGCCCTGGGTTCGGTCCCCAGCTCTGAAAAAAAGAACCAAAAAAAAAAAAAAATCTACGTTGGATCTGCTTCTGCAGGCGAGGCTCATGAGAATTTCACCTTAGGAAAGATTCCTGCTATTAACATGCTTTTCCTGTTATTATTAAACATGTATAACAATCACTAGGTATTAGCCCACCCTTTTGAGCAGATCTCTGCAGACCAACGAAGATGTACCGTCCTGTAGTGATGCTACATAGACAAAGAGATGACTTTTAATTCTTAATGATAATCCTGTGAGGACTCCTAAAATTATAGAAGTAATCATTAAGCTCTTTTATTAATAGGGCTGATATTCAGTCCTTCCTGATGTCAAAACTGCATTGAGAACTCTGCCAGTCTTCAAGCGTCACGAGTTAATTGCTTTTGAAATAGCAAGAAAGCATCTACAACTCAGAGCACATTACAGGAGGTTGTAAAATCCATTAACCAAAGGTCATAAAAAGAGAACTAATATTTATACAGGAGCAAGGACAGAAGACAGAAGATAAAATATTGACTGGGTTCATCTTTACAAAATGTCACTAATACTTTGTCACAAAAGTTATGGTTTTTAACTCTCCAGGAACTTGCAGAGCTGGTGACAGGTGATGGATGTTTAGCCAGACAATTACTCTTTTTTTTTTCTTTTCTTTTTTTAGAGCTGGGGACCGAACCCAGGGCCTTGCGCTTGCTAGGCAAGCGCTCTACCACTGAGCTAAATCCCCCACCCCCAGACAATTACTCTTAACGGCTATGCATGTAAACATTCTCTGTTGTAAACTTCTTATTCGATTTATGATTTGAATTTATGTGTAAACTTGTGATGAACTTTTTACCATGTTATCAATCAAGTGTTCTGAAAAAGGAATAAGTGCTGAGGACAAAGAGAGAGACAGCCCTTACCCCCCTTTTAACTTACAAGTCCCTTGCCCCTCCTTTCTTATAGAACTTTCATAGGGAACTTCCTAGAACTTAGAAATAAAGGCTAAAATCACTTTTCAACATGTACCTTTGGGGTTGGGGATTTAGCTCAGTGGTAGAGCGCTTGCCTAGCGAGCGCAAGGCCCTGGGTTCGGTCCCCAGCTCCGAAAAAAAAAAAAAAGAAAAGAAAAAAAAAGAGAGTAAAAACATGTACCTTTTTCTTCCTGCAACTTCAACTAGCAAGGCTAGGAGACAGAGCCCTGCAGTTCCCGTGTAGATAAAACGGAGGCTACTTTACTTAATCCCCTGCTGTTTTATGATGGAGGTGCTAAACAGTTTCTCACATCAGAGGAACTCAGAAGACAGATCAGCTACTGACGTTACTTAGACTTAAGATAGGTACACATTTTATTATTAAGCAGCAACTTTAAATCTCTCACCCCCACCGATGCTCTTCCCCGTTGTCATTGGCTTTCCTTCAAGAGGGAGCTAGAAAGAAAGAAGAACAGCCAGGGCATGGCCCCTGGCATTTGTGGGCTATGGTGCTCTTCTTCAAGTATGTTCTAGAAGCCTTTACATATGCCTGAATATTTGGGAGAAGATTCATGTGTCTCCGAGTACACTGGCTGCCTCCTAGGTCAGAGCACAGGTGGAGGCTTCGTTGACAGAAAATGGAAGGAAGACTATTACAAATAACACAAGGGAAGGGAAGAGTCCGTCTTGCAGGACTTTTGTCTGATGGTATCTGCTCTTTGGGGTCCTCATTTTCTATTGAAGGGCCCTGCCCTGTGTGAAATGTGTCTGAAATCTTGTACATTCCTGCCGTTGGCCTATTTTATATCAGTTTAGTTCTAAGACCTCAAAGGAAAGCTAAGAGGCTGAGTTTGTGCTGCCTCTAAATCCTTTCAACTGGAAAAATATCATTGGGTTTTCCTTAGTTGTTCTGCGTCTGCTGTGAAAGATGAATGGAGTGAGCTGAACATGGCAGCCAGCACTTAGGAAATAGAAGCAAGGCAACAGATAATTGCCCTGAGCTTGAGGCCTGCTGGGTCTACACCCAGAGTTCTCACCCAGCCAGGGCTTCACAGTGAGTGGGTGTAGGAATAAGAGAGTAATAGAGGGAGCGAATACAAGCAAAATAACATATATTTGTGTGCATACGTACACATATCATATGTTATATAATAAGATATATTGGAGTGTTGTGATGGCTATTTTTGGTTGTTAACTTAGAATTCACTAAAATCCCAGTGGCTGGGTACACCTGTGAGGGAGGGATTTTCTTAATGAAGTCATTTGAAATGGGAAGATCTTTTAATTCAGATCCGTTGGGGTGGGAAGATCTACCTTAATCTGAACCATGCCATCTACTAATGACCTACATAAGGACATGGACGAAGGAATCTCCCTCTCTGTCCCCCCTTTCCCCTTCTTCCTCCACCCCCTCCCCCTTCTTCCTCCATCCCCCTTTCTGGCTTCTTCGTCCATCCACCTTTCCTCTTCTCTCTCCCCCTTTTCCCTTCTCTCAATTTCTCTATCTCCCCTCTGCCCCCTCCCTCCTTCCCTCCCTCCCTCCCTTCCTCTCCCTTTGCACACTTGCCCTCTCTCTGGCTGTCAAGTCCTTTACGGTCATTAGAGCCTACTTTGAGATTCTGTCATATATAGAAGACCAGCTGAGACACCCAGCCTCTTGGACCAAGCAACTATTGTATTCTTGGACGTTCCATTGGTAGACAGCTACTGAGGGAGTATTGGGACCACAGTTATAAGTCACTCTAGTAAACCCCTTCTCTCTATATGTAGTGATTCATTCTATAAATTATGCTCCTGTAGAGAACCCCGACTAATACTACAGAATTGAGATAGGAAAGGAAGAAGAAAGGTGAGTGCAAGGCCCGGGTTTGGCCTAGACTTCAAGCCTGTGGGGAGGCAGGTGGGAATGCCTTCGGTGAGGGAACCACAGTACAATATTCCAGATTAGAAGTAGAGCGTGTGGATCATAAAGTCCCGTGGCAGTGCATGCATGCCTTTAGTCCCAGAACTTGGGAGGTAGAGGCAGGCAGATCTCTGTGAGTTCGAGGCCAGCCCGGTGAGTTCCAGGACAGCCAGGGCTACACAGAGAACTGTGTCCTAAGAAAGAACAACGACAACCCAAAGGCTACAGAATAAATAAGTCCTCCCTCTCACGCCCCTGAGGTAATAGCCAAATAAGCTAACAAATTACACCACGAAGGCAGCACCAATGCAGATCTTTCTAAAGATCGTATTCACGAGGGGCTCACGAGGCCTCACCTCTAACTAAGGAGCTGTGCAGAGAGAATCTCTTATGTTCTGTGTGGAAGCACCATCTGTCGTTAACAAGCTGATGGCGTCTTATCAAAAGGCTGCAAATAGGAGAGAGAGAGAGAGAGAGAGAGAGAGAGAGAGAGAGAGAGAGAGAGAGAGAGAGAGAGAGAGAGAGACTGCCTCTGGGAGACATTCTTAGAGATAGCCTGATGTTCTTGGAACTCAGTGGCATAACAGTAAGAACACCAAACAGCTCCACATGTCCTCCAACCTCTTGCTGTTTCCCCCTTCCCAGCTAGAAATTATTGAAAACTAAGCTCGCTGCTGACTGCAATGGGGGAATGGACGTGTTGGGAAAATAGCTCTCTGCTCATTTGAACCAGAATCTGTGCTGAAGACGTTGGCACGATGCCTCTGCTTTTGTAAACTTCTATTTGAAAACAAATAGGTTTATGACCCTTATTTCAAAATCAAAGCTAAAGTACACTGAAGCAGTCTGTGGATGACTCTTAACCATAAGAAGACAAAGTTTTAAAAATGCCATAGAGGGTAAAACAATATCTGAGAAGGAAGGAGGTTGAGCAGGTTGAACACACAATCTCCATCCCCCAAGACCAGCCCCATACAATCATTCAAAACTATCCCTGAGGGGTCTCAGGGCATTCAGTGAGCACAGATATAATCCTAGCCCTGTGGTGGCTAAGCAGGGCTAGCACCAGTTATAGGCTAGCCTGGGCCATATATTAAGATTTGTCTGGAAAAAAAACTTTGTAAATTTACAACAGGCCAGGGATTCCCCAGAGAGGGTCCCAAATTTATAATTACTTTACCTCAATTTAATTTTTAACACTGAAACACATAATTGAACGGATAAAACCCAGAGCCTTGACCAAGCTTAAAACAAACAAACAAACAAACAAACAAATGCTATACTGATTATCCCCAATCTTCTGCCAGATATTCTGAATCAAAAAAAGGTTTTAGCAATGGATGTAATTTCCCCTTGGCTTTTAGGAATTCCAAAGCCATTCATCATTTGGAGATCTCTTCTACTATGGAAAATTCAACAAAAACTTGTGATATTCCCACTGGTAACTTAGAAGTTCCTGGTTAAAGAACCTGAGGACATCCATTGTACTTAGTAGGTTTGACAAATCTGGATGTCACCCCTGATGGGGCTAAATGTTCAAATGATAAAATGATCTTGAAAAATGTCCATCCTGGGCAGTTGGGTACTGTTACTATACAATGTTTTCCACCCTCTTTAGTACAACTAGTGAGATCCCTTGTGGGTTTTCAAAAGATCTAGAATCATTTAGCTGGAGTTCAAGAATCAAGAGCCTAGAAGATTCAAGTCAATTTGCTTGTCTAAGGGTAGGTTTTGGGCTGCAGCATCCAGGTGGATGAGGTGATGAACAGGGGAGGCAGCCTAGGGGACTTCTTTCAGAGCTAAGAGCGGGTAACGGGTAACGAGTCTGACGGAGCTGGGAACTCTGCGAGGTGCGTGTGTTCCGCGTGTGATGGTGGCTGGGCACCGAGTGAAGCAGAAAGGCTGAGACGTGAGAAAGAAAATTTCGGGACTCCGAAAAATAAGAGCAGGAACTAGGTGTGCATCTGAGGGCAAATGTGTTAAAAAAGGACAGGAATGCAGAGTCACTGAAGAGTTTTAAACATAAGCATGGTTCTGTGGTGCTGTGCATTATGAGGACCATTAAACAGTAAAAGGTTTTTACAAAGGATGCTGAAATGGTGGGTAAGAATAAGGTTTTAAAAAAGGCAGCTTCCCTGACCGGGAATCGAACCCGGGCCGCGGCGGTGAGAGCGCCGAATCCTAACCACTAGACCACCAGGGAGGGACAGTAGTTGCCTCCCGCTTAGAATACCTAGGACTAATCTGAAGTTCAGTACTACTTATTATTTGGCTCTTTGATGGGTAACTATAAGCAGAAGACTCCAAAAAACACCTGCATCTGGTACTTATCCTCCCGCTGACCACATTCTCAAAATATCTCAAGCCTCCGTTAGGTCACGCAGTCTCGAGACAAGCCAAGAGGCCCCAAAAGGGCCACTCTAGATCCCAAATTCAATAAAAAAGAAAAAAAAAGGCACACCATGCGTTGGCCGGGAATCGAACCCGGGTCAACTGCTTGGAAGGCAGCTATGTTCACCACTATACCACCAACGCAACGCCAGTGTTCACCCTTTGGGACCTCCAGGCTTCCTAGTTGCTACAATCCCTCCCGTAAGAACAAGCCAAGAGGATGAAAGGCACAGGGGCCGCTCCCGAAAGGCCACCACCCAGACTCTCCTGGCACACCGCTCAGACCCAGAGAGTCGCACGCCGCCCATTCTGACACATCTGGACTGGACCCCAATATCGGGTTCGGGGTGGAGGGCGCGGTAGGGGAGGCGGGGAGACAGGGAGGCGTGGAGGCGGGTTCACGGGCGCCAGGGCTCTGGGCCAGTTGTCAGAAAAAAGGATTGAGGGCTCAGGAAAGCTTTGCTGGAGGACATCGGGTTGGGCTGGATCATCTGGGTCTTCGTCTGGGATGTGAGTCAAAGGACAGTGCTCTTGCCATCTATCTGGCCAAAAAAAGTCTCCTTATGTCTCCCCGTCGGGGAATCGAACCCCGGTCTCCCGCGTGACAGGCGGGGATACTCACCACTATACTAACGAGGACGACATCTGTGATAGCACCTGGACGCCGGCCCCTCTCCGACGCCCATCAGGACCGCCAGCCTCGGTCTCACCCATCGCCCAGTTCTGCACTGCACCGCAACCCCAAAGCCTCCTGGACCTGGCGACAACACCAGGACAACACTTGCGTGCAACCCTCCGGTGGTTGCCTCCCGGAGACTCTTCCGGAGAAGATCTTGGCTTGGGCTGGAAAGCTTGAGTTGTTGCTGAACTAGTCCCTAAACCGAAGATGGTGAGCCACGCCCGGGCTGGGTAAGGACCGGAGACTCGAGGTCTTTGGAGTATCGTGCCCATTCTATTGTAGTCGAATCCAGTTGCCTCTTCTCTGTGGTGAGGGTTACAGTTTGAGTCTGGAGTCCAGATATAGTTATTGCCGGGTTCAATCAGCAAACGATAAGGGAACACGCTTCAGCTGTCCCTTCCAACTTAGCTGCTTATCCTTCCTTTGTGTAGTCAGGATGGCCGAGCGGTCTAAGGCGCTGCGTTCAGGTCGCAGTCTCCCCTGGAGGCGTGGGTTCGAATCCCACTCCTGACAAGTTTTCTTTTCTAATCCCCGTTGTTTATTCCTGCTAGGTAGCAATTTGCTGCTTTCAAGCATCCTTTCTCTTCCTGTCCTGACATAAATAGCAAGTACTCATACCCAACTATCTGCCTCAACCCACCATTGCTCCTCTCACCCCAGTCACTCTCAATATGTTTTTGTGAACGTTAGACAAGCGCAGCCTTTGAGCTACATACCCATGTCCCTTTAACTCGAGCTGTGTTTTATCATCGCTTTTAGGTGTTGTTGGCGTCTCTGCTTCCCTTCACCCTAAGTTAATATATAGAGTCTTTCTCCTTATTGCTTCCACATTTTCAGTTCCTGCTAGAAAAAACATTACACTTCAGGCTGAACCTTTTTCTGGGCCCTTCAGAATTTTATTTCCACATTTGGATTACATAAGTAAATGGTGAGTATGGGCTCTTCTTCTCCGAGATAGCCATCCAGCGTTCCCGCCTTTATTTAGCATACAGAAGTAATTTTTTTCTCACTGCTTTCTGATACCAGTCTTCATACACCAAGTTCCTGATTTTGTACTTAGTCTGAACTTTATTCGTCCTTGGCTTGTTCCTTTGTGGGCTCTGGATTGTGCCCAGGCCTTGGGAATACTGGACAAGTGCTTCAATTTACCTGTCAGCTACAATCTCCTGCTCATCTCAGATTTCTAAGATAGGGTCTCACAGAGTTGTCCACAGTGGCCTCAAACTATGTAGCAAAGGCTGGCCACACTCTTAAGATCTCCACTTCTCAAGAACTCGGCTTAAAGTTACATGACTCTTCATTTTCCCATCTTGCATTTCCCATCCCCCACCCCCTTAAATCCTTTTACTATACTTTAAATAGTACCTTTTTTAAAAAGTGTGCGTGCATGTCTGTATGAGCAGCACATGAGCGTGGTGCCTGCAGAGACCTTGAAATGGAAATCAGAACTCCTGGGCTGGAGGTGCAGCAGTTGTGAGCGCCATACGTGTTCTGGGAGCCAAGCCTTAGCCTTCTGCAAGCTGTAGCAGGGTTGACCTTGAGTTTACTGCCCATCTCCTGATCCTCCTGTCTCTACCTCTAAGGACTTAGATTTGAGACCTGCCCCAGCCCACCTGGTTTAGTTGTGGTTGATGGGGCAACTTTGTGGAGTCGGTGGTGTCGGGTTTTTCCTGTGTGTATTTCTCCCAAGACCAGAGCAGGGAAGCTTCTTTCTGGTACAAGTCAGGTTGAATGTCACAAGTGTAGTCAACGGGAGAGGAGCCCTTTCAAACTCGTGATGCCAAGCACAGCTGTAGGCTGAAAGACGCTAAGACGTGGTTTCTTCTGAACTGGATATGAGTGACCATGGCCTGGAACGTGGTTCCAGTTTGCTCCAAAAAACGCATTTCAATATGCAAGCCGTTGCATACGTTTTCATCACAGAACAAAATAAATCATACCAAGGTATACTTTAAGCAACCTGATGGGAACATGGGTAGGGAGGAGCCACATGAAAAGACCTCTACTGTGGGTTTTGACTGCTATCTGATGGCATTCTTAGTGTTTAGGGTTAGAAGCTTGTGATCTACCAAGTGGATTTGGTGGTGAAAAGGATGTTAGGTCAGATACAGACGTGAACAACGAGTGGTTGTTAAGGAGACCAACAGTAGCCCAAGATAATTTGGCTGAGTTTGCAACATCCCATCTTCCTACAACCATGACACAACTGGTCACTCAGCGTTGTAGAATCTTTAACTAATCCCCTCCATGCCTTCCTATGAGAACTGTAGTCTGCAGAATCGAGTCTAAACAGTTTCCATGTTCCTAAGGAAAAGAATACTGTCTTAGTCAGGGTTTCTATTCCTGCACAAGCATCATGACCAAGAAGCAAGTTGGGGAGGAAAGGGTTTATTCAGCTTACACTTCCACATTGCTGTTCATCACCAAAGGAAGTCAGGACTGGAACTCAAGCAGGTCAGGGAGCAGGAGCTGATGCAGAGGCCATGGAGGGATGTTAGTTACTGGCTTGCTTCCCCTAGCATGCTCAGCTTGCTTTCTTATAGAACGTAAGACCACCAGCCCAGGGACAGCATCACTCACAATGGGCTGGGTCCTCCCACCTTGATCACTAGTTAAGAAAATGCCTTACAGCTGGATCTCATGGCAGCATTTCCACAACTGAGGCTCCTTTCTCTGTGATAACTCCAGCTTGTGTCAAGTTGACACACAAAACCAGCCAGTACAGATACATATAGTATATGCCTGCGTTTGTGAGGGTCATTGTTTAATTCTTTCTCTTTCCTTTCTTTTCCGTTTTCTTTGTGCTGTTGTTTTGGGTTTTCTTTCTTTTTTAAAAGATGATGTCTTACTATGTAGCTCTGGCTGACCTCCAGCTAGAGGCAGTTCTCTTGTTTTCTTAGTGCTGTTTCTCGAGGGGTATATATATCATCATGGCCTGCATTACATTTTGAGATGGATTTTGCTATGTTCCCTAGGCTGGTCTTGAACTTATTAGCTCAAGTGACTTTTCCAATTGAGCCTGCTGAGTGCTGGGACCACAGGCATACCTTATCCCATAAGCTCTGTTTGAAGAACTGAAATGGTAGATAGATGTTAAGTATTAAGTTTCAAACCAGGGACAAGCATCCCTGAGGATGTTTAACATATCAAAGCAGGCATAGCCTCCAGGTTTCCCAATATCCCTCAGTCCCTACCTGTTTCAGGGTATGGCCTGCAAACCCTGTTCTTTACCCTGCACCTTCCAGCCCAGGGCTAGGCTGCCCTCCCCCATAGAGGCTCTTCCCTACACAATCCAGACGTTGTGGTATATACTCTCTTTGCCCTTCTGCCCTTCTCTCTGCCTCTCTCTGCCCCTCTTTTGTACTTCTGGCTTCCTGGTTGCTATTCTTGGTCATAGATGATTTCTCAACCTCCAGTGAAATGAGACAATTCAAACCAGATTAAATTATCTTAAAGGCTGGTTTATTAGAAAACTGTTGGGGGCTCTATCTCCTTCCCACTTACGTCCTGCACACAAGGTTCCCCACCAGCTGAGGTTCCCCACGCCTAGCATTCCAAATGCTGCTGTCAGAGGACCCAGTGGGAGGAGGACTCAGCTCTCATCCGCCATAGAGTTGGCCCGACCCTGCTCCAACTTTGGATCAGACTTGGATTCCTGCCCAGATTGTGGCTCAGTCCTGCTGCTACCTGGAGCTTATGACACTGTCATCTGCCCTCGCTGTGGCTTCTCCATCAATGTGAGAGATTTTGAAGGGAAGGTTGTGAAGACCTCAGTTGTGTTCAACAAACTGGGGGCTGCCATACCTATGTCTGTGGACAAGGGACCTGAATCCCAGGGACCAGGAGTTGACGGGCATGACCAGAGGTCACATGGGAATGGCCTACCACACCAGACAGATGTGCTCAGTCGGTCTTTATTCCTGTATCAATTGCAAGTTTCAGGAAAAGGAAGATTTTTGACCTTTTTTCCTGGCAACTCAGCAACAATCCTTCCCTCCTCTTGGAAGTGAGGACATTGGTCTCACTTCTCACATCAATGCCTTCTTGGTCTCCTCCAGTTACCATGCTTTGTTCTCAGAATAAGACCATTGACCATTCTTTCCCTTGTTGTGAAAAGCTCTCAGGGAGAACTTTCCCTCGGGATGGAGACCCTCTAACTCCAAAGACCAGACCGAGACACCACAGGATGCAATCAGCAAGAGGATTTGGTTTATTGTCGGGATACACAGGCACAGGCACCTGCGGGCGCTACAGTCACTCGGGGGACTGGCGCGCCCCACGGAACCAAGGATGGGCTTTTATAGGATTTTGGGGAGCAGAAGCAAGCATACAGAAGCAGATGCATGGTTACAGGGATATAATTGGTGGATTCTAATATGGCAAGGGTTTAGCCCGGGGGCAAGTTTCCTAGCTACCTTCCTGAAACATAACGGCTGACTCGGCCCCCCAAGGGTTCAGCCCGGGGGCAAGTTTCTTAGCTACCTTCTTGGAACATAACGACTGACTCGGCCCCCCACCAGGGTGTGGGACCTCTCCCGGGGCTTTTTTCATTGTCAGGTGCTCAACCGAAGTCGTCCTGTTGCCAGGCCTTCAACCAAACACATCTTGCTTGGCAGCCGCTGTGTACTCAGTGTTCTAACCTTTCCCTGAACCAGTCATCTTAAGTACAGTCTTGCAAAATGGCGTTACTGCTGCTAAGCTGGGGTCTTTCAGTTGAATTTACTAAAGTTATTTTTTCTATGAAAAAAAAAAAGGAAACTGTTCTTGGTTGGGGGAGCTCACTGCCCCCAAGGACTGAAGCCAGGGAAGTCACCATGGGGAAGGGGGAGATAGGGGAGGGAGAAAGAGAAAAAAAAATGCATGCAGAAAGAAAAAAGGAGAAAGAGAGAGAGAGAGAGAGAGAGAGAGAGAGAGAGAGAGAGAGCAAAAGGCCAAAATATCTGGGTTATATAGGGAAGAGCCTCTGGGGGAAAGGAAGGCTAGACCCTAGGCTGGAAAGCTCAAGATTGGGGACAGGGTAAGTAGGGACTGAGGGATGCTGGGACAACCTGGAGGCCAGGTCTGCTTTGATGTGTAAAATATGTGCCTCAGTCCCTTGTCCCTGGTCGGAAATCAAACACTTGGTTCTCCCCCTTTCACTCCTCACCCCCTCTCCACAAGGTTAAAGGTCACGGCCACTCTGAACTTTTCCAGATATGTCTGGCCCTGGCTATGCTCTCCTGAATAAGTAAGTATGTAACTGAGCGTTCCTGTGTGTCTATGCTTGGTACGTTTGTAATGTGGAGGTGTGATGCGGGGGTGGGGGGTGGGGGGTGTTTATGGGTGAGGGGAAGGTGTGGGTGAGGGGAGGGTGTGGGTGAGGGGAAGGTGTGGGTGAGGGGAAGGTGTGGGTGAGGGGAAGGTGTGGGTGAGGGGAGGGTGTGGGTGAGGGGAGGGTGTGGTGAGGGGAGGGTGTGGTGAGGGGAGGGTGTGGTGAGGGGAGGGTGTGGGTGAGGAAAGGGTGTGGGTGAGGGCAGGGTGTGGATGAGGGGAGGGTGTGGTGAGGGGAGGGTGTGGTGAGGGGAAGGTGTGGGTGAGGGGAGGGTGTGGGTGAGGAAAGGGTGTGGGTGAGGGGAGGGTGTGGTGAGGGGAGGGTGTGGTGAGGGGAGGGTGTGGTGAGGGGAGGGCGCCTTAACTGCCCATGCTGAGCTTGCTGAAGCATCCACCCCTGAGGTACCAGCCATATTGTGTGTCTAGTATAAAATGAGGTTTATTTGGGGGCATGAGAAGAGGGTTGAGAAGGAGTAGAAGCCGGGGGTGGGGGGAAGGAGTAAGAGGCCAAACCTACTCCATCTTGGAACTGGCCTCCATCTTAAAGTAAACAAAGAAAGCCTGAGAACTTGACCTGCAGTGGAAACCAAGCTTCACCCATGTATCAGGCAGGACCTCACGTCTTGTCTTTGGCCAGAGTCACTCCCTTGCTTCTTCCTAGCAATAGTCAATCAAAGACTAGTCTGATTGGTTCACATATACTTTCAGACCAGTAGTGATTATATCCAGTCTTGCTTCAGAGCACCCACCTTTTGGCTTATAGTCATTCTATTAGATACTTGCCAGACTGGACACCCCCTCCTTTAGTCCTATTTTTCTATAAAAACTTGTCCTGCTGAGGGTTCAAGGCTATTCTGCCTTCCCTTCCGGTCTGTCACTGTTGGGTTACAGGGGAACACCAGCCTGAGCTTGTAATAAAGAGTCCCTAATGCTATTCCATCGGAAATGGCTCCTTGGTGGTCTTTTAGGGTTCATGAACGCTTCCTGGCACAAGGGGAAAAAGGAGAGAGAGCAGGGTAGGGGGAGAGGGGCTGGGTGGGGGGAAGAGGTAGGCCAGAAACTCATGGAAAGATGGGGGATAGGGTGAGAGGGAGGCTAGAGAGGGAAGAAGAGTGAGAAAGTCCAGAGGGGGCCTGGAGAGATGGCTCAGCGGTTAAGAGCACTGATTGCTCTTCTAGAGGTCCTGAGTTTGATTCCCAGCAACCACATGGTGACTCACAGCCATCTATAGTAAGATCTGGTGCCCTCGTCTGTCATATATGTGCAGAACACTTTTTATGTAATAAATAAATAGATCTTTAAAAAAAATTAAAAAAAAAAAAAAGAAAAAGGAAGTCCAGAGAGAGAAAGGGTGGCCAAGCAGTCCTTTCATAGCAAGCCAGGCTCATACCTGGCTGTTGCTAGGTAACTGTTGGGTAGAGCATTAGAAGAAATGCTACCAATGTTCTCCCTGGCATGCTCTCCCAAGTATCTATAATAAACTTTCTCCAACACCATGGAGCAGTCATCTCTATGGAGTAGACATAAGATGTCCTTGCCTTTCATCTCTCTCTCTTTTTTTTTTTTCTTTTTCTTTTTTTCGGAACTGGGGACTGAACCCAGGGCCTTGTGCTTGCTAGGTAAGCACTCTACCACTGAGCTAAATTCCCAACCCCTTTCATCTCTTTTTATCATTAATTAAATTGTAGAAAATGGGGACTAAAGAAATGGCAAAGAGATTAAGAACATATATTATTCTTGCAGAGAACCCAAGTTTCCTAGCGCCTGTATTAGGTGGCTCTCACCTTCTATAACCCCAGCTCCAAGGGAACTAACATCGTCTTTTGGCCTCCGTGGGCTCTTGAGCTCATGTACACATACTCTAACACATACACAAATGCCCTGGAACTCACTGTAGAGCAGGCCAGCCTTGAAACCGGAGATCCACTTGTCTCTGCCTCCATAGTGCTGGGATTAAAGGCATGCACCACCACTGCCCAGCTTACTTTTTTTTTAACTTTAAAAATCAGCAAATAATAAGTAAATAATGCATGCAACTCACAAGTCTCAAAAAGTCCCTGAATCTTACAATGTTCACAGCCCTCCCCCCATCCCTGAATTTATGTAAGTAGTAGGGACTCTTGGGGACAGAGCGGTCTCTGAAACCTATAAGCTTCCAATAAGTCATTGCAATGAGCTCCAGGGAATGCAGCTTTCATGAGTCATCAATCAGATTGGGGTGGAATTTACAGTAATACAGCTGTCCTTGAGTCATCCATGCCTGTAAATAACCCCTCACCCACGCTTCTATAAATAACCCCCAATAAAGTCATTGGTTTGTCATTGTCGGCTAAACAAGGATCAACAGAACTGAAGATGAATTTGGGAGAAATGCTCACATAGTCCTGCCTATAGGTAGCCAGATATGCAACTAAAGCCAAACAGTCTGAAGGCAGAGCATCTGCAACGGGAACCCTCAAATATCACATCTTCTGCCACGTCCTGTGTGATAGTGTGCTGTTTTGCTATGACAGTAGTTGCATGGGTCTTGCTACAGGTAATAAGACATAACTAAGGATATCCTATTGAGAAGCGGAATGTCCATTGTTGGGATAACCTACCCCCATACGTATTATGTCAACTGGCTATGAATGTGTGCCCCTGTATTGCCATTTCTACAGCCCACAAGACCTGCTTTCCATAAGTAAATGCTTCTGGCTTCATCACCTGCCCCAAAAGATGTAAACAAACTGATCTGCAATTCTCTGTTTAAAAAGCAAGCCGCCATGGGGGAGGTCACAGAGCCCTCAATCTGGCCAAAGGACAGCATTAAGAGATAGACAGGAGGTTGTCCTGCTGCTGATTGGTTCAGAGTGTGGAAGCTGTGGAACCCCTCCCATTATGCTAATAAGCCTTTCTTAGCCGGAGAGAGAAGAGGGCTTTGGATAAATGAGGAGCTGGAGGCTGGTTCTAGAGGGAGAGCTGAGTCCAACAGTGAAAGCAAAAAAAGCTGTGAGGTTGAGACACAGTGGCAGGCAGGTCTAGTCTAGATGGTTAGCTGAGGAACTGCCCCCCAGCATAAAGGCCAACAGGTATATACTATACAGATGTCTCCCTATCATTATTAAATGCCAAGTGGGACCCTGATTCCCAAAGTGCCCACAAGAGTCCACAGATGCAACCTCAGAGTGGCTCTTGACTCCTATCTTGTATCAAGTGGCATGGCTTCTTGATGAGTTAGTGGGGTTCTCCAGATGAGTGTAGAGATGCCCTGAGAATGGTTAAAGATTTAAGCCAGGTTTTATAATCCCTGACAGTAACATATAAGGTCTCAGAACATGGACAGGTTGCTAATGAGGTCACATGGTCACTGTTGTGTGTAGTAAAATATATGTCTGAGGCCAAGATGGCTCCTTAGGAGGAGTGGAGGAGTGTGTGTGTGTGTGTGTGTGTGTGTGTGTGTGTGTGTGTGTGTGTGTGCTCGCGTAAGGGAGGTGTCGGTGCCCACGCCAACAGGGTACCGAGAACCAGGCCTGCGAGGTTTAAGAAAAAACACACAGACTCAGGTCATTCATGTTAAGAAAAGAGAATGCCAAATCTTTTACTTGATTCACGGAATATATATACCCCAAGTTCACCAGGTGGAAAATTCCGGGAAGCACAGGGAAGCACAGTGGAAAAACTGCCTTCTGTCCTCAGGAACAAAGAAAGAGGAACAAAAGACAGGAGCCAATTATCGCCCAGCTGTACCACCCAGGCTTGTGCTCAGAGCCAGGGCTTTCATTTGTTAGGAACAAAAGGCTTCCACACGCATCGGCAAAGCTCAGCGGGGGTCAAACACTGGGGCCCAGGAGGACTGGACAGGGAGGGATTACAGTGAGAAAGGAACTTGAGTCTAGAGACTTAGAGTGAAGGAAGGATGAGGCAGACATACTGGCTGGCTTACCATTTCTTAAGAATGAGGGAGCGGGGGGGGGGGGGGGGGGGGAGGGAAACCAGTGACCACAAGTTAGATCTGTTCTAAAGAGCCCTTTCTAGGATCCAAAAACCTGAAAGTTGTGCAGAAAATATGTGTTAGGAGAAAAACAGACACATTAAAAGTGATTTAAAAACATATTCCTTAGATTTGAACTTTAAAAGTAGAAATCACTGGGCAGTGAGTGGTGGCACAGGCATTTAATCCCAGCACTCAGGGAGCAGGGCAGGCAGATCTCTGTGAGTTGGAGGCCAGCCTGGTCTACAGAGAGAGTTCCAGGACAGCCAGGGATACGAGGAGAAACCCTGTCTCAAAAAAATCAACAGCAGCAGCAGCAGCAGCAGCAGCAGCAACAACAAAAAGGAAGAAAACAGAAAAAAAAAAAAAAAAGAAAACAAGAAGAGGAAGAAGAAAAAGTAGAAATCTTGATTCAACAACAGATGGGGGGGCCTTAAAAATGGAAGAAACTGTAACAGACAAGGAATGCTTAGCACAGAGCTGATTAAATTAGGATAGACTTTTACGGAAGGTTGTCTTCTGTTGTTGCTGTTATTATTTGGTTGGTTGGGTTGGGTTTTCTGTTTGTGTGTTTATTCTGAGACAGGGTTTCACTCTGAGGCCCTAGCTATCTTAGGACTCCTCATTTAGACAGAGCAAGCTGGCCTCGAACTCACAGAAACCTGCCTGCCTCTGCGTCCCTATTACTGGGATAAAAGGTGTGAGCTACCATGCATGGCTTTGTTTTTGTGGTTGCGATATTTTTTTTTTTTTTTTGGTTCTTTTTTTTCGGAGCTGGGGACCGAACCCAGGGCCTTGCGCTTCCAAGGTAAGCGCTCTACCACTGAGCTAAATCCCCAGCCCCGGTTGCGATATTTTTTAAAGAGAGATTTTTATTTTTAAGTGTGTGTGTGTGTGTGTGTGTGTGTGTGTGTGTGTGTGTGTGCGCTCACGCGTGTGTTGGTAACTGAACTCAAGTCTTCTGAAGGAACAGTCAGTTCTCCTAACCACTGAGCCATCTCTGTAGCCCCTCCCAGACACTTTTAAACAAACATTAAAGGAGCCTTGCATGATCTGGTTTGTGAGGCTCTGGAATATGGGGCCATATGGGACTAGTCTTGTATGCCGTTGAGGGACCTCCCCCAAGCTCCTCCCCCTAATTGAGTAATATAAGCTACCAACCTCTCCTTAAAACAAAGGCTACATTGGAGATAGTATGAGGGAAATCCATCACTGATAGACTTGGTTAGCATTGTGCCCAGATCCAAGGGTCCCAAATGACCATCAGGAGTCAAATTCATAAGCAAAAGCAAAGAGTATACAAACTCTCATAAGGGCCCTGAGTCCCTAAGGTTCAGCTGTTTTATTGCAGTTACAGCAGGATGAGGGGCTTATCAACTTGGCAGTTACATGACTGGCTAACAGCAATTTCATCTGACTTAAGTAATTTATACTTATCTATAGCCTCTGGAATGTTATGTATTTTCCTACTGGTGGCCTGTGTCTAGGTTAGTTTCCTCTTGGAACAGTTTGTGGTTTTTCTAGTAATTAGTGCTTAACTTAAGCCCAGTGTATAAGATGGAGGTCTGGCTACAAGATGGGGTTTATCTTGTCAAGTTGGGGCCCTTCCATTAGATAAGCCATTAAGGATGAGTGGTTATCACCATGTGAGATCTGAGAGACTAAAGGAGAGACAGGTATTACTGAAATGTAGGTATTAGAGATGTTCAATGTCCAGTTCATCAGGCCAGACCTTACTGTCTTTATAAGACTCAAAAAAGAAGTTGATTCAACAGAGACATCAGAAGTGTGTGTGGGGCTTCAGTGGCTTTGCTGACGTATTTAGTGGGGCATGGATCTCGTGAGGGAGAAGATCTGATAAATCTAAATGACTTTGGCCGACATGCAAATAGGGTTTATAAAGTACAAAGAAAATCAAGAGGCAGTAAACAGGCAAAAGTCTCTGTTGGAGTTACTCAAAGGCAAAATGTGGCAATATTTGTGTTGAGCCAGAGTTCCTTAAAATAAATTACTAGAGCCCCAAATGCTCGTACGCCTCTGATTGGCATTTTCTTAGATTGGGTCTCTATTGCTGTGCAGAGACACCATGACCCAGGCAATCATAAGGACAACATTTAATTGGGGCTGGCTTACAGTTTCAGAGGTTCAGTCCATTATCACCATGTTGGGAAGCATGGCAGTGTGCAGGCAGGCAATTTTGTGCAGACTGCCAATTAGACTGAGGTCTGGCTGTCCCTGCTAGGTCATGCCACTGCTGCTGCTATCCCGAGACTACTGAACTGGCCTGTTGGTGTATTCATGAAGTGTTTGTGAGTGAATCGAACTGCCTCTGCTGAGTTGTGAGTCAAAATGCTGATTTCCTGATGACACAGATGGGATTTGCTCCAGAGAACCATTTCTAAACAAGCCCACCTCCTCTATAACCTAATAATCTTCTTTTCTACTACTTCTGGTGGGTAGTGGGCTAGAAGGGAGGTTACAGTTTTTAAGAACTCATATTAAAAGTAGGCATTGAAAAACTTTAAATTACAGAGGAGAGTCTCAAAGGCCATGCCCACAATGACACGCTTCCTCCACCAAGGCCACACCTTAACTCCTAATAATGTGCATAATGCAAAGAACATTTAGTCCAATCTCAAAAGTCTTGTAGTCCATAACAGTACAGATCAACAATGTTAAAAGTTCAAAGTGCAAAGTCTCGGGGTTGGGGACTTAGCTCAGTGGTAGAACGCTTGCATAGCAAGCACAAGGCCTTGGGTTCAGTCCTCAGCTCCAGGTAAAAAACAAAAACAAAACAAAAAAACAAAGTGCAAAGTCTCTTCTGAGATTCATCCAGTCACTTAACTGTAATCCCCTATAAAATCAAAAGCAAAAAGCAAATCACACACCTCTAACATCAAGGGTTATACATTACCATTCCAAAATGACACAGTGAGGAAATCCTGGAGAAAAGCAAGATGAGAAGGCAGTTGGGCCATCTCCAAACTTTGCATCTCCAAGTCTGATGTCCAGCTCCCTTTTGCTTTGTTGACAACAGCATAACTTTTGCTCTTTGTCTGGTTCCACTCCCTGTTTGCAGATTTCCTCAGCAGGCATCCCATGACTCTGGCATCTCGAGCATCCTGGGGTCTCCAAGGCAACTTCATCATTACAGCTTCTTGTTCCAATGTCTGGGGTCCATATGTGATCTTATGGGTTCCTCCAAAGAACTTAGGTCAAATCTCTACCACTATAGGGTCTGTTTAACTCCACTCCACTACTGCTGCTGTTCTTGGTGGTCATCCCATGGTACTGGCATCCCTAATTCGCTGGAATCTTTTATTGCAACTAGGCTTTACCAATGGCCTCTCATAGGCTCTCTTCAAGGTGCCAAGCCTCAACTTCTTTGCATGACCCCTTCATATCTGGGCCATCAAATGCAATTAAGGCTACACCTTCACCAATGGCCTTCCCTGGACTCTCACAGTGCCAAGCCTCAGCTGCTCTCCATGACACTTTCACGCCTTCAAAACCAGTACCACTTGGTTGATTCTTTCACATTGCCAACTCCAGCTGCAGCATGAGGTACGACCTTAACTATCTCTGAAGTACAGCTTCTTTGTGCTCTCAGAAAATACTTACCAGAGAATTTCACCTCAGTGATGCTGGTCTCTTCTTAATCACTGCTAATGTCTTAGCTTCAGCTAACCAGAATCAATTGTCCCATTAGTCCCTTCTATTCTTGACTATAAAGCCAGAGCCATACGGCTAAAGCTGCTGGGTTCTGCTGCTTGCTGGAGTTAGAACATGGCCCCTTGTTCTATTATATCATCACCAGTTTTCTGTTTTCCAACTCCTTCACTGCCTAGGCTTGGCTGTTATGGAACTTACTCTGTAGACTGACATCGAACCCAGTGATTTGCATGGCTCAGTCTCCTAAATGCTGGGATTAAAGACATGTGCCACCATGCCTAGACCTAAGCTTTCCTTCACCTAGAACTTTCTCTGTCCAAAGCTGGCCTTGAACTCAGAGACCAATTGCCTTTGTCTCCTTTGATTGAAGCTGTGTATCCCATACCTGAGCCTAAGCTTTTCATGGGCACTATTATTACTCAAGATCTAGATTTAAAAAATCTGTGTCTTTCAGTCTCAAAATCTGGATCACAGGTGTGTCCTGATTTCTGGATTGTAGTTCATGCCAGACAAAAAGTCCAAATGGAAATAACAACCAGGTAATAATAATGCCTAAATATAACTATCCCTTGTTTAACTGCAAAAGCATAAACAGTCAGTTTAGTTGGGTGGGATCTTGCCCTGAGGTCACCACTCCCTTAATCTGTGTAACTTCTTGAATAAAGGATTCAGCTCCTTTCTACTTCCTGGTGTCCTTTAATCTTTGTATTTTCCTTTCTCAGCTGGCTCCTTTTCATCAAAACGCTCTTCATAAGAGTGAACTTTAGTAACCACACAACAGAATTTATACCAGGCTGTCTGAGACTTCCTTTGTCAAAGCAAATAATTGAAATCTCTTTACCTAAGCCTCAGCAGACTCTTCAGACAAGGGCAAAAAGCAGCCACATTCTTCACCAAAATATCACAAGAACAGTCTCTAGGCCACAAACTAAATTCTCCTCTAACTGGAACATCTTGGGCCAAGTCTGCACAGTTCAAATCACCCTCAGCACCAACATCTCAAGTCCAAGGTTTGGGGGTGACACTCCCTGGTAGTCTAGAAGGTAGGATTTGGTGCTCTCACAGCCCCATCCCAGGTTCAATTTCTGATAAGAGAAGCTTCTCTTATTTATTCCTCTCTGCAACTTGTCCTCCCACCTCGAAATTCTCTCCTGTCACCTCAAACATGCTCCCTTTTGGCAAAGAGCCAGTCCAAGGGCAGTCCTAGAGCAGAACTTGTCTCTGCTGATACATACACACTCACAACACATCATACCCATCGCTCTCCTACACATGTCCCAGCGGATGTATGTATGTGTGTATGTATGTATGTATGTATGTATGTATGTATGTATAGATGCGTGGATGGGTGGTTGCAGGCATGAATGGACAGACAGTTTCATTGTTGGATGGGTGGGTGGACAGAAGGATGCATGAATGGAAAGTTGCTTGGATGCATGGATGGGTCTGTTAGGAAAGGCCAATTGGGTCATGCAGAGGGGAGGAAAGTCCCAGCCTCTGACTGAAGTCTTAAGGTGAAACCAGCCTCTCCTGGAAGCCCCCACCACGTAGCCTGTACCCACCTACCTGTGTGTATCTGGTGTGTGCACATGTGTGTGAAGTCAGTGAGCAAGCTAGCGAGTGAAAGACGAGAGCAGTTTCTAGGGTGGGCACCTGGCCTTTTGAGGAAGCTAGGGCTTAGGTGTGGTGGATTGAAACTCAGGGGGCACCCACACTGCTCCCAGGGATTGGAGTGCTTTAGCTCCTGTTCATTTCCACAACCCCTGTACATGACCATCACCCCAGCAACAGCAGCAGAAAGAGGGGCAGCATCAGCCATAAGACAGCCAGCCACCAAGACCATCATCACTACCGCTATAACCATCACCATCATCACCATCATCATCATCATCACCAGCAGCAGCAGCAAAAGGACCAACAGAGGCATCACCACCACCACCACCACCACCCCCGTCACCATCAGCAGCAGCACCAGTGTAACAACCATGGGTACACATCAGTGATGGTCACTGGGAGACTGTTCAGTGAGGGAAGGCTTAGCATGGCGGACCATGGAATCAACTGTGTGCCCTTGTGCCTCTCGGAGCTGTGCAGAGTGTGTGTGTGTGTGTGTGTGTGTGTGTGTGTGTGTGTGTGCGCGCGCGCGCCCCTCTCTCTTTCTTGGTCTCTCTGTGTGTGCATCTCTCTTCCTCTCTGTCTCTCTCTGAACCCAAGGGCATGTGCACGCACATGCACATGTATTTCTGTGTTTCCCTTGTTGCATAACTGTGTGTGTGTGTGTGTGTGTGTGTGTGTGTTCTGTGTGCGTCGCTCTCCCTCTCTGTCTCTCTGTGTTTCTCTATGTCTGTCTCTCTCTGGGTGTTTGTGTGCTTGCACGAACGCTGGCGGGCTTTTACTCGCAGAAGTGCATCCACTCAGCAGAGAGGGAGGAGTGGACAGGATGCCAAAGTGAGAGCACATGGCATCCCGGCATGCACGTGCGTGTGAGGGTGTGCTCGCTCACGCTGTGAGACATTGAAGATGGAGATGGGAGAGAACAGGATTCCCCACATCTACATCCCAGAAGAGAGGAGGAAGTGGTGTTTCCCAGCATTGTAGGGTGGGAGCCAGTAGGTGAGGGTGGTGTTAAGAAGGTGTAGAGCTGGGCTGGAGAGATGGCTCAGCCGTTAAAGGCTAGGCTCACAACCAAAAATATAAGAAGGTGTAGAGCTGGTCCCCAGCTCCGAAAAAAAAAAAGGTGTAGAGCTCCTGGTATTGGTGGTAGAGGGAAGCCTGCAGGATGGGTATATCATGTTGCTTGAAGGTGACTGTAGGTCATTTGCAGGGTAAGGATGCAGTGTGTTTAGGTACTAGAGTGTGTCTGTTGCTGTCCCCGTGTGCCGCACGGCGGTGGATGGGAACGTTAACCTCAGAACCAAAAGACTAAATTTTGCATGGGCCGGGAATCGAACCCGGGCCTCCCGCGTGGCAGGCGAGAATTCTACCACTGAACCACCCATGCCCTGGCTGTAAGTGCTATCTGACGCTCACACAGCCTGTACTTGCTGAAAGTCCTGACACTCAGAAGCTCTTACCTTCCTCCGCCCCCCTCCCCCCGCGACAGACCATAGGCCGGAAAAGATGGATGGATGGACGGATAACTGGTTGGATGGAAGGTCTCATGGATCGAATGATGCATGGATGGAAAGATGTAGGTATGGATGGATCACCCGACAGGAGAGGCCAACTGGGTCATGCAGAGAGGAGGAGGAGAGTCCGGGCTTGGAGCTGGGGCGAAGCCTGCCTCGGCTGGAATCCACTGACTGGCACGTAGCTGGCGCGCTCCTACCTGTTTGTGTCTGTTGTGTGTACACTTGTGGGAAGCGAGCGAGGAGAGCGGATTCTAGGGCGGGCACCGGGCCCTTTGAGGAGTCCAGGTCTTAGGTGTGGTGGGTTGGAACTCGGAGTCCCCAGACTACGTTTCCTTCGGCACCCGCTGCGGGCCGGCGCTGTGGCTATCGGGGCGCCAAGCGTCAGGCAGGTGTGCGCCAGGGGGGAGGGCGTGGATTTGGGGAAGGCCAGCTGTAGAGCAGAAGCCTCGACGGCCTCAACACAGAGGCATGGGCACCGTGGGTGTCTCCCTTGAGAGGCGGAGGAAAAGAGGCGGTGGGCCGGAGAGCTGTGTCAGAACGTCCGGGTGTGGGGTTATGGGTGGTGACGGTGGACGGTGACCAGTGGACGTGGGCTTGGACAAGGTTAGCTGTAGACAGAAGGCGCTAGCCCCTGGCTGGCTGGCTTACCGGCGTGCTTAGGACCAGCCTCCTACTCACTCGACTTTCTCATAAGAGAAGCAACGCGACCACACCACCCCCTTCCCCTCTTCCCCACCTCCCACCCCCACCTCCTCTCTCCAGCTGCCTGAGGCCAGCCCGGGTGGGAGTCTTCTTTCTTGTTGGTTCTTCTTGAGGCAGCGGAGGGGGAAGAGCGTTTGCGGAGCGTAAGACTTTGTCTTACGAAATACCGGGTGAGACTTTGTCTTACGAGATATTTAGGGTTGCTGTATAATAATACGTTTACTTATCTAAGTCTAAGTTATAATGCTACTGTAGTTGTTTTACTTATCTATGTCTAAGTCACTATGCTCTGCTACTGTAACCGACCCGCCTTCCGTGTTCCTCTGAGGCCAGAAACTGCAGTCTCTGGCATTTAGTACCTCATTCTAAAACAGCAGGAGATAAAGTAGAGGATTACTTGCTGGGGCCTTTTCCCTTTTGTCCCTATGCCTCTTGCTTGTCAGGCTAGGGGGAAATTTGGAGCAATAAACTTCTAGTGAACCAAGAGAAGTGAATAGCACTTGCAGAAGCAAAAACTTTTACATAGGCAAATATGCATAAACTTATATAAGTTCATATACAGACCCGTGAATGCTCATTTATACA